>NC_083355.1:84380994-85000418 GCF_030254825.1 Meriones unguiculatus | reverse complement strand
AGAATCAATCACACTGAGGTCTGGATTAGGGTGGGCTCTCAGTCAGTGATAGGTGCTTGTGTCAATGCAATATTCTGAAAATATCTTGTACACTCTAAAAGACTGGAGCTTTTGCTGGACCTCATAGCCAAAGTAAACAATACAGCTAAGATCACTTAAGACTGCTAACCTACTGTGTACTCAAATCTGCCTTTAAGAAAACAAAATAAGCCTTAAAGATGGAGCTGGTTTCCGCCTTCCACCTTCCCGATGGTGAGTGCTCTCTGTCACGAACAACTCCACATTTGGCTAAGGCTGAGGATCTGGCTTGCTTCCATGTATGTGGACCTATCTGCATTGCCCACATGGCACGCCTGGGTTGGCTACCCAGAGGCTATTTAAGCTGTGGGCTGGCTTTCCCCAGGGTCCGAGGATTGTTCAAGGTTTCTGAATAAACTGCATTGGAAAAAAAAAAAAAAAGAAAACAAAATAATAAGCTCCCTGACTTGCCTTGTATATCCCATGTAATCAACTTTTACAACCTAAGCTAAGGCATAACTGTGATCTTATATTATGTACTCTTCCATACCTCTGACCCAGAGGAATGCATGTGAATTATTTGCTGAAAGCAGCAAATACAGAACTTGAAAGTGTATAAGCTGATAACCACTCCAAAGTATGGTGGAGGGGAAGGTTTTTAATGTAGATCTCAGAGAGAGTAAAGCGTTGGGCATCTGGAAGAGTCCTGAGCAGAGAGAGAAAGTATTAGACCGAACACAGTCAGCATGTCTTGGCCATGAGAGGAGAGAATGGCCATGACCAAGAGAGGGGCAAGAGAGAGAGGACCAAGAGAACACACAGTCAAAATAGCAGGGTTATAATGGGATGAGAAGGTAGGAGAAGGAAAGTCCATGAGCTGGAAAAGTTTAGGGTCGGGTGGGTGTGAAAAGTGAGAAGAGCCACGATGCCAGTTTGGACTCTGTAATAGGTATTTGGAATGCTGAGGGAGCCTGGAGGCCAGGGTGTGCCTTGGTGAGCTAGTAGGCACCACAGATAGCCATTTGTCCCCAGTTTCTTTTGGATGTGACAGAAAGCAACTTCCTAAAATCTACCATAAAGGTTGAAAGCAACCATTTATGGATATTGGTTAGTAAGCAATGATTTCTAAATCAGCTGAGATCAGTTGGAACCAGTAACTTAATCCCTTGTGAAACTGTTAAAGATTTCTGCAAGTATCCCATTCCTTCTCCATGTGACATTTTCTATGTTATTCAAAAAAATACAAAGTGAAGGACTTTGTTAGGGAAAGACAGACACAGTCACTCAACTTATAGACATACACACATTGGGATAGACACACACAGAGATACAAGGATGAACAGCTTCACCAAATAGCCTTCAGGCAGGCACAGCTTTAGACTCCAATAGGCGGACAGAGGATGGAAGATATAAGGAACATGAAGCAGAGAATTCAAATCTATACAGGCTGTTGGTTAATTGGCATATTGGTCCTAAAGGGCAATGCTTTTATTTTTTTCCTTAATGTAACATATTGGTAACTCTGACTTAATCACTAATGTGTTATAATTCACATAGGTGCTCTTATAAGAAATAGGAAACCTAGAGATTAATATAGCTACAAGCCAAGAAATGCCAAGGATTATTGGCAACCGCTATGGGTTAGAGGGGCAAGGAAAGATGTTTGTCAGGTGTCATAAAGGGAGTATGATGACACAGAATCTTTCATTATGGAGCTTTGGTTTTCAACTTGTAGGTTATGACCTGTTTGAAGGTCAAACAACACTTTCACAGGGGCTGCTGAAGACCATCAAAAACACAGAGATATTAAGCCAGGCGTAGTGGCCCACGCCTGTAATCCTAGCACTCAGGGAGGCAGAGGCAGGTGGATCTCTGTGAGTTTGAGGCCAGCCTGGTCTACAGAGTGAGTCCATGACAGCCAAGGCTACACAGAGAAAAAGCCAAAACAAACAAATAAACAAACAAAAAATAAAACAGATATTTACATTACAGTTCATAACAGTAGCAAAATTATAGTCATGAAGTAGCAACAAAACTAATTTAATAGTTGGGAGTCACTCACTACAGCACAAGAAACTGTATTAAAGGGTCACAGCATGAAGAAGGTTCCAACCCCTGCTCTACAGCTATGAGAAACCTTCATGTAAAAATCACCTAGCTTATGGAAATTTGTGATGACAACTCTAGGGAACAAACACAAGTTTGGTTGGAAAAATCAGAAAGTGAGTTCAGGAAGGTAGTGACCCGCCTGCAGTTAGCAGAGCCCCAGAAAATGGCCAGGCTCATGTGGTGTGGGACAAATTTGAACCCTATAAATGACCGAAGGAAGCTGGATCTTGGCTGCACACGGAGCAATTGTGTATGGCCTGCAATGTCAAGTGGAATGGAGGCATTATCACAGCAGGCTCCCACTGAGTCTGAGGAGAGAGGGCTGGCACGGAGAGCTGTATCACATGCAGCAAAGCCCAGGAGGTCACTTTATTGCATAAGTTTTTTGTTTCCTGATTTCAGGGTACAAACTAAACTGACAATGTTGTAAGAAAATAAAACTATAAATATAAAACATTCCTCTTTCCTTTGTCTGAAGCTGAACAGTTTTTTTTTTTTCTTTTAAAAGTACCTTTGGGTGATTTTTTTCTTTTTTATTATTATTATTAAAAGCTGAACAGTTTCAACTGGAAAGACTTGTACAATTCTGTTAAGCCATATCTTATACCCTGAAACAGGAAAAAATTAATTCATTGAGTACTTAGTATGTGCTAGGGATCATGCTTAAGATAAAGATTTCATTCAGAGGTAACACCATATGCAAAGATAAGAAAGGAGGAGGGTTAACTGAGTAGGTGCTACAGCTGGGTATTCAGTAGGCTGAGTCAGAAAAACTGTGAGTTCAAGGCCAGCTTGGGATGGATAATAGGCTCCAGGGCAATATAGCAAAACCCTGTCTTTAAAACCAAAACAAATCAAACAACAACAAATTTTATTTTAAAGAGTTACAAGGATCCATTCCCTGAGGACTCTGTCTCGTGCTTTCCCTTGGACCCTCTTAATTTTCCCTTCTAGGCATCTCCATTTCTTCCTGTCATCGACCCATACCCAGAAACACTTTCTACGGGGGACTTCCAGTGACTGCACTGGGCTGAGACTCAGGAAGGTTATTTTCACTGTCCTTTAAGCCCTCATTACAATCTCTTTATTCTCATTTGGAGTCTTGTGGCCTCATGCTTTCAAGCCCCCCTCCTCATATCCAAACTCCATTCACTGGAGACTCCACTTCTTGGTACAAACCCAGGGTTTCCCTAGCACTTTCATCTTTGTACCTCCAGACATATTATTTGTCCTAATGAAGCCTAGTTTCAGGAGTCCCTTTTCTCCCATCATTCCTTCTTTCTCTGGGGACCCAACTATTGGTGTGTACTGGATCCCTGTAGCTCTTTCACAAGCCCCTTTCAGCCCTTTCTCCTGGAATGTCTCTATTTCTTTCTCCCACTCACCAACCTGCACAAGCACTCTACCAGGAACCACACAGCTACCACACGTGTGTAAGATCCTGAAAGAGCAACCGAAGAATGGAATGCCTACCAGACAAAGGCAAGAATAGGTATCAACCCAGAAACACCTGGAGCATCATAATTTCAGATGCCTGGACCCCAGTGTAAGAACATGAACAGCCAAGACAATTTTCTTCCACCAGAACATAGTAACACTCTACAGTAGGCCCTGAGAAATGGAATACATCTGATGTACAACACAAGGACTTCAAAATAACAATTGTGAATATCATCAAGGACCTTAGAGAATATGAATAAATCCCTTAATGAAGACCATGAAAACACAAAATATACTTTAATTCAATAATGAAAATATTTTAAAACATAAAAGAAGAATTAAGAACACCAAAACTGAAATAAAACTAGAAATGAAAATTTTAGGATGTCATAAACTTCAGAGGCAAATCTCATCAACGGATTGCAAGATACGGAAGAGAGAGAATCTCAGGGGCTGAAGACAAGGTAGAAGAAATGCATACCTCTGTGAAAGAAAATGTTAAATCTAAAAATATATCCAGGCAACATGCATGAAATTGGGGACATTATAAAAAGACCAAATCTATGAATAATAGGGATAGTGGCAGGAAAAGAAACCCAGGTCAAAGGCACAGAAACTATTTTTAATAAAATCATAGAAGAAAATGTATCCAATTTAAAGAAGGAGATGACTATCAAGGTGCAAGAAGCGTAATGTCTTAGTTCGGTTACTATTGCTGTGAGAAAACACCATAACCAGAGCAACATGGGGAAGAAATGGTTTAATGGCCTATGCTTCCACATCACTGTTCCTCATCAAATAAAGTTACCTCGAGTACTCAAACAAGGCAGTAACCTGAAAGCAGGAGCTGATGCAGAGGCCATAGAAGAGTGCTGCTTACTGGCTTGCTTCTCTGGCTTGCTCAGCCTGCTTTCTCATAGAACCCGGCACCACAAGCCCAGGCGTGGTCCCATCTGCCATGAACTGGGTCCTCTCAAATCAATCACTAATTAAGATTAATACCCAACAGTCTTGCCTGCAGCCTGATTTTTCTGGAAACATTTTTTTTTTTTTCTCAGTCGAAGCTTCCTCCTCTCCAATGACTCTAGCTTGTGTCAAGCTGACACGAAACTAACCAGTACAAATACAAAAAGCAAATAGACAATACCAGGAAATAAATTCCCCAAAATGGATAGTAACCAAAAACCTAAATATACAGGATAAAGAGAGGATATCATAAGCTGCAAGGGAAAAAGACAAAATCACATATAAAGGCAGACCCATCAGAGTAATACCGGACTTCTCAGTGGAGACCCTGAAAGCCAAAAAGGGTGCGTGGGTGTGGGTGTGTGTGGGGTGGAGATCCAAGATGTCACATTGTGTCTGATGAGCAGGACAGCGGTGACTGCACAGGGACCAACAGAATGAACTGCGGCCCCCAAAACAATAGCAACTGTGTTTCCCAGGTGAGAGGAAACCCCACGGTGAGGAAAACAAGTGGGTCTGACCTCAGGTCACCCAACTAATCCCTGGGCAAGTTCCTGGGTTCCCAAAAGTACTCAATCTTCAGCACCTAGCCACAAATTCGCTGGACTGTCCCAGATTGAACTGTGGGCACCCAAACACCAGAAACTGGGTCTCCCAGGTGAGGAAACCCAACAATGAGGAAAAGAAGAGGGTCTGATCTCATGTCACCCAGCTAATCCCCGAAAGGTTCCCAGTTTCCTGCCAGTACTTCCCTAGCATATAGCTACACACCTGGGTGCTGAACTCTCACCAGCCAGTGAATACCTTCTGGGTGCCAGGGCACACAGCTGCAACCTCAGGCCTCCTGATACCCGAGAGCCACAGGAAAAGCCCCAGACACTGTTCCAAAGCTCAACCCATCTCCCTAGGGAGACTAACCAAACCTCTGGGCTCCATAGTTCTCCAAGATGGCTGCGGCCAGAAAACAGTGTCTGAGCACAATGTCTGGGCAGCTGCAGCTCATTAACCTTAGAGCAAGAAAGTCAGTGGCGGGGCAGCTGTCTCTGGGACTTCTTCTGGAGAGCCCCTGGGCTCCTAAGGAGCCAGTTAGTCCTCAATATCATATATTTAAGGAGAGCCACAGCAATTTCCTGAGAATTACCCTCCAGTCAGAGACCATACCCACCAATCTGAGGAAGCTTCCTGTGGGAACATCCAGCTTCCTGCCCAGGGCTCTTCCCACCTCACCCCACCCCAAATCTCAGGACTCCAGTGGGCACCAGAAACTACAAGCCAATGCCAGAGCCAACCAGATGGCTAAAGGCCAGCATAAAACACAAGCAACAAAAGCCAAAGCAGTATGCTATCTCCAGAACCCAGTTATTCCAAGACAAGCAGCTCTGGCCACCCTAACACAACTGAGACACAAGAAAACAACCTTAAATCTATCCTTATGAAGATGACAGGAAAACAAAAAAACCCATAAAGAAATACAGGAAGATGCAGTCAAACAGACTGAGGCCATTAGAGAGGGCTTTAGGGTAGAAATGAATAAGTCACTCAAAGAAAAACAGGAAAACTCTAACAATCAGCTGAAGAAAATCAATAAAACAGTACAAGATCTGAAGATGGAAATTGAAACAATAAAAAAAGCGCAATATAAAGCAATCCAGGAAGGAGAGAACTAAGAGAAGAAAACAGGAACTACAGAGGTAAGCATCTCCAGCAGAATACAAGAGATGAAGAAAAGCACACATAGAAGATACAATGGAAGAAACTGATGCATCTGTCAAAAAAAAGTTAAATCTAAAAATTTCCTGACACAAAATATCCAAGAAATCACGAACAACATGAAAAGATAAAATCTAAGAACAATAGGAAGTTAGGAAAAAGAAGATTTTCATCTCCAAGGCCCAAAAAATATTTTCAACAAAATCATAGAAGAAAATTCCCCAATTAAAAAAAAAAAAAAGATGCCTATAGGCATACATACAAGAGGCCTACAGAACAACTAATGGATTAGACCAGAAAAGAAAATCCTCACATCACATAAGAATCAAAATACTAAATATACAGAGAAAAAAAAATTAAAAACTGCAAGGGAAAAATCCAAGTAACATATAATGCCAACCCAATCAGAATCACACCTGCCTTCTCAACAGAAACTATGAAAGCCAGAAGGGCCTGGACAAATGTCATGCAGACCCTAAGAGAACACAGATGCCAGCCCAGACTAGTAAAACTCTCAATCATCTAAGATGGAGAAAACAAGATATTCCATGACAAAAACAAATTTAAACAGAACCTATCCACAAATCCAGCATTACAGAAGATACTAGAAGGAAAAAAAAATCCAATTGAAGGAGGCTAACTAGATCCAGGAAAACACAGGAAATAAATAATTTCACTACAGCAAAAGTAAAAGTAGACAAGCACACAAACACGCTGCCACAACCAATATCAAAATAAAAGGATCCAATTGTCACTGGTCATTAATCTCTCCCAACATAAATGTACTCAACTCTTCAATAAAAAGACACAGGCTAACAGAATGGATGTGTAAACAGGATCCAACATTCTTCTGCATACAAGAAGCACACCTCAGCCACAAAAATAGTGACTGGCTTGATAGTGAAGCACTGGACAAAGATTTTCCAAGCAAATGGACCCAAGAAGCAAGTTGGAGCAGCCGTTCTAATATCTAATAAAATAGACTTTCAACCAAAATTAATCAAAAGAGATGAGGAAGGACATTTCCTACTTAGCAAAGGAAAATTCCACCAAGAAGACATCTCAAGTCTGAACATCTATGCCCCAAATAAAAAGGCACACACATTTGTAAAAGAAACATTAGTAAAATTTAAACCACACATAGCTCTCCATACATTAATAGTGGGAGACTTCAACACCCCACTCTCATCAACGGAGGTGGTGGGGGAGGGTTCCCTGTTTCTGAGGAGGGGATAGTGGGAAAGAGGGAGGGATGGTGGGACTGGGAGGAGATGAGGGAGGGGGCTACAATCAGGATATAAAGTGAATAAATTATAAAAATTAAATTAAAAAAGAAAGACAAAAAGAAGTAAATGGATACTCTACAAATGCAAGCCCAGAGTAATATACTTAGCAAAAATATCAATCCCAGATGGAGAAAGGAAAATATTCCACAAGAAGATCAAATCTCAGGAGTATCTATATGTTAGGCTAGTTTTATAGAAGGCACTGGAATGAAACTTTAATCTGAATAGGTTAACCACACCAGGAAAACACAAAGAATAAATAACTCTAAAATAGTAAATCAAAAAAGAAAGGGAAAAACATACCATAACGACATAATAACATGAAGCAATAAACATTGCTTATTAATAGCTCTAAATATTAATGGTCTCAAATCCCCAATAAAAACACCAACTAATAGAGTCTATTAGAAAACTGGATTTATCTTTCTTCTGCATCTAAGGAACACATTTAGCACAAGGATTGACATTATCTCTCAGTAAAAGGATGAAAAAAGGTATTCCAAGCAAATGGACCCAAGAAGCAAGCACATATAGCCATTTTAATATCTGACAAAATAGACTTCAAACCAAAACTGATCAGAGGATATACAGAAGTTTACTACATACTTATCAAAGAAAAAAATCTACCAAGAGGATTTTTTTTAATTTTATTTTTCTTTTTAGTTACATTTTGTTAACTCTGTGTCCCAGCTGTATCCCACTCCCTCATTCCCTCCCCAACCCCACACTCCCTCCCTCCCTGGTCTCCTCCCTGCCCCTTTCCAAGTCCACTGATAGGGGAGGACCTCCTCCCCTTACATTTGACCCTGTTTTATCAGGTATCTTCAGGGCTGGCTGTAGAGTCCTCCTCTGTGGCCTAACAGGACTGCTCCTCCCCTGGGGGTGGGTAGGGGAGTCAAAGAGCCTGACCTTGAGATCCTGTTAGAAATAGTCCTTGTTCCCCTTTGGAAAACTACTTGGTTACTGAGCTACCCCAGGCCACATCCGAGCAGAAGTTCTAGGTTATATCCATAGATGGTCCTTGGTTGAGTGTCAGTCTCAGAAAAGACCCTGTGCCCGGATTTATTTGGTCCTTGTAGAGCTCCTATCCTTTCCATATCATACTAACTCGCCTTTTTTCATATGATTCCCTGCAGTCTGCCGAGGGTTTGGTTATGAGTCTTAGTGTCTGCTTTGAAACACTGCTAGGTAGAGTTACCAAGAGGATTTTGAAATTCTAAATATCTATGCACCAAACACAAGGGCACCGAAATTAGTAAAAGATAAACTATAGCAGCTAAAAGTGGATATTAGCCATTGCACAGTGATAGAGGGTGACATCAATACCTCACCCTCACCAATGGATATGTCATCTAGACAAGAACTAAACGTAGAAATTATGGAGTTCAATAACATCATGTATCAGTGGACTTAGCGGATAATTACAGAATATTTCACCCAAACACAAAAGAATATACTTTCTTCTCAGCATCTGATGGAACTTTCTTCAAAATTAGCCATGTACTTGGACACAAATAAGTCTCAACATGTACAAGGAAATTGAAATGACGTTCTGAGTTCTATCTGACCACCACAGAATAAAACTGTCTATCAGTGGGGGAGTCCAAGATGGCGGCTGTGGTTACCCCAAGCAAGAGACTCAGTGCTCAGTGACTGAGAGGGTAAAGGTGGGCCTCCCAGGTCTGTGGCTGCAGAGGGCAGCTGTACAGGCCTCCTAGGTCTGCTGCTGTGGTTGGGCGGCAGTTAGGCCAAGCAGAAGCCTCCATGCTAGGTGACTGACACAGCAGAGAGGGCTACCTCAAGTACAGGTCTCCCTTCCTGGTGGCCAAACAGTGGACACCACTGAGCTGACAGATCTCCTGCATTCTTATTTGCCCCTGAAAGCCCAAATCTGAAAGTAGAGGACAGGGGGAACCCCTGTGCTTTCCAATTAGACCTGCGAGGGAGGGAATTTGCCTTCAAATGAGTGCATACAGAGCTCCAGATCCAAGGTCCCTCTGTGCTAGCAGCCAGACGTCAGATCCCTCCCACCCACACCCCCACTGTGGGCAACAGAGGGATCCTTGGATCAGCTTTCTCAACACTGACGCCCCTGCCCTGTGGGTCTCCCAGTAGACACCAGGCAAACAATTCCTGGAGCCCAGACAGAGTTGAATACCAGAAGGAAAGTACAACAGGCCTGTAGGCCACTGAGGTATTCAGAGCACCAACACATGCATAATGCACCCGCGAACAGCCCCGGCCCAACCCCCACCACTCTTCAGGCATCTACAAACCTAGCACCCTCTCCCTCAAGGCACATTGCCACGCACATGCTTGTGCTTGCACATATGCACCCGCGACCCTCCTCCCTTAGTTACGGCTGAAACACCAACATCCAATCTCAAACCAGAGGACCTCTCTCATCTTCCTGAAGAATACTCCAGACACCAGAAATAGACAGACCTAGTCTGAAGTACAGACTCCAGGAACAAACAGCAAAACTTATGGAGAAGCAGATGGCTAGAGGTCGGCGGAAGAACATTTCCAACAAAAATCAGGACATTATGGCTTCACCAGCAACCCCCCAAATCAGTGGATACTTTAGTTCATTGGAAACACAGGAAAATTATTTTAAAGCTATGCTTATCCAGATATTAGAGGCACATAAAGAGGAAATGAACAAAACTCTGAAAGAAATACAGGCTAATACAGCCAAACAAATAGAGGCACGTGTAGAGGCACAAGTAGTGGCATATAGAGAGGAAATGAACAACAACAACAACAACAAAAATAGAGGCCATCATGGAAAGACAGGAATCCACATTCCAACAAATGAAGGAAATAGTGCAAGACATGAAAACAGAATTAGTATCAATAAAGAAAACACAAACATAGAAAACCCTGGAGCTGGAGAACTTAGAGAGAAAAGATCAGGAACCACAAAGGTAAGCATCACCAACAGAATGGAACAGAGAATCTCAGACACTGAAGATACAATTGCAGAAATTGATACATATCTCAGAGAAAAAATAAAATTGGAAAAGTTCCAAACACAAAACCTCCAGGAAATCAAGGACACCATGAAAAGATGAAATGGAAAAAAGACAGCATCTATAACAAACGGTGCTGGTCTAACTGGATATCTACATGCAGGAAAATACAAGTAGATCCATATGTATCACCTTGCACAAAACTAAAGTCCAAGTGGATCAAAGCCTCAACATAAAACCAGACACACTAAATCGGTTAGAAGAAAAAGTGGGAAAGAGCCTTGAACTCTTTGGCACAGGAGACATCTTCCTGAACAGAACACCAACAGCACAGGCTCTAAGATCAACAATCAATAAGTGGGACCTCATGAAACTGAAAGGCTTCTGTAAAGCAAAAGACACTGTCCTCAGAACAAAATGACAGCCTATAGATTGGGAAAGGATCTTCACCAACTATCTGACAGAGGGCTAATATCCAGAATATATAAAGAACTCAATCAACAAATCAATTAATCCAATTAAAAGATGGGGTGCAGAGCTAAACAGAATTCTCAACAGAGGAATATTGAATGGCAGAAAACGCTTAAAGAAATGCTCAACGTCCTTAGTCTTCAAGGAAATACAAATAAAAACGACCCTGAGATTTCACTTTACACCCATCAGAATGGCTAAGATCAAAACTCAAGTGATAATACATGCTGGAGAGGATGTGAAGAAAGGGGAACCCTCCTCCTTTGCTGGTGAGAATGTAAACTTGTACAACCACTTTGGAAATCAATCTGGCATTTTTTTCAGAAAATTAGGAATAGTGCTTTCTGAAGATCCAGCTAGACCACTCCTAGGCATATATCCAAAACATGCTCAAGTATACAAGGACATTTGCTTAACTATGTTCATTAGCAGCTTTATTAGTAATAGCCAGAATCTGGAAACCACCCAGATGTCCCTCAATGGAGGAATGGATACAGAAATTGCAGTACATTTACACAATGGAATACTACTCAGCAATTAAAAACAAGGAAATCATGAAATTTGCAGGCAAATGGTGGGATCTAGAAAAGATCATACTGAGTAAGCTATCCCAGGAACAGAAAGACACACATGGTATATACTCACTTATAAGAAAATACAAACCCAAAACAATAGAATCTGTGCTGGAGGTATCACTATTCCATATTTCAAGTTATATTACAGAGCTATAGTAATACAAACAACATGGTTTTGGCATAAAACAGACATATTGACAAATGGAATTGAATTAAGGCCCAGACACACCTTTGACACTTGATTTTTGGCAAAGAAGCCAAAAATGCATACTGGAAAGAAAGATAACATCATTAACAAATGGTGCTGGCCAAACTGGATGGCTGCATGTCAAAGAATGAAAATAAATTGGTATTAACTACCATGCACAAAACTGAACTCCAGATGGATCAAGGACCTTCACATAAGGCCAGATATCCTGAATCTGATAGAAAAGAGTGTGTGGAATAGCTTTGAACGCATTAGCACAGGAAAAGACTTTCTGAAGAGAACATTGTCAGCACAAGCACTAAGAGAAAAAACTAAGAAGTGGGACCTCATGAAAATGAAAGGTTTCTGTATGGCAAAGGACACCATCTAGACAAACTGACAGGCTACAGAATGGGCAATGATATTTAGCAATTACACATATGATAGAAGGTTAGTGCCTAAAACATATAAGGAACTAACAAAACCTGGACATCAAGAGAACAAATAATCCAATTAAAAATGGTGTACGGAAGTAAGCTGAGAGTTTGCAAATGATGAAACACAAGTGGCTGAGAAACAATTAGAAAAGTTCAATATCCTTAGTCATCAGGAAAATAGAAATTAAAGTTACTTTGAGTTTTTATCTTACACGAGTCAGACTGGACAAGATCAAGAAAATGAATGACAGCTCATGTTGGTGAGGCGTTGGGAAAAAAGGAACGCTTACGGAAGGCAAACTTGAATGGGCATCAGGCCAAGCAGCGTGGCAGTTCCCCAGGAAGCTAGAAATGGATCTACTTCAATATCTAGCTATACCACTTTTGGACATATACCTGAAGGGTTTTACATCTTACTGTAGAGATACCTGCTCATTCATATTCAGTGCTGCTCTATTCACAACAGCCAGAATTTGGAAATAGCTTATATGTCTATCAACTGATTGGATGTATAATGAAAATGTGATGCATTTACACAGTGGAATATTATTCGACTGTTAAAAATCTAAAATTATGAAATGTGCAGATAAATGAATGGTGGTAGAAGAAATTATCCTGAGGTAACCCACACCTTGAAAGACAAATATTGCATGTTTTCTTGTATATGTACATAGATGCAAGCCTTAAAGCCTTTAACAGGTGTACTGAAATCTGTATGACCACAGAGGTTAGATATAGAGTAAGGAACTGGAGGGAGAGAGTGATCTCCTGAGAAATGGGAAATAGAATTTATTGTTTTGAAGTGACAGGGGAGACTTGAGTGGGAAAACTCAATGGAGAGGGGGAAGGAAGAGAGAAAAAGTGTGTGTGTGGAGAATATGAGGGAGAGACTGCTAACACTAATGGCCAATTGAGAGGCCATATTGAAAACTGCCACTGGTAAAGCTTCCTAAAAATAAATACGTAGATGGAAGAAATAGAAATGGAGTCACCAAACAACAGGGGAGACAGTGTCCCAGCTAGACACCTTATATCATCAAGGAAAACCCCCAGGACCAGAGATGAGTTACATGTAATTAGTTGTTGCCCAAAGGGGTGCCAAGGAAACCCCCCAGACATCTCAGGCTATTCCTAAAGTGGTTGGTTGTTCTCCGCAAAGTGATGGTAAGGCTCTGCTGTTGGTGACAACACTTACATAGTTCATCAAATGTGTAGAATCCAACTGGGCACCTAACAAGAGCCTTCACTCCTACTGACTAGCATTCGTGGTACTAGAAGGTCCTTTGCATGCTACCAGATACAAACCCCATTTGTACCACGGTGTATCTGTCTGCAAGACAGGCTGGTGTAATAGTAGGAGTCATTAATCACTTTCGGATTGAATTTAAGGCCCACTTCATGAGATGAAAGCTATGCCTGACACTGCTTGGGTAGCAATGAACCTGAGACCCAATAGGCCATGGATAGAAGGGAAAACAAAGTATTATTGTTACACTCAAGGAACGCAGCAATAAAATGTCTCCTAAACATTCCACGATAACGATAGATCAGTGCCTCACTCGGCCATTATCAGAGAAGCTTCTTCCTGCAGTAGAGGCAAACTAATACAGAGTTCCACAAGTGGACAACATGCAGAGGGTAAGAAATTTTGGAACACACTGTCTTAAGTGGGAGACCTTCATCAAAAGTTCCCTTCAGAGCTCTGGGAGCTATGTTTAAAAAGAGGCAGAAAGGCTGTAAGAGTCAGAGGGGATGGATGACTCCAGGTATAAAAGCACTGACCCACCACTGAACTTATAGAGACATATGGCAGCATAGATAGGGCCTGCACAGGTCCAAGCTACATGGGTTCTCAGAATCGAGGAGGAAAAGTGGGCATAGGCCCCACCCCTAACCAAGAAGCAAGTGCTTGCAAAGGAAAATTAGTTTTCTCCAAAGGAATGTCACTGGTTATATTAACTGTACTTCAGGGCAGGTTCCATGCTCTGGATTAGATGACCTATGCAAAATGAACTCGATTTCATTTTTGTTGACTTTGTGTCTCAAACTGCTTTGTTTGGGTATTTTTTTTTTTGTCTTACTGTTTTTTTTTTGTTTGTTTGTATATTTTTGTTTTCATGTTTTTTTTTTTTTGTGTGTGTGTATCAGTGTCTTGGATTTATGTTTGTTTGGTTTTGTTTGCTTGTTTGTTTTTTTTTTTTTAAAGAAAGAGGACAAGGAAAGAAAAGGTGTGGAGATGGGTGAGGATCTGGGAGCTGTTGGGTAAGGGGAAAAGCATTATCAGAACATACTATATAAAATGATAAAAAAATAGTAAAACAATGTACAGTGATACATTGTACATTTCTTAGCATTAAGAGCACTTGTTGCTTGTGTTCAGTTCCCAGCACCCACACTGTGGCTCCCAACCATCCATAGGTCCAGTACCAGGGAATCCAATGTCCTCTTCTGACCTCTGTAGGCAACGGAAATGCACACAATATGCATGAATAAAGGCCAAATAGTCATACACATAAAATAAAAGAAATAAAAGCTACAAGGATAGAAGGATTGCTAAACAGGAAGACCACTGAGCCTGGAAATTTTTTCAGGAAAGTATTTGAGTAATTAAAAAGGACATCAGAGGTTACAATATCTGATCTGAACTTAGTCAAAGAACATTAAAACATGTTTAATTGGTAAACATTGGAGGTTTACCAATTCTTTTTAATACCTCAGTACAAGATTAGTGAGGACACTCAATTTATGAGAATAGAACATTCTGAGGGTGTGAAATATTGCCATAAGAATAAAAATGGAATACTTAAAATTTTAAATAAAGGCTGCATAGAGAAAATTGAAACCTAAAGTAAATTGAGTTGGTGAATTAGAGGATGAGGTTGAAAGATTGTCCCACAATGCAGAAAAATATGCCAGTGTGATCATATGTATGTGAAAGAAAGACACATGGAGAACAAATTCAACACCAGTTTAACAGAAGCTCTAAAAGGAGAGAACAGCCACAGAGAAGGTAACCAAAAAAAAAAAAAAAAAAAAAAAAAAAAAAAAAAAAAATCAGGGAGAAAAGGCCCTATCCTTCTGAAACTCTGATACCTACTAACTATCAAGTAAAATTAGGGTAGACTCCCACACTGAGCTCAGTACACTTTTCTTCCTGCACTCAGGTGAAACCAAAAAGTAAACAAAACATTATCTGGAAAGGAGAGCTCAGAAGCGTTTCAGCCCACTGCCTTTTCACCACACTAAGTGCTAGAAGATAAGGAGAGTAGAAAAAACTGAGAGGAAAAAAAAATGTTACTCAAGAATTTATTTGGGACCTAAATATGTAGCTCAGTTAGTAGGGTGCTAGCCTAGCCTGCAAGAGGCCTTGAGTTCAATGCCCAGTGCTACATAAACTGGGCAGGATGGCACAGCCCTAAACCCCAACACGGGGGAGGTGGGAGTGGGAGACTAAGGTTGACAGTCATCATTAGCTACCTAGTGAGTTTGAAGGCAGCCTGGGATACAGGAGCTATCTACCCTCAGATATTAAAGAAGTCATGAAAATGTCTCCTTTCGGGGGAGAAATACCTTGAAGAAGTCTGTTAGCAGTCAAGAAGTAAAAAACAAGCAAGCAAGCAAGCAAATAAATAACTAAATAAATTAAGAATACAAATTGGAAGAGGCCAGAGCACTACAGAAGATTTTTCAAAGAATGAAGCCATAACAGTATTACTGTTCAAATAATTTCTGCTAACATTATAAGCATTATAGAACTCGGCAAATGTTCAGCTCCCATGAATGGACTCTATATATCAGAAATAAAAGTCTCTTAAAAAAGGTGAAACAAAGATATACTTTGGAGATGATTTGAAGAAAGGCTAGATGGCAAAATTGAAAAACAGAATAAGAAAGAAAAGGGGAAAAAAAGATTTCAACCTAATTGGTAATCAGAAAACTGGAAATTAAAGACATACCAGTTTGAATCTACCAGTCTGATTGTTGAAGATCAATCAGTATTCATGATATCAGTGAAGTATTAGTGAACTCAGTCTATTGGTAGAACTTTAAATTAGTACTAATCCTATGAGGAATTCAGTAATAACGGACCAAGTTGTGGACATCTGCTTTTGTGTACCTGAAAGGCTCTTGTCAAATATGCCTAGCATTGGTTGTGATAGGGAAAAGTTAGAAACAATTTACATGGTCCTCAGAAGAAAGACAGAAAAACAATGGCGAAGCACACAACTGAATGATACATGTATCTTACAGTTACTGAATTACATTTGTGATTCAGGCTTATTAAGAGAGCAGCGGATTCTAGGATGGCACATATACCATGCATCCATGTACAGTTCACTAGCTCTCAAAGCCATATAGGCATTTCTACAAACTGCATGGATCTATATAAGCAGCTAATAACAATGACAAGTGAGAGTGAAACAGAGAGGTACACAATTCATAATAGCCAATGCCTCAGGAAGGATGGGCTGGAGAGCTTTGGGAATGTGTAACATGACACTTTATCCTCACGACTTTTTGCCTCCTTTATTAAAATCTAAATCACATAAAATGATAGCATTCATTAATGCTGAAAGTGGGCACCTGGATGTTTATTTTGTTACTGTATTATATTTAAAACCTTTCCTAATACTGTAATGGAAGTTTTGAGTTCCTTGTGAACCCAGTTATGTTGTGGAAATATGTTTTTGTTTTAATCCCAAGTGTAGGATTTTAGTTGGGGTGTAGTTTGTCCACACCTGTTAATTGTCACCTGTGGGGTGTGATTTTTGCCAGCTGGTAATGGCCTTCCACCAGTGGTCTAGGGTTATGAGAGCATAAATACAAGAGCAGTGAAAGAGAAGAGAAGGTGCATGTGGTGGCCTTCGGTGTGGGCATGTGGCATGGAGCAGTTCGGAGAGACCAGAGACCAGAGAATGTATGATGGTTTGGAGCAGACAGACGGAGAGAATTCTTTGGGGCACAGCGGTGTGGAGGAGACTGCTAGCTGTGTCTGCAGTTGATGGAGATTGGTATAGAGTCCTATAAGAACCTTTTGACTGTAGCTGGGAGAAGTAAAAAATAATCTGCCCTCCTCCCCATTAACCTTTTCTCTCCTCTACTTAAGGTTGGGGGGGTTGATGGAAGAGAAGTAGAGACCTAAAGACCTCAAATAAAGTGGAGTTTTTAAAAAGAGCATGACAGCATACCCAAAAGTGGAATAAATATCCTATCTTATGTTCTTATGACAAGGGTTCTGCTAGGGGATTGACTGGTAGGTTTTTGGAGGGGAGGCAGGAGGTCTGTAAAACTATTCTGAAGTTACATTTGCAATAAGACATGCCTGTGTTTTGTTTGAGGAGTGGATAAAACTTTATCTCTTTAAAAAGTACTTAGCAGAAGTTTTTATTTGCTCAGTGGTTGAATGGTACTGTGGGTATTTAGCAGCTGGGTCCAGAGATTCTGACTATATTTCAAATTGCACTCCTGCATCCACACAATAAAGAGTTGACCAACTCCAAATGCCAATTATGAGCTAGGAATTACATTCTATAGAGAATAATGTAAAAATGTACCAGCCATTGTTTAAAACATAAACATGTTCTTTTCTTTATGTAACAGGAAGTCTGGGAGATTGCTGGCACCGGTTCAGTGTCTCAAGGATGTCAGGATCCAATTCACCATGTTCCCGATTGCCTTTTTCTCAGTCTCATAATGGATGCTGAGGCTTTCAGGCATCAATTTCAGTGTCCAAACAAATCAAAAGAAGGACCACAGGAGGAAAAAGAGTAATCCTATATTTCAAGAAGGCTTTTCTAGAAACTCCCAGTAGGCTTTCACTCAGGTGATGCTGCACCGCAGAGCCTCTCTTGCCTGCTGCAAAAGTTGAGTTTGGGGCTTTGTAACCTTGATACTAGAAGAAAGTCAAGAGTTTGGCATGAGTGTTGAGTAAATTAGCTCACAGCACACGCTGCAAGAATGAATAGGTTAAAGCTTTATACAAAAATTCTGAAAGTGAGTGTGTCAAGGCTCTCTTAGGAAAACACAGCTTTGTATTTAAATCAAAGGGGGTTTTAGTGTAGGGAAATTGACTACGTAGGCCAGATGACCAGAGAAGCTAAGTAGAACACAGGGAGGCAGCTTGGATACTCTAACTTCTTTAAGCTTCTGCCCGGCTAGAAAGACACCGGGAGAAGGGAGAGTTACTAGGGTCACAGGGAAGAAGCTGGAAGCATGACAGGGTGATGCTTCATGAGCTGGGCCCAAGGAGGGACTGCAGCAGAGGTGGGGAGGAAGAAGAAAGAAGAGGTCCAGGAGCATGTTCACTGGGTCAAAAAGAAAGCATGTCTCTATCTAAGACAGGGAAGGCATGCACAATGAAAGTAAACCCCAAGCAACAAAACTGACCCCAGGTGATGGCACAGAATTCAAGGCAGGAAGCACTGAACGAGATGAAAGGGTCTTCATTTTTCTTTTTCTTTTCTCCTGCTCTCCCTTCCTCCCTACTCCTTCTTCCTTTCTTATAGCTAACAGGTCCAATTCACGATGAAGAATTCAATTATTTTGCAACTATAAAAAGAAATTCAGTATCCATGGGGGTGAGTTTAGTCCCTTTGATAGATCAATCAACAGGAGTAAATAAGGACACTCAGCAATAGTTCATATTAAGACACGTGGCAGCACATACCCAAACAACCGTGAGTGCTTCTGTTAGTCCACAAGAAAAATGAAAGTAGATGGGAGTCTATTATGGCTTCCACTCAAGAGCACATAAAAAACCAATATAACTTTAGGAAAGCAAGAGAGAAGAATCAATAAAAATAAAAACAGAAATCAATATGTTTAAAGGAAGAAGGGAACTGATAAATTTACCAAGGTCCCATTTCAAAAAGATCAATAAAAGAGGAAAAAAACTATAGGAAAATCTCATCATTAAAAAATGAGTCAAAGGCCCGCAAGATGGCTCAGTGGATAAAAGCACATGGTGCCAATCCTGATGACCTAAGTTTGATCCCTAGGACCTACATGGTAGAAGGAAAAAAACAAATTCTTGCAAATTGTTCTCTAGCTTTTGCATGTGTACAATGACACATATGTATATAAAACACACACACACACACAACAGCTTTGAAACTGAGGCCAAAAATAGTTTGAAAAATCAAGGAAGGAAAAAAAATTCTAAATATATAGTGTTGAGAAGTAAGTGCGGCTAAGAGATGGCCAAAGGCACTTTGCCACCATGCCTGATGACCTGTGTTCCGTCTTTGGATGCACATGGTAGGAAGGAGGGAACCTGCTCCTGGAAACTGTGCTCTGACCTCCACACTCACGCTGTGACATTCGAGCTGTCACCCTCATACATAAATGAATTTTCTTAACAAAAGAACTAAATGGTAATATGGCCACAGATATTAGATCATCATTAGATACATTATAAGAGCCATGCTATGTGTGACTTAAATTACTTGAAAATATCCATTATGAGGATGATTTTTTTTTTTTAGTGAAACAGAAAAATTATAAAATTGGAAGAGGGCTTATTACAATTCATGAGGTCTGAAAATTACACTGTGTCATGGAATCAATATTAATAACATATGAATCATTCCTCCTATATGGCATACCTTCATCTATCAGTAAATTTAATTTACCAGTCTCTTTCCCCCATTACAATCTCATTATAATCTACACTTCCTGAGGGCAAGGACCTGTCTCTTGGTTTTGCAACTCCAATATCTAGTTAAAGATATACCGTAGGTGCCCAGGGGATAGATACTGAAAAAAACAAAACAAACAAACAAACAAAAACAAAACAAAAAACAAACAAACTCCCTCCCTTTTGTGCTTCCTCCCATCTTTCCTTTCTTTCTTCAACATTCCCCCACGGAATAGTCAGAAGAAAGATCCATTAGGCTTAGCATGGGGGCACCCTATTGTTCTTTATGTTCTGTCTGTGATCTGGTTCTCTATAGACACGGCAGTCCTGTGAAAACGCACGGACTGGCGGACTCTAGCGTGGTGCCCACAAAGGATCCTCTGTAAGCCATGTTGCTTATCAAGAGCTGCCCCAAGCTGGTGACTCACAGAAAGGCCCAGCAGGCTCCGGCTGTTGCTAGGAAACCGTGGTTCCCATGTGGAACTCAGCACCACACTTGCAGGTTGTCCCTGATAACTTAGAGAAAACAAAGAGCTGTCTGAAAAGGTAGAGGAAAAACAAAAAAGCTAAAACGAAGAAATGACAGACATCTATGGGGATTCGAGACAAAAATGGTGAGAATAGGTTGACATCATCAACAAAAGCCACTTTTGTACTTGGCACTTCTGATGCAGAAATCAGAGAGAACCGGATCAAGAAGATGCCCATTTGTAGAGTCTTGGAACTTAGGCTATGAAAGTCTTTGGGAAGCGACACAAAGTTCTCATACTCTGGACCCAATCCATGCTTCTTAACCAACTGACTTTTGCAAGTTGATGTCTGCCTGGCCCCCAGCACACCTTTGACCCATTGCAATTTATTGTGGTCCAGGTACGTAGAGGAAGCAACACAAGGAGACAGCAGTGGGTTCGAAACTTGACTTGGTGCCAAAATGAACTGGAGGATTTCTTAAATGCACACTGGAGCACTTTACCCTAGAATTTCTGATTCACGAGCTGTGGGTGGGGAGTGAGAGAGTGTATTCCTAATTAGGTTTCCAGGTAACCTGATACTGCTGTCCTGTGGCCACACTGTAGGAGTCTGCCTAGACTATTAAGTCTTAATATTAAGTCTGAGGGAATTGCCAGATCACATAACTGGTAAAGAACCAGGTCCAAGGGATGGTAGTGGATCTCCTTAGGTCGCTTAGCTCCTGGTGGTGGGCTCAGATCCAGGCTCTCTGAATTCAACACCAGCACTTTCCTCACTACAAAACGCTCTCCAAGCAATGCCTCTTTAAAAATCCTTCAAGACACTACAGATGGCTGCCAACAGGGGTGGTCCTGCTCATCGAATGCCAAGTTGCTAAATCCAACCCTGATAGCAACAGCTTTGAAGATGAAGCCAGAGACAGTTTGCAAAAAGCCTTTGTGTTCTTCCCAGCGTTGTCTCTCATATTTCTAAATACTGTAGATGGAAAAGGAAGTGTGTTGAAGATGAGCAGACACAGTGAAGCAGGGCTCTGCCACATTTCCAAAGAGGCATGTCTCCAATTCTGTGCTGCAAGCCAGGGCTGTTGGCAGGAAGCCCCATCTGCTTTGGACTTAAACCGTGAAGCAGCCTCCTCTTGTCCGCCCCCTGACTTCCAGCCTCATGTGTGCTGAGATGGCCTCAGAGATATATTTAAAATGTCAAATATACTCATGCCTACCACTCTTGCTTGAATTGCGGGCTTTATTAGCCATTCAGGCTCATTGTAAGCTTCAGGATACAGGTCTTTCTGTTCAGAACGTGGGCATGGCAATGCATGCCAACAATGCTAGTGCTCGGGAAGCTGACGTAGAAGGCTAGAGAGTTCAAGACCACCCAGGTGGTCTTGTAGGCTAGCCCAGGTGACATAGTAAGCTCCAGGCCAACCAGGGCTACAGAATGAGACCTTGTCTCAAAACCAAACAAAAAGCCAGCCAAACAGCATTTTATTCACAAGGTCTGGATAAAAAGCAAAACAGGGGCACCTATGCAGTTTGTCCTGGGCTCAACCAGTCTCCTCTTTGATCCTGTCAAGACTGTCCAAGGTCCACTCTTCCCTGCTGTCCTTGAATTCTATCCCCGAAGGCATTACTCTTTATTTACCTCCAGCAAACTCAGCTAAAGCTGTAAGATGAGCGATCCGAGGGCTTGTTTGCCACAAGCCTTTTACTTTTAATAAAAGATGTTTGAAGATTAAAGGAACCTCTGATGCTTGAGGACAGATTCTAATGAGGAAAATGTGGGTGTAACGGGGGTGGAAAGAGAATCGCCAACAGCCAGGCTCTTTCTTGGGAGTCTCTGGATCGTCACCTCCCAGGTGGCTATGTTTTGTGTCCCACTGAAGCTAAAGCTTGCCTTGCACACTGCTAACACCGAAAGGCTGAGCTTTTGCAGCCCCATGTGTGTCTGCAGCAGTCTTTTCTCACAGAGCTTTAAGTCCACTAGGTGGCATTCGGATAGAGCTGGTGGGCCGGTTCTCACTCTGGAGCTCAATGAGGCAGAGGAAGATGAACGGGGGCGGGGGAGGGTCTCCTTCCTCGTGTTCACTCTGCTTCGTGTGTGTTTGTGTGCGGTGTGCGCGCGCACGCGCGCGCGCGCGCGCGCGTGTGTGTGTGTGTGTGTGTGTGTGTTGTATGTGTTTGTGTGTGTGTCTACTGCTGGCTCCATGCAAGAAATACGTGACATTTTACTTTCGTACGCCGCTTAGAAGCTGCCAGTGTGTTTCACGTTATCCTCTTTAAGCACATTGCTTGGATTTGTAGAAATTTTCATTTCCATTCACTTATGGCATAACAGAGGTTTAAATATATCAGCTGGAAAGTAGCTAAGTTAGAATCTGAATGCAAGTTAAGTCTTGATTTTGGATTCTAAGAATATATGTTATCAAACTCTGTAAACCAGGGAGGTAGCATAGAGGAGAGAGAATCTGGCTGATCATGTGGGCAGAGAGGCCTTTGGAGAACCAACTGGACCCGGAAACTCATTCTGGCCAGGCTATGAAAGTACAGAGAAGGGGAACACTGTGATGGCAGGCCTCCTGCTGGCGATAGCAGTGGGTATATCGAACTCTGTAAGTTGCATCCAGTGTGCTCTTAGCACACTGGGTAACCTGTGACTCCCAGGAAGGAAATACATTTAGTCACTGTGGGGTTGAGCTGGCAGAGAGGAAAGATGGTTCTTTAAATGCAGCAGGGGATTTCCCTGGGAACCTCTGAGATTCTATTCATGTCGTCAAGACAACCCCTGAGAAGGTGCGAGGTTGCTTTCAAACTACATTTCCGCTGAGAATGCAAAACTGACTGTGGGCACATGGAAGGGCCTGTGCTGGGCAAGAACTGTCCACCGTCTATTCATGTATGCTCATGTGTTATGTGGTTGTGCATTCCATTAATCCTGTCTTGTTCTAGCATGCCTTTTCTATATTTCAGATGTTGCCAGGGATGCTGGGAAATTAATATGGCAACACCTTTGACCAAAGGGGTTGTGAGCAGGGAATTTTAGGAATATGAGTCAGCAAGCACAAAGATACTAGATAGGAAGGAGCTGAATCTATAGGGAAAAAAACACAAAATTGCTTGTCCTATCAAGCTGAAGAATCTGGAAATAGTAAAACGTAAGGGTAGGATAGGTAACTTGAGACTTGGTCTATAGGGTCTGGAATGCCATGATGCAAGAGGACTTCTGTGGTTGTGGGCATCTGGCAGCCAAAATTAAAAAAACACATTTATTATTATGATATTGTGTGTGTTTGTATGGTTTGTGTGTGTGTGTGTGTGTGTGTGTGTGTGTGCGTGTGTCTGAGAGAGGGAGAAAGGGAGGGAGAGAGAACACACAGCAGATACATGTAGAAATCAGAAGAAAATCTTGGGTGTTGGTCCTCAGAAGACAGGGCTCTTTGTTGCATTGGCACTTTGCCAGCTAGGCCAGGCTAGCTTGTCCTCACAAAAGCTTACAGATATACAAATACCCAGTTGTCTCTGCCTCCAGTATGGCCACCCTTGGGATTACCTGGCCCTCTGTGTAGCCTCTGAAGATCTAAACTCAGGTCTTCACAGTTGTGAAGTCAATGCTTTATGGACCGAGTCATCTCCCCAGCCCCAAAATGATTTTTATAGGAGGTATAGAGGGATGACCTTGGTGTGGAAATGGAGAGGAAGGACAAATATGGAAGATCCTCACAGGATCCCTGTTCCTTGCCAGTGAGAAACTGTTATCTTTTTTTGAACATTTTGTTCCCATTGGTCTTGTGAATACAAAGCAAATTTTCCTACCCTCCTTTCAACCTGCACGTTCTTGCTGCTTGTTTTTGCAATGTGATCTCCTGTTGTCTTAGCAGAGCAATAGAGCCCTGCTCATTAAAACTGTGCAGCACATTAGAAGTGTCATTCATTGTAAGTAACTGATTTTAGAGCGTTTCAAACCTGCCAAGTTGACAAATTAGGCACTGTACTATTTTCTACAATCTGGAGTCTCAGATTTGGGGAATTTAGAAAATAAAGCAAATCCTGTGGCAAATGGCAGCACCTGCTGGCAAATGCGGTATCACATGTTAACTCTATGGTATAGATGATGCAATGGCCCAGAGAAAGATGAACAAAGAGAACAAAACCGCAGGGGCTGGGGAGGTTTAGGAGGGAACACTGAGGTGCTGGAGAAATTTAATGTATTCTGTGGAACAACAGGGAAACAGTGATGAGAAGAAAATCCTGAACTTGGGCAAATCATTTCCTGGAGGTTTAAAAGAACCAATGGATGTCTGTTACTGTGCTAGGTGTTTTTGCACGGTATAAACATGAATCACATCAGGCATGCGACCTCATGAGTTATTTAGATCGACACACTACAAAGACCTTCACGCAACACAGTTCTTTTTAGGATAACGTGATAATCAGTCTTTCAAGTTTGATGCCCTCCCCCGAAACCTTCATTGGCAATAATTTTTAATTTAGTGTGCGTGAAAATGACTGTTTTATATGTTTCCCACAAGAAAAGCCATTTTAAGTAATCTTGCTGGGAATTGGTGTGAGGAGAAGCCCGCAGATTCACTTTGCAGCTTTGCTACTAAAATCCGCACATCCTATGGAGTCAGGTTTCCAGCCTGTGACTTAAGAAAGATGGCAAAGATCTTTAGAAGGTCTAGTCATAGATTTTAAAAATTCTCTGTCTCTCTCTGTCTCTGTCTCTGTGTGTATGTGTGTGTGTGTGTGTGTGTGTGTGTGTGTGTGTACATGCATTCCTGTGCATGAGGAGGGATGCACACGTGCACAGCACAGCGGTGCTCTTGTGGGGGTCAAAAGATGACCTCATATTTTTGACTTCACAGTCCACCTTGATTGAGACAGTTTCCTATTGTTTGGGTGCTGCTTATACCGAGGTCCCTGGCCCTAGAACTCAGGGTTCTCTACCTCCTATCTCGCTGCAGGAGTCCCAGGATTACAGATACATGCCTCTGTGCTCACCTTTATGTGGGTTCTAGGAATTCGAACTTGGGTCCTCATACTTGCATAGCAAGGCTTTAACCCATGGAACGATCTCCCCAGGCCCCATTCACAGACTTGTAGAAAGATTCCTGGGCGAGAAACCTCCAGATTTTGTTTGTTTCTAGTTCATCACTTTTTGCTTCCCATGGTTAGCAAAGCATGAACAGCTAACGTTCACAGTACTCTACACCAGCCATGGAAAGGGGTGAAATGAGACCTGAGATAGGAGTGGTGACTTGGGGCTATGGTTGGGAAAACAGGCATAGGTACCAATCATTAATAGTGAAAGATGATCAGAAATGTAATGTGTTAAGGATCAGAGTTTCTGGTGCAGACTAGATCAAAATCCCCGCAGTGTGAATCTCCCGCTTGGTAACCCTGGGAAAATGACATAAAATCTCAATGTTTGATCTTTAAAAGCTGAATAAGAATAGCACCTGCCTCGCCGTTCGCTGTGAGTTTAAAAATAAGTTAAAATACGAAGGCAGTATATAGAGCCTGGCATATAGTAAGTGCTATATGTATCAGCTACTATTATTATAGCAGGTGGTAAATGAGTGGCATTTCCCGGAGCTCTGCGAGGGCAGCTATAAATTCTCTCTGGAAATAGTGGCATAAATGGAACCTTCTTTCCTGTCTTCTTTCTGCTGGAGGTTGAACCCGAGGCGTGTTGAGCACACAGTTTAGAAACGCTATTTAGAAGGAGGGAGACTTCCCGGGGAGCTGTTGGTATTCACATAAACAGCCTTTGGGAAAGAAGGTTTGTATCAGAGAAGGAGAGCAGCCTCAGAGGCAGAAAGGTTCTTCCGGGGACAGGAAAAAGGCTAACCCAGGTAGGGTGATGTGGTGGTTAGTTTTGCTTGTCAACTTGATGGGATTTCAAATCACCATTGAGACAAACCTCGGGCCACGTCTGTGAAGTTTCTACATTAGGTTAATTGAAGTGTGGAGATCCGCCTTGAATGTAGGCTGCACCATCCCACAGGCTGGGGGCCTGGACAAATAAGAAGGAAATCTGAACATCAGCGTTCATTGCTCTTTCCTTCCTAACTGGACCAGCTGCCCGAAGCATCTACCTCCATGACCTCCCTGCCACGATGAACTATACAACCTCAAAACGTAAGCCAAAATAAACATTTCCTCCATTAAGCTGATTTTCATCAAGATTTGACCCACCTATAATGTAAAGAATCTAATTAGAGTATCAACATTACTGTATTAGGGAAGTAACTAAAGACCAGGACAGTGAAAGGATTGTGATACCAGGCTGCGAAGGCAGAATTTTACTTTAAGGACTCACGAACCTCACACAGACAGACTTGGATGGGATAAACTGGTGCATGAGGAAAATGTATCTGTAGAGAGTGCAAGTTCAGAACACTGGCCAGAGGTCAGTCAGGACAAGAAGGGCACTGAGGGCTTAGACAAAAGGGAAAGGACAGACAGAAGAACAATGAGATGGACCTCACTAAGGAAGACCTGGCAAAGGCCAAGGGGAGCGGTAGAGAAAGCCTGCAGTTTGAAGGTAGAGATGTTGGGATAATTGAGATTATCAAGTAAATGAATCAGGCTGAGTCTGGGGATACCTCTGATGCTCAGCCATATTCGCTACAGGCTGAGGTCGAGGTGATGAAAAACACCATACTCTTAATGTCTGGGGGCAATGTGTATCAAGGAGTTCAGACAGATGCCTACAGAATTTCTATGTAGAAGGGCTCCTTGATCAAAGGGTAGTCAACAATCCCAATAATTTTACCAGTTTTTCACTTTTTAGTATATGTAACATCACTACAGGTCTGGTGACATCATTGCCTTCAGACTGAGTCTGTGTAGCATTTATCTAGGCTCTTAAAAAAACACTTAAAGCAATGTGCAGGGTTTTTTTTTTTATTATTATTATTATTAGCACTAGGGCTGGCCAATCGATCCCAGCTGATCCACAGTGTTTGTACTGACTTTCTGCCCCAGGACCACAATGTCTCACCTTCCAACTCAACATTAATATTAATGATGACTGCTGGGGCAGAAAATCAGATCAGCACGAGGAGACATGGATCTGCTCTCCAAAAGTTTACCCAATGTGAAGGTCTAGGTGAAGTCATACACATGATGAGAACCACTTTCTTCAAGCCTAAATCTGATGCCGTTAGAGATGGTCTGCTTTTTGCAACCCCATTTAGCAGAGCACTAAACAGTGGTCCATTAAGCTGTAAGCAGCTGTGTAATGCCACCAAAGGCTCCTGAGGGCACTGGGCTGTGATGGTGGTAGTTTCACTGTTTCATGTCTGAGTTGGATGCCATTTAGACCTCTGCAAACGGAACAGACAGAACAGCAAGTGCAATGAAATCGAACATGGCCAGATTTGCCCTAACATTAAATTAAGGCTATATGTTCTGAGATCCAGAAATAGTAACACCAGGACACATAAAACAAGATGGGGTGTGTTGTGAAAGGGATCATTTCCTTCCCCATTTCAAGGCCTGAGGGGCCAGATGTAATGAGGGGTAGGAAGGAGAGTAGAAATAAAAATTTGAATCTCTAGCTTGGCTCTGCTGCCAGATTGTGTTTGAATGCATTTCTGTGTGTTTTGGGTCCTTGCCTGTTTATTTTTAATTCATGGCATTATACATGCGTTTGAGATTATCTTCAGGTTACGGAGTTTCTCCAGTGTACAATCTGTTCGCTCCTTCTCCTGCCATTTATAAGTCAGCAATGCCCCCAGTGGCAGTGAGCACAAATAGCTTTGAGTCACGCTCTCCATTTTTATAACTTTTCTTGTTTTATGGCCTAATTTTAGGCCTGACTTATTTTTCCCCCCATCTAACTGCTATATTAATAAAATTCACAATGCCTCGACTGTAGCGCCGTTGAGCATTCATCAGATGACTGTTTTGTAATCGTAGCAGGCAGGAAGGAGCCGAGGAAGAAGGCCGTTCTACAGCTCCAGGGGTGCAGTTGTGCCGGCAGTGTGGACACTAGCAAGGCACACTCAGACCCCAAGCCTGTGTGATTGCTCACAGTTCTAAGTTATCTCTTAATTGAGTGTGTATGGCCCTCACCGAATGAAGACATGATGAAAAAAAAGTTCCTACCAGAATATTCACAGACCCCCAGAAATTCGTTGTTGGAGAAATAAATAACTCCTGAGGGGAAATTTGAGAAGGCAAGGATGAATACAGAAGGATTTCCCAAGTGTCATGTGGTGACACAGCAGTCTCTATGGTGCTGGCTACATGTTACAGCAGTGTTACGTTCTCTTCTTTCTGTGTATGTGCTTCAGCGGTGAGGTTTGTGCTGAAAACCGGAAATGTTGTGAGAATATCCCAAGCACGAGTTTGAAGGCTTTATCCTCAGCTTTCAGTGACACAAACAGAGGGAAAAGCTGGACTCTGTTTGGTATACCTCGACCTCCTTCAAATGACGAACAAGCAAACGAAAAGAACAAATGCAGCCAGGTATTTAAAAGTGGAGCCGGAAACACTCCCCCACTCCCCCAAGAGCTCATGGTTTCACGGTCTTCCCGGGACAATTGTGAACATTAGCATCTTTAAGCGTGGTGACAGGGGAGGGGGTAGTGAGATGATTTATCAGGTAAAGGGGCTGCCACTAAGCCTAATGACCTGAGTCCACTCCCCAGGACCCAGGTGGTAGACGAAAACTGGCTCCCACAAGTTGTCCTTTGACCACCCCACCCCCGCCATTAAACCACACACCTTAGTGACTTGGCACACGCCACCTCAAACATACAGAATAAATACATATATCCTTTTTTTAAAAAAAGAAAGACAAAGGACCAATTTTTGTTTTAGGCTTAATTAATTTTCTTCACGAAGCAGCGAAGTAACAAGTAGTAAGCTTCCTGCTGAGAATACTAGAAGAGAATTTGCCCTTTCCTACCAACTAACCTCTAACTGGAGCAATCAGAGAAGGCAGGCAGGCTCAGAATTAACGAGCAAGCCCTTCATCAAACAGATCGCGTAGAAATGAAAGCCCACGGGTCCCTTTCAACCACATGGTCTCCAAATTTAACATTGTCCATGGAAATTGAGCAGGTGCCTCCCAGAGAGAGATCATTTCAATGGCTTCAAAGCCAGCAGGGGCTCTTGAAATGTTATAAACTGAACCCTCAGCTGCCACCATTTCTTTTTTAAGTCTTGGCATAGTTTTCCTCACTTTGGACACTAATTTTTTAGTTCATATTGCCTTCCAAAGAGAGAAGGTTGCCATCCCATCATAGTAAGCTGCTAGAGTATGGAATGGCCTTAAATTCTTACCAGAAATCACCTCCCTTGAAATCACTTTTTCCAACCACAATTACAGATTCCTGGAAAGGGCTCCGAGGCCGTCTCCAGCCTGCTTGTAACTGTTTGCCAATACGACCGTGGGGGAACTCCTGAAGATGGCAGCAGCACTTTAAATTTCGCCAGCTCTGAAGGGCGAGGATGCCTCACAGAAGCAGACACCCAGAGCAGACACACAGAGATGCAGGCAGTCAGGCTCCGGTCTTCCATTCCCACACCAGCACGGCCAGCTGCCACATCAGATTCCAACTTGACTTCTTTGAGTTTTGCACAGTGTAGAATGTAGAGAAGAACTTAGCGGTGGGGGGAAAATGCGTGTAGGATTCTCGTTCTATCAAAGGAAGAGGACGGTTTTGAAACCTTTCAATACCAGCAGCCCTGCATGCCCTCCCCAGCGTGAAGCTGAAGAAACACGCAGAGACTGTAGAGCAGCACGGACTTTCAAAATGCAATTGCTCTTCACTGGCTAGTTACAATACGAGATGAAGAATGAACAAAGTATTCCTTCTGCTCTCTCTCTCTCTCTCTCTCTCTCTCCTTTTGTCAGAAATACCCATTAAGGAAAATTAATGTATATTCTGTAATTGCAGGAAACAAGAAAAGGCAATGTCTGTGTGGAAGAGGTCTCCATGAATATGAACGGACCTTTCACATTTGGTTTGAAAAGCTATATTCTTCCCGTCATTTTCTACGTGGAGCTGAAAGGCTAAAACGTATCTCCTAGGCTGATTATTACATTTACACTTACAATTATGTTTAACTCAATTAGGCATTTAAAACAGAAAGGCAGCACGTATCTATACAAAACTAAAATAATGCATACATTATATATTTGATAAATTCCTGTCCTGTATCCTATTTCATTGGGTCATTGTTCAATACACTAAAAAAAAAAAAAAAATCATCAAAAGGGGAGGAGGCATACTTTACACATTATTGCAACTCTCTCTAGATCAGTAAATGTCAACTATACCCAGGTAACAACTCTCATATTTTTCTGTACAATGACCATAACACAGATGATCCAACCATAGCTGCTATGATGAAATTATTTTTTTTTAACTTCCAGTTTGGGTGCCACTACATACCCCCAGTGATTTGGTGTAAACTTATATACTGGTCCTTTTTTAAAATTTTATTTATTTACTTATTCTCTTTACATCCTGGTCTTAGCCCTATCCCTTGTCACTTCCCAGACCATCCCTTCCTCCCTGTCCTCCATCCCTCTCCCCTGTTCCTTAGCAAAGGGGAGCCCCTCTTTCCATCCATCCCAGCTCGTCAAGTCATATCAGAACTGAGCATGCCCTCTTCCCCTGTGGCGTGGTAAGACAGTCCCTCCAGGGGGAAGTGATTGAAAAACTGGCGAGAGAGTCCGAGAGAGAGAGAGAGAGAGAGAGAGAGAGAGAGAGAGAGTCCCTACTCCCCTTATTAGAGAATCCACATGAGACCAGAGCTGCTCATCAGCTACATCTTTGTAGGGGGGTCTAGCTCTAAGTCCATTCAAGTCCTTCAGTTTCAGCAGGCCCCTATTGGGCCTGGTCCTTTTATTCCTGTATATCAGACTTCCCAAGATGCAATGCTGCACAAAGGCACAGAAGTTTTGTGTAACATACAGTTGAGAGGACACTGTGGGTTGCTTTCTAATGTTGCAATAATGCAGAAGTGTTTGTCAGCTCACATTCTTCCAGAGGCTGGTGTCACCAGTATTCACCAGTGTTTAAGGTTTATTTTATATTTTTGTCTTTGGATAAAAATTGTGTCACATTCGATTTTAATTTTTCTTGCAAGGTTGCCTAGCTTGGCATCTAAGTACATGTACCCAGAGCTTCAACTGCTTGACTGTACAGCTTATTAGCTGTGTGGTCTTAATAAATGAATATGACTTCTCTGTGACTCAGTCTCCTCATTCCCATTGAAAATGGGAAAGTTGCTACATAGAATTGTTATTGGGATTAATTGTGCTCCTATTTATAAAGATTTAGGATGGTGCTCAGTGCTTGGGGTAGTGCCTGATCCACCATAAGCAAATGAGCGTGTTAACAAATGAATGTGTCCAGTAATGATGAACACCTCTGTACTGGTTACTTCTCTTGTTTTGTGACGAAATACCTGACAAAAAGCAGCTTAAGATGGAAAAGGTTTATTCTAGCTCTCTGTTCAAGGGGATACGTTCTACCTTCTACCGTGGCGGGGAAGGCACAGCTGCAGGACCAGGAGACTACTGGCCACATTGTATCCACAGTCAGAAAGCAGAAAGTGAACAAGAAGTAGGAGCAGACTAAAAAGTCTCCAAGCCCAACCCCAGTGCCACATTTCCCTCGCCCACTAAAGGCCCCATACCCTCCCCACACAGCACTACCAGCTACAGACACAGTGTTCAAACACAAGAGCCTGTGAGAAACATTTCATGCTTAAGTAACAACACCTTCATATGATTATTAGATCTTTGCATTTTCTTTTCTTTTTTTTTTTTCTTTTTTTGCTAAACATGAATGTCAAAATGTTAACGTTTAGTGTGGAAAAAAAGTATGGGTGTTTTTTATTTTCATTGGAAAGCACTGCAATCCCAGATTCCCAGTTTTCTTCTCTGATAAACCTGATGGTTTTTAAACCCCGGATATGTGAGCTTTGCCAAAACATTTGGATGGGAAGGAAAACGAAAAGGTTTTGGAAAAGGTTTGATCGTCATTTTCTAAATAAAGAACATTCCAGAATTAACTACATATTTTTTTAAAAATGACTTGAATTTTTCTTAGCCAATAGGCAGAACCTTAGTTTACCTGGATGAAAATTTAAATCTGTTGCTGGAGAGAGAGAAAGGAGTGGGAAGAGATAGTAGGGTTAGAAGGCAATTTAACTGCCAGGGGGTTAATTGCTATGGGTGAAAAGTATTCATTCGGTGGCTTGGGTGCCATATAGCTTAGCCTTCCCTGTTGAGATTACTAGCCACATCTCTCTTCTCCATGGGTTATTTTTCTCTTGGATTTGTCCTCGACAAGCACTCTTGTATTATTTATCAGACACATAAATCTGAAAACATCTAGCATCAGGCTTCCTTAGATGTCAGAGACAACTATTTCTTGTCTTCTTTCTCTCAGCTTAATGTTTTTTTTTCCCCTTCCACATCTTCTATACAATGAAGGATAGAGGTCATTTGATAAGATTTATTTTTATCTGTTTCAGTTAAATTAAAATTTGAGTAGTTATGATCTATTTTAGAAATATGGCAGATGCAATGTGTGTCTTTGTGTGTTTATGTTTGTGTGTGTGTGTGTGTGTGTGTGTGTGTGTGTTGGGAGAGGGTGAAGAAAACAGAATAGGGGAAGAAATAAAAGAGATGAAAGGAAGACAGGATGTCTTATTTTATTTCTCTGTTGCTGTGATAAAATATTCTTACAAAAGAAACTTAAGGGAGAAAGGGTTTTATTCTGGCTCATAGTTCAAAAGTGTTGAGGATATGAGGTCCTTGTGCACACAGACAAGTACTAGGAAAACCAGGAAAGTTAAACACACAGACTTGTCTCTTCAAAGGCAGGAGATGTTCACCTGTTTTCCACCCAGAATGCTGGGAATGGATCACCAGTTTAAAACCTGGTGATCTTTTGCTCTCTGTAGGGCCAGGCTTTACCCAAACCCCCAGACACTTACGTTTGTTTATCCCAGACTCTCCCCCCCAACCCTCAGAGCTTGAACATTGCTTCTTAGTCAGTAAAACCCGTTCTTATAAGAGATGTCACTTCCATTTTACAACAGCCTAGGTGACCTCTGAGCATCTTAGGGCCAGGCCAGTCCTCACTCCCACAGGTATTATGTTTACCTCAGTCATTCCTCCAAGACCCTTACCTTGAGCACTGTTTCTGAGCCAACAGAATCCATCTTTACAGAAGAGGCTATATGTACATTGTAATGATTTTCTATGTAAATATGTCTTGAGATTTGTAGTACACACGGGACTGAGTTAATTGCTATCAGCAAACTTTTCTCCAAACTTGTTCTGTGCTTAAATACGGCTAAAATGAAACGCCTGGTGTTGGACTCCAGAAGTTCGAACCAGCCTAGCTAACTAAGTTGTGCGGAACTGGATTTCCTTCTAGCCTCACACAGATCATTACCTGGCCAGCCTTGGGGGTCGCAGGGGTCCCCACACAAAAGTAAACTCAACCATGGTGGGGAAGTCATGGCACTGGGATCTTGAAGCAGCTGGTCGCATTGCAGCCAGTCACAAACAGTGACTAATGAACATATGTTATTGCTCAGTTCCCGTTCTCCATTTACACAGTCCAGGATCCCATCCAGGGAATGGTGCCACCCACAGTGGGCAAGTCTTCCCACCTCAAGGCAATCAAGATAATTCTGCACAGGCATGCCCAGAGGTCCATCTCTCAGGTGACTGCAGATTCTGTCAAGTTGACAATTAGCACTAACTATCACAGAACATAAGATTTCTGAATTACACTCAGCCACATCTGTGTAATACTTTTAGGCAGCATTACAACTATCTTTTTGACTCTTAGAAAACAATGGCAAATAATGGGAATGTTTATGATAATATGCACCCTTTGCAGTGTCAGTTGAAAACATCCTGATTTCCTTCCATCCACTTCAACTCTTCCAATTCCATTCTTTTTAGAATCCAGGCACCAACAGTTGTTTGACTTCATATTCATTCTCTTAGTCCCTTCATATTTGTTCTGATCTTTGCTGCCCCTCATGTCCTCACTTCCCTCTTTAGCAGGCTGTCTTAGTCCAGCTGGGCTGTTAAAATACTTTGCTCTGTCATTACCATCTGCGTACAAGCAGGTTGCAGTATACCGTCTTTCAAAGAAGTTCAATATTGGTGTTGATTGTAAGCTTTGTAAACACATCCATAAGGGGAAATGGTATGAGAACAGGTATAAAAGACAATGTTGGCCCCTTTCCTGTAGGAAAGAATAAAACATTTAAGATGTTCAAAGCCCAAATTGGTGACACAGTAAACAGACATTCTGTAAAATAGCAAAACAGATGAGTAACTGGTATATTTAAAGCTGAATAGACATTAGCACATGAAGAAACAGGAGAGATCACCAGGTTTCTGTGGGAGAATCAATAAAATGAACATTGATAGGCTGCCGACTATTTCTAAATCTGAGCATTTAACTTTTATACAGATAATATTAAAATCACATCAAGGATTGTATAAGAAAGTACAAAAAAGAAGATACTATATAGATCCTTACATGAAAGTATTTAAACCATTAAAAAAGTATACACTTTGCCTCAGGATGCTGAACACTCTGGGACAACCTGGTTGGCATCTTCAACTCCTTGAGCTGTGTTCTCAGCACCGATAGGATCTGCTCTCTACGAGGGTACTGGGAACAGGTACTTTGCGGTGAATGGTTTTGTCAGTCTGGGTCACATCGGTGTCTCTCATCTGAAGCTGCTGGAGTGTGTAGTTCATGCTTCATAGACCTGTCTGGCTGTCTGCCCTTCTGCTGATTACCTCTTGGAGTTTGAGTTGTGTGCAGCCACCCCTCCACGTGGGTTATGCTCTCTCTCCCTGCCACTGCATACTCCAAGTACAGGTCTAGCTACCCTCTAGTGTTGTGTTTCTGAGACCCAAAAGCATCTGAGCAGGAGAGACATGTGTAATGTCATTTTCAGATGCCTGTTTCTTTCAAGAAACAAGATCCTTGGCTGCTAAAAGGGTGATAGACATTGCTTAAGTCGAAGGAGGTCGAAGGTAGGAGCATTCTCATGCTCAGGCATACATCTCACCAAATGCCTTCATGGCAGGGGACACTGTGGGCATCTGCACTTCCTGTGCCAGAGACTATGGTTATCTTAGTTTCCACTATACTTTGAGTACTTTGCTCTGAGAGCCATGGTGGTTCCCTTTTCTTACCTGGCTGCTGTGTTTGCATACCAAGAGAGCCAGCTTCTTGGTGCTGAGTTCATTACTCTAGGGGCAGGATGTTATTTTAGTCATTTAGCTTGATAACCACTATCTCAAAGCTCACTTCCTTTGACTCCGAGCCACCCTCCAGCTACTTTTCCATGTCCACAGTCTCATTCCAGTAGCTCTGAAAGAATTGCATCTGTCTTGATATTTCTCTCTACTTTACTGCCCATTTTCCTCCTGAACTCATCTCTTCTGATTTCCTTTCCCTGGGCAATCACCCATCAGGCAACGGTACCACCGTCATCCCTGTTACAACTGATGTAGTCATCTTTGGTGCTGTTTCTCAATCTTGGTACACATGTGGTACATTAGCAAACTCCCAAGATAGCATCTTTTCAACAGTCACTATTGTTACTTTTGACACCTCCAAAGATACCTCAATTATCCTAGCCATCACCATCTCTCATTTGGCCTCATTAACTTCTGAATTGTTCTCCATGCTTCTGCCCTCAATCCTATCCCCAATGCACAGTCCATAGAAAAATCCTTTTAAAAATATAGATCTGTTTCTGTCATGCCTTTGTACAAATACCTAGAATCTCTTCTTACTCTAAGCAAATGCAAAATCCATAGATCCTCACTGTTGCCTGTGGGGTTCCACACCGTCTGGCTTTTTGCCACTTCCTTAATCTCAGGACCACCATAGCTCCCCTTCTCTCAGTGCTCGAAGCATGGTAACCTCTTGGTTCTTCCTAGAACATACCAAACATCCTCTAACCTCCTGGCTTTGTTCCTGTTTCATCCATTGCTTGGGACATGCTGTTCCCCATACCTGAATGATTTGTGCCTCAGCTGAAATCCCTAGAAAGACTGAGCAGCCTAGCTCACCTCCATTCTATTATGCTCCCAAGTCCTGCTTTTTCTTTATGCTACTTAGCGCTATCTGACACATTTATTTATTTTTTGTTTTCAACCTTCCACCAAAACAGAATGAAAGTTCCATGACAATAGGGACATTGATTGATTGTTTTTTTTTTTTTTTTTTTTTTTTTCACTTCTACTTATCTGGGGACAGGGACAGCGACTGCAATCATAATGAACTGAAATTGAACCCAGTCAGTCTGGCTCCCGAGTCTATTAGAGTTTATAACTCTTGCTATTTTGCACAGCTTTACCCATGTCTGGGAAGCAACTGGTTGATGACAGTCAGTTGTTTAGCCACTGACTTGAGCTAGATAACAAAGGCCAAGACAGAGCACACGTGAAGGAAATACATGCTTGAAGATGACAGTGCCCATGGGTTACACCAGAAAGAATGACTTCCAGATGGGGTCAAAGTGTCCTTTGTGTTACTTCCTGGTTGGCTTGGGTTCTGTTTGTAGTTACTTATAGAACAGCATGAAAGAGAGCTATTTACAGCGTGTTGTCTAGTTCCGCTAGGCTTGAGGTACGTGAGCTGGTATTCATTTTCATGCTTGCTGCAGAATTTCAGATAAGACGTCCTTAATGAGTTAGCATCTGAATCAAAATGTTCACATTTTGTACCTGGCTAAAATCACCATGGGCTATTGGATGTTCCGACTTTGAAAAGGAAGCAGGTGTTTATAGTGTCCTTTGCTTGAGAAGAGAGCAAGTTGGTCCCAGGTCATTTTCAATTAGATTTCACAGCATTCTGAATCTTTTTGCAAATAGTTAAGCTTTGTGGTCAGCATATTTCTAGACAGAATCTTAGACATCCAGACCAGGCCAATAGCCATATGACCCCTCTAATGTTTCCAAAACTGATTTAGGATTAGTTAGGGCTGACTATGCCAATAGCATTGGAAATCAAGGACTAGAAAGTGAAGCTTGATGCCTTTCCGAGTAGATATTAAAGGTCTTGCCATTACTACCTCCATCCTCAACATCAACAAACCTTTGTTAGCATGGTGGGTTCCAGCTGGTGAATCGTGATACCTGATGCTAAGTTTCCATTTTTTTTTTAATTTCTTTTTTTTTTGTTTATTTTTATTACTAAAGGCTAAGGCTAAAGTATTATAAGTAGTTTTTTTCCCCTTTGTACAGATAAAATGGTGTGACAGCTTTGAAGTTTTTACTTACCTAGAATGACTAAGCAGTAGTTCAAAAATATGAAATCAATTGACTTGGACAACCGATACACAGACATAGCCTTTGAATAGTAAGATTATAGACAACAAGAGCAGGCTTTCTAGGGCCAAGATATAAGTGGATAATTTCAAATATGTGCTTTTCTTATATTAATGCTGTTGTAAATCTGAAAGTTCATCTTAGAAGCACTTAGATGGTTACAATAATTAATAAGGAGAAAGGTATCAAGAGCTGAGTAAGAAAGTTCCTACAGATCTGGCCTGAATTTTTTTTTTTTTTTTTTTTTTTTCTGCTAGAAAGCATCTAACTGACTAACAAGGGTCTTGGGAACAGCATGGTTAGCTAACTTATTTTCGGTTCTCAATTAAAAGGTATAATCCTCACATAATGTTTCTTGATTTAAGATGCCAGGTAAATGATTCTAACCTCTCTGTGTCTCATTTGCAAACTGACATTCTTTGGCCTGATCCCTTAAGCAAGGTTACCTAGGAAAACAGCTGATAGTAATGCTTCTAAAGTGCAGTGCTATGTAAATGTCAAAACCAATGACCATGGTGAGTGGGCGGAAAGGTAGGCTGGCTTCTGTGCCTACCAATGCTTTGTGCAGCTCCGCCTCCGGGAAAGTCATCTTGTTTGTGAGTGTCTGCGCATGTGTGCATGCATTTAAACTCTCATGGAATGTAGGCTTAATCGTTTCTCAAGTCAGTTTTGTTTTCATCTCAATGTCTTAGGGACTTTATAGCTGTCAAGTCAATAACATTCGAATTTGTAAGATGAAGGCATTTTTTTCCCCTTCCTCATCTGGGTTTAGGAACATAGATGTATGGAAACACGAAGTTTTCCCTGTCATTAACCAGCTTTAGAGGCAACTTCAGTGTAATAGGCTGTAGCTGAGTGCTCCCAGTCCCCTCAGCCTGCCTGAGTGCAGGCAAGAGTAATTCACTCTCGGCAGGAAGCAGAAAGCAGACCATTTTCCTAAGAAACCGAAGTAAAAGCCACATGTGACAGGCAGTGGCATCCCTCTCCCCACTCCTACTGGCACTTTCACAGCAAGTCTGTTGAGAACAGTTCTCAACCGTTGTGCTGAAGTGTGTGGATTCATTCCCTGAAGGGATTACTTCTGGAATAGCTGTGGTTCTCCTTCCAGCAAGATCTCAGCCTAATTTCGAATTCAAGTGTTACTTCCTGGAAAAACGGGTCCCAAACCAATTAGGAAGCACAAAGTTAATTGTAGCCAAGTCCCAAATAGTGTAAGAAATGAGGATCCAGTTTCTTAATGAAAAGTACATCATTTGAGAGTACTCAGCTCTCCTCTGAGAACCTAACTGGACTGTATGATTTTTGGTTCTTTCAAATCCTGCTACATTTGATTTCATTCTATTCAAAACCACTGGGAAAGAGAACTGCAGAAAAACACTCCATTTCTGAAATGTTTTCATACGTCAAGAGAAGACTTCTCTGGCAAGGACAAGGCAATGTTCGGCAACATCCTTACTGCAAAATAAATCTGGGCTCGTAACCTTGAGTCTGCACACATCATCATCTGTTGCCGTGCTAAGCTCTGTTTGAGAGAAACATTTCATACATTATTCCTTCTGCCTGGCTGTTGGCCTTGGAGAGCTCATGAGGAAGGATCCTTTAATTGCACGTACCTCAACGGCAGGGCCAAGTCTGCTCTGAGTGTGTGTTTGGCCCCATCCTTCATCTCATGTGCTCTTTTCCTAATGACAGCCCCGCGTGGCTTTGTGCCCATGATGCTTCTCTTCTTGCGCCTGCCATTTGTGATCAGGGAACTACTCCTCTACGCTCACATGCCATTCAAAAGCAGGTAAAACAGTCAAACTTTCCCTATTCTGCTATTTTTGGAGCACCTACTACCCTTAAGACAATCTTTGTACAGACGTCACTACTTTCCTACAGCTCTGTAGGAGAAAGCACTCTACAAGAAAATGTGTAAAATGACTGGCGTGTGCTCACTCCTGAGGCCTTCCTGTTTTTTCTTTCATTTATAGCTCTGTGGTTCGTCACTTCTGAATGTGAGTGGAGATCAGATCTAATTATACATTGTGTAATATCATTGCTAGCATTCAATGTGTTGCCTTTTATAAGGAGTAAGAACAGTGAACCTATTTTTGGCACTAGTTGGGGACGGAAGAAGGAGGCAGGATTTTTCTCAAATCTTAAAGGCCATGAGGTACTCGGGCACCCAGGTTTTTCTCTCACGTATCCTCTAACCCACTCTCTCCGTGGGTATTGGTTTATTTTAACAAGCATGGGAAATTCTGTTTCCATTTGTGTGGATCCTCCTGGGTGTGGACAGAGGACATGATTTCTAGCAACTTTGGTGAGCCATCCTTTAATGAGTTCTTTGATCTTGTTCAATTATTGGGGATTTGTTTGCAGACACCCCAAAATAAGCAGACTCAGCAGAAGCAGCCTTTAGACTTAATGTCTCTTCCACTCAGGGAAACCATCAAACTATGCCCTTTCACCTCTTCCATTAAATCAGATTCTATCTCTGGCCTGAGTTTGATGAACTGACGTCGGGGCTCTAAACTTGCTTACTAGTTCATTTATTTAGTTTACTTTAGTTTTTACTCGAACAAAGGAGCTGCTGTCAAAGTTTTGCTGAAGTTGGCTAAAACGACATACAGATTCAGTAACTCTTTTGAGACCCACGGTGCCTGGAGGGTGTAAAGGGCAAGGGAGCAGGATTTCTCAGAAATCTTGTCTCTTCTTGCCGCCCACGCCTCTGTTTCTCATAGTTAATGAGCTCCAGTGTTGATCCCAGCTGGAACTCGGAGGCTAGCGTGTGCAACTAGGACAGGAACTGCCAGGCTGTGGCAGGTGTGGTGGGAAAAAGAGACTTGATCAACTGCGCAGCAGGGGAAACAAATGTTTATTTCAAAGTTCACAAGTGAAAAGCCCAGTGGCACGAAACTGCATCTGAGTTAAATTGAAGAGGAAAAAAAAAATATATACAGGTTGGAAGTAAAAAGTATAGTTATAAACGTTTTACTTAAAACTATCTTTTTTGAACACCTTACTCATGCGGCTAAGTGAAAAGGCCATAATAATGGAGGAGTTTCTACAGCAGAATTTTTCCTAGGAAAGAAACAGACCAGGTCACGCACTGTCAAATCATTTTTTTTAAACAGTACATTGGCAAAGGTTTTTGATCTAGATGTTAGAAGAATGATAACATTTAAGCAGCCCAGAGCCCTTGACAACTATCTAACTGATACAGAGAATTCACGCAAAGGCCTGGAAAGGAAAGATGGCTGTGAAAAGGATTGGCCAGGAGAGCACCTGGGAGGAGATAATAAGAGCAGCTATCAGATGCCCATGTGGGTATTTCTCCACAGACCTTCTCTTGGGAGTCCTGAAAGGCCTGATTATCTCCATTTCATAGACTGTGCAACAGACCTTCAGAGAAGAAAAGCAATTTTTTTTCAAGGCTTTCTTGTTCATCTGTGGTAGAGCTGAGATTTGCACTAGTCCATCAAATCCTTTCCTCTGTGTGCCTTTGCCTTGGGCTGGTCCAGAAAGATGGATGCAATTTATCAATAAAGTAGGCATCTTGGGAAGAGCTTTGGGCCCGGGGGAGGGGGAGATGGCTAACAGCATTCCCCACCGGGCAGCCCACCTTGCAGTAAGGTTTGTGAAGAGGAGACCAGCGTGGACATGACTATCCAGCCTACGTACATAAGCCAGGCCTCTTGACACCAAATTAAGTGCATTTTTCCCCACTATGCTTTAGCAATAGAGTATTTTATTTCAAAGTTGGAATAAAAGATAATAGCTCTTAAAATGTGAAAGTGTAACACCCTGTGAATCGGTTTGTTAATGCGTAAGAGGACCGTGGCAGCAAGGCGCTTAAAGACCAGGTCCTTGAGGTGCAGCGGGAGAAACTGAGCACAATCACACTTATTCTCTGTTTCTACCCCAGAGTGAGTGTTCTCTCCCCACCCACCAGTCTGCATCCGCATGTGTTTGTGCACTGGTACACAACTGGGGCCCTCTAGGGGGCATTTCTTGCCCCTTTTGATGGACCCACCTGCTGTCAGGGCTGGTTGTTTTGGCTTTATCTATCTTGTCATTAGCAACATTATTTTCCATTTTCCAAACTCCTAGACTTGCTAAGCCAGTTTGGGGATGGGCCCCTACCTCAAGTAGACTGTGATGATTCTTGCTGAGGTGAAGTTTGGTCAGCCTGTCTAGGCTTGGTGTTCACTAGCTTGGCTGTGTCTGGTCCTGAGTTTCTCCCATTCCTGAGCACAGGCTTACTTCCACAGACTTTCTTCCATCTCAGAACAACCTCTACTCCCCAGAAGGTTCCCAGATGCAACTCTTACAAAGGTCTAATATTTCCTTCTTAATCTTACTATACTTGGTCTGAAACCCTGTCATTGCTTTGGCCTAGCCCAATTGTTCTCTCCTACTGATAACAACTTCTCCCATATTGCAATGAAACTCCCGGCAAGACTCTTAGAAAACGGAAGAGTCATGGCCTCTCTCCCTGCTCACACGTGCCAGGCTAATCAGTGACTCACCAGGAGTAGACATTTTACACAGATTGACCCCAGGATGGAAAGTGGCTGGAGGGATGACCTTCAGTGACCGTTCATTAGTCTCACTTTGGAGATTATGCAAGCAGGCTTTGTTTCTGAATGCTTGAAACCTATTTTCTTCAATTCTAGTAAACTACTTTCTGTCTTTCTCAAAGTTCCTGTGTTATTGTTTAAATGAACTATAGTCAGTTTTTATTGTAAGGACAACTTAGTCAATACAAAGCTTTACTTGAAACTATAGCTGCCTGAGGATCAAGCAGCATTCACTGAGATGACAAAGTCTTTCCTGTTTGGGGGACTAAGGCTGCTGAGGGGGTCTTGAGATGAAATCATTTCCTTTGTGATCACTGGAGCCCAGACTGGCAGCCTTTCCTATGCTCTGTACTGATTTGAGCTCAAGTTGTCCTTCTTCAGATATCCCATAGCCAGGTCACCTTCCTGAGGTTGTCTTCATTCCTCCATGTCCTTCGGCACGACTTTCTTTTCCATCTCTGCTGCTTACTCTGTAAATTCTACAATGGTGTCCAGGCAGCACTCCCAGGTTGGTTCCCCAGGGATCTGCCATTGTAGAAATTCTTTCCTTCCTGGTCTCTGGCCCTCAGTTAGTAGAGTAGTGACAACGGAAGAGTTCGAGATTGGGCTATATACTTGGTTAAGCATCTTCCCTCCTCTGTTTGTGGTTGACTTTGGACCAACTGTTAAATCTTTCTGAGCTTATTTCATTCATACAGAAGAACTTTTCAAAACCTCAGGACTTCAGGCTGTTGTCCATGTGTTAACATCACTGCACACTGAACAAACAGTATGGCAAACTCAGTAAAAGCCTTAGTTTTAGTCTCTTGGGGGATAAAACGACAGTGCGGCAGAGGTGACATGTTTACCAATCCACCTTGCACATGTGTTGGTGCACACGATGTCACATACTCAGAATGTTTAGTCCCTTGACTATGGGCAGAGATAACTGGCCACAAAAGCATGCCTGAAACTCATTCCTGCTGATTCTGTCCAGGGAAGATCCTGTTTTGAGGGTTGTTCTGGAAGCCACGTCTGCTTGACTTTCGATCTGATGACTTATGTTCTGCCACCGGGGGGACTCTCCCCTCTGTGATGGGATGCCAGCAAAGGTTTGCATGCAGGAGAGGAGGGTGCTTTTCCCATCACAAAGAATAATACGGGATCCTGTTTGTTTCAGTTTATTGAATCAGGAAGACACAGCTCAGGGTTTGAGACCCTCTGTAGGATGGGTACTTGGTGGGCTGATAGGAGTCAACAAACAAAGTCCTCTATTTAAGGATGAAGCCGAAAGGCAACTTGTCACCTTCCAAAGCACCTAACATCTCTCAGTGATTTTTTTTTCAGGCCTTCCATGAATTCCTGACCACCAGGAATACTCTGCAGTTACTCTGTGTCTGAGTAAGGACTGGGTATCTGCACAGGTGACCTGCCCGTTCTGGCCCTGCATTCTTGATTTCACCAAAAGGCACATACAGTCTCAAAGGACTAGTCAGCTTCTTTTCCCTTAGCAGTCCGGGCAGGCTTCCCAGGCAGAAAGAGGACTGCTGAGTTACACTAGACATAAATGAATCAATACAAACCAATTCCTTCACAAAAGCAAACCTAATTAGTCACACCGCCGCTGCTGCTGGAATCAACAACTTCTCTATCCTAGTGGCTAACGTATTCCAATTCCCACACACAACTCATTCTGACTTCTATTAATGAAAAACACATGTCCACTTTGTTATTGTCAGGTTTCCAAGCCTTGCCAAGTTTGTTTTATAAAGCACAACCAGTAATGAAAACTTTATTATGGTCTTAGGAGGGGTTCTCTAGCTTGGAGGAAAGTTACGCACGCTCTGCGTCAGGAGATAGAGTTCAGAGGGTTATGAGGTGGTCAGAGGGAGACTTTTGCTTGCCTACTTTGCAGAAGGGAGATGTAGAGCTTGGGGATGGGAGCAAGGGCGTGATCCCATGAAAACCCTTGGAAGTAGTGGCAATCAACTCCACTCTAGAACACACAGCTCCCACCTGCCTTTCCTCCTGTGTTTTAGTCACTGCAAGTGACACCTGTTGAGTGAAACATGTACAGGGTGTCCATGGCAGGTGTTTCTTCAGAGAGCGGAGTGCGGGGGTTAAGCCAAGTTGCCCAGGTTCAAATCCTTGTTCTACCACCCACAAGATAACTGAGTAACCTTAGATTGGGGCGCCTGCATGCCTCTGTGTGTGTGTGTGTGTGTGTGCATGAACATGTGTATGCAGACAGATGAGAGGATGTAGGTGTGGTGTGTGTAGGTGGGCCTGAGAACACGTGGTCCTCAATCCTGGGTGTCTTCTTCAACAGCTCTCCCACCTTGGTTTTTGAGGCAAGGCACTCTCAGTGAAACTAGATTTTGCTGATTTTCCAAGCCGTCTACCCATTAAGCCGAAGAGATTTTCCTGTCTCCCCTCCTCAGAGCTGGGATATATACCACCGGCCCCTGGTTTTTTTACACCAGTGTTGAGAACCCAAACTCAAGTCCTCAGGCTTGCACAACAGGCACTTGATTGACCGAGACATCTCTCCACCCCTGCTTCGCTTCTTTAAGCGGCCATCTCCTTACCTGCAAAGAATGCAGTCAGTTCCCTAATTCCCAGGATCTAAAATGTCCACATTATTCTATGTGTAACTACGGTAGAAATATTGCTGACAATTAAATTATAATAACACTGAATGTAAAACTAATCAATTTTAAGAGGTGTTAAAATAAAAAAAAAGAATAAAAATCAAAACATGTTGGGGTGAGGGAACAGCGCCATGGTATAGTACCGAAATGAAGACTGAGGTAATTTGTACACATGCCTACCATTCTGACTGCCACTCACTAAACGCTAATAAACGATTACTACTGTTTCTACTGGCAGAAAGTGGTGATTTGGGTAATTTTGGAAAACTGCTTAACCCTCTGTAGTTTATTTTCTTCATCTTTAAAAGGATTTGGTAACCATATGGTCCTGCCACCCAGAATTAGGAAGAAAAACTAATTAAAGAACATTTTTAGGTTCTTAGCAATTCTAAATGGGAAGCTCTGTCAACTGCTTCTGTTACTCACCTTCCATGTCTGAGAAGTGAGAAGCAACATGTTCTGTGTGGTTCTTTCTAACTCGAAGTCTTTGTCCTTTCTATTGTAATTACTGAAAAATATTTTGAGTTCTGGTCTAGCCTCAGTAAAAACTGATTTTTCATTAATTGTTTGTTTAAAAATTTTATCTTTATAACACTGTCCTTGGTTAGTGAGGCTGAAGAAATAATAGTTGTCTTGTAACGTTTTTCAGATGTGTGAACTACTACAAGATTTAAATGACTGATGGGGTTAATCTCCGCTGTATGGGTTGGGTGATAAAGAAAAATAGGTTTCAGGTTATCGTGAATAATTATTAAATGCAAGGGAGCTGTGTGGAATGGCACACCCTGCGGTCTTGGTACTTGGGATTCAGAAGCAGGAGGCCAAACCTGTCTTGAACTATACAGGAAGTAAGTTCGGCCCACATGAGACCCCAGCTCAACAAAACCTCATAGTCAACAATTATGCACACACATGTGCCCACGCGTGTGTGGGCATGTAAAGAGATTCCTTTAAAGCAAGCCTCAGACACTAGTCACACAGGACTCTTCCTTAGATGCCCCCTTTGAATGCCAAAGCCATTTAATGTTTGGTTATCGAGTCTTTAGTATGAAATAGGTTGTGGAGATGCCAAGCAATTTAACATCAAAGTTCTGCCTTCCAAACGTGTTTATTCTAACAAGAAATAACAACACATTGCTTACTATAGAGGTGACGTGGGTGCACCTAGCAAGCACAGCCAATTCCACCTGGCTAAGCAAAAGAAGGCTTTAAATGTTGTGTTTTTAAAAGAGCTGGGAAAATATATTGTCTGCAGAGAGAACTACATTTGCAAAATTGCTTGATGTTTCATGACGAACCATGACTACAGTACAGCGACCATTGTGTGTGTGTATGTTGAGATGGGGTCTGGCACACATTACTTATGTGTTTATTGCCATCATTGTTATTTTAATTATTAAATTGTAAGTTGTTTGTCGCAGAAGAAGCTGCTTTTCTATGTCAGTGACTTTGTTCAGTCCCAGTGAGGCAGTTCCGAGTTCAGGGGTGATCACATTTGGCACATCGCACGCTAGTGAAGCTGTGGACCGAAGCTCACCTCTGAAATGACTTCCCTGCATTAAAGGGGATATCTTTCTCCCCCAGGTTCTGTGTGGGAGGCTTACACATTTGGTTTGGTAATGAGTTTGCTTTTTGAGCCAAAGAAGAGAAGAGAATAAAGGAAGAGAGAAGGCATGAGAGGCAATCATAGAAACTTGGAGGCTCGGATCCTCCAAAATGAAAAGGGAGCCTTCATTTCTGCAGAAACAAGAGAGAAACAACTAACAATCTCAAAGCTCATTATGATTTAACTTTAAGATAGCACAAAACGACAGTAATGTGACTGCAGAAGCCTGTTGGAGCCATCAGCAGGACAAAGCAGTAGAAATGGAGTGTATTTGAAGCAGCACAAAGATAACCCCCTTCTTTTCAGGCTGCGCATACATCAGTGCACGGATGTACCGCTAAATGCTACTCACTCTTGCTAAAGTGGCCATTTCCCTTTCTGTGGCAAGTGATTGAAAGATCTTTGTTGTGTATTTACTTGAACAAAATTCTTGGAACCTCTTAAGACACTGGCTTTCTGTAGAAGAATGTGAACTGATGTTGATGGCAGCATTAGACAGGGGGAGTGAGGAGCTGAAAGGACGCACTGGCTTGCAAGGCTCGAAGAGTATGAGCTCATTTAGGATTTTTGCCCCTCCTCCCCGAAGAGAACATTTCCTTTTGTTCAGGGTGTTGTAGACAAATGAAAACTAGACGAGTCTGCGTGCCTCGTTTTCATCACAAGTCTGTCATTATTAAGATGATTGCTATTCACATCTTTCAGTTTTCCATTTAAGAAGTCAAAATTATCCTAAGCATCACATTGTGTGACCAAAGTCTGAAGGGAAATAAATGCCAGACACTGGTGTTTGTCTACATTAGTTCAGAAGTTGGGAACATTATAGTTTAATCTTGGGTATCAGAAGAAGACATTAGTCTCCAAAATCATTTCACTCAACTCTTACAATACATGCCGTCTTAAAGGAGTTTTAAAAGCATCAGTGGTACTGAAATGTTTTAAATTTTAAACTAACCAAGCCAATCCACTGAAAAGCACTTCAAAAATGACGTCTAGAATCAAGTGCATAGTTGCAAAGTGAAGCCACAATCTACCAATGCCACACGGTTAGGTCAGGCAGACTGGAATTCAAATGAGGGCATGGAGCCCTAGAAGACATGCAGAAGAGAGAAGCCGCTCTTTTCAGTTATCAAACTCATGACCCAAGGGCGTACCTCTGACCTTTTATATTACGACTTTGTGTGAGTGAGTGCCAATGTGTGCGTGTGCACGTATGTGTGTGTGTGTGTCTGTACACGCGCACACGCGAGCATGTGTGTAGCCCAGAGGTCAACACTGAATGTCTTCTTCAATCCTTTTCCATCTTATCTTTTCACACATGGAAACTGGTGCTCACAAATTGGCCATATTTGTTGGCCAGTGAATTGTGAGCGTCCATGTCTCTCTGCCTACCCCAGGGTGAGGGTTAGATACACTTGACCGTGGTGGACTGTTTCTATTTTTGTGTCTTTAACATGGGTGCTGGGGACCCAGGGGTTCATGCTGTGCATCAGGCACCTTTCTGACTCTTGATCACTGTTCTATTGCTGTGAAGAGATACCATGAGGAAGGCAACTCTTCTTACAAAAGAAAGCATTTCATTGGGGGCTGGCTTAGTCCACTCTCATCATGGCGGGGAGCAGGGCAGCAGGCAGGGGTGGTGGGGGAGAAATAGCTGAGAGTTACATCCTGGTCTTCAGTGAGCAAGTGAGAGCAAGACACAGAGAGACAGAGAGAACCCACCCCCAGTGACACTTCCTTCAACAGGGCCATACCTTCTCATCCTTCTAATCCTATCAAAAAGCTCTACTTCCGGTGCCTAAGCATTTAAATATGAGCCAATGGAAACCATTCTTGTTCAAAACACCACAGCAACCAAGCCATCTCCTCTGCCCCAGTATCATAACTCCACATGGTTCATAAGGTAAAAGGTGGTATGAGTCAGGTGACCAGGGGTCAGTGCCCTTAGGGTCTTGGGCAAATCACTTTAAATCCTTAGCAGGCTTTCTACCTTTGCAAAATGAGCATGAGAGAAAAGATTTTTTTTCCTGTTATTTTTCTCAGCTCTAAAGTGTATGATTCAGAGTAAATGCAAATTAACACTGCGTGAGCAAGATGATCTGTTCACTTACTCAGCAATACCAAGAGCGCCGTAGGAGCTAAGCCATGCAGTGCGGCCGTGGATGTGAAAGAGAGAGGCACTTGGTGCTGTTTTCAAGAGGCTAACAAGGGCAACGCAGGGCTGTCCAGCCAGCAATGGCGATACCCTGTGCTTAGTGTGGGGACTTGAAGCACGAGGGAGGGCCCAGAAAAGGGCAGGGCTAGTTCAGGGCTTGGGCGGGGCAACATATCAGGTTGTGGTGATGATATTTGCCATATGTCCCCAAATAATAGCAAAGGATCCTTAAAGAGAGAAGGGCACTCCTGCTGCTACCAAGGGGAATAGTATAAAGAAATCTCCAGGATGGAAGCACATACCCCGTGCTTCATACTGGTTATAGCAACAGTGGGAAATGAGGTATGTTTGAGATGTGATAGTGAAGATCCTAGAATGTTATGCTAAAAGGCTTTGACCTTATCTGAAAGGTACTGAGGAATCATGGCAAATGGGTGAAAGTTCATTCAGGTGGCACTACTAAGACTGACAGGAGGGAGGGTGGAAGGGAGAGGAGGCACCTGGGAGACTTATTTTGATGGCCTATGGAAGAAACGATAAAAGCTGTGCACCCGATAGTTTTATGTCAGCTTGGCACAAGCGGAGGTCATCTGAGAAGACGGAAACTCAGTTAAGAAAATGCCTTCATATGCTCAGTCTGTAGGCAAACCTGAAGGTATTTTCTTAATTAATGATTGATGGGGGAGGGCCAAGCACATTGTGAGCGGTTCATGCCTGGGCTGATGGCCCTGGGTTCTATAAGAAAGCAGGCTGAGCAGGCCACGAGGAGCTTATTGGTAAGCAGCACTCCTCCACAAACCCTGCATCATCTCCTGCCTCCAGGTTCCTGCCCTGTTTGAGAACCTGTCCTGAATTTCTTCAGTGATAAGGAAGCATAAGCCTAATAAACCCTTTCCTGCCCCGGCTGCTTTGGTCATGGTTTTCTATCACAGCAGTAGTAACCCTAACTAGGACAGAGCATTATTTGAGAGTGTGACAGTGTAAGCGAAGGGTGCAAGTGACATACTTGAGAGAGGACTTGTGGACTGGTCATGGTGTTTCAGTACAGAAATAGAAACCCTCGCTAAGACGGAAGTTGGTACCAGGATAGAGGATATTGCTGGCACAGACATGACCATGTTGTTTGGGAAGGGTTGTAGAAGAACTTTGGGTCTTTGGGCTAGAAAAGCCATTGAGTGTTGAGAGCTCAGTAGGAGCATGGAAAACAAGAATGTTGAGAGCGGTGCAGATGACGGAGGCCTGGCTTGTGAAGTTTCAGAGAGAAACAAAGGATCTACTGAGCCATTTGTGTGAAGAACCTGTGCTGTCTGGTCAGCTGGAGCTGAAGAATCAGCTGTGATTAACAACAGACCAGAACCACTAAAGCAAAACCTTTGTTTACCTGGATACTGGTCACCTGGGACCAAAGAATCAGCTGTGATGAAGAAGAGAACAAGCATCACGGAGGTAGGGAGTGTTTCCTCAGGGTTAGCACACAGAAGCTGTGTTCCAGAGGTTACCAATGTTGTACCTCATGCCGGCAGCTGGACTTGGTTAGCATAAGAGTCGCCCAGGTGGTACTGGATTTGAAGGTCTGAAGAGGTTATAAAGAGGAGCTGAGGCTTGGGACTGTGTAGCAGGGTTGGGGTTCCTGAAGAGAAGACAGGAGAGGTGAAAGTGTAGCCAGTTGTATGAAGGGACCCCAGTAGTTTTGGAGATGCCAGTACCATGGTACGGCCACCGGGAACAGCAGCAGACCCAAGACTAGAAGATAAGCCATGTACTGCAGAGGGCGGGGCTAGAAAAGTGACCCCAAGTCCTTTGGAGGGGCCAGAAGATTGTGAGTGGATCTCATGCATTGGACATTGAATTATTTACTATTGGAGTTTGGTTTTCCTTTATTTGATTGAGACTGTGCCCTGGTTCTTCCCTCTTCCAGGAAGAAAATGTTTCACTTCTTTTTACCTTATAGGAACCCACAGTTGGGAGATATTATATATTTAAAGACTTTGGATTTTAAAAGTGACTGGATATTTTAAAGAGACTGATTTTTAAAATTTGATTTTATTTATTACAATTTATTCACTTTGGATTCTCTCTGCAGCCCCTTCCCTTGTCTCCTTCCAGTCCTCCCCACACTCCCTCTTCTCCCCCATACTCTTTTCCTAGTCCCCTGATAGGGGAGGACCTCTTTCCCCTTCTATCTGACCCTAGCTTGTCAGGTCTTATCAAGGCTGGCTGCATCCTCCTCCTTCATGGTCTGGCAAGGCTGCACCCCCCAGGATGAGGTGATCAGACAGCCTGCCACTGAGTTTGTCAGAGACAGCCCCTGTACTTCTTACCAGGGAACCCACTTGGAACCTGAGCAGCCAGTCAACTTCCTTTGAACAGGGGTTCTAGGTCCTCTCCATGCATGGTCCTTAGTTGGAGTATGGTCTCTGCAGGTCCCCCTGGGTCCAGGTATTTTGGCCTGTTGTTCTCCTTGTGGAGTTCCTGTCCCCTCCAGGTCCTTCATCTCCCTCTTCTTCCATAAGGATTCTGGCACCCTGCTCCCAGTTTGGCCACAAGTCTCAGTATCTCCTTTGATACCCTGGAGGGTGGAGTCTTTCAGAGGTCCTCTGTGGAAGGACCTGTCCTATTCCCAGTCTTCTCCTACTTCTGATGTCTATCCTGTTTGCCCTTCTGAATGAGAATTAAGCATCTTTCCTAGGGTCCTTGTTGTTCAGCTTCTTTAGGGCTTTAGATTTTAGTATGTTTATCCTATATTATATAGCTAATATCCACTTATGAGTATATATCATTTGTGTAGAGTCTGACTTTTTATTTTAATTTTAATTTTTATATTAATTACAGTTTATTCACTTTGTATCCCAGCTGTAGCCCCCTCCCTCCCTTATCTCCTCCCATGCCCTTCTCCAAGTCCACTGATAGGGGAACTGCTTTTTAAAAAGTATTTATTCAATTACAGTCTGATCCCAGTTCCCCTCCTCTCCAAGTCCCACCCTCATGTCCCCTCCCCCATCCCTCCTTCTCTTTCCTAGAGAAGGGTAGGCCCCCAAGGGGTACCAATCCATCCTGACACCTCAAGTCACAGCTAGACTAAGCACATCTTCTCCCACTGAGGGCAGACAAGGCAGGCAGCCCGGCTAGGGGAAAGGGATCCAAAAACAGGCAGCAGCATCGTCTCTACTTCCACATGATGACCAAGCTGCACATCTGCTACATATGTGTAGGGGGTCTAGGTTCGGCCCATGCATGCCCTTTGGTTGGTGCTTCAGTCGTTGTGAACCCTCACGGGCCCAGCTTAGTTGACTCTGTAGGTCTTCTTGTGGTGTCCTTGACCCCTCTGGCTCTCTCAATCCTTCCCCCCACTCTTCCTCAAAACTCCACCTATTGTCTGGCTGTGGGTCTCTGCATCTGTTTCCATCCGCTGCTGGATGAAGCCTCTCAGAAGGCAGTTATGCCAGGCTCCTGTCTGCAAGAATATCATTAGTAGTGATGGACACAGGCTCTCTCTGATGGGGTGAGTCTCAAGTTGGGCCAGTAAATCGTTTGCCATTTCCTCAGTCTTTGTTCCATCAAATATCCCTACACCTCTTGTTGGCAAGACAACTTTTGGGCCAAAGGTTTTACAGATGGGTTGGTGTTGCCTTCCCCCCACTGGAAGTCCCACCTGGTGGCGACTTCAGGCTTTTCAACTCTCCGATGCTAGGAGGCTCAGCTAGGGTCATCATTGACTACTGATTTCTATTCCCTCTCCCAGTCCTCCCTCTCTCACTTCCCTCTCCCCACAACTGATACCCACCTGCTACTCTCCCCACCCCCTCTCCCACACAGCTCCCTCTATAGAATTTTTAGGTATTTAAAAATTTTAAAGGCTGTGGCATTTCTTAAGTTTGTAAAATGTTTTATATTGTGATGCCTTTATTGATATGTGTGTGGCCTTCGGTGATGGATTTTTGTGTCAAATTGACAAGGGGTCAGTTGTGCTGGCTAGTTTTTATGTCAACTTATCACAAACTGAAATCATCTGAGAGGAGGAAACCTCAATTAAGAAAAATGCCTCCATAAGATCCAGGGTATAGGTCATTTTTTAAATTAGTGATTGATGGGGAGGCCCCGCCCATTGTGAGTGGTTCCATCCCTGGGCTGATGGTCCCGGGTTCTATAAGAAAGCAGGCTGAGTAAGCCATGAGGAGCAAGCCAGTAAGCAGCACCTCTCCATGGCCTCTGCATCAGCTCCCGCCTCCAGGTTCCTGCCCTGCTCGAGTTCCTGTCCTGACTGTCTTCAGTGGTGGACAGTGATGAGGAAGCAAAAGCCTAATAAACCCTTTCCTTCCTGAGTTGCTTTGGTCATGGTGTTCTATCAGAGCAGTAGTAACCCTAACTAAGACAGAGCATTATTTGAGAGTGTGACAATGTAAGCAAAGCGTGCAGGTGACACACTTGAGAGAGGGACTGTAGACTGAGTCCATACGGCCTGTTTTTGTTCGTTTATCTATCATTCAGCAAACCTTTATCCAGTGTCCACTATACATAGGCAGTGCGAGCTTGGTCCTACTGGATGAGAACAATAAATAACATTGCTGAAGTACTAATTGTGTGTGTGTGTGTGTGTGTGTGTGTGTGTGTGTGTGGTGTGTAGAGAGAAGAATAAGTGAAGTAGGTCTAATCTGGGTGTGCTTCCTGGAGGAGGTAGGGACTTACTCTGATTTCCAGGGAAGAAAAAGAGAAATCTGTAGAAGGAGACAGAATAACACTGCTATGCTTGGCCATATGAAGGACAAGGTGGCCAGCAGGTGTGCTTGGCTAGCAAAGAGACTCTTCAGTCAATATTGAAAAAGATGGAGAGAGAAGAGTGGGAATGTTGAGGAAAAACAAAAAACTTTTAAGTTTTATGGGCTAAGCTACAGGACACTATTGTGGGTTTTTGTCAGAGAGGGCTTAGGTAGAATAACAGAAAAAGATTGAATTAATGCTTGAAGATCCGGGTTATGATACTGCCTAGCTGGGCCAGTGTGTGTGACGGTTACTTAGTGTCCCCAGGCTCAGGTTTGTGTGTTTTGGGTGGGAACAAAACAGATGTTGAGATGGGGGCCCAGCCAAGAATGAGCGACAATGGTCCACTTACCAACACCTGTGAGGTGCATTTTCCACCGGACAGGTGTTATATAGAATATGGAGGCTGTGAAGCAGACACTACATAGAAAGCAGGAAGCAGAGAGACAAGTGGCAGGACAATGGAATTAGAAGCCTGCTGGGCACCTGGAGGCAGAGACGTTCTCAAGGAACAGGGCAGAACCTGCTTCAGCTCTGCCACAGCTCTGCACTTCTGGCTCTGAATGAGGACTTGTCAAGGCTGGGTCTGACTTGAGACCCAAAAACTTGGCAAAGTAAGGAAGCAGGTTTTTTTGTTGTTGTTGTTGTTTTGTTTGTTTTGTTTTGTTTTGTTTTTCTAGAAAAAGCTCGGATGGGATGTACCTGTTCTTGCACAACAATCCTGGTTCCAGGGATGAAAAGATCAGGCTTGGGCAGCATCATGACGCTTGGTTCCTCTATGCCCTCTGGGTGGAGGGCGGTTCCCTCTGTTCTGCTGTGGCGCAAGCCCTGACGCTTTGAGTATTCTTTGCCAAACAAGCTTACATGTCAAACGGATGTGCTCTCTTTCTGCTTACGTGGACCCACCTGAATGTGTCATCAGTCTTTGCCTTCTGTGGACTCTAGCTTAATAGGAATATGTACATCTAAACAAACAGATGCTGGGAAAAGGATGCTCTGTATGTTGTACAAAGAAACACAAGAACAAAAAAAATATGGCGAAAGGAATTTTGTTTTTAATAAAAAGGGGTACCAGTACCCCAAACAGGCTAGCAAAACATGTTAAAAAAAATGGCCACTGGTTTTCGTCCCTGACGTAGGTAGTGATTTTGGCTCATCCCCTAGGTGGGGGCTCAGCTTCACAGTCTGACACAACCAGTGGGGAGGGAAAGGGTGATATTCAGGAAATCTGTGGGGCTAACTACCTTTGACAGAGGGGGGTGGAAACTTGTTTCTCCCATAGCTTATAGTGTGACAAATAGTCTTCCTTCTACAACTGACAAAATGTGCTGGGGACAAAATCTATAATCACACTGCTGACTTGGCTGAGTCCTAATTTAGGGTCCTAAGCATCGAGGGTATTTCTGTTTGCTTCTAAAATACCACACCGAGTTCTTCCCGGGAAAAGCACTCACTCCCCACAGCAAATGTTCTCCCGGGAGCTGGGCAAGGGTTTGAGCCGAAGAAAGTAAGATTTTCTTTTCCATTCCAAAAGTCAGCCTGTATCTCTCACCTAGTGCCACCTGCCTCATCTGCCAGTTGCTTCTCTGTCTTTCCCTATACTGGCCCAGGGAGCCAACTGATAGAAACACCCATCTTTGCCCAGAGGCCATGTGCTAAAAGATAGATTCCAGAGAATCGTGAGACTGGACTCAAATGTTACTGGACCTGTTCTCCCCAAAAGAGTCACTTTAAACTTGTCACTTAAGTTTGGAAGTGAATAAGAAAAATCATCCTTTTGGATGCAATTTTCTCATGAATTTAAAAGAGTCCGCCTCTTCCAACTCTAAAGCCCAATTGTGACGATGAAGGACTATTTTTTTCTAAATAGGGACTGACTAAATACAACACATTATTAAATTATTTGCTCTTCCTATAGCTTCTTCTAGCCTTCGGCATTTATTAGCGATTTTGAGTTTCAGCAGCTGTGTTTGAATGTGCTCCTTAAATCCTTTGGATTTCAGTCAGCTACAGATGGGCAGTTGTAGTTCAGAGTCTTCCTGAGGGACACCTGAAGTCAGCTTTTACTTTTAAGCAGGTATCGAAAGCCAGATTTTTATTTCTTTTCTAAGAGAGGGAAATGAAGCCTGGATAGAAAGGTTGTCTGGCAACCAGATAAAGGAAGAAATTTCTTTCAGGCTTTCCAAGAAGACAGAATGGAAATCTTGAAATATAAATTACTTTTTAATGGTGTCTTGAAAGGGGTGTTATTCTTCAGTAGCTGCTTCCTTTCCTCACTTCCTGAATGTGGCCTATGTAAGCAATTAAACCATTGTGAATCTTTAAATGAACAAAAGTAGAGATATTTTAAGGGATAGAAGGAAGCTGAGAGATGTCCTGGTTTATCCATCTATTTTCCGAAGCGGGTAATTGGGATTTAGAATTCGTAAAAGATTTCTTTCTTTTTTTAGCGCTGAGCCAAGACCAAACCTAGGTTTCCTACACCCCTACCTCCATCCCCCACCCCCATGCCCACCCCCAGCCAGAATCCTCATCACCACAACAGAGATAAGATAGGAACACAATTGACTACATTCACAGAGAACAGAATCTGAAGCCTACGACTAAGCCTTGGTGTCTAAACTAGTGGGAAAGGTGACTGAATTAGTTCAAGACCCCAGGCCAGAGGAGCATTAACACCTGGACTGAAATCATTAGCCAAGCAGACATGTTTGCCCTGGAGGGAAAATATCTGTTGTTCTGAATTTGACAAGTCCATGCTTCATGCAGGAGGGCCCATTGGTTAGCTTCCTTCCCTTTAGTTGAGACTTGTTCTACTTATTCTGATCTTTCTGCTGTGTTTGGGTGCCCTCTAGAACTCTGCTCCAGTCACAAGCCTGTCAGCAGCCCTGGTCTGTCAGGTTACAGTGTGAGGATGCCTTCTTGCCAAACCCGTGCCTATCAACTTCCCACAAGATAGACTCACTTGATATCATACAAACCAACCCTGGTGGAGTTATATGGGCCAATGTCTGGGGCTTAGGAACTCGTTTCTCATGGTCTCATTGTGGAAATATTTATTTTCTTTTCTATCGCTCGTCTTATAGTATGTCAGTCAGTGTTCTCGAAAGGAGTAGAACTGATAGAAATATGTATGGGGAGTTACTAGAGGCTGTGGTCTGGGAAGTCCAACAGTGGCTATCTTATGACAGAAAAGCCAATAGTGTGGCAGTTGTTTAGTCAATGAGGCTGGATGTTTAAGTCCCAATCTGGTACTGAAGTTCTGGCAGATTTCTGGAGAGCTGCTGAATCAGTTAGTGTTGGAATCCTGAAGAAGTTAGTTCTAGTACAGGAAAAGGTAGGCATTAGTTTTAAAAACTCTTATTTACATTTATTTTACCTATTCTCCCTACTCCACCCCAATCCCTTCCAACACCCAACACCACCACGTAGGAGAAAGAAAGGGCTAGTGGGAGAGGGGGCGCAGTTCTCTTAGCTTCCTGCTGGTTAGGGTTGTCAGGTTCCTTGGAGCCAGTCCAACCCTTGTTTCAGGAGATCTCCAACGTCTTGTCTCAATACAGCAACCACAACAGGAGCCACAGTGGGGAAGCATCAGCAGCCTTGTTCTTTCTCGAAGTTTCCACACTCTTTAGTTCACTTCTCTAAAAGCATGACCACTTCCCAGCAAGCCCATCAGAAAAAGAAAGAGACCTGGCATTTATCCTCTCTCCAGAGTCCTCAGATTTAAATTATCTGCAGCTGGCAAGGAGTTTCTCTCAGAGCCAGCATGAGGCAAATAGTTTGCTCAGTCCTACCTTCCACAGCTGGGACCAAAACAAAAATATGTTTATATCCACAACAGGTAAAGAAACGGCTCAACATCAGGATAGATGAACTTGCCAATGAGCATGGGAGTAAACAGGGAAAAAGCTTCCTTCTCCCTTGTCTGTTTATGTGGGCTGCCACTAGAAGATTTAGGCCTGGTCTTTCCTACCTCAAATAACGTGATCAAGAAAATCTCAGCAGGTATGGTGGTACATGCATTTAATCCCAGCCCTTTAGAGGCAGAGGCAGAGGCAGAGGCAGAGGCAGAGGCAGAGGCAGAGGCAGAGGCAGAGGCAGAGGCAGAGGCAGAGGCAGAGGCAGAGGCAGAGGCAGAGGCAGAACTCAGAGACAGATCTCTGAGTTCCAGGCCAGCCTGGTCTATGGAGCAAGTTCCAGGACAGCCAAGTCTACACAGAGAAACTTTGTCTCAAAAGACACACACACACACAGAGAGAGAGAGAGAGAGGCGGAGAGGCGGAGAGGCGGAGAGGCGGAGAGGCGGAGAGGCGGAGAGGCGGAGAGGCGGAGAGGCGGAGAGGCGGAGAGGCGGAGAGGCGGAGAGGCGGAGAGGCAGAGAGGCAGAGACAGGGAGAGGGTGGAAGGGAGGGGGGAAGGAAGGACAGAAAAAAGGAAAAGAAATCTTCCATGGAGTGCCAGCAGCTTGGGTTTTAGTTGCTTGTGAGTGTAGGTAAGTTGACATATGAAACCAAGATTAGCCACCATTCACAGAGATGAGTTTTTGATAAGCCCAGGGTTTACCCGAAGAGGTTGGGCCTGGCTTTTCTCGCTACTTTTGCCTTTCTGTCCCGGATGGGTGACTCAGTATATGGTACTCTTGTCTTTTACAGTACAAGGCCCACTAAGTGTTTCCTTGCTCTTCTGCCTCCCAAAGCTCTTTCTGATGGGCTTGCTGGGAAGTGGATTTTGCTTTTGTAGAAGTGAAGGAAGAGAGTGGCAGGAGCTATTTAGAGTTATTCAGCTTCACAGTACGGTGGGGCAGGAGCTGCTAGGCTGAAGGAATTGAAGAGTTCCAGTGTTCTGTGTGTGGACACACAGCACTGTCAAGTCCTACATCTGTCTGTGTCAGTGGAGATGGTGTGGGCTTGAGACATTTTCCATCTGGTCACAGCACAGGATCGACTGGAAGACAGAGACCTGACAGAGAAATGCATGATTGCTCATGGGGACCTTGCAATGCAGATTAGGGGAGAAGAAAGGAGGAAAGAAACTATTGTGCTCTGAGAGGCAAAGTGACATAGTTATGGACATGCAGTTTTTTTTTTTAATTTTAACTTTATTTTTTATAATTTATTCACTTTATATCCCAATTATAGCCCACTCCCTCATCTCCTTCCAGTGCCACCCTCCTTCCCTATTTCCCTCCCCTGTTTCTCAGAAGGGGGAGCCCTCCTCCACTACCACCTGACTGCAGCCTATCAAGTCTCATTAGGACAGCTTTCATCCTCTTCTTCTGTGGCCTGGCAATACTGCCCCCCAACCGGAGGGAAGTGATTAAAGAGCAGGCGACAGAGTCCATGTCAGAGACAGAAGACTGAGGTGCTTATTGGCTACATCTGAGCAGGGGGTTAAGGTCCTCTCCATGGATGGTCCTTGATTGGGCCAGATTTGTTGGCCCTGTTGGTCATCTTATGGAGTGCCTGTCTGCTCTGGGTCCTTCTATTCCCCCATTCTTTCCTATGACTCCTGGGGCTCTGCTCAAAGTTTGGCTGTGAGTCTTAGCATCTTCTTTGATACCTTGTTGGGTGGAGTCTTTCAGAAGACATTTATGGTAGGCTCTCATCCTGTTTTCTCTCTTCAACCCCTTCTAGTGTCTATTCTATTTGCCCTTCTGAATGAGAATTAAACATCTTCCTAGGATCCCCCTTGCTATTTAGCTTCTTTAGGTCTGTATATTGTAATATAGTTATCCTATATTACATGTCTAATATCCACTTATAAGTGAGTATATACCATGTGTATCTTTCTGCTTCTGGGTTACCTCACTCAGTATGATCTTTTCTAGTTCCTATCATTTGCCTTCAAATTTCATGATTTCCCTGTTTTCAATAGCTGAGTAGTTTTCCATTGTGAAAATGTACCATAATTTCTGTATCCATTCTTCAGTTGATGGACATTTAGGTTGTTTCCAGGTTTGGGCTATTATGAATAAAGCTGCCCTGAACATAGTTGGGTAAAAGTTCTTATTGTTATGGTGGAGCATCTTTCGGGTATATGCCCATATCTTGAAGTAGTGCTATTACCAATTGTCTGAGAAAACACCAGATCCCCACCAAAATACTAACACAATTCTTTATAGACCTTGAAAGAACAGTTCTCAACTTCATATGGAAAACAAAATAAAACAAAACAAAAAAACCAGAATAGCTAAAAGAATACTGTATGATTAAAGAATCTTCAGGAGGTATCTCTATCCCTGATCTCAAGCTGTACTGTAGAGCAAAAACTGCATGGTACTGGCATAGAAACAGACTGGGGGATCAATGGAATCAAATTGAAGACCCAGAAATAAACCCACACACCTACGGATACTTGATTTTTGACAAAGAAGCCAAAACCATACAATGGAAAAAAGAAAGCATCTTCAACAGATTGTGCTGGTCTAACTGAATGTCTACATGTAGAAAAATACAAGTAGATCCATATTTATCACTCTGCACTAAACTAAAGCCCAAGTGGATCAGAGATCTCAACATAAAACCAGATACAATAAATCTGTTAGAAGAAAAAGTAGGAAAGAGCTTGATCTCATTAGCATAGGAGACAACTTCCTGAACAGAACACCAACAGCTCAGGCTCTTAATATCAACAATTAATAAATGGGACCTCATGAAAATAAAAAGCTTTTGTAAAGCAAAGGACACTGTCAACAGAACAAAATGACAGCCTACAGATTGGGAAAAGATTTTCACCAAGCCTACATCTGACAGAAGGCTAATATCCAAAATACATAAAGAATTCAAGAAATTAAACTCCAATAAACCAAATAATCCAATTAAAAATGGGATACAGAAACCAGTCAACTTCTGTTGGACCATAATGGTCTCTCAGCCATGGAGAAAATGAGCTCAGAAGATAAAATTGCATACGGTGGTGATAGAGCATTCAGACATCTGCTGCATTATCAAGGGGGGAAAGTAACCAAAGTGCATGTTTGCAGTCTAAACACGCAGTGTGCACCGCTCTCATTATCCCAACCTGAAATCAGAGGAAGCCTGAACATCGATTGCTACAGAAAATATGGAGCTAACACAGTTGTCCTGGCTACTCTTACGAGCCTTCCCCCCAAACTCCCAAGTTCATCTTCCTATACAGATGGATTATAGCTAATGGGTAAGGGAGAAATAATACCAGCCCTACACAATTGTTTTTATAAAAAGAGTATGTCTTAAATCATTTTAAAAGTTACATTAATATAAATCTAAAACCAAGCAAAAATTATATGCCATTATCTTTTGTGAAATGATATAAAAATTATTAACAATGGAATGCAGCAAAAAAAAAAAAATGGGGTACAGAACTAAGCATAATTCTCAACAGAGGAATACCTAATGGTGGAGAAACATTTAAAGAAATGCTCAACCTCTTTAGTCATAAGGGAAATGTAAATCAAAATGACTCTGAAATTTCATCTTATGCCCATCAGAATGGCTAAGATAAAAAACTCAAGTGACAACATATGCTGGAGAGGATGTGGAGAAAGGGGAACCCTCCTCTTGCTGGTGGGAGTGGAAACTTGTACAACCACTTTGGAAAACGATCTGGGGCTTTCTAGGACATGCAGTTTTCAGTCCGCTCAACACAAGCATTTCAGAAGAGGAAACCTCAGTTGTGAAAACATCTCCACCATATTGTCGTGTAGAAAATCCTGTGAGGTTTTTATTTTTCAATTAAAAATTTTTTTAATTGATGATTGATTTGGGAAAGCCAAGCCCCTTGTGGGTAGTGCTACCCACTGGCAAGTGGCCTGGGTATAATAAAGCAGGCTGAGCAAGGAGTGCAGAGCCAGCCATTAAGCAGAGTTCCTCCACGGCTTCTATTTCATTTCCTGGTTTGGGGTTCAGCCTTGCCATCCCCCCGTGACCTGAGCATTGTAGACCACAAATGGAAGAACATCAACAGTCTTTTCAGACTTTTCATGGAGTCCTTTGAAAGCATAAGCTGGGCCTCCCCTCTCCCCACTCCCACACACTTGGTGACTCACTGGTAAGACTCTGTAGAGGCTGCAGCCCTTTCAAGTCTTACTTTCCCTTCCCTGCTAGTATGTCCAGGCATGGCTTCCCCGGGGAACTGTGTGTGCACACAAATCCTCTTCCCAGGGAGTGCCCCATCTTGCTCAATCAGGTTGTCTCTGTTTCACCAAGGTGTGGACTAATGTTTGAGCATGGATTTGCTAAGAAATCTCTGGATTTGGCACTGGGTGTGGCTGCTTGAATGAAACTGGCCGTATAAGCTCCTCTAGTTGATTGAATACCTGGTTCCCAGTTGATGTTACTGTCTGGGAAGGATTAGGAGGTTAGACCTTGTTGGAGGAGGGGAGGGGAGACCTGGAAAGGACTGCAGCCAATGAAGGGTGTTACCCTCGAGTCACACCTCCAGGGAGGACTGGGGTTTATGTCTCTTAAGGACTCCATTAGAAGTTAAAACAAACAAACAAACAAAAAGACTTAGTTATTCCAGTTGGAAGTGAGGTAACTTAGGTATCTCCCATCTTCGATCATGACACACCATTTTTGCCTTATGGAGTCTGATTTAGTCTAGCAGCTGATGTGATACTGGGCTTTTCCTCTGCTTTCTGTTGCTTTTTCCATATGTGTAAGCTGGTCCCTGGTAATTTATGCTACGGCTGTCCGCAATGGTGCAGACCTTCAAGTAGCCACGCACCTCTGGCATGTAAGAAGCCATTACTCTTGAGCAGAGCTGTGAAGCCAATGCCATAGCTAGACACACAGGGTCTTGTAGAAACTGCAGAGAATGGCAGGTCCTACAGTCCTTTGGAAACCCTACAAAACCCCTCCTGCTGCTGAGTTGCTGGCCTCATTTCAAGCAGGGACTAGTCAAGAGAGCAGCGGGTTCTGAAAAGTCTTCCTCACTCATACATATGATGAGTATCTTCCTCAGTTGCTCTGCCCTGTATTTATGGAGACAGAGTCTCACTGAACCCAGAGTTTGCTAACTGGACTATATTGGCTGCCCAGCAAGCTCTAGGGATCCTCTCAGCTCCGCCTTCTTAGTGCCTGGCTTTTACATGGGTGCTGGGAATCTAACTCATGTCATCATGCTTACGTGACAAGTAATTTACTGACTGAGATATATCCTCAGCCCCTAATTTCCCTATTTATGGATGCAAACGAAATTGTGTTGTAGGTACACATTACAGTGTGCTTAATCCAGATGTGCAAAAGTAGAACCTTGTTTCTCTTTAGAGTTCACATTTGTTATGGATTAAAATGTGCTCCCCACCCCCTGCCAAAGATATGTTGAAATTCTCAACCCCATATCTCAGAACACGTTCTTCTTTGCAGAGTGTCCTTGCAGAAGTAACTAAATTAAAGCAAGGTCACTAAGGTAAGCCCCAACCCAATATGATTAATAAGAGGGGGGAGTCTGAACACAGCATACACCCAAAGAGATCATGAGACACAGCGTTATTTGGTTTATAGAAACATTATAATCTCTGTCTAAGAATTGTCATTGAACCACCAGGAGCTAGAGAGGGAATATGAAAGTCTCTCTCTTTCTTTGACCTCCAAACCAGTCTTACTGGTCCCTTTATCTCCGGCTCCTGGCCTCTGGCACTCTGACATAGTAACATTTAACTTGTATAATGGGAAAGACAGCCCCAGTAAAATAACACTCAGTTTTGTTTTGTTTTTCCTTTTCATTCATGGTGATAAACTTGACCCCACCAGTTCAAAGCAAATTTAGGAGCTGTTAGTTGAACTCAGTCTTTAAAACAACAAAACAAAACAAAGCAAAACAAAACATTCAGCCCATTCAGGCTTTCCTTCTCCTCCCCTCCCCTCTCCAGGTTGTGTCCCCAGGCAGAAGTGTCTGTTGATTCCGAGTTCTCCTGGTCTGTCCCTGTTTGCTGTGTTAACTCCATGCACTGTCCACATTGCTGTTGTCCTTGTCAGATTCCTAGATTAGACTATTTTTACCCCATTTTAAACAGGGTGGCTTGTGCCTTTAGTCCCAGCACTCAGAGGTAAAGGCAGGCAGATCTTGTGAGTTCAAGGCCAGCCTGGTCTACACAGAGAGTTTCAGGACAGTCAAAGCTACACAGAGAATCCCTGCCTCAAACAACAACAACAAACCAAACAAAGAAAACATAAGGCATTTCCTGGTCTGATGGTGCATTCTGTCTTGAGTGATGAGAGATGGGTTGAAGGGAGGCAATAGCGAGGAAAACTTCCAGACATCTAGCTTACGGTCTTGGGGACCATAAGCTGCAAGAGCTGGATAGGGGCTGTCCTAGGTCACGCTCCTGTTATCTAACACCTGTTCTACTCCTGCTTTGCCTCTCATGGAGTTTAGAGGAGTTTTTTCCAAGCAAAGCAATTCAATGAGAAGTGGAGAGAAGCCAATTTGAATCAGTCAGCTTGGAGAGGCGTTTTCAGCCAGAGCAGCCAAGCTCAGAAAGAACTAAAAAGGGTGAGGTTCTACAGCAGTAAGTCTCAGAGGCTGAAAACATTCTAGGCTAGAAGCTGAAGCCTTCAAGGTCCAGACTCACAGAAGATTAGAATGTACAGAGGCTAGAACCTTCCAGGCCTAGGCCTAGGGATATTTAGATAGAAATAGTCTGGGCTCAGCCCAAGCCAAGTATCAGTAAAGCTTGGGAATGCTTTCAGCTGATACCCTCATCTGAGAAAATAAAAACAAAATTCTCTCTGTCTCTGTCTCTGTCTCTCTATCTCTCTCTGTGTGTAGATGCAAAGATCACAGAAAATCCTGGCCATGTATCATGAATTGCAGTGTAGTTCACAGAAAACAGATAATTTCCGTGAGATGAGCTGGCGAAAGAGAGTATTTACTTTTACCTATACTCTCATTTGAGGGGAGGTACTGTCTAAAATATGAATAAGGTTGTCTTAATGAATTATGACAGTCTAACAAATGAAAAAAAAACCAGAAACTAAACCTTAACACACAGCAGAAATCACGCTGTAATGGCCTGCCTGTCTGTCTTCTTTCCTGACACCTCGGAAGCAGCCTGCTCCAACTTTGTTTAAATTGAAAAAGACCTGGCACATATGAGGACTTTCTCAGAATCCTCCTTTTTTCTCCCTCCCCGCGTAGAAATATTGTTAGCCCAAAACTTTCATGAATAAATAAAAGACCAGAAAGTATAGCTCTTGATTGCCTTCCAGACCAAAGCCTGTGCTGTCACAGAGGCCTCTGGCAATCCAAAAGGAATGAAGTTGAATCAAGTAACAAGGCAGATCAATATCTTATTCATGTTAAACCTGCCCTGGCGCCCTCCATTATGTGATTCACAGCACGGAGAATCGATCCGTTTCTCTGCTGGTGGAACACAGGGGGCTCTGAAATTTTCATTTATATATATTAATTTTTAGGATGGGAATTTCGCTTTACGGGGCCATTTTCTCTGTGCGTATCACCCGTGGATTTAATAGAGTCTCAGGGCCCCTTGTGTCTGAGCGTCACTTCTGCATGCTAAGTAAACAATCTTGACGGAATAGTTCTTGGGTCAGGACGAGGATAATAACGGTCATTAATAACCATCACTCGTTACATGGTTCTTTCCCTGAGCTCTCCTGACCTACCCGTTCATAAACGCTTTTTAATGTACCACGCCGAGTCCTGTCCCTGCTTCTCCTTCGAGGCAGACATACGCTAGGAGGGAGGTTAATTGCTGCTGTCTTCATGATCTCGGACCTGTGTGGATGTTCCCGGCTCACCACTTTCACCTCTGGGCTAGAGGCTAATGGTCACCCAGCAAGTCTGCCTGGGACAGGGAGTAGCGGAATCTAATTACTGGCTCTTGTGGTTAGACCCAGGACTGAGTCTTTATGAACAGGAAGGGCCAAGTCTTCTCCCGGCGCGCGTGCTAACTACCTTCCCCAAGCTATTGCTATTTTGAAAACCCCAAGGGAATCCGAGCATGATTTGAGTTGAAAATGCTCCCCATTAGCTTTCTCCGCTCCCTTATCTGGTTCTTATCGCTCTGAAACCTACTTGATCCAAAAGCAATCAAATTACTTCCCTGTTCTGTCCAAGCGAGCTCAGGTTGTGCTGTTTATGTAGGCACAGCACCCAGTGTGAGTTTGTCTGTCCCTCCTGTCCCCCGGAGTCCCCACGTGCATAACCACGTAATCCTCTTTCTAAGCAAATCGGAGCAGATTTTCTGTTTTCTGCTTTTAGAAAATAGGACCAGACACCCCAAAGACACAAATTCCTGCATCACTTTTTTTTTTTCTTTTTTGCGTTGGCGGCCAAGTCATTAGAAGAAAGAATGAGTGGGGTTGATGGTGAAAATTTATAATTATAGTTGAAACCTGAAGCAGTATTTGAGAGTCTTTACCCCTTTGGTTTGTGTGTATTTCTAGAAGGTCCATCAATGTTTGCTTTGTCAGCAGGTGAATTTTTCCTCCCCTGGAATCCCTAGAAAGCAGCATTGTTGGGTTATGAAACACACAGGTACATATTCTGGCCAAACAGGCATCCTCTCTATCTTGAAATTTTCAGGCAGACATTTTTCCCCCCTGTGAGGGGAGGAACTAAAATTTTAAAATGCCTTATCTGACAAGTGATTAGGAAATTATTCTTCTTAAAGAAAATGAATGCCAAAACAAATCGACTCCCTAAAGTGACATGAAATCTCCTCAAGCTGCATCTGGGAATATTAATAAATGAAGAGACGCCTCTGCCTACATACAGCTCATCACCTTGGTCCCCCACCCAACCCTGCAGGCAGCAGAGAGCTGGAGCTTTGGGACTCCTTTAGAGGTTAAAGCCTGCCATCTTGTGGCTTTTTTCTTGAATGACACCGGCGGCGTTTTGTAACGTTCTTGAATAGCCACTGATGGAATTACCAAAAGGCTAATTTACCGGCATCCACTCCCCAAAGCATCAGAATTCGGGGCGTGCCTCTTCTTTGAGAGGTACCAAGGACTCCGCAAATGAGAAACACTCAGTAGGGTACTGTGCCGTGTCGCCCTAAGGTTGCAAATGAGACAGCGGCTGATGGGACTGTGTTCTGCACCACTTCTGCCACTGGCTGGTGGCACCCTCCGGCATGGCAGTGGCTGCAGCCTCCTCCACTTCCAGACACATGGATACTTTCCCGAAGAGGCCTTCTGATGAGCAGGAAAACTTTGGGCTTGTTAGCCAAACCACCTTGTCCAGGCACCTGGAAGGATCATGGCAGCCAACTCTTGAGGCGGATGTTGTTCCCTTCGTAGGCTCAGAAAGGAGAACTCACGCTGCTCGTTGGCAAGTTTTCCTCTGACCTAGACAAATGAGACTGACATAAAGAAGTCTTTAAGGGCAGGCCGTCTGACTTAGGCTGTTGAAAGCTGGAGAAAATCTGGAGAGATGCCTTCTTAAAGAGTACTGGTTTGAGATGTCCCTCAGTTGAGGAATGGATACAGAAATTGTGATACATTTACACAATGGAACACCACTCAGCTATTAAAAACAAGGAAATCGTGAAATTTGCAGGCAAATGGTGGGAACTAGAAAAGATCATCCTGAGTGAGGAATCCCAGAAGCAGAAAGACACATATGATATATACTCACTTATAAGTGGTTATTAGACATATAATACAGGATAATCATATTAAAATCTGTACACCTAAAGAAGCTAAGTAAGAAGGAGGGCCCTGGGTAAGGTGCTCAATCTTAATTCAGAAAGTCAAAATGGGATAGACGTCAGAAGAGGGAGACAGGGAACAGGACAGGACAGGAACCTACCACAGATGGCCTGTGAAAGATTCTACCCAGCAGGATATTAAAGCAGATGCTGAGACTCATAGCCAAACTTTGGGCAGAGCGCAGGGAATCTTATGAAAGAAGGGGGAGATAAGAAGACCTGGAGGGAACAGTAGCTCCACAAGGACAGCAACAGAGACAAAATATCTGGGCACAGGGGTCTTTACAAAGACTGATATTCCAACCAAGGATCATTCATGGAGATAACCTAGAACCCTGGCACAGATGTTGCCCATGGCAGCTCAGTGTTGAAGTGGGTTTCCTAGTAAGGGGAACAAGGGCTGTCTCTGGCATAAACTCAGTGGCTGGCTCTTTGCTCACCTTCCCCTGAGGGGGGCGGGCAGCCTTACCAGGCCACAGAGGAAGACAATGTAGACAGTTCTGATGAGACCTGATAGGCTAGGGTCAGATGGAACGGGAGGAGGACCTCCCCTATCAGTGGACTAGGGGAGGGGCATGGGAGGAGAAGAGAGAGGGAAGGCAGGATTGGGAGGGGATGAGGGAGCAGAGAAGGATGGGGGCTACAGCTGGGATACAATGTAAATAAATTGTAATAAATTTAAAAATAAAATTTTTAAAAAAAGTACTGGTTTGAGTGTGATGGCTTTCCCCTATGCTGCTCCTCCCATCAGAAAGTTCCAGAATTGGGAAATCAAGGGAAAGGTGGTTGTTGTTCTGTGCTCAGTCTATCTGGAGGTCAGAGTGGGAAGGGCAGGGATGAAGAGAAGGGGAACTAGGCTTCCTGAGACAGCTTTCGGAAGAAGAGGAGACTGCAGACTTCAGTTTCCCTTCTGTAAGCTGGATTGGTGGAGTGGGGCGACCTCTAAAGATGCTAGCACAGCAGGTATGTGTGCTCTACCAGAAGGGACAGGCTGACATTCGACTTGAGGATCTCTCTCTCTCCTTTTAGTGGCATCTGTTGTAAGGTCTAATTGGGAACAGAAATCACCTTGAAGGGAAATGTTCCCTACTTTTAAAAGAATGCTCCTCTGGTTATAGAAATGTCAGCTGAGTTGGCCTCCTGGTCCCCAGAGGACATAAGAAGACAAACTGTACTTTTGAGTTGGTGAGGAAAGGTTGCCTCTCCTCTTGTGGGGAAGAATGGGTGGCAGAGAGCCATGGGGAGGGCTATGTGCTGAACATAATTGCTTGGTCAAGCAGGACGAACCTTTAACTGTCTTTAGAATTACTTTAGAAATACTGCCTCCTTTCCCTGGAACCTTCCTTTGCACAAAAACTCCTATTTCTTGCCTGCTTCACCCACTGCTTTTGGATCTTTGTAAGAAGTGATCTTATCATTAGATAAGCCTGCTCCTCAGGCTGTTCTGAGGATCTTCCCCTAAGACTCCATGTTGCCAAAGCATACTTTTCCAAAAGGCAAAATCAGACTCTTACACAAATATAAAAGAGACATGTCAAAGAGATTATGTGACTTACTAACTCATGAAGAGGCCAGCAAGATTTGGAAACACGGGACAAGAGGAAATCTAAACTTTACACATAGACACTGAGGACTCTGTAGTGAATTTGCTAATAGATGTTCCGAAGGAACAATAAAAGACAGTGCCCGGGATTCTGATTGTTACCAACCATTTCTAGGGGAAACACCACTCATTCACAGTGTTTGTCTCAGTTACTTTTATATTGCTGTGAAGAAACAACGTGACCAGAACAATTTATAAAAGAGTATGTTTAATGGCGTGCATAGTTCCAGAGAATTAGAGTCCATGTTCATCATTGTATTGCTCCCCACAATGATGATTGCAAGCAAGCAAGCGTAGTACTGGAGCAGTACCTAAGATCTTATATCATGATCTGAAAGTTGGAGGTAGAAAGAAAGCTAAATTGGGGTGGCATGGGCTTTTGAAACCCCAAAGCTTACCCCCAGACACACCTCATTTAACAAAGCCACACCTTGTAATCCTCCCCAAACAGTTCCACCAGCTGGGTACCAAGTGTTTGCATACATGAGCCTATGGAGACCATTCTTATTCATACCACCACAGTGCTATATGGACAACAGCCATTTCTACAGTCTTTCTACAGATGTATTTCTATACCTGGAAGTGTATAAAATAGCCTCACTGATGTGAAGACAATGGACAGGGCACAGCTGTTGAAACAAAAGCTTCCAGAAGGTTCTCTAGATGGTTCCTGGCACTTTCAGTAATCTCATCAATGTTGATTTTGATTCTTTCAGTATGAAAGATTGAACGCATACACGCTAGGTGGGAAGCGTGGAGGCGAACATGATGTGGTAGCTGAGAGCTACATCCTGATTCACAAGCAGAGAGAGGTTTAGGTTTCTGAAGCCTCAGTCCCCGTAGTCTATCACAGTCTCAACACTGTTTTAAAGTCTAAAGTTCAAAATCTCTTCTGAGACCCATGGTAGTTTCTTAACTGTAATCCCTTTGTAAAATCAAAATCAAAAAACAGATCACATACTTTCTAACCATTCCACCAAAATACATAAATCTATATCTATCTATCTATCTATCTATCTATCTATCTATCTATCTATCTATCTATCTATGTATTTTTTTTTCCACCAAAAGGGAGAAAAGGGAGCATAGTGAGGAAATGCTAGACCAAAGCAAGATACAGACCCAACAAGGAAACTCCAAATTCTGCATCTCCATGTCTGATGTCAAAGGGCTCTTTAAATTTCCAATTCTTTTCAGGTTTGTCAACTGAAAAAAACGCTCTCAGGCTGGTTCTAAACCTGGTCTGCAGCTTCCCTTGGCAGGTATTCCATGATTCTGGAGTCTCCAACACGATTCAGGCTTTTCACAGCTTCATACAATGGCCTTTCTGGGCCTCTATGGAGGGACACACACCTGACTTAGCAGCTTTCCTTAGCTATGGAAGGAGATACCACAAACCTTTTTTTTGTATTCTTGACTCTAAAGTCATGACCAGATGGCGGGAGCCCTGAATTCTGCTGCTTGATAGGGCCTCATTCAGTTACATTTGCACCAGCTTTCTGTGTTTGATGGTTGCTTTGACTGCTTAAGCTTTTATAAAAATTACTTTTCATAAGTTGGAAGCTTATGTGGGTGGGCCTTGCCCTTACATCACAGCTCCCTGTATCTGTATTCCATTCAGCATCAGGGTTTAAACATTTTCCTTTTCTTTGAGCACTGGACTGACTTGGCTCCAACATTATATTTCCTGGTGTTCCTTTTCTCATCAAACTATAAAGTTTGTATTTCTCCTTGCTCAGCTTGATTCTTTTCGTTATAGATCTGCGTAAGAGTGACCACTAATGACCACATGACACAGTCAATAACTAGGCTGTCTTGAAATCTCCTCTGCCAATGCAATTAATCCAAAACTTTTCAATTTAGCCTCAGGAAGATTTTTTTTTTTTTTTTTTTTTTTTTTTTAGGACAGGGACAGAAAACAGCCACAATCTTTGCCAAAACATCACAGGAATGATTTCTAGGCCACTTCCTAATAATCTTTCTTTCAGTAACTTCTTGAGCTGGGTCCTCACGGTTCAAATCACTTCTCCAGCAATGGCCCAGTAAGCTCCCACCTAAAGCATTCAATCATTCTTCTAGTCCAAATGCTTACATATTCCTCAAAAAAACCAGCATGCTCAGGCCTGTCACAGCAATATCCCACTTCCTTGTATCAACTTCTGTGTTAGTCATTGTTCTATTACTGTGAAGAAATGCAATGACCAAGGCAACTTTTATAAAAGAAATAATTTAATTGTGGGTTTGCTTATAGTTTCAGAGGGTTAGTCCATTATAACCATGGCAGGAAGCACAGAAACAATCATGCCTCTAGAGAAGTAGCTGAGAATTACGTCCTGATCCCCAGGCAGAGAGAGGAAGAGAGAATGAGAGAGGGAGCCTGAGAGAGTGAAAGCAAGCAAGAACTCATCTAGGCCTGGCAGGAGATTTTGACACCTCAAAGCTCACTCCAGTGACACACTTCCTCCAACAAGGCCATACCTCCTAATCTTTCTAATTAAACAGTCAAATATATGAGCCTATGGAGGCCATTCATATTCAGACCACCATATTAGGAAAGTGTTCTATCACTGAGCTACCTTCTACAAGTTGTTAAGAGCTTTCCCTTCCAGCCCTAAGTTTTCTAATCCCTCAGTGTACTTCCTGGGCAGTCTCTTCTAAGCCATATCTTGAACTAACTCCAATAACTGATCTTAGGTTTTATATTCCTGCTAATTTTCTCAGCACCAAATCCATGCATATACTTGTCAACTTCTCTTAGATATTTCCAGGCTAGAAAGAGGGTCATTTGCTTTAGGTCTTTTAGCTTATTATCAGAGTAGAAGTTTTTTGTTTTTTTTTTTTTTTTTCCAATGCAGTTTATTCAGGAACATTGAACAATCCTCGGACCCCGGGGAAAGCCAGCCCACAGCTTAAATAGCCTCTGGGTAGCCAACCCAGGCGTGCCACGGGGGCAATGCAGATAGGTCCAACCCATGGAAGCAAGCCAGATCCTCGGCCTTAGCCAAATGTGGAGTTGTTCGTGACAGAGAGCACTCACCATCGGGAAGGTGGAAGGCGGAAACCAGCTCCATCTTTAAGGCATAGCATTCCGCAGCTCTCTACAGTTCCCCCTTTTTGTTTTAGACGCATCAGGCAAGAGTAGAGGTCTGATCTCTGATATTAGAAATAAATTGGGACTTTGTACCGATGTTCATTTAGGTGTCATCCACCCAAAGAGCATCAGACCCGTCCGATACCTTTTTCTCAGAGGCGGGACCTGGGGCATCAACCCGCATGCAATCAGACATGCTCTTCTCTGGGTCCAAAGCGGCTGACCCTGAGTGCAGTGCTTAGCCTCGCATCCTGAGCGTATCATTTTAGCTTTTTATGGTATCCAACCATGCTTGGGAAGAATGTCCTGCTTCAATGGCTGTAAAGGCCTGAATGATCATGGCTGCATCACACTGTTGTGAGACTCTAATCTTGCATATATACCACAGGCAAACCAAGGAGACCAACACCAGAAGGCCTGCTAACGCTCCCATGCCCGCCCATTCCTTCAGATGATTCATGGCTGCAGCAATCCATGTTGATAATCCTGTGGCTAGTCCTGCGTCCACTCTGGTAGAATTTACTGTGACAATGGCCACTCTCAGCTGCTCCATCGTAGTATCGAATTCTCCAGTCCAATTACCTAAAATATAGCTCGACAATTGTTTAGACAGATTTGCAGCACAGGAAAAATTCTCATGTTGTATGCTAGTGACACAAAGTCCAGCCATTGACAGCCAGGTTGAGCGATTTGCCATAGGGTATCAATTTGCTCCTGCAAGAGGTCAATCCTCTGATTGAACACCATCAAGCTTCCTTTTAGTTGAGCATTAATTCCTTTATGTACAACTAAGGCATGAGCTACATTGGCTAAATGATTATTCAGGGTCTGAGCAGTCTGCCCAGTATGACTCATGGCTAATGCCCTGGTGGTAGCTCCAACAGCCGTCAATGAGATGGTAGTAACAATGGTGGCTGTAGTTCCAAGATCCCTTTTCTGTCTGAAGAGAGTCATAGCGTGAGGGGCATCAATGGGCACAGGCACCCAGTGAGGCATGCGAGTAACCAGGGCATACCTAGAGGACAATACAGCCACTTTTGATGTGAACTGACAGACTAAGATCAGAAAGGAGAGGAGAACCTCCCCTATTAGTGGACTTGGGGAGTGGCATGCAAGCAGAGGGAGGAGGGAGGGTGAGATTGGGAGGAGAGGAGGGAGGGGCTTATGGGGGGATGCAGAATGAATAAAGTGTAATTGATGAAAAATTTAAGAAAAAAGGGAAAAAATAATTTAAGAACCTTAAATGACTTTCAAAATTGGAGGAAAACATGGAGTTAGTCAATTGGCATGGAGCACGTCTCTCCCCTGGGGACAATGGTCTCCTGAACCTACTCAGACCTCGGACACCACCACTGCTAGTTCTAGAACTGACGCAGGATGTTCCAACGAGGGGTTAAGGCTTCTCATAATATTTCCTATAAGCCCACACCTGTTTGTCTATATCCCCCATTTTTATTCATTATTAGCCAGATAGAGCCAAGTAATTGTGGTAATGATACTTGCTTTTTTGCCCAATGCTGTAATGCTAGAGTAGAGGTTTTGAACTCAGCATTATCCAACTTCAGAATTTGGGGCCAAAAAAATTGTAAGGTTAACAAGCCTAAAATTAAGGGCCAAACCAATGAGGCAGGCCTCTTTTATGGAGAAGTATTGTGTGAGGAAGGTCTCTCCTATGGAGGAGGGCTGGGTGACGCAGGCCTCTTCTATGGAGGAGGGCTGGAATCTTGTATTAGCCAGGGTTCCCTAGAATAAGAGAATTTACAGAATGAATCTCTCTCCATATATTGTATATATTAGAATGACTTATAGGCTGTGATCCAGCTATGCCAAAAACGGCTATTTAGTAACAGAAAGTCCAAGACTCTGGTAGTTGTTCAGTCCACAAGGCTGGATGTCTCATGATCTTCAGTAGATGCTGGAATTCTCAAGACATAGTCTCTAATGCCAGTGAAGAAATGGACTTGCTGGTGAGGGTAAAAGCAAGCAGGCAAAGAGTGCAACGTTCTTCTTTCATGTCCTTACATAGAATACCAGCAGAAGGTGTGGCCCAGATTAGAGGAGGCTCTTCCCCCTTCAAAAGATCTGAATTAAAAGTGTGTGTTCTCACCTCAAATATCTAGATTAGAAGTGGGTCTCCCCACTTCAAATGGTTAGGCAAAAGTCCTCCACAGGCATGTCCAGCAATTTTCCGAATTTTAGTTAATTCCATATGTAGTCAACCTGACAACCAAGAGTCACCATGGCAAATCTTCAGGGGGACAAATGCTTTACTCCCTGGTGGTAAAGGAGAGGTAGACATTAACCCTTTTTCTACTGAGACTGGGGGATCCTTAGGTTCTGCCGTTGATTTAGAAGCTTCTATTTCTTTTTTTTTCTATACATGGCATGAGGCCTCCCACCTGAGCTTAGGTGGCTGTGGACCAGGGCTTGGGAGACTCTCTGATGGCTTTCCACAAGTGATGCTTCTGTCTTACTGACTTTGGTGTTTGCTATCCTCTCCCTTTAATGTATCCCCCCTTGTCCTTTTAACTCCTCCCCTCTGCGCACCTACTTCCTTTCAGAAAGAGGAACATCTCAAGCCCTAGAAGATCTTGACTGTTTTCACAAGTTGAGCATCAGATCTCATCCTGGGGGCACTTCTTCCTGTGTGTTCTCTTTCTTCTCTTCTGGTTTTCCAGCATGAATCCAGACTCATGGTTGAGTCTGTGAGCAGATGAAAACAAGTGCCAGAGGGGTGAGGACGGCCGGTAATCACAACCCTTGCTCAATGGCAAGATCAGTTTCTGTCTGGAGGAAAGTCTGTGGGTGTCATTCCTGTGTAGAATCCCCGCGGCCAGCAGCTCCACTCCACTTTCCTGCCGTGGAGCCACCATTTATGCAATCAATCCCGGTTTGGGCAAAGATCATCTCAGTGAGGACCTATTTATGTTATTGGGAGGGCAAGTGGAGGTCAAGCTGTTTGGCCTGAGCATTGACAGGGGCACCAGGGAAAATGCGTTCTGTTAAGTCTGGAGTTCCCTCAGTTGTAAACGTTGACACGCTGGATAATAAATCTGAGCGCAAAGAGAACTGCAAATGAGGGAGGTAAAAGGATAGAATTAGAAGAATAGGTTAGACTAGAGAACGGAATTAGGATCAAATTAGACCAGAGTAGAATTTCTCCCCTTCCTGTTTGTTTGAGGTACCAACTATACCACAGTAATTGAGGCCTACACATTGCATCTGTGTGCGTAGACTTGTAGCTGCATGCATCAAATTGGTGGCCGTGTGTCCTGCAACTTCACAAGTTCCATCCTGGGTCCTGAAGGCTGGTGGGGAAGCAGGGGGTTGGGGGTGGGAGTGGAGTGTCACAGCCACCTTTGCCCAGGGGAGCCCTCTTCCCTGACCTCACAGGTTGCACATAGCTATGCCCCTATGTGCACACTTCCTCTCTCCGTGTGTGTGTGTGTGTGTGTGTGTGTGTGTGTGTGTGAGATAACCCTGGTCACATACTCAGATTGTTATTTCTGAACACATCCCTAGCCTTAGCAGACGGACGGATTTTCTGCAACTGGGAAACTCATACCTCCTTTGAACTCCCGCCACTCTGAAAGAAAAAGAGTGAGAGAAATCTCTGTAAATAGAACAGTTTTTAGAAGTTTCTTTCTCTTTATTTTCAACCAGAACCACCTAAAACCCTTCTTTAGCTTAGATGCTATTGCTGTTTGGTGTAGTACTTCAAATATGAAAATGCCTCAGAAACTGTCTGTAGTACTCTTGAATTAAAAAAAAAAAAAAAAAAAGACAGCGCTCTTTTGCCAGGAATGTGGTGAACTTATTCCCTGGAGGTTTGCTTCCTCTTTCTCTTTCATTTTATTTTATTTTTTTAGGCTGATCTTCCTCTGCTTGTATTTGGTGAGAAAGGATCTTCAAAACATTAAGTGGAGGAACCAGAAAAAAGGCTCCGCAGTTAAGAGCACTGAGCAGATGCTCTTTCATCAGAGAACCCAGCTTCAGCTCTCAGCACCCACATGGCAGCTCATAACTCCTGTTCCGAGGGATCTGACACCTTCTTCTGCTCTCTGTAGGCACCAGGCACATACACGGTACACAAACATACATACATGCAAAACGCTCATACACATAAAGCAAAAACAAAGTTTTTAAATTAAAAAATAAAATATTAAGTGGAGATAAGGTTCACATAACAAAGCTCGTTTCATGAGATGGTTTTTAGTACAGTCTCAAAATTGTGCAGTCACCACTCTGATCTAATTTCAGAGCTTTTTTTTTTTTTTTTTTGGCTTTTTTTTCCCCAAAATAAATTCTGTACCCATTAGCAGTCATTCCCGTTTCGGCCTTTCTCAAACTGCCGTCCTACTTTCCGTCTGTGTAACTTTATCTGCTCTAGATTTTCATATAATGAACCAATAATAATACTGTGTGATACTTTGTGTCTGGCTTCTCTCACTTAACATAATGTTCTCAAGGTTTTGTACCTGTATCAGCATCTAATTCCTCCATCGATGAACAGTATTTCATTGTGGGTGTAAACCACATTTTATTTATCCATTTATTACTTGACGGCCATTTTGGTTATTAGAAAAGTATTGCTTTTGAACATTCAGGCACACATTTTATAAGGTCATAAGTTTTTAATGCTCCTGAATATTTACCTAGAAGTATATTTCACAGGTCATATGGTAACTCTATATTTAATGTCTTTAGCAATTGCCAGGAAATTATGAAAACAATTGAGCTATTTTATGCTCCCATCAACAATGAATGACAATTCAGATTTCCATAATCCTCTCCAACTTTTGTTATTGTCTGCAGGTCTTTTGGATATATGGGCTCAGCATTTGCAGTCAAGTAACTATGGATCAAAAAATAGGGTGCAAGGACTCAAACCCGGGGATTGCTACATACTGGGTAAGAACTGTGACAGTAAAATTACACCCCCATCTCCCCCTCAGTTAAAGATGCGCTTGTGGGCTGGGGCTGTAAGTTAGTGATAGAATGCTTGCCTTACATTTATAGAAGCCCAATGTTTAATCCCCTGTACCACACACACACACACACACACACACGACTATTAAATATATGCAGATTTTTTTTTCTGGTCTTGTTTCCTTAAAACAATAGAACAACAACATAGCATTTATAGTGTGTTAGGTGTTGGAAGCAACCTGAGATGGTGTGTACAGGAAGAGGTTGTCTGTAAATACTGCACCATTTTATCACAAGGACTTGGGAAGCCAAGCAGTCTTGCAAAGATCATTGAACCAAACCCCTACAGATACAACGAAGATTATATGTCTATTTCCTGTGGTAAGAAACATGAATATGACATAGGTTTTTAGAACTTCTCTTTAAGAAAACAGGGTGACATTATTACAAATAGTATCTAGTAGAATCTAGGACATTTGTGTTGCATGGGTGAGACTCTTTATTGGTTGAATATTGACTCCTTATGTCTTTTTGAGAGCATGGTTTTCCATTTTGGGTGTCTATGGGTGTGACACTCCACGGCTGTGGAATCATGTGGCCTTTGTCCTGCTGTGCCAGGCTTGCTTTACCTTAACGATGTCTTTAATATGCATATGTGTATACCATGTGGCAGGATTTCCTTCCTGTATCTGAGTGAATGTTCTGTTTAGGCATGTCACAGTTTATCTGTTTTTCCTTGATAGAAATGTAAGATGCTTCTACCCCTTGGTGATTATTAATAATACTGCAGCAAACATGGAAATGCAGCTCTCTACCCAGGATTCTCATTTCAGCTCCTTTGGAGAAATACCCAGGATTGAAGTTGCTCTATCTATATCATACTATTTTAATATTTTGATGACCCTCTACACTGTGTTACACAGTAGCAATGTTATTTTAGATTTTTTTTTTACTGATAGTATATAAGAATCTCGATTTCTATATGTTTTAAGCGACAATTATTAATGCCTATAATTATTTTTTGGTAATGATCATTTTGGCACGTGTGAATTCTATGCTTTTAACTTTTAAATTTGTATTTCCTTGGTAATCAGTTACATTTTCTGTCTTTCCAGATATATGTTGGCTACTCATGTGTCTTCTTTGGAGATACATCTTCTTAAGTACTTCATCCATTTAAAAATGTGAACTTATAAACATGCACAGTTCCTAGTGTGGCTTGTATTTTAACCCTTTATTACAGGTACAGTTTGTGAGCACTCCTTTCTGTTCTGTAGGCTGCATCTTCATTGCTCTTCCTTCCCTTGCTGTGCAGACACTTTTTGCATTTTATTTAGTCTCACTTGTCCAGATTCTGCCTTTATTGCTTGTGCTTTTATTGTCATATCTGAGAAATCATTGCCAAGACCAGTGTCAGGAACATCTCCCTCATGTCTTCTTTTAGACACTTGTTTCACAGTTTTACACCTTTGTTGGAGTTCTTCATTCATTTGAGTTGATTTTTGTTTTTGGTATGGGATGAGGATACAATTACATGTGTGTCACACTGAGGACCAAACCCAGGGCTTCATACACGCTTGGCCAACACTTAGTCACCAAGCTTTTGGTTTTCTAAAGAAAATCATTTATTTATTATGGTACATGTGAGCATGATGAGTATGTGGGGAGGGGAACACAGGCACCATAGTGTACATGTGGGGGTCAAGGGCTTCTTTGCAGAGTCTGTTATCTCCTTAACATTGTCTTGTGGGTTCTGGAGAGTGAACTCAGGTTGCCAAGCTTGCATGTTGAACATCTTTCTGGCTTTACGTGTGTGTGTGTGTGTGTGTGTGTGTGTCTTCAGATATTGTTCCTCAGGGTCACCCTGTTTTGTTTTAAACAAGGTCTCTCACTGACATGGCACTCACCAGGCAGGCTAGGCTGGCCAATAAGCAGCAAGTATGTGCCATTATTCTCTTCATCCCTGTCTCCCTCCTTCCTTCCCTCCCTTCCCTTTCATAGTATGGGTTCTGAGACTTGAACTCAAGTCCTTATGCTTGCAAGCATGGATTTTAACAACTGAGCTATCTCCTCAGCCCTAGGTTTTTGCTTTTGCTTTCTTCTTTGGTCTTATTAGTTATTCAAGTGTATGCTGCTTTAGTTTCTCCACGTTTGTCTTTTTCTAGGTTTCCTTCAGTCTTTACATGCTAGTTTCATTTCCTTGTGCCTGGGAAATACACATGGCATGATTTCAATCTTCTTAAGTCTAAGACTTGTTTTGTAGCCTAACATGACCTAGTCTGGGCAGTTTTCTGTGTACTTGAGAAGAATGCCCATTTTTCTGTTGTTGGATGGAAAGTATGTATCTGTTTGTGGGTCTCTAGGTACATAGTGTTGTTTAGTCTACTTATTAATCTTCTAGCTGAATGTTCCATGTGTTTTTGAGAGTTGGGCATTGAATTGCTTTAACTATGTTGAAGTCTGTTTCTTTATTTGTAATTGCCAGAAACTGGAAATAACCTAGATGTTCCTCAACTGAAGAATGAATAAAGAAAATGTGGTACATTTACACAATGGACTACTACTCAGCTATTAGAAACAAAGACATCTTGAAATTTGCAGGAAAGTGGATAGAAGTATGAAATATCCTGAGTGAGGTAACTCAGAAAGATTAACATTGTATGTACTCACATACAAGTGGATATTAACTATAAAGTACTGGATAACCAGGCTACAATCTACAGTCGCAAAGAAGCTAGGTGACAAGGAGGGTCCAAGGCAGGATGCTGGACTCTCATTCAGGTGGGGGAGTAAAAATAGGCATCTGAAGTAGATGGAGAGAGGGAAATTTGTGGAAGAAGGTGTGGGCAGGGTAACAGGGGTGAGGATCAGGTGTGGGGAGAGGAGCAGTGGGGAGATGCTGGTGGGGAGGACTGGGAGAGAGAACAGAAATCAGCGGGAGGCATCTCTGGGGCAGGGGAGGCTCCTGGGAGTCCACGGGGGTGACCCTAGCTGAGAATCCTAGCAGAAGGGGATATGGAGACTGAGGTCACCCCTCTTATGGTCAGGCAGCACTTTCAGTGGAGGAAGGGGGGCACAACCAACCCGCCCATAAATCATCAACCCAAAATTAGTCTTGCCTATAAGAAGTGTAGGGGTAAAGATGGAGCAGAGATTGAGGAAATGGTCAACCAATGACTGCCCCAACTTAGGACCCACCCCATAGGAGAGAGCCAACCCCTGACACTATTAATGATACTCTGCTATGCTTGCAGGCAGGAGCCTAGCATAACTGTCTTTTGAGAGGCTTCATCCAGCAGCTGATGGAAACAGATGCAGAGACCCACAGCCAAAGAACAGGAGTTTTGGAAGTCTAGCAGAAAAGTGGGAGGAAGGATTGAAGGAAACTGAGGGGTCAAGGACACCATAAGAAGACCTACAGAGTAAACTAAACTGGGCCCATGGGGGTTCACAGAGACTGAACTACCAACCAAAGAGCATGCATGGGCCAGATCCCCTGCAAATATGTAGCAGATGTGCAGCTTGGACATCATGCGGTTCTCTTGACAATGGAAGTAGGGGCTGTCTCTGACTCTGTTGCCTACCTTTGAATTTCTTTACCCTAGCTGGGCTACCTTGTCTATCCTCAGGGGGAGAAGATGTCCTTAGTCTTGCTGCAACTTGATGTGTCAGGGTAGGTTGGTACCCATGGGGACCCTCCCATTCTCTGAGGAGATGGGAAGATGGGAATAGTGGGGGGGGGGGGAGAGGGAGAGGGCTGCGATCAGGCTGTAAAGTGATTTAATACATAAATTAATGAAAGAAAAAACGTTGCCCTGGTCGCGGTATCTCCTCAATAAAAACTCTACTCAGTAACCAATTGGTTTCCCGTAGTAAGGGGAACAGGGACTATTTCTGACATGAACTCAGTGGCTGGCTCTTTGACCTCCCCACCCCCGAAAGGAGGAGCAGTCCTGCTAGGCCACAGAGGGGGACTTTGCAGCCAGTCCTGAAGATACCTGACAAAACAGGGTCAGATGAAAGGGGAGGAGGTCCTCCCCAATCAGTGGACTTGGAAAGGGGCAGGGAGAAGCTGAGGGAGGGAGGGAAGGACTGGGAGGGAATGAGGGAGCTGGATACAGCTGAGATACAGAGTTAATAAACTGTAACTAATAATAAATAAAAAACAAAACAAAACAAAAAACTCTAAGATAAGTTCTCTTCTATGTTCTTTTATGTTTTATTTTTTTGGACACATTTTTAAAAAAATACTTATTTTATTTTTTAAATTATGTGTATGTCTGTATGTGGGGATGCACTCATGAATGCAGGTGCCCAGGCAGGTCAGAAGAGCGCACTGGACTCCGTGGAGCTGGAGTTACAGGCAGCTGCGTGAGTGCTGAGAGCTGAATTCAGGTCATCTAAGGGCAGTAGGTGGTCCTAACCACTGAGCTAGTCTCCAGGGCCCCTCCCTCACCTGATGTAACATGGTTCTTTTTCAAAAGGCAGGTCTAATGGGGATGAGACCTTGGTTTATTGGAGAGCATACTGTTTTTTGTCTTAACCAGGGATATATTGCTAACTATCATATTTTTAGTTGGTAGCTTATTTTTTCAGTGCTCTGACTTTTTTGTCAAACTCCACTCTAACCTCCTAGGTCCTGCGGAGATGTCCACCAATCATTTACGTATAACAGATTTTCTTTTTCTTTCTGCTTTCGATTTTTTTTCCTCTCACTTTCGACAGTTGGATTTCTTGTCTGTTTCTGTTCGTTTCGATGTAGACGTTTTTGCATTGGCCTCATTCGGGTAGAGGGTTTCTTGGTTTGGATATCCCTGATTTAGGGAGTCACTGTTCTTTTAGTAAAACTTCCTGCTGTTAGGACTTGTCCTTCAGAGACCCCCACGGTTCGTGCGCTGCTGTGCTTGGTGGTGTCGTCATGTGCCACAGTGGTTTTCTTCACTCTTCTTATTTTTCTCTCCTCTGACGTGTTCAAGTTTGCCGACTCTTCCCCATGCTCGAACACACCTATTTGCTGAAACCCCCCTTTTTTTTGAACACCTCACATCTGTTGTATTTTTCAGTGCCAAACATTTTGGTTTTTATTTCCATCTCTGTTGACATTGTTTTTGTTGTTGTTGTTCTGTTCATTCATCATTTTCTTGACCTTTAAAAGACTCTTATGGGAGCAATTTTCACTTCTTTGTCCCTTTCCTTAGTGTTGAGGTTTGCCTGTTTTCTGTGAGCGTGATGATGAAGAGCAGAAGCGGGATGGCCTGAGATAGACCGAAGTTTCTTTGCTCATAGTTGTGGAGCTGCAAGTTAGAATCGTGACCTCTGTATGTTCTTACAGTCTGGTAAGGGCCGGATGATATGGGTAAAATATCACATGATAAGACTGAGAAAGCAAGATAGGTTATACTGCTTTTACACTTCTTCTTCAGTCTCCTTACAGGGATCCCAAATTCAGTCATAGGGATTCATTCTTGTGACTTCATTTAATCCTAATTACGTTTCAGAACTTTATCTGAATTTCATTAGCATATAAATTTGAGTGCTAAAATACTTCGTATGATCTTTGGGAGGTATTTCTAAGTAGTAGTAATAATCATGCTACTAGACATATATATGCCATTTTTCCAGGGTGGCTTTGTGCAGGGGAAGGCCCTTGCCTATAAGTTTGGTTTGAGGTAATTGAGGCTTCTAAATCCTTGTGGGAGGGGCAGAGCTTCTTTGTGTCTGTTTGTATAATTTCTCAAGTGTATCCACAGGCTTCTGGTTTTTGTTTTGTTTTGTTTTTGAGATACTTTAATCTCTTGCTCTGTCTAGTAACTCTCTGAAGCACAGTGCATTCTCTGGTTTCAGAAAAGCACCCAACCCCTCTCTTTGTCCTCAAGAGCCACCAGACATTCAAAGCATGCCACCCTCCCGAGGTCAGTGTCCTTGTTCATGCAGGACAGACTCTAGTCCTTTGAGCAGCACTCCTAGAGTTCTGAGTGTGGAATACATGTTTTGATCTGGTCTCCTGCCAGATCAAAACATGGATTTTAGTCCTCAGAAGAAGGAATTGGCTAAATAAAGGAAGAGACCTAGGTGGCTAGCTTTGAGAATGTAATCTAGCAGTTTCTTGCAAGGCAGAGGGAGTCAGGGAGGACAGCAAGGCCTTCCATAGCCTTTATTACCATGCTAGGGCTGGCTGGAGCCCCTTCATTAATGGCTTAAATAACAGAAACTTAGTAACTCACAGGTGAGGAACTGGAGAGTAGGGTGGTTCTGGCCCCTCTCTAATCACAAGGAACAGATCTACTCTAGGACTCCGCCCTGGCTTCTGAGAGGACACTGCCTGTGGCAATACAACTCCAGTTTTCACATGGCAGTTTCTCTGTCTGTCTTTCTGCATCTAGAATGCTGCCTTCTTCTAAGGGGACATCCATATTGGATTAGAGTCCTGTACTTGGTTGGAAATGGTTTTGGTAAATTTCTCAAGTTTCCTATAGTGGAATTTAACCTTCACCAAGAAGAAAATTATCTGATCATGGTGTTCAGAGCTGGAAGTGGACTAGGGTTAGATAAGGTCATCAGACTCTGTGCCCAAGGTTGAACTCCTCATAGCTTTCTGCTGGGAGCCAAGGCCAGCTAGTGGAAAGTTACAGACAGCTGCAACAAGGTCGTAGGTGAGAGATTTATGTTTCCGGAACCTATGAGACATCTGTGCGTCAGGCTAGACATTTTGAGATATCTTAGCTGACATTCTTGTAGTATCTCTTTTAGTAAACATTCTTGCAGTGTTCTGCATCATCATTAATCGCCCTGTTATGTTTTGTAAACTATATTGCTGATGCATTTTCCCTTCTTGCCTTCTCCCTATAAAGTTGTGTGAAATTTTTCAAATAAATGAGAGCAAGATCAGACTATAGACTTGCTCTCATTCTTTCTGTCCCTTGTCACCTCATTCTTTTCACCCCTCCTTAGGAACTCATTGAACTCCTGCTGAACGGGACAGTCTCCCATAGGAAAAGATTTAGATTTTCACAGTCTTTCCTGGTCACTCCAAGCCAGGATGGCCACAGCAAACAGCCCTGCTCCCTTTTCTTTCTCAGCATCATCTGACCTACACACATTTCATGAGTTGGATTGGGAACAGACGGAAACACACGTTTCTCATAGCCCTCCAAAATTATGGACTGCTGGTTTCATCCTACCTCTTTCTTCCCTTAGGGCAGAAATCACCAGCTGGGGCATTATATGGGTTTTGATCTTGGGGATGAAGCTGATTCAGATAAAGGGAAAGCATCTTTTCCTCCATTTCAGTGCAGCTGCCCTCTGCTTTGTGCTCACTTGGGTATTGAAACTTTTTTAATTGGAGTCTAAAATTTTCATAAATGTATTTTTATTTTGGTTTACACAAAACACATAATTTCATTGTAAAAATCTTATATTTCTTTTATTTCCTAAGTATTTTAGTCACTTTGATGTTTGGAGATGATATATTTTCTTAATTTCAATTTTGGACTGTTCATTGCTAGTATATATAAATATAATCTTTTGTATATTGAACTTATATTTTATAACTGTAGAACTTGCTTATTTATTCTGATAGTTTTATGGTACACTCCTTAGGATTTTTATGCATGAGATGATGTTCTCGGTGAATGCAGATTATTTTAATTCTTTCTCAATCTTGACAGGGCCTTTTATTAGGGGACTGTTTTTATAACTAGCCTTCTCCCATTATCCTTATCCCTCCCAATTCCCGTTCCAATTGCTACTTCTGATTCCCTCAGGACTGCTGACCTTCCCCAGGATCACACAACACAGCAAACAGTTAAACTTATTTGCATCACAGACTTCATCACAGGGAATGTCCATCCTAACCAGTTTCCTTTCCTTATGCACCAACACCTGACAAACTCTTGCATCCCAAGTCTCTGTCCATGTCGATGTTAGGGACTAACCTGTGTTCAGCCTCAGGTGCTTAAGTAAAAACCTTAACCCCCAACGGGCTGACTGTATTCATAGGCTGAACTTTCAGGAGTTAATTAAGGTTAAGTGAGGCCTTCTGGTGGAATCCTAAATTCTACGAAGAGGAAAAGAGAGAGGACTTTCTTTCTCTACATGAGTACGTGCCCAATAAACAAGCAGAGTTAAAAGATGAGAACAAAATGAGAAGGCAGTTATCTACAAGTCAGAAAGAGGGGCCAACTGGAGCCTAGCTCTGCTGGCCTGGGTACTTTCTGGCCTCTAGAAGGAAGAGCAAACACATTTCTGTGTGAATGACCGATCTGTGGATTTTTTGTCGTTTTTTGTTTGTTTGTTTATCTGGGGAACCTGAACATCTTCGGGCCTTAAATTAGATGCCACCCCTCCTCCTCTGCAACACAAAGCAGGGTGACTGTGAGTCTGAACGGCACCAGGTCTTCCCCAGTACGTGGATGGGAATTCAGGAGTGACTCATGTAGGGGTCATACCTGTTCTGAGGTCATAGGAGATAAAAATGAAAGCCAATTCTGAAGAGATTAAGGGTTTAGGTTTGTGGAGGTAGCTCATAGGGTCTTCTTCTTCTTCTTCTTCTTCTTCTTCTTCTTCTTCTTCTTCTTCTTCTGCAGCATCATCATTATCCTGGAACTCACTCTGTAGAGGAGGCTGGCCTCGAACTCAGAGAGATCTGCCTGCCTCTGCCTCCTGAGTGCTGGGCTTAAAGGCGTGTGCCACCACCACCCAGGTTCATTATATACCTCTTATGTACCTGTCAGGTCAACTTTTGAGTTCATAATCCTCCTGCATCAGTCTCCTCCGTACTGAGATTACTGACACACTCAACCGAGATGCTATAATTTAGAAACAATAATGAAGAGAGAAGGAAAGAATAAAATAATAAGCAAGATGGAAATTAGCTGGGTGTGGTGGTGTCATACACCTATAATCCTAGGAGGTTGAGGCAGGAGCATCACTACAAGTTTGAGACAAGTCTAGTTTACATAGTGAGTTTCAGGCCAACCTGACTATATAGGGAGACAGTGTATCCACAAAACAAAGCAAAAGAAACAAGAAAAATAATATAAAATGTCATTATTTGTGGGGGGAAAGACTTCCTGATAAATTAGATTACTAAACAAACAGATGAAACAAAAACTAAACAGATGTTACTGGTGGTCAGTGTGTGGGCTGTGTGTCTCAGGCTCTCAGCCTTATAATCAGAGCGTTGAAATAAGGACTTGCACAGATTGCCAGTGGCAAAGGAACGTTATTTGGGATGGAGTAAAAGTGCATATTAAAGACAGACACACTGTCAAGGCGTGTGAGGATATCTGAGAGCCACAGATTGCAGCCTGGAGTCTCTTTTCATGGTGTGTAAAGAAAAGAGGGCTGGGAAATAAATGGCACAATTTGGGTGGTTCTCTATTTTGATTGATAGTTACGCCACATATTCATTTTCCTTACTGTTCATTTCTCTTACCATAATGCATTTGGCTTTAATCGTGTGTGTGCTCAATCATGCATAGGCAGAAGGTGGAAAATAGAGGGTTCTCCCTAAAAGCTCACTCGAAGGACACAGCTTGCCTTACCTTACAGACTCCCCAAACCAGGTCTCCAGATCAGCATTTCTAGTGTTTGTAAGCAGATACACTGGGAATAAGTTTGAGTAAGAATTGTCTAAATTTGATTGTTAGGGGCAGAGGAACTTACGCTAGTGTTCAGAGAGGGGTGCACAGGCTGCCCGAAGCAGGAGAGTCTGCGGGGGTCTGAGGTCACAGGGTGCGTTGTTTGCATGTAGGCAAGGAGTTAGGCTATATTGTTAGAACTGAGGGGATGTTCATGGCTCCAAGCGATTAGTCTCCCAGGCTGCCAAACTATTTCTTATGCCCAGCTACTGTGGAAAGGCTGCAAATGCCATTGGCAAACTTAAAAAAAAAATGGGTTAGACACTAAATATTTTAGACTTTGTTATAGCTACTCATCTTTCTAATAAAGGGGAAGATCAGACATAGCTAATAAATGACCGCATGGGTGTGGCTGCGCTCCGATAAAATTTTATTTATGAAAACAGAATGCAGTGTGTATTGTCCTGTGGGCCAATACTATGTCAAGAACAATTAAGTGAGCATCACAGGATTGTAGCAGTGGAAAAGGAACTTGTGTAGGCTCCTTCTTGAGGAAAGATTGAAGCTGCAATAGCCCAGAATGTCTTTCTCCTATGATACATGAAGCTTGATATCATTGTTTCAGTTTTAACATAGCAATTAAGAGTCGAGAGAACAAAAAAAAAATGTAATGTCATGCTTTTGTAATAAAAAAGATGCTTCAATTGGATTGAAACTTTTTAAATAGTTAAAGTAGAGGGGGCAGAAAATCTAAACTAAAGACTCCTTATATAATTTCTGTTTCTTGGAAGAACGGATTTCTATATCTGTGTTTAAAAGGAGACATATGATTCTAGTTTATAGAATCTCACAACTAAACCACGTTCTGCAAACATCATGTCCAGTGTGTACCCTCCCGTGTCCTTCTCTAGACTCCAGAGAAGCCGCAGTCTGCCCCAGGGCACTAGCTGCACTATGATAACTATTACCCTTTGGTAGCCTAGAAATGCAGCCTGTTGCCGTTGCTCTTTGGAGAATATGTGCTCTATTAACCAACCTGTAAATCACCCTCTTGTTCTGCCTGGAGAAAAATGGAGTAAAAGGAACAGCCTTACAATCTGATTTAGTTTTGGTTGCTGTGATTAACTGCTCTGACCAGAAGCAACCTAGTGGAGGGAGGAAAAGGTTATTTCATCTTACACTTCCGGGTCAAATCCATCATAAGGGGCCTCAAGACAGAAGCTCAAGCAGGAGCTGGAGAAGCAACCATAAAGAAACTCTGTTGACTGGCCCACTCGTTTTGGGTTGTACTCAACTAACTTTCTTATACAACCTAGGACTTCATGTCAGGAGGTGGCATAGCCCTCAGTAGGATGACCCCTCCTTTATTCCTCAATAATCAAGAAAATGCCCCCCAGATACTCACAAGGCAATCTAATGGAGGACGCTCTCATGGAGGAAGAGGTTCCCTCTTTCCAGGTGACTGTGCTGTGACAAGTTGACAATAAGAACTCATTAGCATTTACTACCCTTTCGCCGGCGTGACACACAAACACATCACTAGAGACGCTTGAACTTTTCACTTCTAAGTTGTCCCCAAGACCTCATGTTAATATCATAATACGAAATACGATACAACTTTCAAAAATCCCAATGCTTTAAAACTTCAACATATCTTTAAAATATCCAGGGTTTTTAACCTTGGGGCTCTTGTATAAAACAAAACAAAAACAAGTTAAATACTTTCTTATTCCACAAGGGAAGAGGCTCAAGAGCAATCAAATGATAGCAATCCAAATTTCAGCAGTGTAAGCCAAATCCTGGTAGCTCAGGTCTAACACTTATGATCTTTTGGGATCGACAGGGTTTTGGGTGACCCCATGACCCCATCTCTGCCGTCTGCAGCACACACAGCTTATCTGGCAGTCTTGGGCCAACTCCACACTATACCCAACACTACTTTTGGCAGGTGTCCCATGATGCTTACCGTTGTCTTTGGCATCTCCAGGATCTGGGTCTCCACTCCAGCTAAGCTTTCATCTTCACCGATGGCCTCTGCTGAACCCCTGGGGGAGGCTTATCCTCCCCCATGGTGCCATGCTTCAGCTTCTTTCCATGGCCCCCCGAATCCTGAAGACTTTATGCTCCCAACAGCAGTACCACGTGAGAAACTCTTACGCGTTATCAAGTTCAGTTGCCAGCTTTGGATGCGGCCTTGATGTACATCAGGTCACAGCTTTTGGGTGCTGGCCCCGACAAACCAGTTCCCAGAAGACTCTGTGTCAGTTATGTTCATCTCTTGTTGAGCACAGCCTTGTTAACCTCAACTGACCAGCAAACACACTCTAAATGAAGAATATTTCACAGACGGCCTTAGAGGCTTTGCTAACCTCTGACGCTTCACAAGCCATGACTCCACTGTCCGAATTTCTGTCAGCATTCTTATCTTCCAACCACCTGCAGAACAACCTGTCAAACTCGGGGCACTCAACGGCTTTTCCAGCCCGAAGTTCCAACATATTCACAACTTGACAGTGTGGCAAAGCCTTCCTTCCTTCCAGCTGTATCCTAAGGAATGGCCCTGTGGGCCTTCTGAGGAAGTAGCAGAGAATGATTAGTTTTAGCCCTAATGAGTCAGTTCTGGTACGTTAATTCCCTAACCATAGGAGCCTTCAATGTGATTGTCGAGTTGGCCGAGTCACTGAAGAAATATACCTTCAGCCGGTTGTATAATTATCTCAGGAATTATAAAGGCAATGAATGCGTGATTGTTTTTTTAGGAATACATTAAAGCAGAGATGTATAATTGGCACTTTAATGATCTACTGGCAGCAAATTAGATATTAATGTGATTACAAAACGATAATTACTTTTGGCAAATTATTGGCATCACCTTTCAGGGGCCCCTTCCCACTATGCCGTTGCCTGTAAGAAAGAGAATCAAAAGAAGGCTGAATGGGAAAGGGTGAGTTAATTACCCAAACAACTGGTTGATCTTTATATTCTCACCCAGTGGGTCCTTGGGGCTTAATAACAGCGGTAATAGACTATATATATATTTTTTCCACATGATGTACAAATGATGTATAAACTTTTGTAATGTAATTATCACCCTTAAATCACTTCATTTTTGATAGCTGCTAGCTGTTCAGGAGATGAGCTTGTTCTTCATAATCCTCATTAGTTGCCTCAGAAGAAAGGCAGGTAGAGATGGAGAAGCAGTGTCGTGGCCCCGTGCATAGCCAGGCACACTCAGCCACACTCATAGGCACGACTAACTTCATTAATTTTTATTTTATTATCTCTTGATGTGTGTATGTGTCCCTGTGTGGGTATGTGCACATGTGTGCCAATGCCCATGGCGGTCAGAAGAGGACGTCAGAGCCCCTGCAACTGGAATTACAAGTGGTTTTGATGCTCTTGATGTGGGTGCTGGGAACCAAACTCCAGTCCTTGAAAGGGCAGCAAGCACTCACACTCACGCCATCTCTTCAGCCCCCTACCATTAACTCCTAACCTCACATCTGTGTTTATGAAAACTGTTTAATAAAAAGGCTCCAAACATAAATTTACATCTTTTTTTTTTTTAATTTTTCAAGACAGGGTTTCTCTGTGTAGACTTGGTTGTCCTGCACACCAGGCTTTGTAGACCAGGATGGCCTTGAACTTTCAGTAACTGCCTGCCTCTGCCTCCCTGAGTGCTGGGATTAAAGGTGTGCACCGGCTAAATTTTCATCTCTTAAAGAAAAAGAATTTTTGGTGGTCCCATGTACTGAGCTCAGGGCTTTGCACTGAGTTAAATCCCTTCCCTGAAAACACAAATTCCTGAGACTCGACCAACAAAATTCCTGTAGCCTTTCTGTATTTGATGGGGCATTTGAGCTGTTTCAATAGGCTAAAAATGCTGATAAAAATAAATAAGACACTTGTACACTGTTTTGAGTTGGTAGTCATACTTACTGATACAGAAGCTCTTGAGACTGGTACCTGAGAGTGCACAATCCGCTGATAACTTATCCTCACCCTATCTGCTGCTATGAACATGTCTGTACTGAATCTCACCACATGCCTCAGGTTCTCTCCTGAAACTAAATAACGAGATTTAGCAGCCCCCTGCCCCCAGAAATGAGAGCAGACTCTATATTAATGGATTCCCAATCGCTCCTCTGTGCTTTTGACGTTTCTTTGGTATGCAATGCAGAGTCTGTAGACAGGCCTTTCTGAATTCTAATGTCTAGCAGCAGAAGCTGTCTTGCAAGGTACTGGAAAACACAGGCAGAGTGAGGCCTGTGAGAACACTTCACAGGACCCACAAATCATGTGCTTGGGGTGAAAAAACCCTTGTTATGGTGCCAGAGAGATGGTTAAGTGGTGGTTACTGAGGGGGAGCAGGGTCGCTTCCATCTAGAAATCTGCTTGCTGGTTCTCTGAATTAATGCTTAGAGGTTCTTCATGTTTCCAAGTTCTTCGTTATAGACTGAATATTTGTGGCTCTAAAGATACATGCAACATGCATTCACTTACTTGTTTGTACTTTCAACATTTGCTTATTAAATATCTCTGAGTTTAGATGCTATGCTACCTCCTGGGCATACAGGAGGTGGCAAGGCAGACATAGCCTTCTATTTTGTATGGAGTATAGAAAATTAAAAAAAAAAGTTCAGTATTGTTCTTTCTGGGAGCAAACTCATTCAGACGACGTCTCTTATTTCTTTCTTTCTCTTTTTCTTCCCCCTCCTGCCTCCTCTTTTCTCTTTTCCCACCGGGTTCCAAAAAATATTTTTATTGTGATACAGAGTTGATAACATTTGGTTTATTAGATGATGCTGTTTGGGGAATGTGAGATAAAGTCCTGGGGACCAGCCATACATCTGTCGAGCTCATTTCTTTTTGATGGGTTTTAGATTTTCTGGATGTACTAACCGTCCCCCAGAGGGGCATTAATGTTTAAGAATGTGCTTATTCGTTCTTCTTTCTCTTATTTTCATTGTGCATGAGCACACATACCTGTGGGAGGGTACGCTCACCTGTGTGCACTCACAGAGGCCAAAGTTCCACTTTGGGTATTATTATCATTGTTGTTGTTGTTATTGCTGTCACGGAACCTGGGGCTCACTGTTTCAGGGAGGCCGGAGGGCCAGCAACCTCTGAGACCTGCTGTCTTTGTCCTCGTAGTCCTGATGTTACAGGGTGTGTGTGCTGCTGTGCCCAGCTGTCATTGTGAGTGCCGGGATCTTTACTTGAATCCTTATACCTGCACAGCGGTACCTTACCCATCGATCCATCTCCATAGCTCTTCACTTTGTTTTTATTAGGGAAGATTCCAGTGAATGATGACTGTCTACTGGGTTTCTGCTGTGGGCCAGATGATTTTTATAGAAAGTACGTAACGTCTCATGAAAACTTCTAAGATGGAATTAACCGTCTATGGTAGGTGAAAAAACTGAGGCTGAGCAAGCCTTGGCATCTTGTCCAGTCTCACAAAGACATACGGCATAGCTTGGATTTGAACTTAAGACTACAAAAGGAAAAAGACCAGTTGACATCCTCACTCCTTACTGCTTCTTGCGTCCCTAGATGTCCTACTCATTCGGACTCCTCTCCCCTTCTTCAAGCAGGGACACAGACAGTGAATGCTTCACACCTGCAAGACAGGCTTTCACTACCCTTTCAGTTTTTTGTTTGGTTTGGTGTTTGGTTTTATGAGACAGGGTTCCTCTGTGTAGCCTTGGCTATCCTGGACTCACTTTGTAGACCAGGCTGGCCTTGAACTTACAGAGAGCCTCCTGCCTCTGCTTCTCACTACCCTTTTCTTTGTTCTTTTTATGCTAGTTTAATACTAAAAATACTAATACTCTAATACACTAGCATTGACCTGGTTCCAGTATAGTACAAAGTTTGGCCTTTCAACTAATTAAAAAAAAGGGACATTTTATTACTTTTTTTTTGGGCTAATGAGGGAGATAACCTGATCATTAATGTATATTAAACATAAAAGGTCTCTATAGATTCTATTTTCACATAGGATTAGCAGATAACTTTTTTCAGATAGAGAAAACAAGATGTGAAGTCATAGCCAAATTAATTCTTATTCACACTGGAGTTGAAGATTAGCTGCAAGTGTAATAAAGGACACATTGCTGGGGTCATCGCATGAAGCCAATCTTCTAGCAGAGTGATTATGCTGCTTGTGCCAGTGGCTTTGAAAGCATCACCACTTAGCATTTCTTAGAAGGTGGTCATAGGACACTTGTAAATAAATCTCACCGGCTGCACATTTTATTTAGAAACCTTATTTGCTTGCCATGAAAATAGAGGTTTTTGCTTGGCTTTGAAGTCTGCTCAGCAAGAAAACTGTATTTCTAACTGAATTAAAGCTTTTAACTCTTGATACATTGCCTTTGGTTGCTTTTATGCCTGTTTGCAATGACTTCCCATAAGCCCCATGTGGAGCAAACACTAGTGTCGGTAGATAAGGGTCTTTAGGAGTTAGAATTAACTGCAAGGATTTAAGGGAAACAACATGCATTTGCTGGGTTGCCAAAATTTGGGAAGCTCAAGGTTATATGAACGCAATGCTTATGGTGTCAATTACTAGTGACGGCGGCTTAAAGTTTGAATGCATGCTGGGTATGATGGCCTGTGCTTATAATCCTAGCACTTGATTTGGGAGGTAGAGGCAGGAGGATCAGCAGTTTAAGGACAGGCCAGTTTTTAATACTGAAAACACTAATATTCTAGTACTCTATAATGACCCAGTTCCTGTATAGTACAAAATCTGACCATGTCTTTCAATTTAAAAAAAGGGACACTTTATTACTTCCTTTTCTGGGCTAATGAGGGTGATAGCCTGATTATTAATATATCTTAAGAATATGAGGTCTCTATAGATTGGGGTACGTGAGCCTCTGTTCTTTTTTTTTTTTTTTCAATGCAGTTTATTCAGGAACCTTGAACAATCCTCGGACCCTGGGGAAAGCCAGCCCACAGCTTAAATAGCCTCTGGGTAGCCAACCCAGGCGTGCCACGTGGGCAATGCAGATAGGTCCACATACATGGAAGCAAGCCAGATCCTCAGCCTTAGCCAAATGTGGAATTGTTCCTGACAGAGAGCACTCACCATCGGGAAGGTGGAAGGCGGAAACCAGCTCCATCTTTAAGGCATAGCATTCTGCAGCTCTCTACAGTTCCCCCTTTTTATTTTAGACGCATCAGGCAAGAGTAGAGGTCTGATCTCTGATATTAGAAATAAATTGGGACTTTGTACCGATGTTCATTTAGGTGTCATCCACCCAAAGAGCATCAGACCCGTCCGATACCTTTTTCTCAGAGGCGGGACCTGGGGCATCAACCCGCATGCAATCAGACATGCTCTTCTCTGGGTCGAAAGCGGCTGACCCTGAGTGCAGTGCTTAGCCTCGCATCCTGAGCGTAACATTTTAGCTTTTTATGGTATCCAACCATGCTTGGGAAGAATGTCCTGCTTCAATGGCTGTAAAGGCCTGAATGATCATGGCTGCATCACACTGTTGTGAGACTCTAATCTTGCATATATACCACAGGCAAATCAAGGAGACCAACACCAGAAGGCCTGCTAATGCTCCCATGCCCACCCATTCCTTCAGATGATTCATGGCTGCAGCAATCCATGTTGATAATCCTGTGGCTAGTCCTGCGTCCACTCTGGTAGAATTTACTGTGACAATGGCCACTCTCAGCTGCTCCATCGTAGTATCGAATTCTCCAGTCCAATTACCTAAAATATAGCTCGACAATTGTTTAGACAGATTTGCAGCACAGAAAAAATTCTCATGTTGTATGCTAGTGACACAAAGTCCAGCATACTTTCATTGACAGCCAGGTTGAGCGATTTGCCATAGGGTATCAATTTGCTCCTGCAAGAGGTCAATCCTCTGATTGAACAACATCAAGCTTCCTTTTAGTTGAGCATTAATTCCTTTATGTACAACTAAGGCATGAGCTACATTGGCTAAATGATTATTCAGGGTCTGAGCAGTCTGCCCAGTATGACTCATGGCTAATGCCCTGGTGGTAGCTCCAACAACCGCCAATGAGATGGTAGTAACAATGGTGGCTGTAGTTCCAAGATCCCTTTTCTGTCTGAAGAGAGTCCTAGCGTGAGGGGCATCAATGGGCACAGGCACCCAGTGAGGCATGCGAGTAACCAGGGCATACCTAAATTTACTAGCATTCCAGCGTTGGGCAAAAAAGCAAGTATCATTACCACAACTACTTGGCTCTATCTGGCTAATAATGAATAAAAATGGGGGATATAGACAAATAGGTGTGGGCTTATAGGAAATATTATGAGAAGCCTTAACCCCTCGTTGGAACATCCTGCATCAGTTCTAGAACTAGCAGTGGTGGTGTCCGAGGTCTGAGTAGGTTCAGGAGACCATTGCCCCCAGGGGCGAGACGTGCTCCATGCCAATTGACACCTACAGATTGGGAAAGAATCTTCACCAACCCTTTATCTGACAGAAGACTCATAACCAGTATATATAAAGAACTAAAGAAGCTGAAAAGCAGCAAACCAAGTAATCCACTTAAAAAATGGGGAACAGAGCTAAACAGAGAATTCTCTGTAGAGGAATACCGAATGGCAGAGAAGCACTTAAAGAAATGCTCAACCTCACTAGCCATTAGGGAAATGCAAATCAAAACAACCCTGAGATTTCACCTTACACCCATGAGAATGGCCAAGATCAAAAACTCAAGTGACAACACATGCTGGAGAGGTTGTGGAGAAAGGGGAACCCTCTTCCACTGCTGGTGGGAATGTAAACTTGTACAACCACTCTGGAAATCAATCTGGCGCTTTCTCAGACCTAGGAATAGCGCTTCCTCAAGATCCAGCCATACCACTCCTGGGCATATATCCAAAAGAGGCTCAAGTACACAAAAAGGAAATTTGTTCAACCATGTTTGTAGCAGCTTTATTTGTAATAGCCAGAAGCTGGAAACAACCCAGATGCCCCTCAACTGAAGAATGGATGCAGAAATTGTGGTACATCTACACAATGGAATATTACTCAGCAATGAAAAATAAGGAAACCATGAAATTTGCAGGTAAATGGTGGGATCTGGAAAAGATCATCCTGAGTGAGTTGTCCCAGAAGCAAAAAGACACACACAGTATATACTCACTCATATAGACATACAACATAGGACAAACCCACTAAAACCTGTGCATCTAAAGAAACTAAGCAAGAGAGAGGACCCTAACTAAAATGTCCAATCCCCATCCGGAAAGGCAAAGAGGATGGACATCAGAAGAAGAAAACAGGAAACAACCTAGGAACCTACCACAGAGGGCCTCTGAAAGCCTCTGCCCTTCAGACTATCAAAGCAGACGCTGAGCCGGATGGGCAACTGTTGGGCAGGTGAACGGAATTTTAGGTAAGAACTGGGAAATAGTAAGAGCTGGAGAGGACAGGGTCTCTACAAGGAGAGCAACAGAACAAGAAAATTTGAACACAGGGAACTTCCCAGAGACTCATACTCCAACCAAGGACTATTCATGGAGATAACCCAGAACCCCTGCACAGATGTAGCCCAGGGCAGTTCAGAGTCTAATTGGGTTACATAGTAATGTGAAGAGGGACTGCCTCTGACATAATCTGATTGGCCTGCTCTCTGATCACCTCCCTCTGGGGGGGAGCAGCCTTACCAGGCCATAGTAGAGGACAATACAGCCATTTTTGATGTGAACTGACAGACTAAGATCAGAAAGGAGAGGAGAACCTCACCTATTAGTGGACTTGGGGAGTGGCATGCAAGCAGAGGGAGGAGGGAGGGTGGGATTGGGAGGGGAGGAGGGAGGGGCTTATGGGGGGATGCAGAATGAATAAAGTGTAATTGATGAAAAATTTAAAAAAAAAAAGGGAAAAAAATAATTTAAGAACCTTAAATGACTTTCAAAAGTGGAGGAAAACATGGAGCCTCTGTTCTTAAAGGAAATGTTAGAAGAATGTTAGAAGAAATCTACTAGAAAAGCTGTACCTGCTCTTAGAATTTATTCATTTTTTTATCCTGGCTGTAGCCACCTCCCTCATCTCCTCCCAGCCCCACTCTCCCACCCTCTTCCCCTCCATGTCCCTTCCCTAGTCCACTGATGTGAATAAACTATAATATAATAAGAGAAAAATTAAAATTAAAAAATTATCCTCATAGTAGGGGAGGAAGACTTCCTCAAATTTTAATTTTTATTATTATTTTTTATAATTTATTCATTATATATCCCGATTAAAGCCCCCTCCTTCAACTCCCTCCAGTCTCACCCTCCATCCCTCTTCCTTCCATTTCTTCCCCTAGTCTGCTGAAAGGGGAGTTCTCCACCATTGCCATCTGCCCATAGCTTGTTAAGTCTCATCAGGACTGTCTGGATCCTCTTCCTCCATGGCCTGGCAAGGCCTCATCACCAGGGGCGAGTGATCAAAGAGTAGTCAAACAAGTTCATGACAGAAGCAGCCACTTCTCCCCTCAATTGTAGATCAACCTGGAGACTGAGCTGCCAATCGCCACATCTGAGCAGGGGGTCTAGGTCCTCTCCATGCACGGTCCTCGTTGCATCAGTCTCTGCAGGACCCCCTAGGCTCAGATTTTTTAGCTTTGTTGGTCTCCTTGTGGGGCTTCTGTCCCCTCCATGTCCTTCTATCTCCACCACTCTGTTCTTCTATAAGACTCCCTGCACTCTGCCCAAAGTTTGGCCATGAGTCTCTGCATCTGCTTCAATCCCCTGTTGGATGGATCCTTTCAGAGGACCCTCAATAGTAGACTCCCATCCTGTTTCCTCTCTTCTACTGCTTCTGATGTCTATCCTGTTTGCCATTTTGAATGAGATTTAAGCATTCGCCCTAGGATCCTCCTTAGTGTTTAGCTTCTTTAGGTCTGTAGATGGCGATCCTATATTTTATGGCTAATATCCACTTATAAGTGAGTGTATACCATGCCTGTCTTTCTGTTTCTGGGTTACCTCTCTCAAGATGATCTTTTCTAGTTTCATTCATTTGCCTGAAAATTTCATGATTTCCTTTTTTATAATAGCTGAGTACCATTGTGTAAATGTACCAAAATTTCTGTATCTATTCCTCAATTGAGGGACATCTAAGGTGTTTCCAAATTCTGGCTATTACAAATAAAGCTACTATGAACATAGTTGAGCAAATGCCCTTATTGAATGGTGGGGCATCTTTTGGGTATATATCCAGAAGTTTTATAGCTGCATCTTGAGATAGTGCTATTCCCAGTTTTCTGAGAAAAGTGCCAGATTGATTTCCAAAGTGGTTGTACAAGTTTACATTCCCACCAGCAATGGAAGAATTTTCTCCTTTCTCCACATCCTCTCCAGCATGTGTTGTCACTTGAGTTTCTTTTTTTCTTTGTTTATTTATTATTTATTACAATTTATTCATGTTGTATCCCAGCTGTGGACCTTTCTCTAGTCTCCTCCCAATCCCACTCTCCTTCTTCTCCTATGCCCCTCCCCTAGTCCACTGATAAGGGAGGTCCTCCACTTGAGTTTTCGCTCTTAGCCATTCTGATAGGTCTAAGATGAAATCTCAGAGTTGTTTAGATTTGCATTTCTCTGATGTCTAATGATGTTGAACATTTCTTTAAGTGTTCTTTGCCATTCGATATTCCTCTGTTGAGAATTCTCTGCTTAGCTCTGTATCCCATTTTTAAAATTAGATTATTTGGTTTGTTGGTGTTAAATTTCTTGAGTTCTTTATATATTCTGGATATTAGCCCTCTGTCAGATATAGGGTTGGTGAAGATCTTTTCCCAGTCTGTAGGCTGTCGTTTTGTTTTGTTGACAGTGTCCTTTGCTTTATAGAAGCTTTTCAGTTTCAAGAGGTCCCATTTATTGATTGTTGATATTAGAGCCTGAGCTGTTGGTGTTCTGTTCAGGAAGCTGTCTCCTGTGCCAATGAGTTCAAGGCTCTTCCCCAGTTTCTCCTCTACCAGATTTAGAGTGTCTAGTTTTATGGTGAGATCCTTGGTCCACTTGGACTTTAATTTTGTGCAGGGTGATAGATATGGATCTATTTGCATTTTTTTTACATGTGGACTTCCAGCACCATTTGTTGAAGATGCTATATGGATTTATTTCTGAGTCTTTGATTCTACTGATCCACCATTCTGTTTCTATGCCAGTACCATGCAGTTTTTATTACAGTTGCTCTATAGAACAGCTTGAGATCAGGGATGGAGATACCTCCAGAAGATCTGTTATTCTACAAGATTGTTTTAAGTATTCTGGGTTTTTTGTTATTCTATATGAAGTTGAGAATTTTTCTTTCAAGGTCTGTAAAATACCAATTGTGTTGGTAATTTGATGGGAAATGCGCTGAATCTGTAGATTGCTTTTGATGAGGTGGCCATTTTTACTATGTTAATCCTACCGAGCCATGAGCATGGGAGATCTTTCCATCTTTAGATATATTCTATTTCTTCCTTCAGAGACTTGGAGTTTTTTCATACAAGTCTTTGACATTCTACAAACATTAAATGTAATTATATATAATCTTTATAATATATATATGTTTATAATATATATAATGCTTGCATTTTTCTACATGTGGATTCCAGTTAGACCAGCATCATTTGTTGAAGATGCTCTCTTTTTCCATTGTATAGTTTTGGCCTCTTTGTAAAAAATCAGGTGTCCGGGAGGAGGGGCAAGATGGCGGCGCCGGGAGGACTCTCATTCTGAGCAGCAGCAGCAGGATCAGCACAGTGACCAGTAATCAGAACTCGCGGCCATAAAACACAGTCATTGTGTTTCCCAGAAAAAGTCTAGCAGACCAGTGGGGCCGAGGCACGAACACTCAGCTGTGCTCCAGACACAGGCACAAACAGTTGCTGCGCGCCTGATGTCCAACTGGGTCACAGCAGCTGATCATTAAATTTACAACAAGAAACTCAGAAACAGGGCAGCTGCCCTCAGGACTTCCCTGGGTGAGAGGAGAACCCTCTCGACTAACAAAGACCACAGTTACCACTCAGGTCTATATCCCTGAGGTGAGCAACTCCTGAAAAAACACCAGCCATCCAGGGACTATACCCAAAAAGCTGAGAAGACATCCTTCAGGAAAAACCAGCTTTCTGCAAAGGGGATTCTCTCCACCACAGGATCCCCAGGAACCGCCAGAAAATAACCCCAAACACCTAAGATAGCACAATGGGTAGAGGCCAGCATAAAAGCTCAAGCAACAAAAGACAGAGCAATATGGCATTTCCAGAACCCAGTTACCCAGGGGCAAGTAGCCCTGGATACCCCAGCATAACTGAAATCCAAGAAGATGACCTAACAACTATGCTCATGAAGATGATAACAGAGGAAACAAATAAGATACGTAAAGACATAGAGGAAGATAAACTCAAACAGAACATTGCCATCTGTAAAGAAATAGAGGAAGCTGCAGCCAAACAAGTTTATGGCCTTTAGAAAGGAAATGCTTAAAGTACTGAATGAAATAAAAGAAACAGAGTTGAAGGAACTAAAAGAAAAACAGGAAAGTACAATCAGACAGGTGAAGGAAGTAAACAAAACAACTCAAGACCTGAAGATAGAATTGGAAGAATTAAAGAAAACACAAATGGAAGAAATAATGGAAAGGAAGAATCTAGGGAAGAAAACAGGAACTACAGAGGTAAGCATAACCAACAGACTACAAGAGATGGAAGAAAGAATCTCAGGTGTAGAAGATACAATGGAAGAAATCGATGTATCTGTCAAAGAAAATGTTAAATCCGAAAAATTCCTGACACAGACCGTCCAAGAAATCCAAGACAATATGAAAAGACAAAACCTAAGAATAATAGGTATAGAGGAAAAAGAAGACTCCCTTCTCCAAGGCCCAGAAAATATTTTCAACAAAATCATTGAAGAAAATTTCCCCAAGCTAAAGGAGAGGCCAATAAGAATACAAGAGGCCTACAGAACACCCAGTAAATTTGACCAGAAAAGAAAATCCTCCCGCCACATAATAATCAAAACAGTAAGTATACAGAACAAAGAAAAAATACTAAAAGCTGCAAGGGAAAAAGGCCAAGTAACATATAATGGCAAACCCATTAGAATCACACCTGACTTCTCAACAGAGACTATGAAAGCCAGAAGGGCCTGGACGAATATCATGCAGACCCTAAGAGAACACAGATGTCAGCCCAGGCTACTATACCCATCAAAACTCTCAGTCCTCACAGATGGAGAAAAAAAGATATTCAATGACAAAAACAAATTTCAACAATACCTACAAACAAATCCAGCATTACAGAAGACACTAGAAGGGAAAATACAACCCAAGAAAACTAGCTACATTCAAGAAAACACAGGAAATAAATAACCTCACTTCAGTAAAACAAAAAGCAACAAAGCACACAACCTGATGACCACAGCCAATATCAAGATCAAGGGATCTAACAGCCACTGGTCATTAAACTCTCTAAACATCAATGGACTCAACTCTCCAATAAAAAGACACAGATTAACAGAATGGATACGTAAACTAAACCCAGCAATCTGTTGCATACAAGAAACACACCTAAGACACAAAGATAGACATTACCTGAGGGTAAAGGGTTGGAAGACGACTTTCCAAGCAAACAGACCCAAGAAGCAAGCAGGAGTAGCCATTCTAATATGTGATAAAATAGACTTTCAACCAAAATTAATCAAAAGAGATGGGGAAGGACACTTCATACTCATCAAGAGAAAATTCCACCAGGAAGACATCACAATCCTGAACATCTATGCCCCAAATACAAGGGCACCCACATTTGTGAAAGAAACATTGATAAAATTTAAAGCACATATAGATCCCCACACATTAATAGTGGGAGACTTCAACACCCCACTCTCAACAAAGGACAGGTCAACAAAACAGAAATTAAACAAAGAAACAATGTCTCTGACAGAGGTCATGAATCAAATGGACCTAACAGACATTTACAGAACTTTACACCCAAACACAAAAGAATTTACCTTCTTCTCAGCACCTCATGGAACCTTCTCCAAAATAGACCATATAGTGGGTCACAAAGCAAGCCTCAACAGATACAAGAAGATTGAAATAATCCCTTGTATCTTGTCTGATCACCATGGAATAAAGCTGGACCTCAAAAATAACAGAAATAGCAAAAAGCCTACACACACATGGAAACTGAACAACTTGTTACTAAATGACAGCAGGGTCAGGGAAGAAATAAAGAAAGAAATTAAAGTCTTTCTAGAAATCAATGAAAATGAAGACACAACATACCCAAACTTGTGGGACACAATGAAAGCAGTGCTAAGAGGAAAGTTCATAGCACTAAGTGCCTTCAAAGAAGAAATTCCAGACAGCTCATTCAAGCACCTTAATGGCTCACTTAAAAACCCTAGAAAAACAAGAAGCAGACACACCAAGAAGGAGTAGACGGCTGGAAATAATCAAACTCAGGGCTGAAATCAATCAGTTGGAAACAAATAAAACATTTCAAAGAATCAATGAAACCAAGAGCTGGTTCTTTGAGAAAATCAACAAGATCAACAAACCCTTAGCCAAGCTAACTAAAAGGCAGAGAGACACCACCCAAATCAACAAAATCAGAAATGAAAAGGGGGATATAACTACAGACACTGAGGAAATCCAAACAATCATTAGGACTTACTTCAAAAGTCTATATGCCACAAAATTTGAAAATCTAAATGAAATGGACAATTTTCTTGATCGATTCGACTTACCAAAGCTGAATCAAGATCAGGTAAATCAACTAAATAGACCTATATCCCCCAAAGAAATAGAAGCGGTCATCAATAGTCTCCCATCCAAAAAAAGCCCAGGACCAGATGGCTTCAGCACAGAATTCTACCAGACCTTCAAAGAAGAGCTAACACCAATTCTCTTCAAACTATTCCACAAAATAGAAACAGAAGGAACATTACCAAACTCATTCTATGAAGCCACAGTCACCTTGGTACCTAAACCTAACAAAGACTCAACAAAGAAAGAGAATTTCAGGCCAATCTCCCTTATGAACATTGATGCAAAAATACTTAATAAAATACTTTCAAACCGAATCCAAGAACACATCAAAGATATTATCCACTTATGACCAAGTAGGCTTCATCCCAGGTATGCAGGGGTGGTTCAATATATGGAAATCCATCAATGTGATCCACCATATTAACAAATTGAAAGAAAAAAACCACATGATAATCTCCCTAGATGCTGAAAAATCATTTGACAAAATCCAACATCCATTCATGTTTAAAGTATTGGAGAGATCAGGGATACAAGGCACATATCTAAACATAGTAAAGGCAATATACAGCAAGCCTATAGCCAACATCAAACTGAACGGAGAGAAACTTAAAGCAATCCCACTGAAATCAGGGACAAGGCAAGGCTGCCCACTCTCTCCATATCTCTTCAACATAGTTCTGGAAGTCCTTGCTAGAGCAATAAGACAGTTGAAGGAGATCAAGGGGATACAAATTGGAAAGGAAGAAGTCAAATTATCACTATTTGCAGATGATATGATAGTATACATGAGTGACCCCAAAGACTCTACCAGGGAACTCCTACAGCTGATAAACACCTTCAGCAAAGTGGCCGGATACAAAATTAACTCAAAAAAATCAGTAGCCCTCCTGTATACAAAAGACAAAAGGGCTGAGAAAGAAATTAGGGAAACAACACCCTTCACAATAGCCACAAATGACATAAGGTACCTCGGAGTAACCCTAACCAAGGAAGTCAAAGACTTGTATGAAAAAAAATTTCAAATCTCTGAAGAAAGAACTAGAAGAAGATATGAGAAGATGGAAAGATCTCCCATGCTCATGGCTTGGCAAGATTAACATGGTAAAAATGGCCATCTTACCAAAAGCAATCTACAGATTCAATGCAATGCCCATCAAATTACCAACACAATTCTTTACAGACCTGGAAAGAAAAATTCTCAACTTCATATGGAATAACAAGAAACCCAGAATTGCTAAAACAATCCTCTACAATAAAAGATCTTCTGGAGGTATCTCCATCCCTGATCTTAAGTTGTACTATAGAGCAACAGTTTTAAAAACTGTATGGTACTGGCATAGAAACAGAATGGTGGATCAATGGAACTGAACAGAGGACCCAGAAATAAACCCACACACTTATGGACACCTGATCTTTGACAAAGATGCCAAAACCATTCAATGGAAAAAAGATAGCATCTTCAACAAATGGTGCTGGTCCAACTGGATGTCTACATGTAGAAAAATGAAAATAGATCCATACTTATCACCCTGCACAAAACTGAAGTCCAAGTGGATCAAAGACCTTAACATAAAACCAGACACATTAAATTGGCTTGAAAAAAAAAGTGGGAAATACCCTAGAACTCATTGGTACAGGAGAAAACTTCCTGAACAGAACACCAACAGCACAGTTTCATGGGACCTCATGAAACTGAAGAGCTTCTGCAAAGCAAAGGACACTGTCATCAAAACAAAGTGACCGCCTACAGATTGGGAAAGAATCTTCACCAACCCTTTATCTGACAGAGGGCTCATATCCAGTATATATAAAGAACTAAAGAAGCTGAAAAGCAGCAAACCAAGTAATCCACTTAAAAAAAGGGGAACAGAGCTAAACAGAATTCTCTGTAGAGGAATACTGAATGGCAGAGAAGCACTTAAAGAAATGCTCAACCTCACTAGCCATTAGGGAAATGCAAATCAAAACAACCCTGAGATTTCACCTTACACCCATGAGAATGGCCAAGATCAAAAACTCAAGTGACAACACATGCTGGAGAGGTTGTGGAGAAAGGGGAACCCTCCTCCACTGCTGGTGGGAATGTAAACTTGTACAACCACTCTGGAAATCAATCTGGCGCTTTCTCAGACAACTAGGAATAGCGCTTCCTCAAGATCCAGCCATACCACTCCTGGGCATATATCTAAAAGAGGCTCAAGTACACAAAAAGGACATTTGCTCAACCATGTTTGTAGCAGCTTTATTTGTAATAGCCAGAAGCTGGAAACAACCCAGATGCCCCTCAACTGAAGAATGGATGCAGAAATTGTGGTACATCTACACAATGGAATATTACTCAGCAATGAAAAATAAGGAAATCATGAAATTTGCAGGTAAATGGTGGGATCTGGAAAGGATCATCCTGAGTGAGTTGTCCCAGAAGCAAAAAGACACACACAGTATATACTCACTCATATAGACATACAACATAGGACAAACCCACTAAAACCTGTGCATCTAAAGAAACTAAGCAAGAGAGAGGACCCTAACTAAAATGTCCAATCCCCATCCGGAAAGGCAAAGAGGATGGACATCAGAAAAAGAAGAAAACAGGAAACAACCTAGGAACCTACCACAGAGGGCCTCTGAAAGCCTCTGCCCTACAGACTATCAATGCAGATGCTGAGCCTGATGGGCAACTGTTGGGCAGAGGGAAGGGAATTTTATGTAAGAACTGGGAAATAGTAAGAGCTGGAGAGGACAGGGTCTCCACAAGGAGAGCAACAGAACCAGAAAATTTGAACACAGGGAACTTCCCAGAGACTCATACTCCAACCAAGGACTATTCATAGAGATAACCCAGAACCCCTGCACAGATGTAGCCCAGGGCAGTTCAGAGTCCAAGTGGGTTCCATAGTAATGGGAAGATGGACTGCCTCTGACATAATCTGATTGGCCTGCTCTTTGATCACCTCCCCCTGGGCGGGGAGCAGCCTTACCAGGCCATAGTAGAGGACAATGCAGCCACTTTTGATGTGAACTGATAGACTAAGATCAGAAAGGAGAGGAGAACCTCCCTTATCAGTGGACTTGGGGAGTGGCATGCATGCAGAGGGAGGAGGGAGGGTGGGATTGGGAGGGGAGGAGGGAGGGGCTTATGGGGGGATGCAGAATGAATAAAGTGTAATTGATGAAAAATTAAAAAAAAAATAAAAGCTGGCAACAATGAAAAGGAAAAAAAAATCAGGTGTTCATAGGTATGTGGGTTTATTTCAAAGTCTTCAATTCAATTCCATTGATAATATATAGCATATAACACTTACAAAGATTATGTGTTATATATTATAAACATATATAATATATATTATAAACATATATAACATATTATCTATTATAAACATATATAATATATTATCCATGTTTTAATCATGGAATATCTGTTAATTGGTAAATTATAATTCTATAGCTTTGCACTGATATTCTTTTAAGTGTTGGGATTAAAAGCATGAACCACCACACCTGGCCTCTACTAATTTTGTGATTATTTGTTCTAGGCTATGAGACAGGTATCACCTCCCACTGAGGGGGGAGCAGCCTTACCAGGCCACAGAGGAAGACCATGCAGCCAGTCCTGATGAGACCTGACAGGCTGGGGTCAGATAGAAAGGGAGGACGACCTCCCCTATCAGTGGACTCGGGGAGGGGCCTAGGAGAAGAAAAGGGAGGGAGGGTTGGGATTGGGAGGGGATGGAGGAGAGGCTACAGCTGGGATACAGAGTGAATGAATTATAATTCATTAATTAATTAATTAAAAAATTTCCTACCATACTTGTGGATTTGAATATTTTAGGGGGTTTGCTTACAAAATCTTACTATGTAGCTCTTCATAGCCTGGAACTTGCATTATAGACCAGCCAGGCCTCAAAGTGTGTTAATTCCCTGTCTCTGTCTCCTGAATACTGAAATGACATGGGTGCTACCATGCCCAGCTCTCAATTCTGTTTCTCTTGCTTAATATATTTAGAAGCAGTTATAAGAGATACCAGTAAATTTGACAAAGTTCTAAACTTAGCGCAGTATCTGCTATTGATATTTTTTGTCATGTTCGTCCTCAAGTTTTTTTTTTTCTAGTCTTAATTATCTGTTAGTCATATAGCTAATATAGCTTTGAGGGGCTAGTATTTTCATAGTATCTTCTATACTTTTCCTTCAATCTAAATGTATTGTATTTAAACACATCTCCTTAATCTCTCTGTATATATGTGTATTTATAATTATATATTTAGACAACCAGTATGAAAAATCTATTTTTAACCAAAAAAATACTGTGCTTATTTTCATAGAAAGTTTTGATGTATGTGGGCCTCCCTCAATCTACCATCTTCCTATTCTCTATTTGTTCTCACATGGTCTCTGTTCTTCTTGAAAATCCCAAATTAAACATTATCTTCCTGTTCTTTTATTATTTACTCTATGGATTAGATTACGTATGCCAAAGCATCAACGTCTAATACGTATTAGTATTTTCTCCTCATACCGAGGAAATCGAATCTTAGAATAGCAACCCTCCAAGCCTGATTCGTGGAACCAGCAGCTGTTCTACGGACTCTTCTCAGTTAATGATCTCAGAAGCTTGAAACAGAATTGAAATCAGCTACATCACCGGCATACTGTTTATTTCAGCTGACATTTTTGCAAATGATACTGCTGTGTGTGCATGTGTGTGCGTGTTGAGCTCAAGTCTTCATATATGCTCGGCATATACTCCACAACTGAACTACACCCCCAGCCCAAATGATAACCTTCTAAATTGAGAACGCAGTGTATGGAATTACATTTTTGGAGCAGGCTTCTTATTTTGCTGCGGAATGGTGCTTTTGGTAGCACCGCTTTAGGACACCGTGACCCTGGTTAACCTAATGTCTGCAGGCAGATATGCTCTCCAGTCACACACCGTGATTCTCTGCCTCAAACCACAGAGGACATTGTTGCTGTGGCTTTACACATTTAGTGTGTTTTATATTTACCCACGTATCACCTTTCATTGCGCATTTCTATTTGTATCCTTAGGTTTTCATATGGGACCACTTTCTTTTTTTATCCTTTTAAAACTCTTTTTTATTTTTATATTAATTACAGGTTATTTACTTTGTATCCCAGCTGTAGCCCTCTCCCTCATTCCTTTCCCATTCTACCCTCCTTCCCTCGTCTCCCCCCTGCCCCTCTCTAAGTCCAGTGATAGGAGAGGTCCTCCTCCCCTCCCATCTGACCCTAGTTTATTGGGTCTCATCAGGACTGGCTACAATGTCCTCCTCTGTGACCTAGGCTGCTCCTCCCTCGGAGGGGAGGGGGTCAAAGTGCCCGCCACTGAGTTCATGTCAGAGACAGTCCCTGTTCCCCTTGGGCAGAGTACAGGGAATCATATGAAAGAGGGGGGAGTTAGAAGGACCTGGAGAGGACAGGAGCTCCACAAGGACCAAATATATCAGGGCACAGGGGTCTTTTCTGAGACTGATCCTCCAACCAAGGACTGTGCATGGAGATAACCTAGAAATCCTGCTCAGACGTAGCCCATGGCAGCTCAGCATCCAAGTGGGACCACTTTCTTTTGGCTTAAAAGTTCTCTTCAGGAGCTGGAAAGATGGATCAGTAGGCTAAAGTGCTTACCATGCAAGAATGAGGACCCACATTTGAATTCCCAATGTCCCTGTTTAAAAAAAAAAAAAAGCCCTGTGTGGCCACACTTGCTTGTAATCCCAGCAACAAAGTGAGTAGGGGTCAGAGAGAGGTGGATCCTGGAAGCTTGCTGACCAGCCGGGCTGTAGAGGCAGACACTGGATGTTCTCCCCTAGACTACATGTGAATGCACAGGTATAGCTTCTGCACACCTATGCACACATTCACACATGTCATAAGTACTCACCTTCCCAAATGTTTGTTCGGGCCTTTTTTTTTCAGTGTAGTATTTCTTGACAAATTGTATTCATCTGAAGATATTTGTTTTCCTTTAGCTTTAAAGAATAATTTCTGTACACCTAAAGAAACTAATCAAGAGGGAGGACTCTGACTAAAATGCTCAATCCCCATCCTGAAAGGCAAAGAGGATGGACATCAGAAGAAGAAGAAAACAGGAAACAAGTTAGGAACCTGCCACAGAGGGCCTCTGAAAGGCTCTGCCCTGCAGACTATCAAAGCAGACACTGAGACTTATGGCCAACTGTTGGGCAGAGTGCATGGAATCTTATATAAGAAGTGGGAAATAGTAAGATCTGCAAAGGAAGGGAACCACACAAGGAGAGCAACAGAACCAGAAAATTTGAACACAGGGGTCTTCCCAGAGACTCATACTCCAACCAAGTACCATGCATGGAGATAACCTAGAACCCCTGCACAGATGTAGCCCGTGGCAGTTCAGTGTCCAAGTGGGTTCCATAGTAATGGGAAGAGGGACTGTCTCTGACATAAACTGATTGGCCTGCTCTTTGATCACCTCCCCCTGAGGGGGAGCAGCCTTACCAGGCCACAGAAGATGACAATGCAGCCACTCCTGATGAGACCTGATAGACTAAGATCAGAAGGAAGGAGAGGTGGACTTCCTCTATCAGTGGACTTGGGGAGGGGCATGTGTGAAGAAGGGGGACGGAAGGTGGGATTAGAAGGGGAGGAAGGGGAGTTGAGGGGGATACAAAATGAATAAAGTATAATTAATAAAAGTTAAAAAAGGATAATTTCCATGAGTATGTATTGTTTTCTAAGTTGGGGTAATTATTTTCTCACAATACTTTTTAATAAAACAATCCACTGTATTTTAGCTTCCTTGGTTTGTAAGCCGTGTATCTTAATCCTTCCTGTGAGTGTAAAAAGTTCTCTCCCGGCTGTTATAAATATTTCCTCTTGCTTTTCAATACAATGATTTGCTTACCGTATTCTGCTTTCTTCTGTTGCATTTGAAGTTCATAGGACTCATTAAATTAGTTTTTAAGATATTTGGCCAATATCTCTTCAATTATTGCCTCTGACCTTTCTAAATTCTTGTGTTTTGAGACAGTGACTTTCATATATAGTAAATCCTTTCACCAGGCTTTGTTTATCTCTCATGCTTTGTTCTGAATTTTTATTCTTTTTCTGTGTCTCAGTTTGGTTACAACAGTATCCTAGAATTTAGCTTTTAATTCACTTTCTCTTCTTTCATTTTTAGTTTGCTATTAGAGTGCTTTCCTGAGACCTTAATTTTGAATATTAAATTTTCATATCTGTTTTCTTTGATTATTTCTGAGCTTTAATTCTTAAGCTTTCATTTTATTCCCTTGACCATATTTAAAACATTAATATTAACTCTAGATGTCTGTTTTATATATATCTGTTATATATGTCTGTTATATATATTATATAGATGTCTGTTATATATATATGTGGGTATGTGTTTTTTTTTCCTTATATTTTGCTCAATGTCTTCTACATCTTAAAAGTCTAGTTATTTTAGATACTACATATGAAAAATTGTAGAGAAGACTTAAGGCTTCAGACCCCCCCCCCTTTTTTTTTAAGAAGGTTTATTTATTTATTTTATATGTGAGTGCTCTATCTACATCAACACCAGTGTGCCAGGAGATGGCACCAGTTCCCACTGTAGATGATTGTGAGCCACCACGTGGTCGCTGGGAATTGAACTCAGGACCTCTAGAAGAGCAGAGCCATCTCTCCAGCCTGGCTTCAGACACTTATATCCTCCTTATGGAAACAATATATTTGCTTCTGCAAAACGTGAGGAGACACTTAATTCCTGATAAACCTACATTAGTCAGGGGTGGAGGTCCTTTTTCCCTTCACCTTTCTTTGAGGATGTAGCACATCAGGCCATGTGATGGTTGATTTCATCTTTCCATTTAACTGGGTCACTGGGCCTAAATATCACAGTATACTAACATCAGTGTAAATGTTACCGTGTCTGTCTGGAGTTTGTTTGTTTCTCTTTAGGTGAGATTAACATTTAAGCCGATAACTTTTAAGGAAAGCAGCTTGCCTTTAGGTTAGGAGTTGAAAAAGGTATCAGTGATATGCTACGCATATTGTCTTCCTATTTTCTTAGAAAGAGCTCTTTAATGTCTACTTCTGTGCTGTGTGTTCATGTGCTTGCAGTGAATTTAGAACATGTTGGACCAGAGAAAGGACTGAGATCTCCAAATCGCCTTTAGATTTGAGAGTAAATATCAGTTCTTCCCTAGATTTATGTCTTGCTGATTTTCCCTAAAGATTTGCCAGTCATTTTCTTAAAATCACCCCTCAGTGTGTGTGTGTGTGTGTGTGTGTGTGTGGTATATGTGTGTGTTTGAGTGTGTGCATATGTGAGAGTTCCTGTCCTATTGGATATTTTCCTTTTAAGAATCCTACTCTACTGATGGTGGAAATGTAAACTTGAACAACCACTTTGGAAATCAATCTGGTGTTTCCTGAGACAATTAGGAATAGCGCTTCCTCAAGATCGAGCTATACCACTCCTAGGCATATATCCAAAAGATGCTCAAGTATACAACAAGGGCATTTGCTTAACCATGTTTGTAGCAGCTTTATTTGTAATAGCCAGAAGCTGGAAACAACCCAGATGCCCCTCAGTTGAGGAATGGATACAGAAATTGTGGTACATCTACACAATGGAATATTACTCAACAATAAAAAAACAAGGAAATCATGAAATTTTCAGGTAAATGGTGGGAACTGGAAAATATTATCCTTAGTGAGGTATTTCAGAAGCAAAAACACACACAGGGTATATACTCACTCATAAGTGGGTATTAGATACATAATATAGGATACACCTTCTAAAATCTGTACACCTAAGGAAGCTAAGCAAGAAGGAGGACTCTGACTAAGAAGCTCAATCCCCATTCAGAAAGGCAAAGAGGATGAACATCAGAGGAGGGAGAAAACAGGGAACAGGACAGGAGCCTACCACAGAAGGACTCTGAAAGGCTCTACCCTGCAGGGCATCAAAGCAGATGCTGAGACTTATACCTAAAGTTTGGACAGAGTGCATGGAATCCTATGAAAGAATGGGGAGATAGTAAGATCTGGAGAGGACAGGAGCTCCATAAGGACAGCAACAGAACCAAAAAAAATCTGAGCACAGGGTTCTTTTCTGAGACTGATATTTCAACCAAGGACTATTCATGGAGATAACCTAGGACCCCTGCACAGATGTAGCTCATGGCAGTTCAGTGTCCAAGTGGGTTCCATAGTAATAGGAACAGGACTGTCTCTGACATGAACTGATTGGCCTACTCTTTGATCACCTCCCCCTGGGGGGGAGCAGCCTTACCAGGCCACAGAGGAAGACACTGCAGCCACTCCTGATGAGACCTGATAAGACTAGGATCAGAAGGAAAGAAAGAAAGACCTCCCCTATCAGTGGCTTGGGGAGGGGTGTGGGTGGAGAAGTAGGAAGGAGGGTGGGATTGGGAGGGGAGGAGGGAAGGAGCTACAGGGGGGATACAAAGTAAATAAACTGTAATTAATAAAAATAAAAAAATACAAAAGAATAAAATTTATTTAAAAAAATAAATGTGTATTTAAGTGTGTATTTAGATGTGTAAATAGATGTGTATTTTTCCTGCATATTAATCAAATTTTAGAACAAAGACAACAAAAATGCAGAATATTTCTTACAATAAATAATAAAACTTGTTGAAAAAAAAAAAAAGGAATCCTAACACAAGGTTCCCAAGACACAATTTAGGAATTTACAGGTCCCTTTCCTTACTAGGCCCCGAACTCTAACTTCTATTGCTCTGAAAGTCCATTGAAAAGTCTGCTCTGCTTCTCTGCCTCCCGGCCATTTCTGTGTGAACAGGAACTTTGCCTAGGAGAAAAGCGATTCCAGCCACCAGGCTCACTGTTGTCTTCTTCTCTTTTGGGGTTTTGGTTCTCATAATGACTCTCTGCCATGTGAGTTCTCTGGTGCTGTCGGGCAGATTCTGAGCTATATTCTTAGCTTCCTGAATTGTTCTCAGAGAGATACTTTGCTTTATCTCCTCCATCATTTCCAGAGTGCTTTCCTGGGACATGAGTCTATCCTTGAAGAAAACAGAGGCAGGAAATCAGATGAAGAACTCAGATTTGCTTTTATTATCTTCATACCTAGATGAGATAGCGGGAAAGAGGTGGAATGCATTAGTTGAAAGCTTAGAAAGTAAATCTCTGCAAGGAAGACCTGGTCTTTTCAAATGTATAGACAACGTTTAAAGGCACACATGCACCTGGTTCAGGAGAGCTCTTTGAGGAATCCCACTGTTTAGTCATTAGTTAGAGCCTGACAAAAAGGGGCCTAAACAGTTTCTGAGTATTGGAGCCTCAGGCATGTTCCCAGGCACTTGACAAACGGCCATACTGTGCAGTGGAGTGGGTGGACAGCCTCAGCGGGAGGGATCCAGGGACGTGGGAGGCTTGCCCAGCAGGAACCACCGTGCCGCCCTTCAGTCCATGATCTGATGCGTTCCATGCCACTTCAGCCTGTAAAGCTTATTTGAAACCTCTGCTCTGTCCTTTTGCCGAGCGATTTGGGTAATGCTCATCAAAAACAAAGAAGGATAGTGGCGTCCCTGCTTCGTCTTCATCTTCTCGGCAACACAGGGAGCAAACGTGAGCTCCTTTACTGTTCCAAACTGGCACACAGCTGCACCTCCAGAGGTGAGCTTTCAACCTTCGCCCACTCCGAACTCAGCTGGAAGTCTCACTGCAAGCCGGAGGCAGTGGGAAAGCACATAGCTCATCCTAAGTTGAAAGCTCTTCCATGACAAGCCTTTACTATTTTGATCGGTCAGTACAGCTTTTTTTCTTTCTTTCTTTCCTTCTTTTGTATCTATCTATCTATCTATCTATCTATCTATCTATCTATCTATCTATCTATCTATCTATCTATCTATCATCTGTTTTTGAGGCAGGGCTTCTCTGTGTAGCCTTGACTGCCCTGGACTTGCTTTGTAGACCAAACAGGCCTCAAACTCACAGAGATCCACCTGCCTCTGCCTCAGCTCATTGTTTCTACTTGACAAAGTTTCAGAAAACTCCAGTGTTGCGGAGTGAAAAGAGGTGTCAGTACCAGGCTGCACACACGGCATCTTTATTTCCTGGAAAGAGTTAAAGAATGTGGCGGCATGTTTGTTGTTTTATGGTGCGTTTCACCACAGGGCACGCTCACAGGCTTTTTCACAACCACTGTGAAAAAAGGCAAATGGCTAGAAAGGAAAGCAGTGACCTCAAAACCCACTTCCTTTGTGGGTAAGCGTGGAAGAAAACGGGTCCTTATCTGAGCCTATAGTCTTGGAACCGTGTGTAAAATGAATTTACTTATTTATTTAATCTACCTGATTTCTACCTGATGAAGCAAGAAGAGCCCATGAGTTATTATAACAAGCAGGTTCATTTAAGGAGAGCACTTTAGATGTATACCATTTTTGGTACACTGGGGAAAAGCCATTTGGACATATTTTAAGACACCATTAAATGTGGTCTTTAAACAAAGCATTGCAGCCAGGCTGCCTGACTGTACTCATTGGTGGCTCTTGATGGTTATTAAAGAGGCTCTATTTATATATGGCAGTGCCTTCGTGAAGGAGATTAAACAATTTGTTGAGTTATTGGAGAGACGGTACAATGCTGAAGTATGTTCATTCTGGGCATTGAGTCATTTAATCTCTCTGATTTTGATTCTTAAATTAAAATTAAGAGCAACAGAGGACTTGTCCTGCCTGTGCCACCACATTATGAAGAAAATCAAGCAGGATAATGTATGAAAGGCTCTTCTAGATCAATATAGAACTTCACTTGTTACACTGTATTTAAAACCTTTTTGTAAACCATGACAAAAGCTTTACCTCTTGTCAATCACCAGTGCTGGGAAGGCTCTCTGTACGTTAGAATGATGTCCAACACTCATAACCACTCAGAACTATTGCTGACTCTGAGAAATTTTCTGAAGAATAGTATAGACCCCAAGAAAAATAACCATGGGCTCCAACTGTGAAGGTTTTAGGATTAGCCATTTTGACATTACAGAGAGGAAAATAAATGTTCACTGGCTGGTGATGGTTATAGTAAACAGTTCTGCCAGCATCAAATCTATGAAGTATCAGAAAGATGGGGGATGGGAGAAAAAGTAAGAGGGATGAGGAAGAGGAGCAGGGGAATAGGAAAGCAGGAAGAAGAAGAAGAAGAAGAAGAAGAAGAAGAAGAAGAAGAAGAAGAAGAAGAAGAAGAAGAAGAAGAAGAGTAAAGATGAGGAGAAGAAGGAGGAGGAAGAGGTTGTTCAGGAAAGAGAACTTACAGCCACAATGGAAAGTGACAATATGTCAGACACACCCAGGTCAGTAGAGAAAGAGATGACAAAGGTTTTATATTTGGAAGAGCTAGGAGTTCCTTTGGTTCACAGAGGCAAGTTTCCCATTTTGTGATCATATGGAGCATGTTCCTCAGTCACTGCTCTCTTCCTCCTCAGTCACGATACTAGGTTATCAGGGCCAAGAGCTGAAGTGTGAGGGCGCTAACCTCAGAGCCGTGGGACACAGTATGTGAGAGACACCACATTTCAATCACTTATCATGTGACGCCAGCTTGATGAGGTGAGCAGGTCAAGCACAGAACTATGGGGAATTTATCTCCCTATAAAGTGTTAGGTGTCTGTTGCAAATCAACTAAAATAGGAGCCCACATAAAGGATTTCATCCATCTTCCCAGTTATGGTCCAAATCTAAAATGTTCCCTTTGCCAACCCTGGTTCGTTTTGAGTACATGTTTCCCTGCTGGTTGTACTATTTTGGGAGGCTCCTGGATTTTTAGGAAGTGGGACCTAGATGGAAGAATTGGGTGACCAGGAGTAGGCCTTTCAAAGTCACATATAGACTGTTCCTTGGTTCGGGGCTGCCCTGTTTCCTGGAACACCGTCGTGTTGACCAAGATCCTCTGCCCTCCCTTCTCTTTTGTGGTGGACTGAAACCCCTTTGAAATAGAGACAAAATTACTCTTTCCTCATTTAAGTTACGTCTTCCAGGTATTCTGGTCGCAGCAATGCAGAAGTGAAGGGTGTATTTCCCATACCGCAATCAGGAAACTATACTACAGGGGTGTAAATATGATCGTGTTTACACAATGAGCGATGAAAACCACATCCTTTCACCAGGTGGAAGCCTAAGACCTTATCCACTTGGAGCTGCTTTGCCCAAGATTCATTCCTGAAAATGTTGGGTAAAGCTGTCAGAGATTAAGTCAATAGATACTGATCCAGGACTTCAAGATAAGGACATTAGTTTCTTGAGGCTGCTACAGAAAAACCTCATACACAACTGAGTGGTTTAATCAGCAGTTTAATGGTGATGCCTCGGAGTTTGTGGGGCTGGGAGTCTAAGGTAAAGATGCTGACAGAGCTTATTTTCTCAGAGGGCTGTGAGAATCTGTTTCATGCCTACCTTATAGTTTCCGGTGGTTTCCTGGCATTTAGAAAAATATTTCCTAGCTTGAAAAAAAATGATCACTTCATGCTCATGTAATATTTTCCTTTGTGGATAAATACATCCTTGTCTCCATCTCCTATTTTATACTGACACTATTACTGTGGATTAGGACCTACTCTTATGCTGCCATGCTAACTTGATCATATCACCTTCAAAGACTTATTTTCAAATAAAGTCATAGTCTACAATACCAAGGATTGTGTCTTCAACACAGTTTGACTTATAGGAAAAGTCAGTTTTTCCCAGGTCTCAGGGATCTGGCTTTTGGAGCTATAATCTAATAATTCCCTTAATGGCATTACATCTAGAACTGGGGTTGACGTGTCAAGAAGTTTTCAGTAATGGACCATGCAAATGAATTCTATAATTATTGTATAAAATACAAATTACTGTGGTTTAGAGGATGAAGACTGGCCAGCAAAAGGCAATGCCCTGTCTCAGTGAATGAGACAGGAACTGAAAGTAGGATTGTGCCCTGCTGGTAGTACATGAAGGAATCCAGACTACTCCTGGTTGGTCAATTGGTAGATGCCCTAGGATGAGGCTCCCCTACAGATTATGTGTTTATAGGAATCAGGAAATGCCTGCAAACAGCCATGTCCTTCAACACTGAACAGAGCACAAAGCTTGGGAGGTGAATAGAGCTCTTTCTTGACTAAGAGCCCTGCTTCCCAAGAAAAATCAGTAAAATTTGTTTTTTGTACTCCCCACCTTTTCTTCATAGTTCCTCTGTGCTGTTGTGGCACATCCTTTCCAAATTCCTCGAATACCTGGGACAGAGCTCTGTCCCTCTTCTCATGAGAGTAATTCTTTTTCTTCCTTCCTTTCTTTTCTTTTTTCTTTTTTTTTTTTCCAGACTGGGTTTCTCTGTGTAGCTTTGGCTGTCCTGGAATCAATGTGTAGACCAGGCTGGCCTTGAACTCACAGAGATCCGCCTGCCTCTGCCTCCCCGAGAGCTAGGATTACAGGCGTGTGCCACTATGCCTGATTTCATAAAAGTAATTATTAATGGGAGATCTAAAATACATACAGTTCATATTTAAGTCAAAATGGACACTACGAGTTTAAAGTGAGTTCTATCTTTTGTTCATCACAGGTGATTAATAAAGGCCTCTTGTCAGAGAAGCAAAGTTCTAAGGCTGCAAGATAGGGTTGTTCAGGTCTTAAAGACAACTCTTTCATGAACTAATTGACCTCCCAAGTCAAAATTAATTTACCTTCTGCAGTTGTCAGTGTTCTAGAGATATGCTTATCTCATTAACAATTTTTCTTCAGTTCTAGGATGAGGCGAGCTACCTCAACTTGTCTACGGTGCCTAACCTACCTGCATTTGTTCTGTTTATAATCTGTCTAGAACCTGGGAGGAAGGGCCTTGCTCAGTGGCCATAATCCAACCCCTTTCTTTTTGGTTGGCTTCAAGACATAAATGCCAATTCTGCTCATTCTTAGTTGTTTTCTCCATCATGATCACTGTGATGGTGTGCAGCAATGCTGAGCCACTATAAGAGAAAGCCTCCTTTCTTTTAAGAATGAATCCCCCCCAGTTTTCTCTTGATTCCCTTCTGTCTCCCTCAGCCTTTTGACTAACTCAGTCAAGGAGGAGAGGAGAAAGAGACCTTGACCTGGGTATAGGTTAGGAGCCTTGTGGACTATGTGGTTGGTGAAGATGGCCCTGACTGAACTTTTAATGGCTACCTCAGCTCTCATCTGTCCATCCTGATTCAGAGACATGGCTTTATCAGCCCCTGAAAGGGGCCATCAGCCAACCAGGAGGTCTCCATAGCAGAGAGCTTATCCCAGTCTCCTGTAATTCTAAGTATCTTCGGGGGAACAGGCAGGAGTATCTGAGAGGCTCAACGCAAAATCAGAAAATCCTGGCTTGGTCATTTCTTTTCCATTTGTCAACCTACCTCGCATCTGTATAGACCAAATTAGCAAGCGGTGGATACAGGCAACAGGACCAGCAGATAATAAACAATGCCCTGGAAATGCATACCAGTAAATCAAAGTAAATGTGAGTGGAGAGTTCTTAATCAGTATAACATGCTTACAGATACTTATAACTTTGTATTATTAGCACAGAGACTAATTTATTCTGGTTTAAAAGTTATTTTACATGAAATGAACGGCCAGGGAGCTAGAAGTTCTTGGGAGACCAATCTAAAAAATCACATCTAATTAGCTGCTCCAGAACAAATGCATTTTAAGTTGATTTTCAGTTCACTGAGTTTCTCTGGCCTTGGGATCCAGCAGGTGCCATTACATAGGTTGAGAACCCTCACAGCAAATGGAAGGATGAAGATTCAGTTCTTTAAAAATAAGTTTTATGTTATCAGTAGACATCCTAAGGCATGAGTTTGTCATTTGGTTGGGTGAATTCTTTCAGGGCCATGTTGGAATGTTTTCACGACTTGCTGCCTTCCCACCCACCCTCTTTCCTTTAGTATGTAATGATACTCAGTTAATTTTTGATTTAGAAACTTAAATATACCAACCTTTTCCCACATTGTAACCTCTCATTCTAAAAACGTATCTAAAAATGGAGTCTCTCAGGTCAGGGAAACGGCTCACTTGGTAAGGTGCTTGCTGCACAAGCACGGAGACCTGAGTTCAGTCACGAGCATCACATAGAACCAGGTGATGGATGCCTGAGGACCAGTGAGCTCTAGATTCAGTGAGAATCTGCTTCAAAAAGTAATGTGGAGAGTAGTTGAAGAAGACACTCAGCATCGACCTCTGTCGCATGCGTTCCCCACCCTCAAGCACCTTCCTTCTCTTAATACATTTTCCAGATTCTGTTCGTTAAAAAGACAGCCAAAGTCAATACTTTCCCATATGTGTATTTGGTGATCAACTGAGATTAAACAGTATGTCAATTGCCCATCCATCATCTGTCTATGTTCCTATCAATCCACCGTCTATCTATTAGTAATGTATCTATCATTAGCCTATTTTTTGTAATGGCTATACAACATTTCATTTTATGAATATTTAATAATGTACTGAGTCGGGTCGCCATTGATATTTGAATCCTTTGATTGAAGTGATTTCTGATTTGTGTGTGGGAGAGGGTGCAGCAATTTTGGACTTTATTTTGATGATGGGCATAGCCTTCTAGACTGTTGGGGTGAGTATGAGGCTATTGCAAAAGCCCAGTTACCAGGAAGAGGAGAGGAGTGGCATCAGAGAACAGATGTCTATTGGGAAAGTGGGTGGAGTATTGCTACATGATATGATTTTGTTCTTTTTTTTTTTTCTATTTTCTTAGGAAATTCTAAATAAAACAGACATCTTTGACAAACGCATTTGACGCTTACTTATCATTCAACGATACGTTCTATGTGCCAGGCATTGATTTAGGTGCTAGGGAGACAGCCATATACCACTTGGACTCATGGAAGGGAATAGAATTAAAAGCTAGGCCCTTTTTAACTTTTCTGAAGGCAACGAAAGCAGGGCAGAGGGCCTGGGAGAAAAGGAGGCTGCCAGAATCACTTCCTGGGGAGGGAAAGCATATGATAATGCCTCATTGCAAGGAGGCTTAGAGTGGGTTATGAGGCCGCCTGCCAGTATCTGACAGGTGTACGCCTATTTACATTTATAGACTGGGAAGTGCCACTGTCCTCCCCATAGCCAAGAATAAAGGCCTCTCTCCTTTGTAGGCATTTGCTGGCACTTGTTGGGGGGGAGGATAAGGGTAGGAGCATAGATATAACCTGAAGAAGGGGAAGGTTGCCTTAGGGAAAATGTGAATATTCAACTAACAGATTAATTTAACACCCCTGAATTATCATAGGCTTTCTAATCATTCAGTGTTTAGCAGGGGGCAGGGAAAATGATTCATTATTAAATATGAGCTGAAATTAAAAAAACGCCACACTTTGTAAAACATGCAAGGTTACCTACTATGGTAACTGCTTGCGGAGTTTTAATCTGTCTGCAGCATGGCTAATTAATTTGCTCTAAGCTTCACTGAAATTCTTATTTGAGATGATTGTCTTGGTAACTGAATGCATCATAGAGAGCAGGAACATTAGGAATGCCATTTAGGGGCTGCTGGAGCAATCGGAGCCCTTTCCAGGGCTGGCTCGGCCAGCAGCAGTCAGTAAACTCGCCAGCCCTTGTCCAGCTATCTTAGCATTGTTAAGGGTGGGCATGATTTACCAGAGACTGCACAGCCTCTACTGTAATATGGTGCTGTGATTTAGCACATGGGATCTCAGGTCTGACCTGTGTGGGATTTCACATTTACTAGCAGCCACTTAACATGTGGCCTCAGGGATTTAATGGCATTAGAATGATTTTAGTACTGGAAACGCTGCAAAGGCTACAGAATATGCCCTTTCTTTCTTTTTTTTTTTTTTTTTTTTCTTTTTTTTTTCTTTATTTTATTTTATTTTATTTTTTTTTATCAGTTACATTTTATTAACTCTGTATCCCAGCCATGTCCCGATCCCTCATTCCCTCCCAGTCCCTTCCTCCCTCCCTCCCTCATCTCCACCGTGCCCCTTTCCAAGTCCACTGATAGGGGGGACCTCCTCCCCATTCATCTGATCCTGTTTTATCAGGTATCTTCAGGACTGGCTGCAAAGCCCTCCTCTGTGGCCTAACAGGACTGCTCCTCCCTTCGGGGGTGGGGAGACCAAAGAGCCAGTCATTGAGTTCCTGTTAGAAATAGTCCCTGTTCCCCTCACTTTGGGAAACCAATTGGTTACTGAGCTACCACAGGCTACATCTGAGTGGAGGTTCTAGGTTATATCCATACATGGTCCTTGGTTGAATGTCAGTCTCAGAAAAGACCCTGTGCCCAGATATATTTGGTCCTTGTGGAGCTCCTATCCTTTCCCCATCAGACTAACTTCCCTTCTTTCTTATGATTCCCTGTACTCTGCCAAAGGGTTGGTCATGAGTCTTTGCTTTGAAAACACTGCTAGTTAGAGTCTTTCAGATGCGCTCAGTAGACTCCTGTCAACCTAAAAAAGATAATCAATTGAGCGGACATGGGGTAAGATGATCAATCTTCATTTAGAAAGACAGATGGGATGTGCATTGAACGTATGACAGAAGATGCCCTTTCAAAGCCTCCCAGCCTCCCAGTTCATGCTGCAAAGGCTACCGAAGACACAATTTCAAAGTTCCCCAATCCCCCAGTTCATGTCAGTAAGTGCCTCTGCTCCCTTCTCCATCTTTCCCCTTTCTTCTCCTCTTCTCTTCATTTTACATCACCACTGCCACCATTATCAACATTACTCTTTTTCCTTTTTGTTTACTCTTGTGCTTGCAATTTGTGTTGAGATTTGAAATACTGTGTTCAAACTGAGCAAAGCATAAGGGATGATATTGGCACAGCCATCTTCTAATGTCTTAAAGAAGCAAGAAACTGGGTCACCTGAGCCCTGGTCCAGGCTTTGCTGTGGCCATTTGACCTAAGTAAGCCCTTTCATCGGCTTTCTCTATTCTCTTGGTAGGACAATGAAGAAGAAATTAATATCTCTCAGGATCCATCCCATCCTCAAAGAAGTAGTGTCTAAACTAATGACTACATTTAGATAAATTAGTGTGTGTTTGTCAGAGACTAGGAAAAAAAAACAAACAAACCCAATTAACAGTTCCTTAATCAAACTGGATAGCTTTGAAAAAAATTAAATAAATTTTAGCAAACCCTATCCAGAATTATCTATGAAGATTTTGCAACCAAGTTGGGGTAGTTTGTCTTTGTATCTTCTAAATTGAGCTCATTTACTAATCCACTTATGTATATTTAGTGTCCTTAGCGACACCGAACATTTTCCAAGGTCGAAAATTGTACGTTATAAATCTTTGTATCTTCTGGATTAATAGCTTGCTATTTTGCTAAGTGAATATCTGTCAACGTAAATGAAAAATGCAAAGACAATACAGAATCCTGGGTAATCATCATATTATCCAGTATTATACCACCTTTATGACTTTGGTCTACCAACAACTTATAAATTAGTACATTGTTGAGAGTTCTATTTCAGTCTAATGGTTTGCATATATAATTCCTTGGAAGCTCTTAGCCCATCACAATTGTTATTAAATAACAATTAACCTTGTGAACAAAGAAGAAGTCACAAGTGTTATTTATTACTTTGCCAGCTTCAATAAAGATCTACAGTGCTAATAGTTTTTCATGGAGACAGCTGCCATCAGTTAAGAAAAAACATCATTAAGTTGCAACCATACGTATCAATAGAGGGAGAAGCTACTAGTTTTCTGATTGCTGACAGGCATTAGCTGGTTTATGAGTATCCATTCTAATAGCTTTCTGTTGTGTTGTGGTATTTTATGACTGTCTATTAAACACATCCACATACACGAATGTTTATTGAATCTTACTGTGGAGGGGCATGTTAACAACTTTTTACCAAATGCTTTTCAGACTATGGCCAAAGATCTCTTAGAAGTTTCTGTAAGTCTTTTAAGGGACTTTCTGGATGTTAGAAGGTCAGTGACAGGGGAAGGCTTTCTGCATGAAATAGTAGGACCTTTTGACTTAATTGTCCAAATTAATTACAGTTCGTTTTGTGCAGTCATTGGAATGTGTCATGTCACAACTGCACAAATCAGTCTCATGAAGTCGTTAAATCCAGGATGTATCAACAATACTATGTAATGACTACTCTTTAAAAAAAAAATAGAAACTTTGTTTTCATGCAATATATTTGGATCATGCTTTTTCCTTCCCTGATTACCGATCCTCCCACTTCCCCAACCACCCAACTCCAGGCAAACAAACAACAAAACAAAACAAAACAAAACCGAAAAAACAAACAAACAAACAAAAAAACCCCACAAGAAAACAGAATAAAAAAAAGAAAAATGAAAAAACCCATATATGTACACACCCCTCATCACAAAACCCATAAAAACACAAGATCAGAAGTAGAACACCAGGAATAATAATAATAATAAATTCCCAAATAAAGCAACGTAAGACAAACAGTCTACAAAATACCATTTAGTTTGTTTTGTGTTGGCTAACTACTATAGGGCATGGGGCCACTCCTAAATTTGATTAATATTACCCAGTGAGACTCCGTTGGAGAAACTAATTTTTTTCTTTACAAGTGGATAGCAACTGTAGATAGCTTCTTACATGAAGATGAGAGCTCCTATCCACTTACCACTCACAGCACTGGGACTCTGTCTGATTTGAGCCTGTGTGCGCTGCTATAGTGTGTGATTTCATATGCGCTCAGTCCTGTTATGTTTGAAAGACACTGCTTCCTTGGCATCATTCATTCCTTTGCCTCTTACAATCTTTATGCCTCCTCTTCTGCACTAAGGTGAAGTGTCTGCTGAAGACATGCTATTTAGGAATAGAGTTCCATGGACTCTCACTCTCTGCACATTGTCCAGTTGTGGTCTCTGTGTCAGTTCCCATCTACTACAGAAAAGAATCTTCTCTAATCACGGTTGAGTGAGGTACTGATCTATGAATCTTGGAGGATATTGTGAAGAGTCATTTTATCAATATGTTCCTTTAGCAGAACAATGGCATTTGGATTCCCCCTAGACTCATGGCTTGTCTAGTCTCAGGTTCTTGGACACTGGAGCAGTATCAGCCATGGGTTCCATCTAAGTTGAGAACCCAGCAGTTCTCAACCTGTGTGCTATGACACGTTTCACAGGAATCACATAAGGCCATCAGAAAACACAGATGTTTACATCAAGATTCATACCAGTAGCAAAATTACAGTTATGAGGTAGCAAAGAAGATAATTTTATGGTTGGGGGTCACCACTATACAATGTGAAGAACTGTATTGAAAGGTTGCAGCATTAGGAAGGTTGAGAAGCATTGATCTAGCAGAATGGACCTTAAATCCAGAGAGTGGTTGGTTATTCCCACAACGTTTGTGCCACTATTGCGCCAGAGTATCCTGTAGACAGGTCACCTTTGTGGATCACATGGGTTGTAGCTGGGTTACGGGTTACCTTTCTCCTCTGGTAGAATGCAGAATACCTTCTAGTATCATGAACACTATACAGTAGGCCTAAAGACTCTAGTTAGGCACTAGCTCAGCTTCTTCATGTTAATGAGACCTTGTTTTCAGCAATAAGGCCTTACCATCATTGTTTTTTTTTGGGGGGGGGGCGGAGGAGCAACCAATGGCTTTGGCAATAACCTGAGATGTTTGGGGGTGCCATGGCCTTCAACTAAATGTAACCAGTTCCTGGCCCTGGATGTTTTACTTGGTAGTGAAGATATCTAGCTGGGACATTGTCTCCCCTATTATTTGGTGACTCCCTTTAGTGTTCTTTCATTTATGCACATATTTTAGGAAGCTTCTACAGTAGTAGGTTTGCATATGGTCTTTAAAATGGACCTTAGTGTTAATTGTCCCTCCCTGTACTTTCTTTCTTTCCCTTTTCTTCCTTCCTCCCTCATCCCCATTTAATCATCCCACTCAGCATTCTCCTTCTATATATTCTATTACCCTTTCCCTGGGAGATCCTTCCTAGTCCCTTACATTATATTTAAACTCTGCGATTACACAGATTATAGTACACCAATTGAAGGTTTAAAGCTAATATCCACATATTAAAAAAAACATACAATATTTGTCGTTATGAGTCTGGGTTATCTCTCTTGGGATGATTTTTTTCCTAGTTTCATTCATTTAACTGTGAGTTTCATAATTCCATTTTTAAAGAGCTGAATAGTATTCCATCATGTAAATATACAACACTTTCATTATCCATTCAATAGCTGATTTCCAGTTTCTGGTTATTATGAATAGAGCAGCAATGAATATGGATGAGCAAGTATCTCTGTAGTAGGATAAAGAATCCTTTGGGCATATACCTAAGAGTAGTAGAGCTGTATCTTGAGTTAGATCTATTTAAGCTTTCCAAGGAACTACCACATTGATTTCCCTGGTGCCCATACAAGTTTTCACTCCCACAAGCAGTAAGTATTCCCCTCTCCTCAAATCCTTACCAGAACGAGCTATCACTCATTTTATTGATCTTGTTTATTCTGACTGGTATAAGATAAAATCTCAGAGAAGTTTTAATTTTTGTTTCCTTGATGACTAAGGATGTTGACCACTTCTTTAAGTGTTTCTCCTTGGTCATTTGTGTTTCATCTTTTGAGAAGTCTCTGCCTACTTATGCATCCCATTTTTAATTGGGTTATGTGTTTTCTTGATGTCCAGTTCTTTTGTTGTTCTTTATATATTTTAGACACTAACTCTCTATCAGATGCATAATTGGTAAAGATCTTTGCCCATTCTGTAGCCTGACACTTTGTCCAGATGATAATGTCCTTAGGCATATGGAAGCTTTTCAATTTCATGAGGTTCCATTTACTAATTTTTTTTTCAGTGCCTGTGCTATCAGTGTCCTCTTCAGAAAGTCTATTCTGTGCTAGTGAATTCAAAGCTATACCCCACTTTCTCTTCTATCAGATTCAGGGTATCTGGGCTTATGTGGAGGTCCTTAATCCATTTTGGAATTGAATTTTTGCAGGGTGATTAATATAGATTTATTTTCAATCTTGTACATGCAGTCATCCAGTTTGACCAGCACAATTTGTTAAAGATGCTATATTTTTTTCTAGTGTGTATTTTTGGCTTTTTTGGTCAAAAAATCAAGTGTGAACTTATGTCTGGGTTTCATTTAGATTCCATTGGTCAATATGTCTATTTTTATGCCAACACCATGCTGCTTTTATTACTATAGCTCTATAATACAACTTGAAATCTGGGATAGTGATACCTTCAGCAGTTCTTTTGTTTTCAGATTTGTATTAGCTATCCTTTTTTTGTTTTGTTTTGTTTCATACGAATCAAAGCTGAGAAGGGTTGGGTTGGAGTTTTGATGGGGATTATGTTGTATCTTTAGATTAGTTTTGGTAGAATGGCCATTTTGACTATATTAACTCTGTTGATCCATGAGCATGGAAGATCCTTCCATCTTCAAATGTCTTCTTCAGTCTTTTAAAGATTTTATTATATAAGTCTTTCAATTGGTTGGTTAGAATTATCCCAACACATTTTTTCTCAGTCTGTCATTTGTATATAGGAAGGCTACTGATTTCTGTGTGTTAGTTTTGTATCCTGCTACTTTACTGAAAATGTTTATCAGCTGTAGGGCTTTCTTAGTGGATTTTTAAAGGTCTTTTGTGTATAAAATAATTTCATATGCAAATAAAGATACTTTGACTTTTTTCCTATTTGCATATCCTTGTTCTCCTTCAGTTGTCTTATTGCACTAACTGAAACTTCAAATACTATATTGAATAGGAATGGAGAGAGTGGACAGCCTTGTTTTGTTCCTGATTTTAGTGGACATGCTTGAATTTCTCTCTGTTTAGGTTGGTGTTAGCTGTGGGCTTCCTGTAAATCGCCTTTATTATGTTGAAGCATGTCCAGAACTTATATCATGAAGGGATTCTGAATTTTGCAAAGGCTTTTTCTGGATCTAATGGGATATTCATGTGGTTTTTAGTTTTCAGTCTCTTTATGTGGTGGAATGTTTTTTGATGTGTCCTTGGATTCAGTTTGCTAGTGTTTGAGAAATTTTACATCTATGTTCATGAAAGATATTGATCTGTAAATTTCTTTTTTTTCTGTCTCTTTTTTTTTTTCTTTCTTTGATTTATTTATGTATTTATTTGGTTACGTCTTTGTATGGTTTAGGTATCAGGATAATTGCGGCCTCATTAAAAGATTAGGCCATGATCCTTTAATTTCTCTTTTGTAGACTAATTAAAATAGCATTGGAATTAATTCTTCTTTGGGGTCAATCCATCCGGCCCTGAGCTTTTTTGGGGGAGTGGATTTAATTACTACTTCTATTTCACCAGGGTTATAGGTCTTTTTACATTGCTTATCTGATCTAGATTTAGCTTTGGTAAATTGTATTTAGCTTTGGTAAATATCAAGAAATCCATCCATTTCTTTTAGGCTTCTAGTTTGGTGGAGAACAGATTTTTGAAATATATCTTTATGACTCTTTCAGTTTCCTTGGTATCTGTCATGATGCCTCACTTTTTCTCTCTAATTTTATTAATGTGGATTTACTCTCTATTTTTTAGCTAATTTGTATAACGACTTATCAGTCTTTCTGATTATCTCAAATAACCAACTCTTTTTTTTGTTTTTAGTTAATTGATTTCAGCTGTAGGTTTGATTATTTCTTGATAGTTACTATCTTTGGATGTCATTTCTTCTTGTTGTTCTAAAGCTTTCAATTTTGTCACTAAGTTGTAAATATGAGTTACCCTCAATTTTTAGTACTTATAACTATCCTCATTGTGTCCTATAGATTTGGGTGTTGTGTTTTCATTTTCATTCGGTCCTAAACAGTTTTAAATTTTCTTCTTTATTTCTGTCCTGACCGATTTTTCTTTTTGTTCAGTTTCCATGAATTTGTATATTTTTGTTGTCTATATACAGCTTTAATCCATGGTTTCAGGATGTAGAGTGTTTGTTTTCTTTCTTCACTTTTCTTATATCTGGTGAGGCTTGCTTTATGCCTAAGTATGTGGTCAATTCTGGAGAAATTTTTATTAGCTGCTGAGGAGAAAATACTTTCTTTTGTGTTTGGGTGAAATGTTCTGTAACTATCTGCTGGGTCTACCTAGTTTATGACATCACTTAACTTGACACTTCTCTGTTTAGTTTTTTGTCTGGATGATCAGTCTGTTGATGACACTGGGTGTTGAAGTCACCCACTGGCATTGTAGGAGAGTCAGTATGTGCTTTTAGGTGTAGTGATGTTTCTTTTATGAAGTTGGGTACCCAGGTGTTTAGTACATAAATGGATTAGTATTTCAAAATCCTCTTGGTAGATTTTTTCTTTGTTTCCTTTTAGTTTAAAGTCTGTTTTGTCAGATTTTAAAATAATTACATTTGCTTGCTTCATGGGTCCATTTGCTTGGAGTAACATTTTTTGTCCTTAGGTGATGTATATCCTCAATTGGGAGGTGTGTTTCTTGGTCGAAGCAGAGAGATGGACCATATTTTCTCTTAGACTGTGTTTGTTTGTTTATTGGAGGGCGAGGCTGTAATTTGACCATAATTTGAGCTACCAATAAACACTGTTTCATGTAGCTGTTATGGTATGGGTCCCCCACCCGTTTGATTTAACTGTTCTGGGATTATTTATTCCTTGTGTTTTCTTTGGTGTGGTTAACTTCTTTCGCCTCAAGTTTTTATCAAGTGTCTTCTGCGGAGCTGATTTTACTAAGTATTTCTTAAATTTGGTTTTAAATGCTTTTCTTTCTTTTAAAATGTTTTCCTTTCTTTCTCTGTAGTGATTTACAGTTTTGCTGGGTATAGTAGTCTGGGCTGACATCTGTGCTCTCTCAAGAGTTTGCACAACATCTGTCTAGGTTCTTCAGGGTGAGGCTGGAGAGACAGTCATGGAGGACAGAAAGGATAATGTGAATTATCTACCTAAGTTCCAGCCACATGTGGCCATCAGGGGCACCGTGTGGGGAGTGTTTCTAGGTATAGGACACATAGGAATAGGGATGGGTTAGAAGGGAAGACTGAGAGAGCCCTTCAGAAAGAGCCAAACAGGACCCTCACTGAGAGGTAGAATCTATAATAGTGACCCTTGCTTGATCTTGATCAACCACTACTCTTGGTACAACGATTTTCGTTTCCTATTTTATTCACTTACCTTATTGTTCGAATTTTGCGTATATTTATTACTTTCACATTTAGATGTTAAAGCTATTTTCTAGATGTCTGATTAAGCTGGTATAAGTTCTTAGGAGCATTTGACTTATCTCCCTAACCCAGAATTATGTCAAAATGTTATGACTGGAAAATACGTATTACCGAAAGTTCTAAGATAAATGCTAGAAATGTAATTCTGAATTTCCTGTACATTCTTATAAGAATGTAAATATCTGTACCCATAGTATCTTCAGCTCTAATGGATGAAGAGAAAATTTGAGAGTGAGCAAGGCATAGAATTCCTGAGCCTCACTCCATATCTGAACCTCATCTCACAATCATTGTATCTTTCAATTTGCCTTTAATTCTTCACCCTGGAATGGTGTTGCAGTCAAGAGGTGAGTTTATTTATTTTATTATTTATTGTAATGTTACCTGCTATATAAATCTCTTGTAGGTGCCACACATAGTAGGTGGCTTGCAAATTAGAAACATATTCTTTAATGCTTCTGGAGGCTAATCAAACTAATCAGGGTTGAGCTTCCCTAGAAGGCTATAGAGGGGGATCTTTCCATTCCTCGTCCAATTTCCGTGGCTCCAGGCGGTCCTTGGTTTGTGGTTAATTTATGCTTCTGTTTTCTGCTTTCTGTGTCTTCTCATTTGTAAGGAATCACCTGTGCCCACTCAAGTAACCCAGAGTTGGTTCGTCATTGAAATATAGTTAATTATATCTGCAAAGACTGCTTTCCAAAGAAAGTAACAAAGAGTAATAGGTAACAGTCATAAGCTCTGGGAACTATGATGCCGGGATCTTTGTGGGAGGTTAGTCTAATTTAGCCTACTACATTTGGTAATTAGACGAAATTCATGATTTTAAAAACAGGTGACAGTTCAGAAGATTGCATTTTCTCGTGTTGAAATGTCCTTTCCCTGGATCTGGAGGGCAGGGCCACATACCTGGTTTTGCTCTTCTGTCGAGCTTTGGTTAGAATAATGTTTATATAACTAGACTTAAAGTTGGAAACTTCCACTTCTTATCAAACAACTTTACTTTCTCACAAGGAAACAGAAACGTATACATTAAGAAAATGTGGGCTGTTTTGTTTTTGTTTCGAGGTAGGGTCTTGCTATATAGCTCAGGATGAACTTGAACTCAGAATCTTCCTCTTTCAGCTCCAAGTATAGCAATTAGAGGCATGAACCACTGCTCCTACTTTAAGAACGTAGCTCTTTCAGTTCTAAGGGATGCATGTCATCTCCATTTTACCCCTGTGGTTCTGGGGCCAAAGGTATATCTTCTTTCTTTAGTTATTTTTTATTAATAAAGAGATAGAGATAATGTGTGTGGTACTAACATGTTGGAATTGTTATTAATACAAAATACTTTGAAGTATATATAAACTTCTATTTGTGATGTTATATTTTCAGCAAACATTTTAAGCTGCCTCTGAAATTGTGTTTATGCCTCTACATTTAAAAGCAAATAGGGAAAAACAAGTAATTATTAACCCTGAGCTGGAAAATACTCACTATTCCATTATCACCTCTAGCTACCTAGGGAGCTATTGAGAGAACACATACGGATTATAATTTAAAGGCTTAGAAAAGGAATTAAAAGGTAGCTATGAATAATAGGACTTGTTTATAGCAAAGTTGGCAGTCTCACAAGCTTACTGGGACCAGGCAGTTAATACAAACAAATAAATCAGGGTAAGAGAAAGAAAAACAGGAGCAGAAACACAATGGAAAATGGTAATTGATACAATAATAGGAAAGCAATGATAGGGAATAATAAGATTGTAGGGAATTGGGAACAGGGGAGCAGTATTTGGTTCATTCTGAGGGAAACTGGGCTCTTTAGTTGACTGCTGATGGTTGCTACAAAGATGAAAGACCTTCAGGATAAATGATCCAAGGAGTTCATAAAGTATTTTCTGTCGTTATTGTGGTTGATTGAATGAAATGGCTCCCATAGGCTCACAGAGAGTGGCACTATTTGAAAAGATTACAAGGTGTGGCCTTGTTGGAGGAAGTGTGTCACTGTGGGGTGGGTTTTGAGATTTCAGAAGCCCAAGCCAGGCCCAGTGGCTCTCTTTCTCTGCCTGCTGCCTTTAGATCCTGATGTAGAACTTTTCAGCACCATGTCTGCCTGAATGCTGCCATGTTTCCCTCTAAACCTTTGAAACTGTATAAACCAGCCCAAATTAAATGTTTTCTTTTCTAAGAGATGCTGTGGTCATGGTGTCCCTTTACAGCAATAAACGACTAAGACAGTTATGGAGTTAGGCTGTGCTGTGCTGCATAAAAACAAAGACAAAACAAACAAACAGCTCTCTAAATCCTACTCATAATAAAAGTCAATCCTCCCTCTCCCAGGAAGTGGATCCTGGGTAGCTTGCCTCTGTGCCTAGACTCAGCCATCAACACTGGGCCTCTGTGTTCTTGATAGACAAGGACTATGGTTCCATTAAATTTCCTCCCAAAAGATACCTTAACCCCCAATGCCTCAGAACATGACCTCACCTTAGGGTCTTTAGAGTGTTATTAGAGTTTAAACATAATCGTTATATTATTATATCAGTCCATTTTCTGTTGCCAATAACAAAATACCACAGACTAAGTGAGTTATAAAGAAAAGAAACAAATGCATTTCCCTAATTCTTTCAGGGATCCAGGTTAAAGGCTCACATCATCAGAGTCCTTAGGTGGTGCAGATATCACATGGAAGAAGAAATGAATTATACATGTGTGTTTGCTGGCCTTTCTTCCTTAGGTTAGAAAGCTATGAGGAGTTCAACCTTGGGCACAGAGTCTGATGACCTTATCTAACCCTAGTCCACTTCCAGCTCTGAACACCATGATCAGATAATTTTCTTCTCAGTGAAGGTTAAATTCCACTATAGGAAACTTGAGAAATTTACCAAAACCATTTCTAACCAAGTGCAGGGCTCTAATCCAATATGGATGCCCCCTTAGAAGAAGGCAGCATTCTAGATGCAGAAAGACAGACAGAGAAACTGCCATGTGAAAACTGGAGTTGTACTGCCACAGGCAGTGTCCTCTCAGAAGCCAGGGTGGAGTCCTAGATCAGATCTGTTCCTTGTGATTAGAGAGGAGAAACGGCCCTTTGGCCAGAACCACCCTACTCTCTAGTTCCTCACCTGTGAGTTACTAAGTTTCTGTTATTTAAGCCATTAATGAAGGGGCTCCAGCCAGCCCTAGCATGGTAATCAAGGCTCTGGAAAGCCTTGCTGTCCTCCCTGACTCCCTCTGCCTTGCAAGAAACTGCTAGATTACATTCCCAAAGCCAGCCATCCAGGTCTCCTCGTTTATTTAGCCAATTCCTTCTTCTGAGGACTAAAATCCAGCTATCAGAAGCCCTCTTTGGATCCTCTAATTAACATGTCCAACTAAAGTTAAACACCTCATCCCATCACAGAGTTTCCCCCTTTACCTTTATGAACCGCCATTTGTCTGTGGACCACATCTGTCTCCTCTCTATCCACAGGCAGTCCTTTCTCTGGTCCCCCTCTGGAGCAAATGCCCCTTTCCCTTCACCCTTGTTCCTGTCCTTTCTCCCTAATCTTCTTCCTCCTTCTTTGTCTCTCATTCTCTGCCTTCTGTCCCTCTGGGGCAAATAAATCTCCTTTGTGCTGAGAACTTGGTGTCGGGAGTCCTGAACTGATACCCTACAATGAAGATTATGGTACTTTGCTGTAACTGAGATTGTAGCAACCCTAGGAAACAAAATACCAAGAAACAGAAGGACTCACACATAGGAGCTTTCCCCTGGCTGCCTCAGCCTCAAGGATATATTTGTACTCATCCTCTGTTGGCCAGAAGTAGTCACATGGCCCCACCTTCTTCTAAGGCACTGGGCAGTGTGCCAGGAAGAGGAAACTAGACGTGTGCAAGCACCCACAGCATCTACTTTGTTCCTCATTTTAGAAGCAAGTGATTAAATCAGTTTTTTTTTTAAAAAAAGTGTTTTCTAGTCTCTGCTCCAAGAAGACAACTGAGCAAGCCCACACTGAATGATGTAAACTCCCTCTGTCTGGATCTCACCAGTGTATTCTATCCTGGGACTGTCTTTTGAAGGCCAAGCACAGGTGTGGGCCTGCTTATAGTCAGACATACGTCCTAAGTTGTAGGGAAGGTGGAAATACAGTTGGAGCATGGCACTGAGTAGAGGTCTCAGTGTGAGGACAGGACGCCACCACCCCTCCCAGGATCCTCGTGTTTTTCTGTAGCCCAGGTTCCACTGGACCCCACCAGTAGCTCATGCTGTCCTCAGATCCACGGTGCTCCTCCTGCCTTAGACACTCTGCTGCAGAAATTTCAGGTAGGAACCTCTATACCTTGTTATTCTGCCCCTGGAAACCTGACCGGTTTTACCTAGTTGGGAGATCCCCTCAGGTGCCATCTGCCATGTGTGGGTGATTCCTGAAAACATACAGTCTACATTTCAAACAGGAGGCTTAGTAAATAATGTTCACAGGATATGGCATTGAAGAACTTATGTCTCCCTCTCCCTCTATGTACATATATGTGTGAGCACATGCTCATGCTTGTGCATATAAGTGTATTTATAACCTTGATTTATCCTCAAACTAGCAACAGTTTTTAAAAATTATTCCATGCCATATACTTTATTCATGTGCATATGATTTTAAAATAATATATCCAGATTCTTTCGACCGAATCTGTCTTAGAGTATATGTCACAATAACACAGCCATGGATTGTGCTCAAAGTTATTCTTGAAGAACATGCTTGGTTGGTTTCACTCAGCCAAGTTTTTTTCTTTTTCTTTTGAATATTTTTAAAAGTGAGGGGGGAAATGAGACAAATTGTACTTTTCATGTGCTATGGCACAAACTAGAAAAATATAATTGGGCTTCAGGCCAAATTCGGAAGGCAATTGGAGCAGCTCATGTCAATTCGGCGTACTTTCTTCCCCAGCTCCTGCTGACAGAAAGAAAAATTGGTAGTGATCTGCTTCTCCGTGCTGAAGAGGCAGAGAGAATGTTTGGGCTCCAGATCACAGCAGATGGGTGCATGTAGCAGCTACTGATTTGTCATTTGTGGGGAGTAGGGAATCCTCCAGTTTGGAGGAGGCTCTGTGTATCAGTTGCCTTGGGCCATCTGTTCCGTGGCTGAAGGCAGTGCCATACGCTCAGTAAATGTTTGTGGAATGGATAATGAATCTTTCCTAGAGAGCTCCCACGCAAGGGTGTCTGCCCCTTCCTTTACACCTGACCACCACACCGCCCACGCTCCGGTGTCCCCATGAAGATGCACACTGAGCAGGACAAGACCCCGACCCAGGATGATTTATTTGGCAAGTATTGATTGAACTATTAGGTGCTGGGAACTGCGCTGAGTCTTAGGTATCTAGATAACAATAGCCTGACCCGGAAAAGTAATCGTTTGCCCTAAAAAACCGGAAGATGTATGAACAGTTGAAAAAGGCATCTGAGAAAGCGGAAGACGCCTCGAAGGTTTTAGCCCCAGGCCTTTGTGGACAGGAGAGGGAGACACAGGTATATTGTCACTCTCTGTGTTATAAACTTCCGCATGGCATAAGCTTACCACGTGGGATAAATTATGTACCGGACAATTGACTAGTCAGCATCTCCATTTCACTGAGATTCCTAGACCACCACTTTCCTGTTGGGGTTTCAAGCTACCTCTTGAGTGGCATGTACCTCTCAGCATAAACAAGTGCTTCAATCTTTCACCAGAACAAAACCACGTCTCTAACCTGCTCATCCGTCTCTTCGTTCTTTCTGTTTTCACATCCTTCCCAGTCAACAACATTGTGATGATTTTGGTTTCCTCCGTCTCTTGTCCCCTTTTGTCACACAGTGCCATCGCAGACTCAGACCTTTTTTGTGCTATACCTGTTCCCACAGAGGTCACTCACAGTCTCTGGATCCTTAATCCATTTCAAAATTTACATGATTAATGCCTTGCTGACGTTTGACCCTACTGAACTTCACTGTCTCAAATGCTCTTGAGTTTTCAATTTGCTTTTAGGTTCTTTTCCCAGGTGCTTTCCTGGTAATTCTTATTTTGTCTGCTTTTTAAATAGCCTTTTCTGAGGCTTGGATTTTGGCCACCTCTTTCTTTCGCTCTACTGAGTTTCCTCGGGTGACCGCATCTATTTTCATGTCCTTAGCCAACTCCGTCTGTGCTGACAGCTCTCTGTTTTGTATTTCCAGCCCAGGTTTTAGACCACATACCTATGTCCACGAACTTTTTATTTTTTTCAGATCCTTTCCCTTTTCTTCACCTCAACAACCATTAAAGGGTTGCAAGTTGCTGAGTGATTTGCCTGGATTGTGACAGCACTCTCCCGTCTCGCTCTCTTGCCAGCAAGCTTGCCCTTGGTAGACTCAGTTGTCCCTTCCTGCTCGAGTCCTCACACCCAGCGAAGCTTCGTCTAGAGATAACCATTAGGAGCTAAGAGTTAGAACAAGTCATAAGGGTGGGGCCCTCATCCAATACGACTAGTGCTCTAATAGGAAGTGGAATCGCTTCTTACAAGAAGGAAGACCCTGTGGCCATGCCAGGAAACAAGAGAGGAGACAGCCATCTACAGACCAAGGAGAGTAGCCTTATTCCCTGTCACCGCTTTGGTCTTGGACTTAGAGCCCTAGAACTGTGAGAAATAAATTCCTAGTGTTTAAACTACTTAGTGCTTGACTATTTTGTTACAGTGGCATCAGCAGATTAATATACACCCTTAACAAATTATTTCGAAAGCAGATTTGATCATGTCACTGTCCTGTTTAAGCTTTTTCCTATAGAAGACTCTTTCCACTCCCACTTCCTGCCTTTCTCCTCTGTACAATAGTCCCACCTAATTAAATTACACAGTTATAAGTTCATTCTGAGGCTTTACAAATGGTCTTTCCTTTGCTGAATTGTTTTCCCTTACAGGACCACCCACTTCCCTGATAACATTCACAAAGACTTAAAAAAAAAAAATAGTGTGATTCTCCCCCGACTAAACTACAGGATTCCTAAGTTCTGGATTCCTACAGCCCCAGGCTGTGAACTCCTAAAGAAGAGACCTGGAGCTTCATTTCTCTTTCTATCTAAGTCTTGCATCCCACCCATATATTGATTAAAACATGGGCATTCAAAATAGACTTTAGATGAATAAACAAAGATTAAACACTGTCTATTCTCGAGGATGCAAAATAAAATTGAACGAAGCTTCGTATTACCACAGGTGGGGAAAAGTCAGGGAGAAGGTTCTAGTTGAGGCCACCTTTGTCTTATGATTGGATGGAGCCACACATACCAAGTAGCCTGAGAATGACGTAATCATTACCATCACTGGAATCACAAGAATTTTCTGAGGCTTGTTACTTGTGCCAATGACTATATGCCTAAAGTCTGCTGTGGATCACATGTGAAACATTTTGTTTGATGTGTCACAGCCACTGTATGGAGATAGTTTTTCTTTTTGTTGCCTCAAGGATGAAGACATGTTGGCTTGGAGAAGTTACTTGCCTGGATTTACCTGGTCAGGCTAGAAATCAAACTTAACGAGCAGTCTACTTGTTCAGTTCTCTCTCTGGGCTGACTGTGGCTATGTGAATATTTTGACCATGAACAGAAGTGACTTGTATTAATTCCTGGCAGAGTCCCACATCTCTGTCATCTCTTCTCTCTTGAAGCCCCATCGTGACCTGGCAGAGTACTGGCCCCCCTGACTGACTGAGAGAAACAGAACCCCTGCTAGTCTACAGTTAGAATGTTGTACTGGTGAGTGATAAGATCTTGTCATTTTAGAGAAATTGGGATTTAGGGTTGTTGTCACTGCTGGAAGATGAAATCTATCTTAACTGGGCAGCACCTCTGTTTTCCCTTCCACAGAGCAGCTGTGGGGTCCTTGGCAGAAGGAGAGACTCCTATGGTTTAGAAGTTCATGTGATGGAACTATAATCTCTAGATTCATGTTGTTATTTGGAGGTATTAGTATTGGGAAGTAATTAGGACTAGATGAAGTCATGAGAAGTTCATGTGATGGAACTGTAATTCCCCTAGAAGTTCATGTGATGGAACTGTAATCTCCAGATTCATGTTGTTATTTGGAGGTATTAGTATTGGGAAGTAATTAGGACTAGATGAAGTCATGAGTGTGGGGCTTCAAGATGGGATTCGTAGCTTTATAAGGAGAGAAACCAGAACTTATATACTTCTGTGCCCTTGTCATGTGATAAAACACAGTAAAGCTTTCCACATGAGCTGAAGCCCCTTATCTTAGACTTCTCAGTTTCCAGAGCATGGAGAAATAACTCCATTTATTTATAAATCACCCAGTCTTAAATATTCAATTGCAGTAACAGCAAATGAACTAAGAAATTTAAAACTACTCAGGAAGCTGCATACTCCCTATCAATACAGAAGAACATCAGAATCAGATTTTATTGGGTTACTAAGTATACAGCGAGGATGCTTAATATAGGATTTAAATACCTAAATTGCAGAGACAAGAAGGATGAACCTGTAATCAACAGAAACATATACAAATGCATGCGGCAGTTATCTGAATGCATTGTGGAGATGTTAGCAACTGAATAGCGTTAATCAGTGATGAACAGTGTAGACCTTGAGTTGTCATTTCCACACCTTGTCAGGTTTAACAGCCTCTGCTCTAATTGATGGGGATGGATAAGTCTTTGTCACCCCACTTCACCAGGCTGCTCCCTGAAACTGTGATGACGGTTTCTGGTTTCTATCTCCACAAGAAGCTATGCAAGTTTCATTTTCTAAAAATGGTAAGTGCTTTCCTACCAGGCTTAAAGAACTTCAGGAATATCAAGCTACAAGTATCTCCTCCTACAAATACGTTCCTGGAGAATGCGGTTGGGAATTTCCTGGTGTTAGATAAGGTCAGAGAAACTTTGTCTCCCCTTCCAATGGCCACCATTCTTGGGAGGTACTTATACACCATCAAAGAAAGGATCTGAGAATAAATTTGGAAAGGGGAAAGAAGCATCAAGACTATTGCTGATAAAACATGGCAGAGACAAAAAGACAGAAGTGCAGCATGAGGGAACATGGACTTGAGGGTAGTATTGCTGAGGCTAGCCCAGGAAGAAACCCTGAGTGTTTTCCCAAGAGGGAAAGAGGGATGAGAGAGGATTTCAGGATGCACTAGGTAAGCAATGCAGAGCTGAGTCATATGCAAGCTTGGATGGACTCTGAGAACACAAGGCTGTCAAATGAGTGGATTAACAGAGTCCTCAGGGGCCTGGCATGTGTCCAAGTACATGCTGATGTAGCCGTGACCTCTTTTTGTGGTCTCATCTCATTGCATTTCCCTTTGCATTTTTGGCTCTTCTCTCTTGGCCATTTTCCTGTGTTAGAATTCTCTATGGTTCTTTCTGCTTTTCTACATGCTGATCCACCTGCCTGGAACCAGTGCCCCCATCCTGCTCCAGTTTTTCTCTAAGTGCTGCTGCCTATTTAATTGTTACTCGTGCTTCAGGACTCAGCTCAATCTGTTACTTCATCTGAGGTGCTTCAGGGCATCCTGACCTTCAGAGCATGTTTCTTATTATATATTTGGATATTGGTCATGCTATTATTTTATTTCTGACTACTTATATCCCAAATTTACAGTTGTAATTGTGGTAGAAAGTACATCAGTTGATTTTTTTTAATTTAAATTTATTTTTATAATTTATTTACTTTATGTCCTGATTGTAGCTCCCTCCCCTGTCTCTTCTCAGCCCCTCCATCCCATATCCCCCTCCCCTATTCCTCAGAAAGGGGGAGCCCTCCTCCCCTACCATCTGAACTCAGCCTATCAAGTCTCATCAGGACTGCCTGCATCCTCTTCCCCTGTGGCCTGGCAAGGACCCTCCACCAGGGGAAAATGATCAAAGAGCTAGCAACAGAGTCCATGTCATAGACAGCCCATGTTTCCCTTACTAGGATAACTACAAAGAGACGAAGCTCTCTACGGGCTACATCTGGGCAGGGGATCTAGGTCTTCTCCATGCATGGTCCTTGGTTGGTGCATCAGTCTCTGCAGGCCCACTGGGGCTTAGACTTGTTGACTCTGTTGTTCTTATGGAGCTTGTGTCCCATCCTGGTCCTTCTATTCCCCAACTATTTCTTATGGCTTCCTGTACTCTGCCCAAAGTTTGGCTGTGAGTCTTAGCATCTGCTTAGATCCCCTGCTTGGTGGAGTCTTTCAGAGGACAGCTATGTTAGACTCTCATCCTGTTCCCTCTCTTCTGAATGAGAATTAGGCACCCTCCTTGCGGTCCTCTTTGTTACTTAGCTTCTTTAAGTCTGTGGATTATAGTATGGTTATCCTGTATTATACAGATATTATCTGCTTATAGGTGAGTACACACCATGCGTGTCTTTCTGATTCTGGGTCACTCAAGATGCACTTTTCTGTTTCCTATCATTTGCATGCAAATTTCATGATTTCCTTGCTTTTAATAGCTGAGTAGTATTCCATTGTGTAAATGTACCACACTTTCTGTATCCATTCCTCGGTTGAGGGACATCTAGGTGGTTTCCAGATTCTGGCTATTATGAATAAAGCTGCTGTGAACATAGTTGAGCAAATGTCTTGAGGTAGCACTATTCCCAACTGTCAGCACCAGATTGATTTCCAAAGTGGTTGTACAAGTTTGCATTCCCACCAGCAATGGAGAAGTGTTCTCAATTCCCCACATTCTCGCCATCATGTGCTGTCACTCGAGTTTTTTTTTCTTAGCCATTCTGTTGGATGTAAGATGGAATCTCAGAGTCCTTTTGATATGCGTTTCCCTGATGTTTAAGGATCTTGAACATTTCTTTAAATGTTTCTTCACCATTTGATATTCTTCTATCGAGAATAGTCTTTAGTTCTGTATCCCATTTTTAATTGGATTTTTTTTTTTGGTTTGTTGAAGTATAATTTCTTAATATATTTTGGATATTAGCCCTCTGTCAGATGTAGATCTGTCAGGTGAAGATCTTTTTCCAGTCTGTAGACTGTCATTTTGTTTTTTTGACAGTGTTATTTGCTTTACAGAAGCTTTTCAGTTTTATGAGGTCCCATGTATTGATTGTTGATCTTAGAGCCTGTGCTGTTGGTGTTCCGTTCAGGAAGTTATCTCCTGTGCCAATGAGTTCAAGGTTCTTCTCCAATTTTTCTCCTGTTAGATTTAGTGTGTCTGATTTTATGTTGAGGTTTTTGATCCACTTGGACTTCAGTGGAGGGGAGGGTGGAAAGTATGGATCTATTTGCATTTTCTACATGCAGACATTGGTTAGACCAGCACCATATGTTGAAGATGCTATCTGTTTTCCATTATATGGTTTAGGCTTCTTTGTCAAAAATCAGGTCGGTGTGTGGGTTTATTTCTGGGTCTTCAATTCGATTCCATTGACCCTCCCCCAATCTGTTTCTATGCCAGTACCATGCAGTTTTTATAACTGTTGCTCTATAGTGCAGCTTGAGATCAGGGTTGGAGATACCTCCTAAAGATTTTCTATCATATAGGATTGTTTTAGTTATTCTGGGTTTTTTTTTTTTTTTTCATATGAAGTTGAGTATTGTTCTTTCAAGATCTGTAAAGAATTATGTTGGTATTGTTGGTATTTTGATGGAAATTGCATTGAATCTGTAGATTGCTTTTGGTAAGATGGCCAGTTTTACTATGTTGATCCTACTGATCCATGAACATAGAAGATCTTCCCATCTTCTGATATCTTCTTCAATATCTTTCTTCAGAGACTTGAAGTTTTTTTTTATGCAAGTCTTTCACTTACTTGGTTAGGGTTACAGCAAGATACTTAATGTTTTTTTGTTTTTGTTTTTGTTTTTTTTTTTATGTGTGTGTGTGGGTATTGTCAGGGTGTTTATTGGGATGCTTTTAAGAACATTTTAATTTACGTTTCTTATATTGCTTTCTCCCTACTCCAACTCAAGTCCTTCCAACACCCCAGCACCAAGAATGAGAGATAAAAGGTTGGTGGGAGAGGGGTGCAGTTCTCTTAGTTGCTTCTGGCTGGTTAGGTCATTGGGCTCCTTGGAGCCTGTCCAATCCCATTTCAGGGGAGCTCCAACTTCTTATCTCACTGCAGCAACAGCAATGATGAGCCTCAGGGGTAAGCAGCAGCAGCCTTGATTTTTTTTTTTTTTTTTTTTTTTTTCTCAGAGCTCCCAAACACTCTCTGGGCTCTGGCATTTATTCTCTCTCCAGAGTCCTCAGATTTAAACTATCTGAAGTTGGCAATGACCTCCTTTCAGAGCCCTTAAGAGGCAAATAGTTTGCTGCTGAGGAAACTATTGTCTGAATCAGTCCCATATCCCACACCTGGGAGCAAAACAAAAACATGTTTATATTCACATTAGGCTTGCTGTATATTGCCTTTACTGTGTTTAGGTATGTGCCTTGTATCCATGATCTCTCCAAGACTTTAAACATGAATCAGTGTTGGATTTTGTCAAATGCTTTTTTTGACAATCTAAGGAGATGATCATGCATTTTTGTTGTTGTTGTTTATATGGTGGATTACATTGATGGATTTCCTTATATCGAACCATGCCTGCATGCCTGGGATGAAGCCTACTTGGTCATGATAAGAACATACATTATTGATATGTTCTTGGATTCGGTTTGTGAGCATTTAATTAAGTCATTTTTGCGTCAATGTTCATAGGAGAGATTAGTATGAAATTCTCTTTCTTTGTTCAGTCTTTGTGTGGTTTAGGTATCAAGGAGATTGTGGCCTCATAGAACGAGTTTGGTAGTGTTCTTTTAATTTCTATTTTGTGGAATAGTTTGAAGAATATTGGTATTAGTTCTTCTTTGAAGGTCTGTAGAATTCTGCACTGAACTTATTTGGCCCTGGGCTTTATTTATTTATTTATTTATTTATTTATTTTATTTTTATTTTTTTTGGATGGCAGATTTTTGATGACTGCTTCTGTTTTGTTGGGCATAATGGACTATTTAATTTGTTTACCTGATCTTGATTCAACTTTGGTAAATGGAATCTATCAAGAAAATTGTCCATTTCATTTAGATTTTCAGGTTTTGTGGCATATAGGATTTTGAAGTAAGACCTAATTATTCTTTTGGTTTCCTCAGTGTCTGATTTCTGATTTTGTTGATTTGGATAGTGTCTCTCTGCCTTCTAGTTAGTTTAGCTAAGGGTTTGTCTATCTTGTTGATTTTCTCAAAGAACCAGCTCTTGTTTCCATTGATTCTTTGAATTATTTTCTTTGTTTCTAATTCATGGATTTCAGCTCTGAGTTCTATTATTTCCAGCAGCCTACTTCTCTTGGGTTGTGTCTGCTCCTCCCTGCCTCCCCCCAACCCTAGAGCTTTGGGGTGTGCTTTTAAGTTGCTTGTATAGGATTTTCAATCTCTTTATGAAGTCACTTAGTGCTTGGCTGTCTAAACATGAGCTGTACAAGGACAACAGACAAGCTAAAGTGGATGGGGAAGAACCGGGAGGCTTCAACCCTATACAGAGTAATACAAGCTAAGGAACAGCTTAGCAGAAAAAACAGTCTTTCCCAAAGAAGAGCACATCAATTAGTTATATAATACCAAATGGTCAGCCCTGGGAATATACATACAAATAGCATTATACAGGTTGAGCAGGCTATATATGAAATATATATGTATATTCATGTATAAAGATGTGTGTAACAACAATTAAGTTTAAACAAAGAGGCAATGAATTTGAAAGAAAGCAAGGAGAGGTATGTGAAAGGGTTTGGAAGGAGGAAAGGGAAAGGGGGACTATGTACTTATAATCTAAATAAAAAATAATAAAGGAGCATCTATATCTATCTATTATCAACTATAACAAAGAATACATGTATAAATTAAATTATCAAGAAAAATCCAGTTACATTATAGATTAATCAAAATACTTATAATCTTAACAACAAAAGCTCAAAAAAAGAAAAATTTGTATAAAGGCAGGAGAAATTTAAGATATTATTTTATTTATTTACGAATGGAGATTACTTTCTTGACATAGATTAGTATTATGAGATATATTTTAATATAATATTTTGTATTTATACATAATTGTTGTTAATATTAAATATTTATATATTATGTATTAATGTTTGTATTATTACTGTAATAGCAACTTTTCAGAACTTTATATATCCACACAATGTGTTTTGGCTTTGTTCACCCCTGATTCTCTCCCTAACTCCTCCTAGATCAACACCTCCTCCCACCCTCCTGACCCTCTCCCAAGCTTATCTCCTCCTCACCTTATAATTTTTCTTTTTCAACCACAGAGTCCAGTTTGCCCTGTGCATATGTGCATGGGTGCAGGACAATACACTGGAGCATGCTTGGCTTGCCAGGGGCCACACCCTTAACAAAATCTTCTTCTCCTCCTCTCAGCAGCCACTAGTTGGTTAGTTTCAAGAGCTCCTCAGCTAGGGACTGGGACTAGCGAGCACCTCCTCCTTCCATGCGGGAACATAAGACCTGTATGCACCTTACTTAGGCAACCACAGCTGCTGTGAGCTCACAAACTGTCACAGCCAGAAGATGCGTTTCACCCAGTCTCCCTTTTGGGTCTTACTGTCTTTCTGTACCTTCACTCACGAGCTACCTGAGCCTTAGAGTAGAGAGAGTATGATAAACACGTCCCATTTGTGAATGTGCAATGACACTTCTTCGTGTAGTGTGTAGCTCTTTCTGGTGCCCTGGGGATTTTGGCCATTTGTCCCTGGGTACAAAGGGAGCAGAGGGGAGGGGAGGCTGGGGGAAGGATGGGGGAAGGCAGGGACTTAGATAGCGGATGGTGAAGAGCATGACCTGCAGGATCTGTTACAGTGAGGCAGATCAATTTTATTCAGGGTGAAGGAGGATTAAATTGGACTTCGGGGAGTGGATGGGGAAATCCAGGATGGACAAATGTCATCGGCTGGGGTCATAAGGAACTGAGATGCCTCATTTACACGGAGAGGTGATGCCGGAATTCCAGGTACTGTTGAACATGCTCTCCTGGACGAAGAAAGAGGAGTTAGAGCTGTAATTGCATTAAGGACGACATGACCTCCCTCAGGTAGAGGGTCTGGGGATTCCGGGCCCCAGATCAGGTGGAGAAGAGGGAGCCCCACCCACAAAGGGAGTCCTCCATCTGGCCGAGCTCAAGGCTTTCTGGTCATGAAGGACTGCAGCCTCAGCAGCAGTTCCCAACACTGTGGGTGTTAGTTTCAACAGAAACTCACAACTGGTCCAACTGTAGAGACGCCCTTGTTTCAATACTTGTTCTGCATACATGTTCACACACACACACACGCACACACTAATTATGCAATAAGGTTTTATTTATGTTTAAAAATATTAAAAAGGTATACTAGGTTTACGAGAGACAAAATATTTTATGTTTGAATTATATTTGAATTGGAATAATCCCAGATTCTGAAGTCATTGAGCAGCATTCTTCACCTTCCCTAGTTTTGCTCTGAGTTCTTCTTCTCAAAGGTTGAAAAACTTCCCTGTTGCTAGAAGCATAAAATATGGTTCCCTTGCTTTTGGATGGTTTTACAGCAGTGCTTTTATCCCAGCCTCTCCCATCCCCCTCTCTATACCATTGACGTACTTTGTACTAGAACATTTAAAGTGACCATAAAGCTCCCCTCAGTATGACACGTGTTAGGTCAGGTCCTCCAGGAAGCAGATGACAAGAAAATATTTTATAGAGCTAACAGACAAGGTGGGTGAGGAGTTGCCAGACCTTTGGGTGAGCTATCAGATCAATAGTGAGTTAAGAAAAGAGGAAAGCAAGGTAGGGTGAAAACATTCTACAATGCTGATATGGCAAAGGGAAATTTGGTAAGGCTTTTGGAGGAGGCCTATAGCAAAAGTTACCCATCAGAGCAACTCTCTGTATCCTAGGAAGGGGATGCTGGGTTCCTGCCATACTTAATTACTGCCTAGGAGTGGCTTGTGGGAAGAATGGCCTTGGCACCACAACACTGATATATTTTAGTGGAGGTCTGAGTTCAGCAACAGCTTGAGATTGCTGGTCACTGCATCCCCTGGCCATACATTTCCATGGCTTTCTCAGCTCATGTGTTCATTCAGAAGTTGGTTTGGAAAACATGCATCCTCTGTAGAACAGATGGGGAAAATTTCGAGATTCTAAGGAAACAGTTGGTAGGACAGATACCAAGCCTAATTGCTGTAATTTCTTTACAGAACACCGGCTGTCTTCTATAAGGGTGAAATCAAGGAAGATACAGCATTTGGAGAGCGAGGTGAATTTTACTTTTCTCTGTCAATGGGGATAAGTTTTAAAGCACCCACAAAGTATGTGAGTTCAGGTCATGGACCTGAGTATTTGAAACTGGAAAGATACCAGAGAATCAAGAGTGTAGCCAGGCTATGCTTATCCCTCATCCCTTCCTGCTTCTCTTCCTGTCTTGTGCTCTTATGACTGAAGCCTTTTCTCTTGTTAGACTGAAAAAGCATTGTCATGTGGAATAGGTCTTTCTGCCTTCATTCTTCCTCTTTCTGGTTTGTTAGCTAGAAATCTGTAAAAAGCCATGTGTGTCAGACTCTTGGATGCACATTTTGTTCTGACAGTTGGTACATTTGATACTAGATTTTGAAGAAAGAAGGCAGATGCCGTTTTTTTATGGGTGCTGTTGGTAAGACAGGTCACGCATAGCATGAGAGTGTCGAAGATGGCACCATGATCCCTATCTAGCCACTAGCATGTACTGCTTGTGAACATAAAAGCAAGTTGTGGCCATTGCTGTGGCATCAGCTTTCTGATCCAGTTGCAGCTAGATATACAATAAACATTTTGAATGCATACATATGTAAGTGAGCAGACAAACGAGTTAATGAACAATCTCCCTTTTTAGGAAGTCATGTTGGGGTGACCTTGACATCATTAGTTGACCTTGATACTCCTACCAATGTCTTTTAAAGTCCTTTGTGTCTCAGATCCATAATTAAACTCTGCTTGAATTACCTGGATGTAGATTCTATTTTCTGCTTTCAACCATAATGATAAATAGTGAATGAACTTCTCTAGGACTAGGGAGATGACTCAGTGGATAAAATGTTTGCCATGCAAGAGAAGGACCTGAGTTCAGATCCTCAGAACCCACTAACACTGGATTTTGTAGTGTAGCCTGTCATCTACCACTCCTTCAACAGCAAGAGGCAAGAGAATCCTCAGAAGCCCATAGGACAGCTACTCTGATGTCACAGCAAGAGACACTGGTTCAAAAGAAGTGGAGGGTGTGGGCTGACAGCTGAGATTGTCATCTGACTTCCATGCAGATGCCATAGCATGCCCAACCCACACCCACACACACAAACATGCACAGAAACATACAACATACAAAAAGCAGAATCGGTTAATTCTTCTAAAAGAATGATGACTGTTTTTAGCAATCTATTCAATCAGTCATTTATACATTACTTACCAATCTATTTATCCAAAGAGCGTTTAGTTTTCCATTTAGTTATGCCAGGCACGGTGTGAGGTACTGAGGATTTTCTGGTGAAGCAGACTGTAGTGGTTTGACTAACCATGGCCCCCACAGACTTGCGTGTTTGAAGGCTTGGCCCATAGTGGGTGGCACTGTTAGGAGGTGTGGCCTTGTTGGAGGAAATATGTCACTGTGGGAGTGGTCTTTGAGGTCTCCTATGCTCAAGCTATGCCTGTGTGTCACACAGTCTCCTTCTGCTGCCTGCAGCTCGAGATGCAGAACTCTCAGCTCCGTCTCTAGCTGCCATGCCTGCCTGTATGCCGCCATGCTTCCCATCACGATGATACCTAACTAAACCTCTGAAACAGTAAGCCGGCCCCAAGTAAATGTTTTCCTTTGTAAGAATTGCATTCATCATGACATCTTTCCACAGCAATAATACCCTCACTAAGACACAGACACAGTTCACTTTTGATATTGAGAACTGAAAACCAGAGTGAGAGAATGGGGAGAGGAGAAGGCAAGGGAATGGCGGCGGCGGCGGCGGCGGCGGCGGCAACAGCAGCAGCAGAGAATTGGTAACCCTTAAAAGGAACGCTTAACTTGAAGAGAGAGAGAGACTAGTATGTATCGACACCAATGGCAGATCAGAGATTTTTATGTTGTTATGTTTATCATATTTAGTCATCACATTAATTCAGAGAAGCAGGCTGCTCAAAGTAAAACTTTGTGTTTTACTTTGTGTTTTGCCCTAGGATTTGAGTCAGGATCTGCTTGGCCTCCAAAGTCTGTAGTTATCAGGAAGCAATCCCAAGGGAGCTAGGGAGCGTTTTACAGTTGCCACGCCCCTGAGGACTGGCAGGAGGGACGAGCCACCACACCTCACGCTGTAGGTTCTCTGTGTCTCTGCCGCCCACTTGGCGTTGTTTAATTAATTGTGTCTTTCCTTTTCATGTCAGTTATTATTTTTGTCCTCTCCTCTTTGTTTTCTTTGGTCTGCCTATCAAATACCTCCTCTGCCCTCCACTCTGCTTTGCAATTGCTTCCCCCCCCTTAGAGTCGTACTTCTGAAAGCCCATCTCTTTTTCTCTCTCTTCTTCCCCATGTCACATTCTGTCAGTTTCTTCCTTCCGTGGTTCCTCCAGTTGCCTAGCCCCACCCGACCCCTCTGGCCTCTCAGAGAGCCATCTCTCAGAGTATGGTGGGCCTCTGTATTTTTGGTTCTGTGTTCTGCTGAGGGTATGAAGAGTTTTATCCTTTCTGTCAACTCTGCCTCCAGATGGGAGAACTGAAGAATCACCTCACAGTGAAAAGCTGAAGCCCTTTGAGTCCACTCCTCCTCCTTTCTCTGCCTTGCTCTGTAGGGGAAAGAATAGATTTACGGAAGGCCTGGATGCAAAATACTGCACACCTGTAGCTAGCATTGAGTATAGAAATCAATGTTAGGCTTTTAAAAGTATTATCGACCTGGGATGTAAGTGGAATTAAGAACAGAAAGCTGACTCCAAGTGACTCTTGCTTCTGGTTCACAGTCTCCTGAGCTGTCACATGTGGAATTTTGGAGGCTCTCTGCTGGAACGTCCCTCTCCGTCAATGGGAAATGTGCCCTTGTGGGACAGCTTCAGAAGTAATGGTGGCTTAAGGGACAATAGGGCAATGTTTTAAAAAGACCATATTTAGAAAAAAAGAAAAATTCTATTTTTTTTAATGACAATTTTAGCTTTTGAAAAGACCTACGCTTTTCTCTTACACTGGAAAGAGAAAATCAGTAAAATCATGGGTCCATTTTGTTTTTTATCTTCGTTTGTTCTGATTGTCAGACTCCATCACGGTATGCTATTTGTCTTCCAGGACCCTAGTAGAACGGTGGCCTGCCAAAACTTTCAAATCTCTCTTAAAACTTTCTGCAGTGAAGACACAGGTTACCCTCTTACACTGTGCTCTAAGTACCTTACACCTTTCAGACAGTGCTGATGCCATAGAGAGCCCTGTAACCCCAGGTACCATTTACTCTTCATTTAGTGAAAACTTAACCAGGGGAAGTTACGCGGCTTCTCCCAAATAAATCAGCCTTTCTTGTCCCTTAGGCTAGAAGGGCTCTTTTCCTTCCCATGTGGAATGCCCCCTAGAAAGTTAATAGCATTCAGAGCTGAACTGGTGAGCAGATGATTTAGTGGAAAGGACAAAAAAAAATTTCTCTGTACTTTGTAATGGTCAGTGTGGTTTTCAGACTCGGGAGCCACACACGTGGAGGGCAGCTGGAGGGCTGAGCTGAGAGAAACCCGCGTTGTGTCAGGATTGGTGACTAGGTGGGCTAGAATGGGCTGGAAACAGAACAGGACTAGAGCAAGGGAGAGCTGGTGATGCCATATTTAATCATAGCGTGAAATTTACCTTTTAGAATGTAGGATATTGAAATAGAAGAAGGAGGAGGGGGAAGAGGAGAAGAAGAAGGAGGAAAAGGAGAATCCCATAGGGAAGTAGAGATGGCTTTATGCTTCAGAGGATAGATCGCTCTCGCGAGGGACCTGAGTATGATCCTCTGTGTGCGCACCCAGTAGCTCACTACCTACTCTAACTCCAGCTCCTGGAGGGCCTCATGCCTCTTGCCTCCATGAGCACCCACATTCACATTCACACGTCCTCTCCCCAATACACACAATTTAAAATAAACCTTTAGAAACCACTCATTACACATTTAATATCATGCTCAGGGCATTTTACTCACTTTGTTTTAACGGTTGTAACACTTCAGATGTAGGCATCATGGTTTCCATTTAACAGGTGAAAAAAAGCGTGAAGCTCAGAGAAGTTAAGAATCAAACTCAGGGTCAGGCAGCTTGTAAAAGCCAGAGCCAGAATTCAAATGCACTTTTTCTTACTAAAGACCTGCCCTTAAAGATGGCACAAGTGTGAATCAGGAAGTCACACAGCTACTGTGATGGGGGAGAAAAAGGCCTTTGTTTTACATAGGGCTGTGTCTTTGCACCTTCACACTAGCTAGGTGAGAAGCTGCTTTACCTCTTATTTCCATACATTAGCAAGGTGAATGCATCCTACTTAACTCAATTTACCAAGCAAATGGCGTGGCATGGGTTCAATGGAAATTTTCTCCCTTGTGCTCCAATCTATTGCTGATGCGACAAGGACAGAATTGTCAGAGCCACTCCTAATTAAATGGTCCAGAGCTTCATTAGGAAAATGCGGCTGGATCCAAGACTTACCAGGCAATAGTGTTGACATCACAGGCGACACTAATTGGTCCTTGGGCTGGCAGCCTCACACAACGTGGGAACTGGACACTGAGAAGAAAGGAGGGGTCCCAGGCTTGCTGAAAACACTGTACCAGAAGAGTCAAAGACTATCACTGTTATCCAGGAAGGGAGTTCCCATGGATACAAGCTAGGGACTAGGTTGAAAGCATGACCTTGACTTTCTCTCCTTCAGCAAACCAGTGGGCTTCTAGACCCAGGGCTGTTTGTTTGTTTGTTTGTTTGTTTGTTTGTTTTATTCTGTCACCTCAAATAATTCGAGTGCATGCATGCTTGTACACACACACAGGAGAGAGAGACAGAGACAGAGACAGACAGAGAGTTGTAGAGGAATGGGACATAGCGGATTCTCCTTTTGAGATGTAATAAGCATTCAGCAGAGCAAGTCACCTTAGGAGACTGCCTGTATGAAAATGGATTTTCGTTCCTGTATATTAATACTAATACAAACACAAGAGAGCTTCAGAACAGATCAAGAAATCTCCTAAATGTGAGTATTTGGGTCTATCATTGATTTACTTTATAATTTGTTTCCTGAGCTCCTGAATGAAGAAAAATTGTTTTTATTCCAAAAATGTGTTCAGTAGTCTTTATTGTCAAGTTGACTGGCTTTGCCTGGAAGACACACCTCTGGGCATTTCCGTGAGAGTATTCTCAAACAACAACAACAACAACAACAACAAAAACCCTTGAACTTGGGAGGGAGAACCCACACGGAATGTAAACAGTAGCATGGGCTGAGGCCTCAGACTAAATAAAAAGAAGAGACCATTTCTCTCCCTGCGCCTCCTATGTGTGAATGCATGGACCTGCCACTGTATGCTGCTGTATCCATGTCTTCCCACTGTTTCCAGACAGGTATTTGGTTATGGCACTGAGGAAAAATAATTATACCAGTTTGCCCATGGGCTTTTCTGTTGTTGTTTAAAAGATAATGATGGAGAGAGAGAGAGAGGGCGAGAACAACACACAGAGAGAAAAACGTTTCTGCAAGGTCTTAGCATTGGTAAGAAGCAAAAAAGAAAAAATTACATGTATATCTTTCCATTCTTTAGACCATAAATTTAATATTCTTTTCTGCCATGTGACATCATTTATAACATTTTCTTGGTCTTTTTTTTTCCATTTGTTCTATTGTAGATTTCACTGTGACAAACTGCACATATTTACATTCTTCTTTGTTTTGTCACCAAGCAATATTGACTATGTTTCTGTGTGTTCCTGGTATGTTTTGCATATAAAGGCCTATAAAACCCTAGGTAATTCAATAGCACTGAATAGGAGCTACTCTAGCCTCAGGTGTCAACCAACCTGACCCTGGCAAGAACACTTGAGGAGGCCTGTGTCTCTGTCACCCTCCCTGTGGCCCTAAGGCATCTTCACTTGCAGAAGTTCACCGGGACACCTGCAGAAGTCTGGAAAGAGCAAGGTTCCAGGAAGGAAGTGCATCCTCCTGAGAACCTCACTGTGAGCATTTGAAAGGGTCTAAAAATGCTACAATCATTCCTCTACAGGTTGCTTTTGACTACTTGTTTACCTGTAACCAAGCTACTGAAACTGTTTCTTTATAGGTCAGCCTGGACATCTTTCATTCATCTTTCCTTCCTAGCCTCCAGGAAATTCCATCCAAAGAGAAGGAGTCTCTCTCTCTCTCTCTCTCTCTCTCTCTCTCTCTCTCTCTCTGTGTGTGTGTGTGTGTGTGTGTGTGTGTGTCTGTGTGTAAATTCTGAATCTATACTTTGGAAATCTGGAATCAGCCAGGCTTTGGTGGTGGCACACACCTTTAATCCCAACACCCAGAAGGCAGAGGCAGACAGATCTCTGAGTTTGAGGCCAGCCTGGTCTATAGAGTGAGTTCTAAGACAGCCAGGGCTACATAGAGAAAGCTTGTTTCAATTCTCCCCCCATAAGCAGTGGTAAAAAATATTATTATATGATGCTTCTCTGTGAACTTACTAAGTTGACATATTTCCAAGAAGGAAGTTGTCAGTCTCCCTAGATCTGGTTTGCTAGACTTCCTGTTTCCCTAATCTGCTCCAGCAGTTTGACCTTTTCCCCTTGAATATTCTTTCCTAGTAAGGCTTTTCACAGGGGCATCTAGCTTTGCTATGGTTCTTTTGAAAACTCTCCAGTGGGCTGTGCTGAGGACCTTCTTGGCCTGGTCAAAGTGATCTTCCTTTGGGATCTGCCCCATGGCATTCTGCCTATCCTTTGGACTCAGCTACTGAGTATCTGACGCTTCTACAGCTTCCTAATGCTGTGACCCTTTAATACAGTTCCTCATGTTGTGGTGACCCCCAACCATAAAATTATTTCATTGCTACTTCATAACTGTAATTTTCATACTGTTATTAATTGCAATGTAAATATCTGTGTTTTCTGATGGTCTTAGGTGACTCTTGTGAAAGGGTCATTAGGCCTCCTTAGGGGTCACAACCCACAGGTTGGAAACCACTGTTCTATAGATTGGGGCATCTGGTCTCTGCATCCAGGAGAAGCATTGGCTTTGGTTTTCAGAAGCACTATTTTGGGAGAGTAAAGGTGTCCTTCCTTGGCCTATCTGGGATCACTGTCAGCATGACCAGCATCTCTGAGGATCAACACACGTGCAGGAGGTAGGACGTCTTATGATTTGAATACAGTGAAATGTTACTTGAAATCTCTTTTTCCTCAAACAAAAGTTATTTTCACAGCTTTGAAAAACATATTCATTAACAGATACTGAGTGTGTTCCTTGTGTTTCTTTTATGTTATCAAGAAAGTTTTCCCGAGTCCTCTTGCTATACCAGGATTGTGCTAAGCATCTTACAAGCAGTGTTTTTATTTAAGGCTCCCAAAAATGCTTGAAGCAAATATTATTATCAGTCCCACTTAATATGTGAGGAAGGAAGCTCCTTAAGAGATTAGAGGAAAAGGCAAATAGCTATGTTTAAAAGGCACAATTCTTGTCTCACAAGTATAGAACGTTACAAGTATGAGAACGAATCTTAGAGGTTGCTGTAACACCATCTTATTGTGCAGAAGAAAGTCCTGAGAGTTCCAGTCACTTACCTAACAACCCACAGTAACTAGAAACAAAGCTTGGGTGAGAACTCTATCTTTAGTACATGTGCCGCAATACGCTGTTTTCCTCAAGGACTTCATCCTCCTCCTCTGACCTCCAGCACTGTGCCTGTGGGAGTGCTCATGTCGTTAAGATGATGTGACTGAGGGCTGCAGTGTGCCATCGGTGCTAAGAGAAGACTACCGTGTTCCAAGAAGGCCCAACAGGGAAAAGGCCACCTTAGCTGATCTCTGATGCAGGTGAAAGATGTGAACCTGTTTCTGTAGTTAGTTTTCTATTGCTGTGATGAAAGACTTGAGTAAAAACAACATGGAGAGGAAAATGCTTATTTGGCTTATATGTCCTAATCATAGTTCATTGTCGAGGGAAGCCAAGGCGAGGCCCTCAAGCAGGACAGAGACCTGTAATTGGGAACTGAGGCAGAGACTCAGAATGCTGCTTGCTGACCCTGACTCACTCAGTTCACATTCTTATATAACCCCAGACCACCTCCCTAGGGATGACACTGGCTGTAGTGACCAGGGACCTTCCATATCAATAATTAATTAAAAAAATGCCTTGTAGACATGCCTACAGGTCAAAATGATGGAGGCATATTTTCAACTGAGGCTCTCTCTTTCCATTGACACTGGGTGTGTCAAGCCAATGGGGTGGGAGAATTTTAACCAGTATACCTGTATAGAGAGAAAAGTGCTGAGTTTCAGGGACTCAGGTAAATGGGTAATGGGGACAGAAGATAATTCTGATCATTGTATGCCAAATACACGGGGGAGAAGAGGAGGCAAGAAAAGCAGTTAGTGGAAACAATCCAGATGTGAAATAATGAAATCCTGTGCAAAATTGAGGGCCAAACAGGAAAGGAAAATTTTCATATGGTTGACAAGATTTAGGGCATTCGAGGGTCTGGATCAACCTTCGGGTGGGTGTGCAGAAGGTTAAGGTGTCTTTGGGAAGCAGGAATGATGTGGTTCAACGTGGGTCAGAGCAAAGAGCAAAGGCTACTGGGCTCAAGTGCAGCTGGTTTGCACAGTATTGATTTTCCCGAGCAGACCATTTTCACCCCATTGATTTTCTCAGTTGATTGGGCTGTGCTTTCTTGCTGGTTAGAGGTCATGTTGTTCCTTTTAGATTCATTTTTGGCCTCTTGCTACTTCCTCTTGTTAGTGTGTACTGCTCCAATCATGACTGCCAATTATTGACCAAATGTGACATTTCTACCTCATCGTTTTATCGTTTGGTGACAAGTTGAAGGTGACATCAAAAGTTGAACTTACAAAAGAATTTAGCCTTAGCTCAGCCATCTGGAAAGAGGTGTCGCTGATGCTGCCATAGTGAAATTGGGATCACAGAAAACGACATTGTCTATGAGAGCCCGGTGCTCTCATAGTGGGTTAGAAAGTGGTGACATCTCTCCTCACCCTGCCCTCATTACAGCTGAGCCAGGGGTGTAGAAAAGAGCCACCAAACACTGTTGACAACATTCTTTTATTATCCCTGGCTTGTCTGATTTTCCTTCTCCATAAAGTCAAAAGCCCATAGTGATGCCTCATGAGATCATAGACAAAAGCCAGGACTTACGGACCAGAAGACCTAAGGTTTGAATCTCAGCTGGGTCCTTGGCACATCCCTCATCATATCACATTTATAAAGTAAGAATGCCGATGTGTTAAGAGCACTGTTTGCTCTTCCAAAGGACCCAGGTTCAATTCCCAGCACCCACATGGCAGATCACAAATGTCTGTAACTCCAGTTCCAAGGGATCTGACACCTTCACTCCAATGTACATAAAATAAAATTAAAAAAAAAATCACAACATAAGAAAAAGTCTAAAATGTCCATGTTCTAAAAAAAAAAAAAAAAGAATGCTGATGTTTTCTGAATCTACCTCCCTTGGTTGAGATAATATACCAGACATGCCTGACCCACTTTTAAAACTTGGTTCCAGCCCATCAACTCAGGACCAGGACTGCCCTGAAGAAAATTCCCACTCTTTCCAGCAATTTAAGGGAATTAGTGACTCATAGGGAACCAGCCTGGGTTCTGTCAGTGGGATCTCTCAGGGGACAAACACGGTATTCAAGCCAACAGTCATGAAAGAGGCAGGTTGAAGCAGGGGGCTAGGCTGACCACATAAAACTCTGCATTTCCTTGTTTTATTTATAAAGCTCATTGCTAAATGCTAAGAAAATAAATCGATTTCCATCTTTACTGATGTGTTAAAATTGCTGCAACACCTCTTATTACCAAATGGATTTGCCGTATAAATTGGAGCATAATTGGTACTTCAGGCAGGTCACAAATCTGCTTCAGCAGGAGCACATCACTCACAGCACATTGATTATAAAAATTAGTTAATTCAAGGCCAACATTGCAGTCTCTGAAGCCTGGTGCACATCCCTTAGACTCTCTCATGCATTGCTGCTATAGACTAAAATTTAGATGGATCCATCAGCTCTCTTGATTCTCTACAGGCCTGATTTAGAAGGTGCTTAAGCTACTGTATCCACCAAGAAGGGATAGATTTCATTTATTAAACCTGCCAGGCAGGAGCCTAAATGATGGGACTTAGTAATATTGTACTAATCTGTTGCTTTTATTTACTGCTTCCTGTCTCACCAGTGTAAATCTTCTCGTGGAGGATTGTCCCCTAATTCATTCAGTTTGACTTCCTCATGAGAACTAGCTTGATTTGAATGTCTCTGGGCCATGGATAATATCAAGGCACCACCCAAATCCCCTTCAATAACTTTGTAATGGTGTCAGGGGGTATGGATAGGGGGACAGCAGTGTGGGGTTAGGTGTGCTCAGACTTCCAACAACCAGCACCTGCGCCTTTTTTTTTTTTTTTTTTTTTGAGTAACTGCCTTCAGGCTACCTCCTTCAGGCTACTGGAACTTGCTCTACCACACAGAGAGGCAGGCAGCTGTGCCTAAGCCTTAATGTTTCCCAGGGTGGCCCTTAAACCAATGACTGATGGGTTTGGGAACATGAAAGCCAGTTCCCTTCATGTGCTATAACTTACACTCCAGAATTCTCCTGAGGAGCCAGTTAAAGCCATCCTTCTGAATTTGTGTGGTTTCTGCCTTTTCAAAGCTTGTTTTCCCCGTGCCCTTAGTAGGCCCCCTCTGAGGGCATCTTCTTAATAAATCATGTGTGTATGTGACTCCTTGCTTAGGGTTGTTTCCGGAAGAAGCGATCAGGAGCATTCTGAGTGCTAGATGTAGGCTGTGCACTTCAAATCTCTCATCTCATTTAATCACCCTGGGAAACTCTGTAGTTTAAGCTCATGTCCACTTTCTCATTTGATTTTTATAATAAACTCTATGAATTAGGTGTTCCTACCTGTGAGGATATAAAACTTAAAAGATTAAGGGACTTGGCTACTATTTATCTATTGCTACGTGAAACTTAGAGGCTTAAGACTACTTTTATTTTTCTCATGTAGCTGCGTCTTGGGAAAAGGTTGGCGGGATCAGCTCTGCCTGGTGAATGAAAGAGCCTGACACACTTTTAAAACATAGTCCTCGTCCAGGTGAGGTAGTTGGAGCAACTGTCCTGGATGGCCTGCCCTCCCCGTGGCTCACTCACATCACTGACGAAAGGGTGCTAGCTTTGGCTTCCATCCACATGGACTCTGTATGGAGTGGCTGAGGTTTCCTCACGGTGTGGTGTCTGGAACGCAAGAGTAAGCATCTTAAGAAACAGAAGAGCAAGAAATTTCCAAAGCTGGAAATCCAGCTTTGGAAACTCGCATATAGTCCACTTCTACTGTCTTCTGTTGACCAAACAACTATAGTATTCTGAAGGTAGATCTATCTTCAATTTTTAAAAACATTTCTTTATATTTGTGTGTACCTGTATGTACAGGGGTTACATAGGCCATTGCATGTGTGTAAAGGTCAGAGGACAATACTTGGGAGCCAGGTTTTTCATTTTACCGTGTGGGTCCCAGAGATTGAACTCAAGCCCCTAGTCTTGGCAACAAGCTCTTTTACCTGCTGAGCTCTCTTAACGGTCCCTAGATCTACTTTTTGATTGGTACAGTATGGAAGAACTTCGGGATTATATTTTTTATTTATTTAAGAACTGCACGTATTTGATGTACCCCGGTTAATGGTTTTGTACATACAAAAACTGATGATGCAACTACTTGATTCCAAGTCATAAGTATTTCCATCACTTCAGAAACTTTTCTGTGCCCCTTGGTGGATTATGTTTGTTTTCTTTTTCTCCTTGTGGTAAGAGTACTTAATATAAGAAATACCCTCTTGACAACATCTTTTATGTGCCCAGCACAGTACTGCTAACCACAAGTAGTGCAGTAGATTGCGAGGGAGTGCTGTAGAGTGCGTTAACTTCATACAAATGAAAATGTACAGGCATTGTGCTAGTCCACCTTCTACTGTCATAACAAATAGCAGAGGGAAGTCAACTTTCCAGCGGGGAAAAATTATTTTGGCTTGTGACTTCATGGTCAATGTCCATGGCCACACTGTTCCATTGCATTTCGGCCTGTACAATGACCTAGTTTTGTTCCATAGGCCCCATCTCCTAAAGGTCCACCTATCTCCCAGTAGCACCATTCTGTTTAGCAATCAACAGAATGGGGATACTAATAGCTATTTTTTTTTTTAGCGTTGTTGAAAAAGTATCAAAAATGCACAGCAAAGTCTTGTTATATTGTAGATGTTCAAATCTTTTCAATAGTCCAGAGTAGAGGGTGTAGTTAGTCCTGGAATGAAATGAATGGAGCGAAATTGAAGCTGAGAAACCAGGTATGAGACCAAGTCTGTGTGGGCACACTAAACGTATAACATCCATTGAACAACAACTCTCCATTTTCTTTCCTCTGAGTCTTCGGTAAACCATTTTACAGTTGGCTCCTGGGAGCTCAATTACTTTTGCTGCTTTTTTCCATAGTGCAACCATGTGCTGTTTGTACATCTGTTTTTTGGACCTATTTAGCCTAGCCTAGTTTTCCTAGAGCTATCTATGCTGTTACAAATATCAGAATTTCCTTTTTTTGTGGTTGTAAAATATTCCTTTGCACAAGTAAACACATTTTCTTTGTCTATTCATCTGTCATGGGTATTAATGTTATTTCTAGACTATGACATCATATCCTATGACGAATGCTGTGATGAACAGATATCTCTTTAAGATCTCGACTTCAGTACTTTTGGATGCATTCACAGTAGTGAGGGAAGCAATGTTTTTAAACTGTCATACTGTGCCATGCTAGATAGAGGTAAAGACAGGACTCAAACCCAGTCCTTCCTAAATCCTTTGGCTTCTAAGTTTGCTTGGTGTTTATCAGTCCTAACTTCTACCTATATGCTTGAATCTTCTCTATTTTAATGCCCTGTCCTTCCTCAAGCATAAGTTTGACCCATCAGATGCCTTTTAATATGGGTTAGTCATCCCTGACACGTAAAATCCAATAATCTGTGTCTTATCAGTAGTTGGAACAGTGGATAAACAAAATTTTAATTGGAGATTGTAACCCAATTTGGAATGTTAAAAAAGTCTGAAGGGCAAAGATTCACTTTTTAAATTTGTATTAAGTAATCAATCCGTAGAAATAGGTTGCTGTGGTTAGGTGGCAGACAAGAACGTGTGAATAGAATATGTTTGGGTTCTGGACAAAGACCAAGCTTGAAAGATGGAGCCGGCTGACACCAGGGTTCAGTAAATAAATGAGTGTTTCAATGAAAAAAAAAAAAAAAGCCACAGGGTGTGGGGTGAGCCCAGGGCAGACAGCTGGGATCTGGCAGCCATTTGTGGAGAAAAACAAAAGACTTGAGAGTTGTGTTTAGAAACACTTGTGTTTCTGAACAGTATGTATGGGAGCCTGGCCCACAGCTTGAAATACAGTGCGGGTATTGGAAACATGATAAGAGAAAGATAGATAAAATAGGATGTCTGGCCAGAGAAAAAAAACAGAGTCTGAGTTACCTTGATGCTGGGCTATCAAGCACCTCCCCCTCAAATTCCCTGTGTAGCCACGAATGACCTTGAATTTCTGATCTACTTTCTGATCTATTTCTGATCTAATTTCTGATCTATTTTCCTGCTACTGCCTCTTGAGTGCTTAGATTACAGGGACTTACCACTATGCTCACTTCATTCAAAACCAGGATGCCTGCCTGTTAGGCAAGTACTCTATCCACTGGATTACATTTCCAGCATCAAACCCTCACCCTTAAGACTTCCTGAATTTACTAGGCCCAGAACAGCACGAGGGTACAGGGTGGACTAAATCTATAGGTGAGAGCTCACCTAGGTCAGGTTCACAGAGGGAGGTTAGTAAGAAAAGAAGGCATGGAAAAGTCTTTATTTTAGGGATCCTAGAAAGAGCAGTTTGGGGAATACCCAGAGACTATGACAGAACTTAGGCTTTATTCACTTAAAAATTTAAATTTATTTTATACATATTGGTGTTTGGCCTGCATATACTTCTGTGTGTCATGTGTATGCCTGATGCCCACAGAAGCCAGAAGAGGGAGTCAACTTCCCTAGGACTGGAGTTACCAATGGTTGTGAGCTACCGTACAGGTACTGGGAATTGAATCTCTGCAACAACAAGTGGTCTTAACCACTGAATCATCTGTCTAGGTCCCATGAACTTGGCTTAAACAGGAAAATACAGTCAGACAGGTGAAGGAAATCAACAAAACAGCTCAAGATCTGAAGATAGAATTGGAAAAATTAAAGAAAACACAAATGGAGGAAATTGTGGAGAGAAAGAACTTAGGGAAGAAAACAGCAACTACAGAGGTAAGCATACCCAACAGACTGCAAGAGATGGAAGAAAGAATCTCAGGTGTGGAAGATACAATGGAAGAAATAGATGTATCTGTCAAAGAAAATGTTAAATCTAAAAAATTCCTGACACAAACTGTCCAAGAAATCCAAGACAACCTAAAAAGACAAAACCTAAGAATAATAGGAATAGAGGAAAAAGAAGATTCTCTGCTCCAAGGCCCAAAAATATCTTCAACAAAATCATTGAAGAAAATTTCCCCAACTTAAAGGAGAGGCCAATAAGAATACAAGAGGCCTACAGAACACCCAGTAAATTAGACCAGAAAAGAAAATCCTCCCGCCACATAATAATTAAAACAGTAAGTATACAGAACAAAGGAAAAATATTAAAAGCTGCAAGGGAAAAAGGCCAAGTAACATATAATGGCAAACCTGACTTTTCAGCAGAGACTATGAAAGCCTGGACGGATATCATGCAGACCCTAAGAGAATACAGATGTCAGCCCAGGCTACTATACCCAGCAAAACTCTCAGTCCTCATAGATGGAGAAAACAAGATATTCAATGACAAAAACAAATTTCAACAGTACCTACACGCAAATCCAGCATTACAGAAGACACTAGAAGGGAAAATACAATTCAAGAAAACTAACTACTTTCAAGAAAACACAGGAAATAATAAACCTCACTACAATAAAACAAAAAGCAACTAAGCACACAACCTTATGACCACAGCCAACATCAAAATCAAAGAATCTAACAGCCATTGGTCATTAATCTCTCTCAACCTCAATGGACTCAATTCTCCAATAAAAAGACACAGACTAACAAAATGGATGTGTAAACAAACCCAGCAATCTGTTGCATACAAGAAACACACGTAAGTCATAAAGATAGACATTACGTGACGGTAAAGGGCTGAAAGACGGATTTCCAAGCAAATGGACCCAAGAAGCAAGCAGGAGTAGCCATTCTAATATGTGATAAAATAGACTTTCAACCAAAATTAATTAAAAGAGATGGGGAAGGACAATTCATACTCATTAAGAAAAAATTCCACCAGGAAGACATCACAATCCTGAACATCTATGCCCCAAATACAAGGGCACCCACATTAGTAAAAAAAACATTGAGAAAACTTAAACCACACATAGATCTCCACACATTAATAGTGGGAGACTTCAACACCCCACTCTCAACAAAGGACAGGTCAACAAAACAGAAATTAAACAAAGAAACAATGTCTCTAACAGAGGTCATGAATCAAATGGACCTAACAGACATTTACAGAACCTTACACCCAAACACAAAAGAATTTACCTTCTTCTCAGCACCTCATGGAACCTTCTTCAAAATAGACCATATAGTTGGTCACAAAGCAAGCCTCAACAGATACAAGAAGATTGAAATAATCCCTTGTATCCTATCTGATCACCATGGAAAAAAGCTGGACCTCAACAACAACAGAAATAGCAAAAAGCCTACACACACATGTAAACTGAACAACCTGCTACTAAATGACAGCTGGGTCAGGGAAGAAATAAAGAAAGAAATTATAGTCTTCCTAGAACTCAATGAAAATGAAGACACAACATACCCAAACTTGTGGGACACAATGAAAGCAGTGCTAAGAGGAAAGTTCATAGCACTAAGTGCCTTCAAGAAGAAATTCCAGACAGCTCATTCAAGCAACTTAATGGCTCACCTAAAAACCCTAGAAAAAGAAGAAGCAGACAGACCAAAAAGGAGTAGACAGCTGGAAATAATCAAACTCAGGGCTGAAATCAATAAATTAGAAACAAATAAACATTTCAAAGAACCAATGAAACCAAGAGCTGGTTCTTTGAGAAAATCAACAAGATAGACAAACCTTTAGCCAAGCTAACTAAAAGGCAGAAAGACACCACCCAAATCAACAAAATCAGAAATGAAAAGGGGGACATAACTACAGACACTGAGGAAATCCAAACAATCATTAGGACTTACTTCAAAATTGTATATGCCAGAAAATTTGAAAATCTAAATGAAATGGACAATTTTCTTGATCAATTTGACTTACCAAAGCTGAATCAGGATCAGGTAAATCAATTAAATATTCCTATATCCCCCAAGGAAATAGAAGCGGTCATCGAAAGATCCCCATCCAAAAAAAAGCCCAGGACCAGATGGTTTCAGCACAGAATTCTACCAGACCTTCAAAGAAGAGCTAACTCCAATTCTCTTCAAACTATTCCACAAAATAGAAACAGAAGGAACATTACCAAACCCATCCTATGAAGCCACAGTCACCTTGCTACCTAAATCTCACAAAGACCCAACAAAGAAAGAGAATTTCAGGCCAATCTCTCTTATGAACATTGATGCAAAAATACTCAACAAAATACTTGCAGACCGAATACAAGAACACATCAAAGATATCATCCACTATGACCAAGTAGGCTTCATCCCAGGTATGCAGGGATGGTTCAATATATGGAAATCCATCAATGGGATCCACCATATTAACAAACTTAAAGAAAAAAAACACATGATAATCTCCTTAGATGCTGAAAATCATTTGACAAAATCCAACATCCATTCATGTTTAAAGTATTGGAGAGATAAGGGATACAAGGCACATATCTAAACATAGTAAAGGCAATATACAGCAAGCCTATAGCCAACATCAAACTGAATGGAGAGAAACTTAAAGCAATCCCACTGAAATCAGGGACAAGACAAGGCTGCCCACTCTCTCCATATCTCTTCAACATAGTTCTGGAAGTCCTTGCTAGAGCAATAAGACAGTTGAAGGAGATCAAGGGGATACAAATTGGAAAGGAAGAAGTCAAATTATCACTATTTGCAGATGATATGATAGTATACATGAGTGACCCCAAAAACTCTACCAGGGAACTCCTACAGCTGATAAACACCTTCAGCAAAGTGGCTGGATACAAAATTAACTCAAAAAAATTAGTAGCCCTCCTGTATACAAAAGACAAAAGGGCTGAGAAAGAAATTAGGGAAACAACACCCTTCACAATAGCCACAAAGGACATAAAGTACCTCGGTGTAACCCTAATCAAGCAAGTCAAAGACTTGTATGAAAAAAATTTCAAGTCTCTGAAGAAAGAATTAGAAGAAGATATCAGAAGATGGAAAGATCTCCCATGCTCATGGCTTGGCAGGATTAACATAGTAAAAATGGCCATCCTGCCAAAAGCAACCTACAGATTCAACGCAATTCCCATCAAATTGCAAACACAATTCTTTACAGACCTGGAAAGAAAAATTCTCAACTTCATATGGAATAACAAGAAACCCAGAATTGCTAAAACAATCGTCTACAATAAAAGATCTTCAGGAGGTATCTCCATCCCTGATCTTAAGCTGTACTATAGAGCACCAGTAATAAAAACTGCATGATACTGGCATAGAAACAGAATGGTGGATCAATGGAACTGAACAGAAGACCCAGAAATAAACCCATACACTTATGGACACCGTATCTTTGACAAAGATGCCAAAATCATATAATGGAAAAAAGATAGTATCTTCAACAAATGTTGCTGGTCTAATTGGATGTCTACATGCAGAAAAAATGCAAAATAGATCCATACTTATCACCCTGCACAAAACTAAAGTCCAACTGGATCAAAGACCTCAACATACAGACACATTAAATCGGTTAGAGGAAAAGGTACCCTAGAACTCATTGGCACAGGAGACAACTGCCTGAACAGAACACCAATAGCACAGGCTCTAAGAGCAACAATCAATAAATGGGACCTCATGAAACTGAAAAGCTTCTGTAAAGCAAAGGACACCGTCATCAAAACAAAATGACTGCCTACAGATTGGGAAAGAACTGTCACCAACCCTTTATCTGACAGAGGGCTAATATCCAGGGTATATAAAGAACTAAAGAAGCTGAAAAGCAGCAAAGCAAGTAATCCAAATAAAAAAATGGGAACAGAGCTAATCAGAGAACTCTCTGTAGAGGAATATCGAATGGCATTGAAATACTTAAAGAAATGCTCAACGTCATTAGCCATTAGGGAAATGCAAATCAAAACGACCCTGAGATTTCACCTTACACCCATCAGAATGGCCAACATGAAAAACTCAAGTGAGAATGCATGCTGGAGAGGTTGTGGAGAAAGGGGAACCCTCCTCCACTGCTGGTGGGAATATAAACTTGTACAACCACTCTGGAAATCAATCTGACGCTTTCTCAGACAACTAGGAATAGCGCTTCCTCAAGATCCAGCCATACCACTCCTAGGCATATATCCAAAAGAGGCTCAAGTACACAATAAGGACATTTGGTCAACCATGTTTGTAGCAGCTTTATTTGTAATAGCCAGAAGCTGGAAACATCCCAGATGCCCCTCAACTGAAGAATGGATGCAGAAATTGTGGTACATCTGCACTATGGAGTATTACTCTGCAATGAAAATTAAGGAAATCATGAAATTTTCAGGTAAATGGTGGGACCTGGAAAGGATCATCCTGAGTAAGCTGTCCCAGAAGCAGAAAGACACACACAGTATATACTCACTCATATAGACATATAACATGGGATAAACCTACCAAAATCTGTACATCTAAAGAAACTAATCCAGATAGAGGACCCTGATTAAAACTCTCAATCCCCATCCTGAAAGGCAAAGAGAATGGACATCAGAAGAAGAAGAAAACAGGAAACAACCCAGGAACCTGCCACAGAGGGTCTCTGAAAGGCTCTGCCCTGCAGACTATCAAAGCAGCCGCTGAGAATTATGGCCAACTGTTGGGCAGAGTGCATGGAATCTTATGTAAGAAGTGGGAAATAGTAAGATCTGGAGAGGACAGGAACCCCACAAGGAGAGCAACAGAACCAGAAAATTTGAACACAGGGGTCTTCCCTGAAACTCATACTCCAACCAAGTACCAGGCATGGAGATAACCTAGAACCCCTGCACAGATGTAGCCCATGGCAGTTTAGTATCCAAGTGGGTTCCATAGTAATGGGAAGAGGGACTGCCTCTGACATAATCTGATTGGCCTGCTCTTTGATCACCTCCCCCTGAGGGGGAGCAGCCTTACCAGGCCACAGAAGATGACAATGCAGCCACTCCTGATGTGATCTGATAGACTAAGATCAGAAGGAAGGAGAGGGGGACCTCCCCTATCAGTGGACTTAGGGAGGGGCATGTGTGAAGGGGGAGGGAGGGTGGGACTAGGAGGGAAGAAGGGAGGGGCTTATGGGGGGATACAAAGTGAATAAAGTGTAATTAATAAAATAAAATAAAATTTAAAAAAAGAATGGTATCAGAAAACATGATAGTACCTCATCTGATTTTGAAGTGTTAATAGTTGCAAATAAATAAATAAATAAATAAACCCAGCCAAACGGCTTTTTCTGGGAAATTTCTTGGGAATTACATTTGGAAGGTTTTTCTTTCATCTTCAGTTTACTGGGTGTCAAAATGGATATGATAAAAATCTATTTGGCAAAGCTGAAAGTAGTATCTATGGCACATACCAAAATCTGAGTACGTTACAGGTGTTTATACCTGCTTTCTGAGGAGTCAAGGCTAAAGACTGTGATTCCCCTGGGAGTAGAAGTTGGCCATCCATGTGAAAAGGAACTGTGCCAAGTCTGGCAGTTGGGAAGAGTTCTCAGGTGACCTTCCAGGCTAGATTCAGCCTTCTGAACTTCTGATTCCTCTTTTGTAGTAGACTGGTCCCCGCGCTTTGGTCAATGGGATCTGTTTACTGTGAGCCATGTTGCCTTTGTTTGGATGAATAGCCTCAGACAGACAGCAGGGGCAACCTCAGGGACAGGATCCTCGAGTTCTCAGGCCAGCAGCAGATGTTATTACCAACACAGATCACTGAAGCCTGAGGAGGAAAAAATGACGTTCTTGATTTCACTCACCTAGTCAAAGGGAGGGGAGAAAATGGAACCTGGTGAATATTAGCACCACCGATGTTGAAGCTACTTCGCATTTCAGCAATAATAATACCAGTTACAACCATTATTGTTAATATTGACTTCATCATGCTTTATGTTAATGTGTCATCAAATCCTCATTACTCTGGGAGATACAAAACATGAATATGCCCACTTAAAGGTGGGAAGCTGGAGAACCTTGCCCAATATGATGGATCTAGGAAGCATCTACTCCAGTGCCTTCCTTTGTATCCCCTGCCCTTGACTCTGAGGCTACCCTCCCACCCATGCTTGTCAGTATCTGAAAAGGTAATGACCACAGAGATCCCTGATGGCTAGTGGGCGGTCAGTCACAGTGCAGTGGTTTTCTCATTCGCTTTTGACATTGCTTCTGAGTCCTGCCTGGCTTGAGAGTTCACCCTCCGTCACTCTTTAAAAACTCATGGCCCTCTTCTGTTGCTACTTATTTGAGAACCCTGCTCAAGTTATAGATTAGAACTTCCAGGTTGTGTATCACTATAATTTTGCTGCAATTTTGTGCAGCACCACATAGTCTTTTTGTAGCTGAGGCTTTTGCTGTCAGAGTTTACTAATATCTCCCAATAAAGAGGACAGTTAGGTTTCATCTGTCTGAGAAACTGAGAGCAATCGGTCCAAGCTTGGGGCATTGTGTTCAGGGACATCACCATGAAATAGCTCTGTAGTGAACAGGAGGATGACTTCCTGAACAGGCAAAGATAGACTACTCCAGGTAGAGAAAATGATCTTTGTGATGATAAAACAGTAGGAAAGAAAGAAACCTGATATTGATGGAAACCAGATACTAAATTTTCCATCTCTGCTATAGCTACAGATGTACAAGCTAAGTTTCAGAGTAAGGGATGTCAGATAAAAGATGTAAGCAAGGGACAAAACAGCATTTTCTTTCTCTTCCTGTACTTATCTGCCCTACCTGTTGTGTGGTAGGTCACTTCGTGTCCATAAGGGAGGGAGTGCAGAAATGAAAAGCTGGTATCCTGAGCTGGCAGAACAGAAATAGAGGATGAACAGGTCCTCAATAATTATTTTTATCAGCTAAAACACCAGCAATAGCCTAAACCTCTTGTCACATAGGAAACATCAAATCCTTGCTTACTGAAAAGCAAAACAAAACAGTATTTTGATATTTTCTTCTTCCTTCCTTCCTTTTCCCATTTTTGGGGTTTTTTTGAGACAGAACCTAGTCCTAGGCTGGCCTAGAACTCACTATGCAGCTTAGGCCAGCCACAAGTTCATGGCAACCCTCCTGTCTCAATGTCTCTAGTGCTGGAATTATGAACATGAGCCACCACATCTAGCTGGATATTTTTAACACTCAAGAAATAAACAGCAAATTTAGTGAAAATGAATAATTAAAAGGATAATCAGAAGCTGAACATTGACTTAAAAGTCAGTGATGTACCGGTTGGGAGCATCTAAGAGATAGGTCTTGCTGGGAAGCTGGGTTTCATATTGAACTTGCTTATTTGTTGTTTTGTTCAATGTTTCTCTTTTATTCGTTGTGTGTGAGTGTTGGTGGTGTGTGTGTGTGTGTGTGTGTGCGTTTGTGTGTATGCATGCATTCTCTTGTGCTGCTTCACCTACACATCCATGCAAAGTTCCTAAAGGAAATATTATGTGGAGAATAGAGAGATGCAAATAAAGTGCCGTTGTCAGCTGAGTCAGGGGAGTTAGCTGGAGGAGATCTCCTCTTGCTTTACCAAGTGTCTTAAGTCAAAGCCTTTCCACCTATAACTCTGACCCCAAATATTGTACATAATCATGTTGACTACATCAAAAACTGTTCTGCCTTTGTTCTCTTTATCTTGGTATTCATTGACATGTTTCATTCTCTGTTTCTGAGGAATCTTGGGGTTCTCTCTAGGCTTTGTTTCTTTCCATGCCAAGGCCATCTGTAGGAATAATAGAAGATAATCCATATTTACAGTGTAATTTGTGAAAGGATAGATAATAAGGCTTTCTGATCCTGGATATCAAAGCCTCCTTCATCTGATAGCTAATGACTGAATCCAACTTTCATGTCTCATTTCCTTTGCTTGGCTGTATTATAAAGACAATATGAGAGGCTGGAGATAGTTAAGGAAATTGTTGCTCTTGAAGAGTACTCAGCTTCAATTCCCAGCATCCACACAGCAGCTTACAACCATCTATAACTCCAGCTCCAGGGCATCTTCTGATTTTCATGGGCACCAGACACACATGTGGTACATATGTAATAGATGCAGGCAAAACACTAAAACATGTAAAATATATCTAAAGACAATAGGAAGAAGAAACAGAGGTAAAGAGAGATGTCCAGAGAAGACCAAGAGTATGGAGGAGTGTCTAATGCTAAGGCAGGTTTGCCTGGGGCCAGCTCTCCTTGTGTTCTAGCTGAGAGTCTATTCATGACTTCTACCTCTAAGGAGTTCACCCTTCACTCTTCTTCTCCCTCTCACCCTTTCTTCTTTGCATCTTGTAGTTCCATGATTTTTAATGCAGATATGGGTCTGAGGAACTGCCAAACTCCTTTGTACTCCTCATTTATATCCATTGCCTTCTAAACCCAGCTACTGGGAACCACCCATCTGGTCTCCATAACTGTAACTTTGTCTCTGCAAAAATGACATAGAAGTGAATTATACAATGTGTAACCTTTTGAGATTGGCTTCTTTCACTCAGCATAATGCCACTGAGATGCATCCAAATTGATGAGCAGTAAGCCATCTGCTTTTGTTCTCTCATGTGTTGGATCTGTTCTCACTCAACAACACAGCGCCTGCCGTCTAGAGACTGGATCATTGTAGTGTCTGTTGTTCAACTCTTATTAACACTCTGTATTTTAGTCAGGCTCATTTGTTTGCAAGGAATATTTGTTTGACTTTGCCCTAGGAGAAAATGGAAGTGCATTATTGGTATCCAGGGCTCTCCTTGGAATCCAAAAAAGGCTCAACTTGGCCAGGCTGGGAGTGCGCAGTGATTTTGAATCTAAGATAGCTTTGAGGAGATGGCTCTCTTAGACTCACAGTTCCTCTCCCTGTGACCTTGTGCTCTGTTTGCACACTTCTGATTACATATGACAAATTCAGCATACAGTCCACCATTGCTGCCAAACAATTCTTTAACAATGGTTCTAACTGGAGCTTTAAATGTAGGTTCTTGAGGAGCAATCTGATTGGTTCTGCTCATCTTTCAAAGACACCGCAGGCCTCTGGTCCTCTGATAGTCTCTGGACTACCTTCTTCTAACTGTCTGGTCCAGGATAGATGTGGTCATGTGGCCTGGGAGAGTAGAATCCTTAGGAGCAGGAGAACTTGTAGCAAGAAATGGCTCACAGTTCTAATCTTTTCTGTTAAGAAAATGTTCTTCATGAAAGATTTTAGATGGTATGTTCATTTTTTTTTTTTTTTTACAAAAGACATAAAAAGAAAGGTGCATTTGAGTCATCTTGCTAAGCCTTAAGCATACTGTTTTTACAGAGCTGTGCTTTGTCACCTCACTGGTTTTTAGTGAGAAAAGTGCTATGAGAGCTCTCTATTGTTATGATACATCATTTTCTGTTGTTGAAGACATTATCCATCTAATTTGAAGCTCCATGTGAGAAATTTGTTTTAGGCATAAGCTTAAGGACACTTTTGGACTAGGGATGTTCCTAGGAACTGTGTATTTCCTGTCTCATCAACAAAGAAGGCTATACAGCATATTCAGTCTCTTTCTGTGTTAGTGTCCAGAAGATCCAGTTCCTGTAAACCAAGGTTGACTTTAGCCTGCCCCAGCCTGTTACCATCTGCTTATCTGTGTTTGTACTGGTTGGAGTTTCCATTGTAGCAATTAAATACCATGACCAAACTTGGATAGGAAAGGGCTTATTTTGCTTAGTCTTCCTTATCACAGTTCATCACCAAAGGCAGTCAAGGCAGGAACTGAAACAGGCAGGGAGCCTGGAGGCAGGAGCTGATGCAGAGGCCATGAGGAGTGCTGCTGACTGGCTTGTTACCTGTGGCTTGTTCAACCTCCTTTCTTATAGCATCCAAGACCATTATCCCATGGGTGGCAGTACCCACAATGGGCTAGGCCCTCTCACATCAGTCACTGATTAAGAAAATGTGCTACAGGCTTGCCTACAGCCAAATTTTTATGAAGACATTTTCTCAGCTGGGATTTCCTCCTCTCAAATGATTTGAGCTTGTATCAAATGGACATAAAACTAACAAGCACAGCATTCTTGGTCTTTTCTTGACATATTTCCATTCTTCTGGACCTTTGACTTTGTGTGCATTTATTCCTTATAAGTCACTCATATTTTAAAGAGTGAGCGCAGCTGCAGATAAGTGATCAAACAGAACTAACCACTGGCTGCAGCAGTGGTTCTCAACCTGTGGGCCATGACCCCCCACAGGGGTCACATGTCAGATATTTATTACAATTCATAACAGTAGCAAAATGACAGTTATTAAGTAGCAACAAAAATAATTTCGTGGCTGAGGGTAGGGTCACTCCAACATGAGAAACTGTATTAAAGGGTGGCAGCAGTGGGAAGATTGAGAACCAGTGGGCTATAGAGTCTAAGTTCTGGACCCAGGTTGCCATCTTGATTCGTCCCATTAAAAGTCTTTCAACGACAAGTGTCCGTGGAGCTAGCAAAAATAGTCATGTACTTCAAGGTGGAAAAAAACACAAGCTGTCATGAAATATATATATATTGAGGATCACAGCAAGAGTCTCGGGACTTGCTTGCAGTAGCTCACTTAATCTTCACTCTTACGAGACAGGTATTAGTGAGGTTAGTTAACTAAAACTCATTAAACAGCCTCCTCCTCAGGAGCTAATAATCCCCCCAGGCTGTTCTGAAGATTAAAGGAGATAATATATTCAACACCTAAAACAGTCCGTGACACTAAGTATTCAAAAATATTGACATTGTTTTGTACTCTATCTGAAAATGTTCTGCCACTGACTTCTGTTGGTGGTGGTGAATAACTGTATTGGCTGACACGTGATGTCAATGTCTTTTTTTTTTCTGAGCAAAGTATATATATATATATTTTTTAATGCTTTGGTTCGTTTATATGCAAGTGCTTAACTTCTTTAACTATATTCAGAACAGGAATTGTGATTCTTTTCTTTCTTTCTATTTGTTTTGTTTGTTTGTTTGTTTTTTGAGACAGGTTTTTTTTCTGTGTAGCCTTGGCTGTCCTGGACTCACTTTGTAGACCAGGCTGGCCTCAAACTCACAGAGATCTGCCTGCCTCTTCCTCCCTGAGTGCTGGGATTACATGCATGTGCCACCACGCCCAGCTGTGACTAACTCTTTTGTGCAGTTGTAAACATAGAAACGCAGGCTGGAAAGATGGTTCCGAGGTTATGGGAACTGACTGCTCTTTCAGAGGACTCAGGTTCAGGTCTCAGCACTCACATGGCAGCTCACTTTATGTAGTTCCATTTCCAAGGGATGTGACGCCATCTTCTTGCCACCACAGGCCCTGCATGAACATAATACATAGACATACAGATAGGCAAATCACTCATACACGTAAAATTATAAAGTAAAAAGGAAAAATAATTCAGAACTTGGTATTTTAACTGAGCAGGATGGTTCTACCCTAACGGCTTATTTGTATAGGGAGAGGGATGTAGCTGAGTAGCTCTGGAGATATTGCTGTTGACTTGACCTACAGACACACTGATACTCTTTTGATAGGAACTGCTGCTTCTACTGTGGGCAGCTGGAAGCCATTAGGCCTTGGCTGCGTCTTTATAGTCTTTATTATAATCTATCAGGGGACCCATAAGTGCTTAGCCAGTGAGAAAGCCCCTGAGCACAGTGGCACAGAGCAGGTCAAAAGCAGGTCAACTGTTTTATAAAGCCACCGAGGGCTGCTTGACATAGTGGTAGTTGACGAGGCATATTGCTGGACAGATCTGAAATGGACACCGTGATCCTCTGAGCACAGTTCTTAGCGTAGGAAGCCAATTAGAACCTGAGCCTCTGCCCTCATGTCACCTCTATATACAGCCCCTTGAAGGAATCATCAGTTTTTCTTTTTTCACTGAGAGAACAAAAGAGAATATTTATGCAGAGCTCATGAGGTTGTAGGCACATTTCCTATCTCTTTAATAGACTGTGGCTGCTCAGAAGAATGTTCTCTCATTATTAATAATTTCCTGGACATTATCCCAAACCAAGCTGCCCTGACACCAGGCCTATAGAAATAATTAGGATGCTACATCTCGAGTTTCCAACCGGATGGCTTAGACTTAAAGCTCTCAGTCAAGTATTTATTTCTTTACCAACTTTCAAGTCAGTCATAGAAAACCAGGGAAACTAATGGCACACAGACTGCATTTCCTAGTCAATGAACTTGACTTCAGCTTTAAACTACACAGGAAGTCAGAAGTTTTGCCTCAAAAGGGTCAAGGAAGGGACAACCATTGGAAACCTGCCTGAGAAAAACTCCAGAATCATAGAGCTCTATCTGACTCTTGCAGCTCCTATCCTGGCCTGTGTGAACTTGAACTAAGAGGGACAATCTTGCTTCAGTGACACTGGTTTTGAGTAACAGGCTAGAAGCTCCAGGCCTCAATCTCCTCTCCAGACCTTCATTTTTCCTTTGATTTTATACAACTTCTCTTGGGTAGGCAGCCACACTTCCTCGGAATAAGACACATACAACCCCATACACAACCCTTATTTGTGTATCTCTCCATAAGGAGAGATGTGAGAAGTGAAGATGTCATTGTGGTCCTCTTCCTCCCAGACCCTGACACTACTTCGGAAGCGGGAGCCCTCAGCGGCATCCCAGCTAGATTTTCTATATCACGTTCTCCATCTCAGAGAACCAAATGTCACAGGCTTAACAAGCCCTGCAGTTTGGCCCAACCCCACCCTGTCTCCCCTCGCTTCCTATTCCTTTCCTGCGACAGGTACTAGAAGTCCCCCCAAACAGACTGAGTACTGAGAGAGTGATACAGGGAAGGAAGGGATAAAAATTCTTGGCTTTACGGAAAAAAATATTTAAAGAAAAAAATGGCGAGAAAAGGTCAAACCACATTTGAAACAATAAAACCAGCAAATATTAGGGGACTGTAGTAAAAACTCTGCTATAGAATTCTTTGTGGGGCTATAATTTAAATCTAGGTTATGATCATGTTGGACCATGTCCCTTAGTAATAATTATGTTTTATATTATTCCCCGCTAAACAGACTCACTTTAAAACCGTGTTCTTGGGATACATGCTGTTTTTCTCTTTCCCTATTTTACCTGATTCCACTTTATCCCACCTTACCATGATCTATTCAAACCTTTACAGCTCTATTTGATTTAAAAAGGGAGAGGTGCCTAAGCATTAAATTAGTTTTACAATCTACTAATAGATCATACATGGCAGTTTAAACAATGGTAGTTTGTGAAAATTCATGGATACAGGCTTCTGGATTCATAGACACCCAGAACTGTAGATCATCCGCTTGTAACGGTAACGTTTTCCATGTGAAAGCACGGAGCCCCACGGAGCTCGTGATTCATCCTCGCCCTACAGCTGGCTGTCAGCAGGCTCTGCATTCTTCCCTGACTGTTGTCTTGGAATCATCATGTGGGGCAAAGAGCCTGGCTGGGAATTTGTAGACATGTTTTGCATGGAAATCCATAACCTTAAGTGTATCTCTGAAACCATCTGGCCCCAGTTTTCTGTAAAATGGACTATTGTGAGGATCAGTTATGTAACACAGGTGAGTCCAATTAAGTGGTGAATTTCAGAGGTAAAGAACCATTCTTTCTTGGCCCTCTCTGATGGCCTGTTGTATGTATCAGTGTTACAGAGACCCTTGACTTTGGGGCAGGAAGGAATAGACAGTACACTAACCATGTCCTTTAGTTCCTAACTAGAGATGCCCCACAGTTCCCAGTTATTACCTCTTCTTTTTTTTCTGATTTCTGTTTTGTTTCTTTACTTAGCATATCATTTCCTGACATTTTCAAAAGATCTTTATAATGTGTCCTGATTTGGAAGTCTTAGTCAAGAGCGAGGCATTGTCAGAGATGAATACTCAGAAGTACCTGTGACAGAGCCACAGCACTCCAGACTCCAGTCTCCGTGTGTGGGAAACAGAAGAAGGCAGATTAGTCAAATGAAAATTTACTGAAGATATTTCACCTGGGTCTTAAGTGGCTGAAGTCTCCTGCAAACAGCATCAGCAGGCACGAGTAAGAGGGCCTTGTCCTCAGTTGGTGTTTTCAGGGGTATCCAGATGCAAAGATTCTCTTTCCATTTTGAGACAGGGTCTACTATAGTCTGATCTGGCTTCCAACCTGTTCTGAGGCAGAGACTAGTCTTGAGCCCCTCGTGGTATTACCTGTACCTCCCAAGCGCAGAGGTGACCACCTCACACAGTGTGACATCTTCTCTGGTTGGATTTTAGCACGTGTGAAAGAAAAGCCTTTTTTTTTTTTTTTTATGTCAAGGCTTCAGGTGGAATCCCAAGAACCATCCTGTGCATAGGTGGATTTGTCCAGAGGGAGGTTTGTTTGCCAACTGTCTTCAGCAGTTCTGCTCTGATATTCACTGTCCTGGTATGAGAGTTGTTCCTAGGGCCTCAGGAGGAAAGGGTATGTTGTGGGCTCTCCCAGCATCTCCTAACACTCCCTTTAGTCGCTACATGCTTCTAGAGTGACAACTGATCTTGATGGAGACTTTTTCTTGCCACCTGCAACCATTGCTCGAATTGGAAGGGACTCAAGGAACTGATGTCCATCTCCCCGATGACTTTTACCTGTTTAAGAATGGAAGCGTGGTGGTGGGGAATCCTGGGAAATAATGAAGTAAATCCATGTGCTTCTTCCTTCTGTTTCATATTTAAAAGATACAGCAAGGGAAAGACTCATTTTTTTCTTCTATCAACATAAATTCTCCTCAAATATCTGGTTCAGTTTCCTTAGTAATTTATGCATTCTCAGCTCAGCGATTTTCTGCAGAAGCAGCCTTTTATGAGAAACTAGAATTTTCCCAGGGAGAAAATTGCTTTCTCTGTCACTGGACTCTATATTTAGTGCATAACCACCTGTGTGACGTGACCCGAGTTTCCGCATCTAAAACGAGGGAGCAGTATCTGGAGAGGATGTTCTTCTGTGGGTTAAGAGCATAGATTCGGGAATCGGTCTGCCTGGGCTTGATTCCTACTTTTCCACTTACTGATGGCACGACCTTGGGAAAATTGCATAACCCGTCTTCATTTCAGGGTTTGTTTTTCTTTTCATTATAGGTTAATGATAATAATAGTATCTACATCATGAAAATTACACGAGTTAAGAGAGTGTCAGGTTTTAGTAACTATTATGTGAGATTCAGTGTTTTTCTCATTGAAGTGATCAGTATAGTCTCCTACAGTTTTAATGTTGGATGGTAAGATTATAATAATGTTTTACACTAGAATAGCCATTTATTGCTTACAAGACCTTTTCTCCACATATTATCCTATAGATGAGGGAATTGAGAGGCAAGGGGAGCTGGGGGGCTTTTGGGGCATGCGAGCGCAGGGCCCAAGGAGGCCAGAAGACAGTTCCAGACCCCCACTACCCCTCCAAGCTCGTGAGCCTCCAGTTGAGGTTACCCAGAGACAAACATGGGTTCTCTGCCAGAGCAGTGCAGTCTTCAGCACATGTGGAGCTGTGACTTCTTACCCCCCCCCCCCGATTTCTGTCATTGTTCACACGATGACACTACTCAGTTAAGTGTTGACACGTCCCCCCTAGATGCTCCTCCTACTGAAATCTCTCACTGTGTTAAAATAACGCCACCGTTCCTCAAAGCACTGCGGAATGCCACCAGAGAGCATCTACAACTGCCCCCCCACTCCTTTCTGTTTATTGAGGTCACAGCCACTGCACTGACAGACAGACAGACAAAAATCTCAGGGGCTCAACACAAGTTAGGTCTAACACAGAGAACAACTGCAGCGCTCTCAGTCAGCAGCCACTCTGGGGCACGGGTGCTTCCCTACATCAATTCAGAAGCAACAGACATAACTTCCTCTTGAATCTCAATAGCCAATGTTAGTTGTGTACTCTCCTACAGATGTGAGGAAGCCCGGGGTAGATAGTCTCCAACTGAACAGTTACTTCTTGACATCCCTCTAAAGAAAAAAGTCATGGAATGTTGCTGATCATCCTATCATTTCTGCCATGTTCATCTACCACTCTATCCAGTCACTGCCATGCTGAATTTATTTTGTTTCTAAAACGCCTCTCATAATTCTAATTCTGTTCCTGTCACTGTTGCCGGGATCCAGGCACTGCTGGTCACATGGAAGTACATCATCACAGCTACTTGCACAATTATTCTACTTCCATTCTTCGTACTCCTCCATCTCTCTTCCATGCCTCGGCCAGATTAATCATCCAGAACTATTCTTTTGAAATGTCGCTTTTCAATGTTTCATTCAGGCTGGATTCCTGTCTCTGTCAAACACCGGGCTACATAGGGAAGGGGCTCATATGTGAACAGTGCTTGGTTTCTGTATTTAAGTTGCCTGTGGAATTATGGAATTAACATGTGCACAGTAAACTGGGGGCTGAAACAACTAGGAAGCAACTGGAACAAGAAAAGCTGCGAACTTCTGCTTGTCTGCAAGGACAGGGATATCAATTGCTCAGCGATGTACAACAATTCTGGCTAAGAAAAAAAAGAATCCTAAGATGTTTGGGAAGTGGTAACGACAGTGTACTTAGTGAATTTTCAGAGAGCGATGGAGATATGTTCCAGGAAATTGTTATCATCTCTCCACGCCTGGTCTTTAAAAAAAAAAAAAATATATATATATATATATGTATATATATATATATATATGTAGTTAGTAGAAAACTTGATTTTCGGTTTTACAGCAGATGTGAATTTCGAGCTAAGTTAATATTTTTGAGCTAGCAAATTATTATTATGGTCCTCTCGATGACGTTCTGAACTTGAGGTTAAAAAATAAAGCAAATAAGATATTGCCTGTCCATGAATATTTCTTTCTGTATTTGATTATTTTTTGAAAACATAGAAGTCAAGGACCTTTCAATTTTATTTTGGCTCAACAGTGGTCATATAATACATGATTTTTGGCATTTAAAATATGAGTTTCTTAATTACTAACTTAGTTGTTAGCAATGATTATTAACAAGACTCCTAAGGGCTGGGAAAATAATTCAGGTTAAGAACACTTGTTGCTTCTCCATAGAGCCCAGGTTTGATTTCCAGCACCCACAGGATGATTCACAACTTTCTGTTACTCTAATTCCAGGGGAACTGGTGCCCTCTTCTGGCCTCTGCAGGTACTAGGCATGCAAGTAGTGCATATACATATATGTAGATAAAACACACTGACACTTAAAAAACATCAAAAAAAGTGAAAAAAAAAAGTATCAAGTGAACTGGATACTAGTCAGCACAGCTAAGCCAGAATGGAGTTTTTGCTCATTAAAATTTAAAAACACATTATAAAATGATAGAGCCTGAATTCTTCACCTGAATTTTTAGGAGGAAATAAGTCAAAGACTTCTCTCTCTCTCTCTCTTTCTCTCTCTCTCTCTCTCTCTCTCCCTGTCTCCCTGCCTTCCCATCCTGGACCCTGCTTCCTTCTTCTGAAGTGATCGCCTTAGGGAACAGGATCAGTGTGAAGCAGGCTGTGCCTGATGAACACGGCTGTGGGAATGTAGCATAAATATTTAAGCTTTGGGTGGTAACTGGAAGGACTAATCTGACAGAGTGAGGAGACGCCTCGAGGCCTGATTCTTCTCTCTTGCGTGCCACAAAATGAAAAGCAATAAGATGTGCTAAGCTGAAACATTGCCTAGATGGTGCGACTGAAGAGAAACCACGGCAAAGAGGAGGATCCGGGATTGTCTACTGTTGGGCCCGGGCGTAGGAGACTGTGGGTAGCTTCCTCTTCCTAATAAGTGAGGTTACTTTCTTTTATAAGTGCTCTATGCAGCGGACCTAGCCAGAAACTCCAGTTGAATACAGTGGTGTCCGTATATAATCCCTGCTCTTGGGAGGCTTAGGGAAGCAGAGATGAGCAAGGCTAGCCTGGGCTACGTAGTGAGACCTTGTCTCAACAACAGACAAGTGGGCAAGCCAGCAAGAAAAAAATGGCTCATGCACAGTAATGGTGTAGAGGAATCTCTCACACGAGCAGGTGACAGGACAGCTTTGGGAGAAGAAGCCTTGAGTCTCCCTTTGGATACCAGACTCTTGACTCGTCACTCATTGCTACAGTTAATTGCTTAGGAGACTGAATTCCAGTGTCAAAGTTTGAGTTTTGATCCCATTTCTGCCGTTTAGTTTGGAGAGTTGAACAAAGTAGTATGTTTCTGTGCCTAAGATGCCTCAGCTGTAAAATGTGATATATTAAAATATCAGCGATTGAAACCTCAAGAAGCAAAACTTTCTGTAATAAAGGAGGCATTGCCACAGGCCAAGTCTTCATAGTGACCCAGAAAAGAGAAATCAGGGGAAGGTATTCATACAATCATTCTTAAACTGCCTCCAAAATTAGAAGAACAAAGCATGTTTTCAAACTCTTCATGAGGCCAGCATCACTCAGCTACGAAAGCTAGGAAGTACAAAAAGACTGAAGGCCAGCATTCCTGATGAGCATGGATGCAAAACATTAGAAAACCAAACTCAACAACACATTACAAGGATACTATACCTTGACTGGCTGTGATTTATCCCTGGGATGCAAGGATAATTCAACATATGCAAATCAATTGACATGATACAGCACATTAACAAGATGAGAGATAAAAAAAAAACATGTAATTGTTTCAATAGATGCAGAAATTCAAAACTCTTTCTTGATAAAATTCTTAGCAGGTTAAATATCCAAGACACTTTCAACGCAAGGAAGGTTGTGCGAAGAGTCCATAGATGGCGCCACATTTGACTGTGAGACACGTTCGATTCTGAGATCTGGAACAAAGTGATATAGAACAATTAAATGAAATAGAACACTCTGACAGTTCTATTCAGCGTAGTACCAGAAGAACTGCTCAGAGTGACTAGGTAAGAAAGATAAGCAAAAGGCATTCCAATCAGAAAGGAGGAAATAAACTATTTTTTGTAGATACCACAATTTTCTATGTAGAAACCCTTGATATTACACAAAAATGTTAGAAGTAATAAATGAGTTCAACAAAGTCAGGTAAATTTATTTATTGTAAAAACAAATTATCCAAAAAAAATAAATTTGAAAAATGCCATTATTTATGAAAGCATAAAAATATAAAAATATTAAGGTATAATTACAACAAAAGAGATAGAAGACATATACACTGTAAACTTCAAAACAATGAGAGCAGATACAAATGAATGAATGATATTTATTGTTATGGTTGGAAGAATTAACATTATTTTAATATTGTTACTACCCAAACTGGTCTAGAGATTCAATGTAATGTCTATCAATGTTCAAAGCATTCTTTACAAAAAATTAAAGAGGATAAAATTTTCATATGGAACCCAAAGAATCTGAGTAGCTGAATAATTTTTAACAAGAAGAAAAAGGCTAGCGGTATCACACTTTCTGATTTTAAATGATACTACAAAATTGTGTAATCAAAACACTCTAGGGCTGGAATAAAAAGTGATACACAGACCACTAGAACAGACTTGAGAGATCAGCAATAAACTCATGCATAGTCAACTAATCTTCATTAAATGTTCAGGAAATAATAAATGGTGTAAGAAAAATAATGCATATCGACATACAAAAGGGTGGTTTTGAACCTTTAACTGATGCCATATAAAAGGTGGTGGGGGCAGAAAAATGAACCTAAAATCCGAAACTATAAACTCTTAGATGGCACCAGAGGGGAAAACTTCCTGCTTGGCTCTTGGAAATTACTTTTTAGAAATGGGGTCAGAGGCACAGACAAGACAAGCAGAAGTAGAAATTTGGGACTATGTGAGGTTAAAAGTCTTCTGCAAAACAAAGGGGCAATAATAGAATAAAGGGAAGCCTTTAGAATGCAAGGGAAGAGTTGCAAACCATCTGTCTGATAATGGACTAGTAATAGGAGGAACCCCCACAACTCAATTAGGGGAAAAGCCAGTAACTGCAATAAAACTGTGCAAGAGATTCAGACAGACCCTTCTCCAAAGAAGATATATGCAAATGCAGGAAGTATATGAAAATGTGTTCAGCATTATTGCTCGTAAGTTAAATGCGCTCCCTGAGGTGTTACCCCTCACACTTGTAGCTCTTATTAAAAACAAAACAAAAACAGAAATTAGCAAGGGCTAGTAAAAATGTGTAGAAGCCAAAAGCCTTGTACACTTTCAGTGAGGAATGTAAAATCATATACTTGCTATGGAGAATGACATGGAGGAGCCTCCAGATGCTGAAAAGAGAGCTAGCATAGGGTCCAGAAATCTCTAAGGACATTTCTGTGTCCCTGTGATCATTTTAGCACCACTCACATTAGCTAAGGTGCGGAAGCAATATACTCATCAGCAGATGCTGGATGAAGAAATTACAATTTACGCATACAATGGAATATCATTAAACACTAAGGAAAAGGGACTCTTACTATTTGGACCACGTGGGTGGGTCTGAGGGATGTTATACTAAGTAAAATAAGCCAGATAAAAAAAGAATGACTACTACGTGATACCATTTTTATGATGAATTTTGAATAGTCTAAATTACTGAATTGGAGAGGGAAGTGCTTTCTGGGGCTCCAGGGAGCATGAAATATGGAGGCGTTAGTCAGGGAATACAAAGATTGGTTATACAAAGTGAGTAAGTACTAGGTAGGGTACAGTCTAACACCTGTGTAATGGTACTTTAATGCATACCAAAATAGGCTCTAAGTGGTTAGATCTTGAGTCTTCTTATAAAAAAAAACCAATGACAAATAAAAACAAGGAAGGAATTTTTGGAAGAAATGAGAGAGCTTTATTACAGAGCACGGTGTTGGTGACTTGTATTCATCAAAGTTACACATTAAATGTGTGCAGATTTTTAAATGTAAAACATACTTCAACAAGTGTGTGTGTGTGTGTGTGTGTGTGTGTGTGTACAGAAAAAGGGGGGGATTGGTTTGGGGTAGGGTGAATGTTGCTTTACATAAGGTGGGTTCTGCAAGGCGAGGAGGTTGGTGTGAGCAGGTTAGGGCAATAACCGCTGATTGGCAGGTACTGTGAGGCAAGGTGATGGCCTAGGTGTGTTAATTCAGGCTGACCTCAGGCTTGCAGTTTGCTTGCCTCAGCTTCCTGGGTGGCAGGATTCTAGCTGTTTGTCACCATAATTGGACAAAGCAAGGGTCTGGAAGTTAGCTATCTTACTTTTTCAGTCTTATTTTCCAGGTTAAGTATTTCTAGGGACAAGCTAAACAATTTTGGGAATATGTGTTTGGTACTAGTAGTGTTTTCAGGGATACAAAGTGTATACCTTTCAATACAATACAATACAATACAATACAACACAATACAATACAATACATTTGATTCAGTTCAATTCAGTCTTTCACTAAAGACTGAAAAACACAATGCACAGAGGTACACAAAGCATTTAGAACACAGAAGGTACACAGAGTCAGCTGATATTAACCATTATTTTCTACTCATCTACACATCTCATTGATTTGCATGTGAAATGTCCCTCCAGGATTATAAACTGAACATGGTCCCTAGCTGGTGGTACTGTTTGAAGAAGTTGTGGAAATCGTGGGCTGGAAGACCTAGCAGGAGGAAGCAGGGTGTTGGAAGAAGGGTTCTTAGAAACCTCTTGACCCAGACTCCTCCCCAAGAAACTACTCTGTCAAGTGCTACCACAGCCATGATTTTCTGCCGAAGCAAATGGGGCTGAGTAATCAGGTCTGAGCCCCCTAAAACTGTGAGGCAAAATGTCTTCTTTTTCCCCTGTATCTACTGGTTATTTTGGCCACAGAGGTATAACCCTAACATATTCATGTATCCTAGAGCCAAAAGAAACCCCACTCCTGTGTCTCAGTATCTTTGTACACATTATCTACTTGTCTTAGAATGACTTCTCTCAATTTATGATATCTCAGAGAAATCACACCCCTCTTTATGACCCTTCAATGTGTATTCCTCTGGCTTGCCTTCCTGGATCACTCCTAATGGGAAGATCTTTCTATCTTTTAAACTACAAATCTGTTTGGCATTCTCAATTTTGATACTCACCGTGTTTCATTTCTCCCTGTGATAGTTATCAGATGTTGTTCTAGTTTCATTTATTGCTCTGCTAAAAGACCCCGAAAAAGTAATTTATGGGTGAGAGGGTTTATTTTAGCTCATAATTCCAGGTAGTTCACCACTGTGAGTGAGCCATAGCTGATGGAGCTTGAGTCAGCTAGTTATGTCACAGACACAGTCAAGAGCAAAGGAAAACAATTTCATGAGCATTTACTTGCTGGCACGTTCTCAGTTCATTTTATTTTTAACTCTTACACAGTTCAGGAGCCCTGCCGAGGGAATGGTGCCACCTACACTGGGCTGGTTTTGTTGCTGTGGTTGTTTATTTGTTTGTTTTTCATCTCAGGCCATCTCTATGTGGACAATCCCTTATTAAGAAGTCTTCCCACATGATTATAGATTGTGTCAAGTTGACAGTTAAAGCTATCTATCACACACAGATAGATTTTTTTTCCTCTTAGCTCCAAGATCATGCCTTCATGCCCCCAAGTACTCTGCCTAGAGCCCTGAATCGGCAGTGATTCTTTAAATGCTTGCTGATTTAGTCAATGCTCTCAATTACTACCCATATGCAAACTGAAGACCTCGGACAAGACTGCTGTTTGAGACAGAGCCTGGGCCATTTTGTACACAGTAATTAATCTAACGCTTTGAGCTGTCTGGAAATTCGAGTGGATGATTCTAAGAATTTATGTTCAAGTGACAACCTAGAAGGGGTTGTTTGTGTGGGGAAAGGGCAAATTAGGGTGTGAAATTTTCTGTAGAAACTGATGGCAAGAAAATCGAAAGATCTAATTGTTAAGGTCATAAATTTGATCCAAAGAGACCATTTCAAACATGAATCATTAGCTATAATTTATGACTCAAGGCCCAACAGGAAGGACCAGTTCATAAAATTACCGTTTCTCTTAGGTGATGGCCATTGCTTGTTGGGCGAACAAATTTATCAGTGTTCCCGCTTCTGGGATCTGACAGTTTTTATATTATTTTTTGAAGTTAAGCCTGGAAATAAAGACCTAATATTTTAAGTTGGAAACTGATTATATTAATTTAATATTTATTAAAGTTCTATACAAAGTTTATTAAATATTTTAATGAAAACGTGTCATATTTTATAATAACAGCTATTATTTTACAGATGTGTTTCTCTATATTATACATTATTAACTCATGCAACTGTTAGAATAATCTTGTGAAGCAAGAATTTTTAAATTTTTAAGGTTTAGGGGCACAGAAACTTGTGCAGTATCTCTTACTTAACACTTGCTTCATTCTGAAGCCACATTTTTAAACACTGGGATAGCTAAATATATATTTTATTATTATTTTTACTACAGGAAGCTTATTGGAAGTGATCAAGGCAGATACTGCAGAAGAAGTAGTATGCAAATATCATCAAAAGTATACAATTTGTTAAAAGAAATTTATACAGGTTTAATTATATGTACATGTATAAACCCAACTAATTAAAATATGGTAAAATATATACTTCTGTTACGTTTTGTCAAAGTTACCAAGCCTTAACTTCTTACGCACGCTCATAGTGTGGTATGGTTACAAGAAATACATACATATCTATAAATAATTGCAGAGGTAATAGCCCAAATAGTAAAGAGACATCAAAGACTCCAATCTTATCACCTCATTAACTTACCTCAATTAATAAGCAGAAAATGAGCACTCTGATTCATACCTTTTCAGTTGCCTGCAGAATTTCTTTTTTTAAACTTTTTATTGATGCTTTTTTTTCACAGCGTGCACCCCAGTCCCACTCATCTCTCCATCCACTGTATCCACCTTCTACCCACGTAACCTCCCCCCAAACAAAAATGACAAAACAAACAAACAAACAAAAACAAAACATGGAAAATATCTTGTTGCGGACGCTGTGGTGTGTCTCAGTGTGTCCCACAGTATACCCTTCTGTCCGCACATCTTCACTTGCAAATGTTCATTGCAATGAGTCGTTGCTCTGGTTTAAGGTCTCTGGCCTCTGTGACACCATCAATATTGGATCCTCACCGGGACTCCTCCCAGTTATTCTGTTGCTGTCCTGTGTCATGGACGTTCTGCAGCTTTGGTTTGGCAGGATCGCCCCTTTCAGGTGCCCCAACAGTTCACAGATGACGCAGACTTGAGGGTGAACCAACTTAAAGTCCTGGATCTGGCCCTGGGTGGTAGCTGAGCTGTACGGCCCGCTGGCTGTCCCTTACCTGCCACTCTACCAGCATTGCTCGGGCTAGGCCACCCAATGGCACCACCGTCAGAAGCCAGGGTCAGGGTCAACTTCCCGCCCTCATGCTCTTGGTCCAGCTCATCTGAGCTAACTCCACTGTGCTGCCCAGGCAATGCCCCAGGCCTACCTCCCAAGTGCTGCAGCTGGGGAGGGGCTGGGACAGCTCTCCTGCTCTTACACCCTCAGGGCTGGCTCACCCCTGCCTTTGCCATCAGGGTCAGCTCCACTGTGTTGCCCTTGTGAGGTGCAGGACCCGTTCTCCGAGAGCTACAGCTAGTGAGGGGGCAGGATTAGCTCTCCTGCTCTCCCGGCCTTTGAGGCCCTCTCTCTTGACTGCTAATGGTGGGGAGGAACAGGGAGGTGGAGAGCATCACCCCCACAACCCCTCCACCTCGGGTCAAATGAGTGGCAGGGCCATCTCTCCCTTGCTCACACTCAGGGCCAGCTCGCCATGATCCTCCCACCCCCACTAGTGCCAGCTTTCCAGAACACAGCAGCCAGTGAGGGATGGGGCCAATCCTCCACAGCCCCTGGACATCCACGTGGTCCTAAGTGGACTCTCAGACCACGGCCATCCTTATGATCTCTAGGAGTACTGTGAGCCACGGATATCTTCCACTGCATAGCTGCAGACACAGAATTGGCCCTTAGCAACAACGTGCGCTGGAACTCCACCACGCCCTCTTCACCCTTACACTGTTGCACTTCTCTTTCCCTCCCATCTGTTCGCCAAGTACTTGCACATTGCAGTGGCTCCAGTTGCAGGTTGTGGGGCCTCTGCCTGACCTCCTCTGTCAGCGTTGCATGGCCTTGAGGTCTCTAGGTGTTCAGAGCCTGTCCCTCTGGCGTAGCAGGCAGGTCTAGCGCTACCTTCTCCCTCCCATACATGCGTAGTGAGGGCAAGCAGGCCTCTCTGTGTGTCTACAGCCTGCTTGCCAGTGCTGCGCTGCAGAGGGCAGGTCTGTGGGGGTCTTTCCCTGCCCCTGGGGGGTCTTCCACGTGACATGGGGGTCCACAGGTGGCTGTGGAATTTCCAATGTTTTCTTTTTCCCTGAGTGAGGTAACCCAGAACCAGAAAGACGCGCATGGAATATACTCACCTGTAAGTGGATATTAGCCATATAACACCACATAACAATACTACAATCCGTAGAGCTAAAGAAGCTGAATAACAAGGAGGACTCTAGGGAGGGTGCTTAATTCTTATTCAGCATGGCAAATCGAATAAACATCGGAAGCTGTTGAAAAGAGGGAACAGGATGAGAGCCTACCATAAATGTCCTCTGAAAGACTCCACCCAGCAGGGGATCAAAGCAGATGCTCAGACTCACAGCCAAACTTTGGGCAGGGTGAAGGGAGTTATAGGAAAGAGTGGGGGGATAGAAGGACCTAGAGCAGATAGGCGCTACATAAGAAGAACAACAAAGCCAACAAATCTGGGCCCATAGTGGGTTCGAGGGGTGCTGCAGAGACTGATGCACCAACCAAGGACCATGCATGAAGAGGACCTAGAACCCCTGCTCAGATATAGCCAATAGGCAGCTCAGTCTTCATGTGGGTTCTTTAGTAAGGAAGCAGGAGTTGCCTCTGACTTGAACTCTGTTGCCTGCTCTTTGATCACTTCCCTCTGGTGGTGGGGGTGGGAGGGTTGGTGGGGGTGGGAGGGTTGGTGAGGGGAGGCATTGCCAGGCCAGAGGAGGAGGATGCAAGCAGTCATGATGAGGCTTCGTAAGCTGGGGTTAGATGATAGGGGAGGAGGACTCCCCCTTCTGAGAAATAGGAAAGAGGAAGAGGGAGGAAGAGGGACCAGGAGGAGATGAAGAAGGAGGTTGCAATTGGAATAAACTATGAAAAATAAAGTTAAATTAGATTTTTTTTTTTTTTCCTATTAAGAGGCCAAGCATAGCAAACATGTTCATATGGTAATCCTTGAGCATGTAGAAGGATGACAAAACTAACCACCAACTTTACATTTAATCACTTAATCATCATCATTGTCATTCATGTGTGTAAGTGTGCTGTAGGTGCACATGCTAAAATATGCATGCAGAGGCCAGAGAACCACTTCTGGGGAGTCAGCTCTCTCTCACAGCCTACACACGATTCTGGAATCAAACTCTGGTGGTCAGGCTTGCGGGGCAAGCGCCTTTACCCACTGAGCCATCTTGCCGGCCTAACATTTCATCTTTTAATATAATAATGTCCATCTTTGCAGACAGTTCTCCCCTCCCTGGGATCATGAAACGGAGTCGTTCTTCTCATCCTTTTCTTCCCCCCTTCCACAGAAGAGCGCTGGTGCTATACGAAGCGCGGCACTTTGAATGAAAGCGTTTATTTCTGTTCTTCGCTTTGAACAGGGATGGGGAAAGCATCTGTGTCCGGCCGGCATGGCTGCTGCCTTCAAGGGCACCCATGCTTTTACAGGTCTCCAGTAAGCCAGTTGGATTCTTTGAGTACATTCCTTGTTGGCCATGTGTGTGCACCATTCTCTCCCGAATGGACAAGCGCTGTCCAAACTGTGCCCGCTTGTTGGGCTTCCAGTGGCTGAGGTGCCCTTTTAAGCAAAGCAGACCTGGCCTCCAGGTTTTCCCAGAATCCTCAGCCCTTACCTGTTACAGGGCTTGGCTGGCTTACCCTGCCCTCTCCCCTGAACTTTCCAGCCCCGGCGCCAGGGCTTCCCCTCCCCCCGGAGAATCTTTACTTTATAATCCAGACATTTTGATTTCCCCTCCCCTTCTCTCTTTCTTCGTTTCTCTTCTTTCTTTTCTCTCTCTCTCCTTGCTTTCTCCCTCTTCCTGTGCGTGCGTTTGCTCTCTCTTCTTCCCATTTTTCTGTCTCCCCCTGCAAGGTGACCTCCCTGGCTCCTTTCCTTGGGACCGATGAGCCTGCTGAGAACGGCCCCCAATAAACCTTAATTTACAAACGCTAATCTGGCCTGAATTGGCTCATTTCATAAAGTGGAAGAATGCTTATCATCTATTGAGGAGTAATCATGTTTGATCTAATCCCCATTTCCCCCAGGTTGCTTATTTCATAGAATTTTAGAACAGGGACTAACTGGTTTCCGGTTTATTCATTGGCTTGGGAACTAAGGCCCGGGTAGACCTACTGATGTCCCAGGCATGGTCCCAGTCCAGCAGCATCAATTCTCTTTGAGGAGTCGTACTTACCTGGGCTCAACGCTGCACCTACAGAATCTTAAACATTGGCTGTGGGGTCTAGAAGTCTGCGATTCAAGGATGTTGGATCACGCAACAGTCAGGGAAATGCTAGGTTGAGCCATTCCTCCAGGACTACGTTTGGCCAGGCATGATCCGGAGACCCAATTCTGAGCCATCACTGCTCATGGGCCTTTCCCGTGTTTGCATTTACAGTGCTTCTCGCTTCTTGGCATTCTTCGGAGGTTGGGTTTATGAATTTCGTTTTAATAAGGTCCAGTCTGGCTGCTTTTTCTCCCTCTCAACTTGTGAGAGATTTGAGTTCAGGGGCTATTACCTAATTATATTAATTTCTTGTCTGGAGATTTCAGCAACAGTTTCTTCGAGTTGAAGTGTTAATTTGACCACAAATCCTTGCCCTGTGCAGAGGCATGGCTCGTTCTCTGTGCTCAGAGATTTTTTCTTTGCTTTTTAAGCAAAAAAGTTCAGCAGCTAAGGCAGATGCTTCTCCCCTTGCCCTTTTAGGTAGATGAGAAAAGGCTTTCGCACGCAATTTTCTTTTTTTGGTGACAGTTTTCATCCTTTTCTGTCAGAACCACACATCAGGATTAACCCTTTGAAGTTCTGTCTTAAAGCGCCAGCTTTGGTGACACTAGTCAATGCCCTTTGTTCAAAGAACAAGCCTCTAGAAACTTCTGAGGCTTCCCCCCCCCTCAGAGGACACCAGGCAAGACAGACAGTGCTGTCTGATCATTCTTACCTGCTTTTTCAGTCCCTGTGTAGCAAAGCTTCCAAGGACAACCATCATTTCAGCTCTCTTCTTTCTACCTGTGTTTCCTGTAGGCTTCCATTCTCCAGCTAGAAGGTCCTGGCAGGGGGCTTTGGGGCTCACAACTTCTTTTTTCATGGAAGACGTTCCTGTGAGGACACACACATTTAAGCTCAGCTACCCCAGACTTGTTTTAAGGTTCAACTAGGACCATGAAATTCATGCAGTCTTGAGAATTTCCTTACGTTCTTCTTTTCCACTTTTTCTCAGGGGGATTCTTCCCCTCAGAACATCTCCAGGGTGCCTAACACAGTCCACACTCACTCTGGATAGTTCTCAGGAGGCTGCAGGATTTGGGGGATGAACTCCAGAATGGAATAGTCTCCAGTGAGGCCATCTACATTCAAGCCCACCGTGAATGGGTGGGTCCAAAGAGCTTCGAGTTGACCTGGCTACCCAGTGTTATGGAGTCCCTTTGATCTATAAAAAAAAAATAGCAAAGATAACAACACTAACTACAATTCTGAAGTACACACATGTTATGGATTCCTTTAGTAAGCTGGTTATAGACATTGTCACCAATGTTCCATCATCTGCAAAGCTCCTCTTAGCCTCCAATAGAGGAGACACAGACTGAGATTTGGCAGTTATTCAAAATAAATGCTTACTAAGGAAGAAAATTTAGGGTCTGTTCTATCTCTCTCTCTCTCTTTTGGTGAGGATTGGATATAGAGGTATATTGGAAAAGCAGATTGGTTCTGAAGTCAAACTGCTGCTTTCAAATCCTGGCTTTAGTCACATACTGTTTTAAGACCTAGTATTGTAATAGACTTGTTTCAGCTTTTTAGCCTAATGTGTCCACTGGCCATCATGAAGCAGAATTGCTACAAGGGTATACAGAATGCCCTGCTCTACACACATGGCAACCAAGAAAACAAAACAACAAACACGTTTATAGTTAGGTCTGTGGTAATGGCAATAGGCTTGTTAGCATCCCTTGTTAGAAGAAGCAGGAAGAGAGTCATGAGATCCTCATCTATGATTCTGGTCATTGATGGGAGCTTGAAGATTCTCTGCCCACAGATCGCCAAAGAAAAGCCAGGAATGTTAAGCATCTTTTTCAGTGGAAAAGATGTAAAACCTGTTCTTCCATCCAGAAAGCTGAGAATTGGCAGTGATAAATAGCCTGGTGATCTGTATTATCTCTTGGGCCAGGTCATATCAAGCTTCTACAACTAGGACCAGAGGTGGATAGTAATCTAAATGACCCGTACATTACTTGTATTGCCAGGGGCTCCCCCAAGTTCCCACAACTGGGACCAGAGGTGGCTAACAGCCCAAATGACCTCTGCACTATCTACATGACCAAGAGTAGGCCAGATCCTTCCTTAGGTTCTTAAGCTAGTATAGGTATCCTTATTTCCCAAACCCATCTTCTTGGAAGATTTGGCATGTACCCTGAGTTGAATTTCAATATAATTAAACTTCTTTGTGTACTGGGGATTGTATTCAGGAAGTTTTATTCTTTTTTTTTTTTTTTTCAAATTATAGAGTGTTTAAATATATTAGCAACAAACCACCTGACATCAGACTTCCCAAAGTTTGATCCAGGACTATGAAGTTAACCTGAAATGAGTTTTCGTTCTCACCTCTTCACAATCCACTTCCCTGCTGTGACACCTCCAAGGACCCCTTCAGGTCATCAGTCCTTGTCCTCTGGTGCTTATGGTCTTAACACATGCTTGGATATGCATGAGGTGGAAGGTTGACCGGGAGTGGGGACTACAGCAATGCAGACTTCAAGAGCTGGCATTTTGATGGAGCTGCCTTTGAGTCCCCCATGCTCTTGTAAGTATCCATAATAAACTCATTCGTTCACCAAGCTGGAGTTGGATGGAGTTTTTCTTTGGTGAGTCAGGGCCTTCCCTGAGGTAAATGGATGCTTCTTTATGTCTCCCCAGGAAATGTAATGCAATACCTAGTTATCTCCTTGTACCCCAGTTTCTGTGCAGTAGGCATCATAATGTTATCTGCTTCCCAAGGCTAGTATGAGGCCGTAAAGTCCTTATACATTAAGTACTTAAAATAGTAACTTTCATAAAATAACCCATTAGGTGAGTGTTAGCTATTAAGAAAATGCAAGGCTGAAAAAAAAGATTATTTCACATTATTTGCCAAATAATCCTTTATAGCGGCTTTCCAAATGCCTAATTCTTATTTTCTGCACTTTGGAGGAAGTGTAAAATACTTCAGTGCATAGTAAGAAAGCTCAGAAGAGGATATGTAATTCCTAGAACAAATAAACCGTTGGCCATTCCTCTCTCCCACCCTCCCACCACCTTCAGAGCGCTCTCTGGACACCCTGCACCTTTCTAACTCCTGTGGCTGCAAATCACACAGCAGCCAGGGCTGAATCCCATTTGCAGAACAAAGAATCTGGCAGGGAGAAATGGGCTTAATTAGTGAGAGATGTTCAAGGTAAAGCCTTTACAAAAGAGCTAACTGTGCTGTGTTAAAGGGAGGAAATTCGATGAAAGCTGCCATTGCCGGGCAGCCGGGATGATGCATAGATTTCCTTGGTCTTTGCTTGCCATATCACGTCCGCTTAGATGTCCCAACTCGACTCCGGTTTCAGGGATAGTTCAAAGCTGAGGTTTCTGCAAGGCAAACCACAGAGCTATGTAAGAACCTTGAAGTTGGTGCTGTAAGATGTATAACCACTCCGGCCAATTAATGTGCCATGTCGGGGAAGATGAAGGTGAGGAAAACAAGGGCTTAGCTCCTGGAGCAGGAGGTGAGAAACAGACCTGGAAAGAGCAAATTACAAATGCAGGGAGAGATTTTTAAAACCTGAGCCTGGGGATCCAGCGTCTCAGAGACGGATTTGGATGATGGGATAGGCGCAGCTAAACAGCCACTGGTGGCTCAATAGAGAGGAGATGGCCAGGTGTGCGGGTGAAAGGGAGAGAGAGCAGTCACAAAGCAGCCTAAGGTCTGCGCTCTACCATTGGCATGGCCGCTTGCCAATCTGGTGATGAAGGTATGTTTCTAAGGCTGGGAGGTTGAGGACTTAGATCATGTATATTATCCTTACTAATCTCTGCATATGTGTTCAGTTCTACCTCAAGAGTTCATGAAGAGACAGGAAGTCTCCAAGATGCTGTTAAAGGAGACTCTTTGGGGCTGTGACTCATATTTATATGAATCAAATGTTATCTTTGCATCTCTTTAATTCATGTATCCTACTATGAAGACCATGGTGGTCATTTTAGCACTTGTAGACATTACGGGAAGAAATTAAAACCACAATCAAGTAGTTATTGTCTGTTTTATTTGTGATTGTTACTAGGGTTTGCTTGTTGATTCTAGAATTATTTATCTAGAGTTTATGGGAGACTTTTACTACATCCAATGCCTAGACTCTATTTTGAGCATTCTATGATCAGAATAATGGATGATTACAGGAAGCTGTGTGGTATTTGAGAAAGTAGGCAAACTCAGGACGCCTGATTATTCATTCATTCAGCAAACATTTTAGGAGGCCTTGACTGTGTTCTAGGGACATATGAGGGACAAATAGCAGGGACTGGAGAGATGCAAATGACCAACATGGCCCCTGCTCAGATAACACTGAATCTACACATGCATTTGTAATAGTACATGGTAAAGTTCATGACAGACGTGTAGAAAGTCTAATACATTATTGGCACTTGCCTATTTGTTTTTCATAATTCTCAGCCCATTGCTTTTAATAGGCGTGTGCGATCAAGTCTCACTGTTATGTGAGGGCAAGATAAGTGTCTTCACGCTTGCGTGGGCCTTATCATGACCTAGGAGATCACATATTCTAGATAAGATAGCTATGGAATTGAGGTGGGCTGCCTACTCTGCTTTAGACTAGGATGTGAGAAATAAGCTTTAAATGTCAATGTCATAAAAGACAAGGACAGGCTGTGGCAATGTTCCAGATTAAAGGAGACGAAAGAGACACGATGACTAAATGAAATATCGTCCTCTATGCTGGATCCTGATTTGAAAGGGGGAATGCTGTAATTGGATCATCTGGCAAATGGGAATATGGATGTCAGGTTGGATTTTAAAAGGGTATTGCAAGAACATAGTAGCTGTGTACTATGGTTATTAAAAGACCCTCTTAGTCTTAGCATGTATATGCGAAAGTGTTTAGTGGCAAAGAGTTAAAATTCATATTGTTTTCCCTCATACTGAATAAAGGGGATACATTTCAACAGTAAGGGCACTTTTCTAAAGGGTATCTATGTGAGTTTCTTTTTTTTTTAAATTCTATTCTTAGTTTTGCAATCTTTTGTAAGTTTGAAATTATTTCCAAATTAAATGTCAAACAACAAAATGTTGTAGTGTGATGTCACCAAGATTTAAGAGTGCATTGTTGCCACAAGATAGGCCATGCTTTTTCAACCAGCAGAGAGTGGTTGGGAACACCTTGTAGGGTGAACAAGTTTCTGTTGGAGGATTTCCAGCGAGGGATGTTCAGGGGACAGGTAGATAAATGATCTGGAACTCACAGAAAGGCCTAAAGCTTCAGAGAGATGTGGGTGTTCTCCCGTACCTGTATAGTAGGGGTGAGGCCAGTGGGCAGAACATGGCATGATCCCGAGGAGACACCAAGAGCACAGATGAGTATAGGATTTGGAAATGAGCCTGAGCCTCAGCAGTCTACAGCCATTGCTGCTCTTGGGAGACAACTGCTCCCTCTGTCTTACTTCACCGATGGAGTGAAGCGCTGCTAAGTATTCTTTATAGACTGCATGGATTAAGATCTAGACACTTCAGAACAGCGTAACATACATTCACAGGGGCTCTGTATTGTTTAGGGATATCTAAAGTTCCTGGGCATGAGGTTGACAGCCCCTTCACACGCAGGAGTCAAGAAGTTGCAAATGCTTTACTTCTTGTTCTGCGGACATTTGGCTGACAAGCTGGGAATACAATGTGAAGACGAGGCTGTTAGATTTAGTGTTAGTTCCACATTAGTAATGACCTATAACATAAGCCTATTGTCTTAATGTTCTATTGCTGTGAAGAGACACCATGGCCATGGCCACTCTTACAAAGGAAAGCTTTTAATTGGGTGCTTGTTTCAAAAGTTTCAAAAGTTTAGTTCATTATCATCAGAGCAGGAAGTATGGTTGCATGCAGGCAGAAAAAGCTGATAAGTAGCTGAGAGTTCTCAAACTGCAGGCAGCAGGAAGAGAGAACCACTGGACCTGGCTTGGGTTTTTGAAAACCGAAAAGCCCACCCTCAGGGACACACTTCCTCCAAAGAGGCCACACCTCCTAATCCTTTTAAATAGTGCCACTCCCTGGCGATCAAGCATTCACATCTGTGAGCCTGTGGGGGCCATTTTCATCCAAACTACCAAATTCTTTTCTGTGTCCTCACCTAGTTCTCTCCCTTCCCAATCATGCATTTTTTTTTTTTCCTGGAAAGCTACCTATAAACACAAGTTTTCAGTCATTAACCATCTTTTGGCTCTTACCCATGCTATACAGCCTGGTACAGGCATGCTCTATAAGTACTGTTCATTCTTCTATTCAAGGCTGGGATAAGTGCTCAGGGGTAAAATTCTAGCATTCTGCCAGTGGGATCCATTTCCCATGGTGTTCATCCTGAACTGTGAGAACTGAAGGCCAGGACTGAGTCTAAGATGTCTTCTAGGACTCTTGGCACTGTGAGCAGGGTTCACAGAGCACACTTGGCTTTCAGGTTTATAAAAGGATGCTGAGAACTAGCTTGTTCCTGTGCTTCCTCTGTGGGTCACGGATAGCTTTTCCAATGCTCTGCATTTTTCCTCTTTCTCTTCTTTTGCAATTGTAAGCTTTTAGAGCTGCCCATTGACTACAAACTGTCTTCTCTGTCAGTTATCCCTATCTATACTCTTTATGTCCCTGTGTGGCATTTGGCTTTTAACATAGGATAACTTGACCTGGTCAGCAATGTATTTGGTCTTACAGGACACAGCAGGTTAGTCATCTTTTATAAACCAGCACATGGTAGGTACCTAATTGAGGATGATGATGAAGATGATGATATGACAGTTACACCAGCACCTTCTGCTAGTATTGTATCCTGTGGGGATTGCTGTTTGCCTTCATTTGAATCAATGTCTTTGTAATAGTGCCTGAAATATGGTGTATATATCATGAAGATCAGTATCCAGGTAAGGCAGCCGGCCTAAGGGGCTAATGTAGGTTGAGTGGTCAGAAAGTACTGCTTCAATGAGAAAGAAGATAAGGGAATAATTTTGAAAAGGGAATGGGAGAGATAGAAACTAGAAGGTGTAGACCTCCATGAATTATGGCACTATGTTGATTAAGTCATGTCATGCCTTAACTCACCACTGAAACAGATACTGTCATTTTGTTGATGAGAAAACTGGAGCACAGAGAGGTTAAGTAACTCCTCAAGATTACATACTTGGCAAACAAACAGTAGATATAAATTTAAGGTCTGAGCTAGGTAGAGTGGCATACAGATGTAACCCTAGAACTTGGGAGGTTGAGACAGACTGAGAATTTAAGGCCATCCTGGGCTACACACTGAGGTCCGGGCCAGCCTGGGCTATGCAGATGGGTTTGTCTAAAAAACAAAATAAAACAAACAAACAAACAAACAAAGCAACCAAGGTTTTGGGCCCATAACCCTTCCCAAACACACTTCCCAAGATCTAGCCCTTCTGAATAGCTTGATCACACTGGAGAAATATTTGACCCTGCCACAAGAAGTCAGAAATACCAGAGCATAATGCCTCATGGTGCACCTGACGGGTGGATGGGGGCTTTGCTAACTGCTCACAGTTACACAGCTGCTCATCAGACAATGGCTTTCCGGATGCTCTCTCTGACTTGGAAGCATTCTGTGTGGCTCTGTGTGAATTGCTGAAGTTACAGCAGCTGGCACTCTATGTCCATTTTCTCTAAAATTAAAAACAAAACAAAACAAAACTACTATTGTTCTGCCTGAAGCAAAGCCACCCTTATCCTTCTCCTCCTTCTTTGAGATTTTGAAGTTTTTTTTTTCTTTTTGATAAAGTTTCCCCTCTTCAGACCTCTCTTCTGCTTTTTGCTGGAATTCCAAGTTTCCTGAGCTTCTGCCCTGGATCCAGTAGGAGTCTGAAGACTCTTTAATTTATTTATGAGTCCCTTTAAGCAGTGAGCTACCCTTTCAAGAATTAAAAGACACACCACCCTGCAACACACACACATCCAGTTACTAACAGCTGCCCCTCCTCCCTTTTTTCCTTTTCTCACTCTAGCTCTAATACTTTTGGTTAGAATTTCTATCAGATAAATTGGAAAACAAAATGTCTTTGGGTGGCCAGGCAAAACTTATTAGTCATCTAACCCTCCCAGACGACGTCACTCTAATACAAATATTTGTGTTGCTGTCACTGGAAGTTGTGTGAGCATGGCCAGATAGTGACAGATGTTAAGACAGTCACATTAAGTATTAATCAGGCTTGAAAGATGCAGCCACGCAGAAGCATACTAACGAGTAGGCATTTCCTGCCTGCTTTCTGCACCAGTGGCATCCTGTGCCAGGGTGATATTGCAGCTCTCTGGTTCCTTCATAAAGCATCACTTTTCAGCGTGCCTAAAACGTCTAAAATGGCATCGGCTGGCTGTGTGATCTTAAGCTAGTAACACAACCCCTACTGCTAGGCTGTGTCATGGGCTCCAGGCTTTGTGATTGCATGCATACTCCTTGCTCTAGCTTCCCTCTCCCCATTGGGTGCATGCACGTTTTAGATGCTTAGTATGGGAATCGGCAAGAACCGCAGGAGAACCAGTCCATGCCGAAGGAAGCATGGGGTCACATGCTCAGGCTAGACCTGGAGAATGAAGTAAACAGAACAAGAGAGGGAACTGAGAAGTGGTTAGGAGCATAGGGTCAGCCATGTCTACCTGGCCTAGACTGGAAGACAAGGGGAGGTCAGCATGGATAAGAAGTTATCCTGCTGTCTCAATGAAGTTACCTTTTGGCCTCTCAAAGACAGAAAATATCTGGGATGGCAAAGCTGCCACACTCTGTACTCTGGGGACACAGTTCCAGAACGAAGGGAATTAGGCTAAGAGTACTCAGATGGACAGTCCCAAGGTGGCCACTTCAGGAGAGGAGAAATCAAAGCTCTAGTCCCACCACAGATTGTCTTTGAATTGCCCAGTCCTTTGCTATGGCAGGTGACTCCTAGACCCAGCACTGTTCAGAATTCCTGGGTAGTTATGATAGAGAAGGAACAAACACCTGTTACCAGAAAGAGAGGTGAGCTGGCTCATTCAGCATCTACAGCTGGTGTCTGTCACCTTTAAGCTCTGTGGCTTGAGACAGATGAGTTTTTTGTTCTGAGACACTCGGACTCAGAGAAACTAAACCACCCCGACCAAATTTACATGATACATTCCAGGAAAAATCCTTGTTTCTTATTTGTAATGGAGAAATGTAATTCCTGGGATAGAGGAGGAGTGAGAGTACGAACATGCCTGTCTCTATGTATGAGTGAATTTTGAGATGGCTGTTTGGTGCTTCCTGTCTTCATTGCTAAATCCACATGTTATGACTTTAAAAGTTGTTTATTAAGTATAAGCTTCCAAAGGGTATGAAACAGGCAACTCAGAAACCACATTTTCTAAAAAAGCATTGACTCTTCACGTGATCCCACATGGTAGCTCAAAGAAGGATGAAAGCATGGCATCTCTACTTTGTGTTGTCTCCACTCCTTTGGGTCACTGCTTAATTCTGCTGGTTGGCATGGTAACCTTCAGGGAGTGAGTATGTGTCTAGCCTATCGCATCCTCCTTCAAGGTCTTCACAGAGATAAATCAGTGTCCTAAACCCTCGTATTCCAGGAAGACCAAACCCTCACAAGACAGACTCCCCTCTTGGGTAGGTAATCATCCATGGTAGCAAGATTACAGATCTGATCATCTTGCCGGAGCCAGACTGATCCCTTCAAGCCATGATAGCTGAGAAAGAATTCTAAGTACCACCTTACCAGCCAGAACTGAGACAATGATTAAGCAGATTATGCCTTGATAATGTTTACTCAATTATGCACACCCATTGTCTCTACTCAAATCTAAAGCTGCTGTCAAGATCCTGAAGATGGGCATGGAGTGGCTGGACCCTTTACCTGCTGTTCTTCTCAGTGTGGACACATCGAAAGCAACATCCTTTCTCTGCTCTGAACCATTACTTGTCTTTTTAACTGTTGAGTGGGGACACCTGGGGACTGCTGAAGTCCAGTTACAGACACACCATCTTCTGGACAATGCTGACAGCACAGCAGTGATTTCTAGTTACTTGCTCTATATTTAAAATACACCAATTCTGTTATTCTCATGAAGGAACTTAGATGCTCAGGACCACGTTGTTTAGTAAGAAAGGTGCAAAGTTAGGGTTGGGCTGTTGTTGTTGAGACAGGGCCTCACTGTGTAGACGAGGCTGCCCTCCAACTCATGGCACGTCCAGTCACAGTTGGGTTTGGATCAAGAATTTCCTGTTTCAAATCATGAATCTGGTTAACTTATCCTTCCTGTAGAATCTCCTAGCATCTCTTACGAAGGATGCTTGCTTAGCCAAGGAACATTTGAAAAATATCTACTTTATGTCATGTATTTTGGGCAAATAGCATACAAAACACGGATGGATTATTTTATCTACTTTGTATCACATGGTGGGAAAAAATAGTAAGTTAAATACTCCTTAAAGAATTAATTTAGAAATATATAGTTATAGACTCTCCTTTGGAGAAAAAGCCATTGGGAAGTACTAGTTGGACTCAGGGCTATTAATAACAAGAAAAAAAATCATGAACATGAACTTGGGGGATCTAGAGGAAGCATAGTGGTAGATTAGATCAATGTATACTATACGTGCAGGAGGCTTTCAAAACATAAACTATTACTAAAATATGTACTTACAAAGCATTGTAAAAGCTATAAAGTACTGCTGCACCAGCTGTATACCCGGCAGTGTATGGCACAAAAAATGCATTAAGAAAAAAAAAAGTTTGGTTTTAGAAAAGGCAGGTTTGCATTAAAAACAAAGCAAAACATAACCAAATTCACTCAACTCCTGCGTGCCTGAAATGCACTGGAATGCAGCTGAATGAAATTAAGCTGAATTTCACATTTTTTTTTTCTACTGAGATAAGTTTAATTTTGTGAGCTTCATGTGGCTTAGAGCTGTGTTTGTATTGCTTGCTCTTACTAGCTGTCAACACATGTGAGAAATCTATCTACACGCAGCTCACTGCTCCCTTGCACACACCCCAAGACCTTGGCAAGCCTCCTCGGTGCCAATCAGCAGCCCGTAGTAATGTGAAAAGTGGTGGCAACCATGGATTTCCATCGCAGACTCCCTCATTAAAATCCGTGCTTGGCAGAGCAGCTGGTCCCAGATCACAGATTCTGGCTTGCGGTGGGGCGCAGATAGGATGGAGACAATGAATGTATTCGGCTTGTTAATGACACTCTCAGAAGGTGAGGTTCCTGTCTAGATATTTGTAGAGAAATCTGGGCCATTTATCGCACACAGAGACATCTATTCACATATACATAAGCTCTTGGGTTCTTTCTCTATAGGAATGTTGCTAATTAGCAAAACTTTTCAAAGTTTTTTTTTTCCTAGTCATTAACTGTGTTAGTCAGTTTTTATTCCTGTGACCAAACATCTGGGAGAAATAATTTTTAAAAGGAAGGATTTATTAGGGCTCGTAAGTCTCAGAGGTTTCAGACCATAGTCAGCTAGCTCCATTGTTAGAGGGCAGAAGTGAGGCAGGATATTGCAATGGTGGGGGCACAGTAGAACAAAGTTCCTCACCTCATGGCAGCTGGGAAGCCAAAAGAAATAACAGAAAGAGTCCAGGACCAGGATGTACCCTTCAAATACATGTCCTCAGCGACACGCTTCTTCCCACAGGGCCTTGCCTTTTGTGGTCCCCCTATCTCCCAACAGCCTGTTCAGATTTGAATCCATTAATGGATTAAACCAGTCGTTAAGCAAGAGCCCCTATGGTTCTACTGTCTCTGAAAACACCCCCATAGACATACCCATGCCTTATCAATCAATATTAACTATCACAATGGCAAAGAAAGAGGTGCTCAAATCAGGGCTATCCTTGAATAAACCCAGTCTGAGCAACAACAAAAGAAAGCTCAGAATCATAAAGATCATTACCTTCCTTTAAACGGAATTCAGTTATTATCAGAGATAACAATATCACTGATGACCATTGTAGCCCTAGTCCAGCATCTGGCATTTTACCATTGCCACAGTGTTTCACCTTTATTTACTTATTCATCCCAATGATCTTTTTCTGGGAGCAGAAACGGGGCAGTTTTTTTCCATATTGATTGATCATTAAGATGAAAAGATAAAACTGGGGGTGAAAAGTTTCACTTAATAGATGCTAGGTGATACATGATCATTTTTAAAACAGCATGGTCTAAAGATATTTATAAGACTACTAAGGATAACAGTTTAGAGTTTTTGATTTCCTGCCATGTTCTGGGGTTCTTGCTAGGCAAGTATAAGGCAAAGTTCATGTCTTCAAGCAATTTACACTAAAGTTGTGAAGACCCACCTCAGCTAACTCGTTGATATTTGCTATGGAGAAAAGGGTTGGTATATAGAAACATTTTCTTGGGCTGATGGAATCAGAGATGACTTAAAGAGGAAACAGGGTGGTTTAAAGACCTTAAATGAGAAACTGTAGCAAATACATGCATCTAAGAATATTCTCTCCTTTGGAGACTGGGCTCTTGGCCTGACAGTGATGCTGTTATTCAAACTTTGGGGCCCTCATCCCCCAGGATCACATCCAGCCATATGGGAAGAGATCTCCAACCTGAATCTCAGCCTGCTCACCCACTTGATTTTTCAAACTTGGTTCCAAATCACTTGTTTAAAAAAACGAACAAACAAACAAACTGTTAAGAAGTGAGATTTGGCCACTCTTGAAGGCAAACTCAGGCTCTTTTACTCTTAGAGAACAGTTGGGACAAGAACCCTGGCAGTTTGAATCCTGACATGGTAAGTTCTTTGGCTGAGTTACTTAACCTCATTGTGCTAATAGGTCTTTGAGCCATAAACTGCTTGTCACCATTCTTTCTGCAAAGTGTTACAGTTTTGGTTAGAATATCTTCAGCAGCAAACAATACAGAAGTCAACCAAAATTGACTTAAACATTCTGGAAATGTCTTTCCTAGCATAGAGAGAAATCCAGAGGTAAAGGAAGCTCCAGCCAAACATGTATGTGGGATTCATGCTTTGGTTCATTGAGGACTTCCTGGCTCTAGCTGCTTCTGCTCTCCAGTTCTGTTATCAGGGTGGGTCCACTCGAGTTTGTAAGAAGGTCATTAGAAGCCATTAGGGAACTATGTATTCTTTCTCATGACTAGCATTTCTTTCTCTAGAGATGAATATATACACTTTTCTTCAGGATGGGCTTTCTTATAATACATACCCACCCACGGGCCAATGTTTAGCAGCAGTGAAAATGCCATGTGTGAGTTAGCATGGGTACACTGGGTGCCAGGAAGGATTAAATAGTATAATTCATGGGCCTCATTTAGTCTGCAGATAGCATCCAATGAAAGGTCCCCCTCTCCCCACTTTAACATTTATCTTCACTTTCTCTCTGGTCCAGGCCACACTGTCACTATTGATCCACAGGACAGCGCACTGACTGAGACGGTAGCCCTTGGCTTGTTCAGTGCATGAAAAACCAGCTAGAGTTTTACATAGAGGTGAAATTAGGACATTTGACTCCAAAAGGAGTGTTGAGGAGTCAGGGCTGGGAGAGAGGAGCAATCGGGAACCAAGAGAGGAGCTTTTGCCCTGTTCCTTTCGGCTCTGCCATTGTATATCTCTGTCTCCACATGAACTCATGGGCAGGATGCTGGGGTCGGGGTAGTGGCTCTCACCAGAAGTCATTAAATAGCGTGTCTGACCAGGCAAGCTTGGGGACCCCATTTCATCTTACGTGTGTTGGGGACTAGCTGGAAAGGACCAGAACTGAAGCTTTTACACCTCTTTAGCACCTGGTTAAGCATCACTTGGCACCTGCCAAATGGGTCTCCACCATTGAGGGGGAGTCTGCACTGATTACTGTACTAATTAAGCAGAAGCCATTGCTGCTCACGATCATTAGGCTAAATGGGTTTCTGGGGAAAAGCGTTGATAAGCAGCTGCCCAACTGAAGCGGATTTGAAGGCACCCCACGCACAGTGCTCATTCGCCAGCAGCTGTTCTCACGCTGTTAGCCAGAACAACCTGGGTTCTCATGACCAGGGATAATTGACAACCTCAAATCTAGGTGACACGGGTTAGGGAGTCTTAAAAGGTCAGGTACCGAAGCTTAATTGAGGTGACACTCAGCACCAAATGTAAGGGGCTCATCCAGCAGTGACTAGATATTTCATAATGCTTTGGCCTGTAACACCATTTCTTTCAATTTCATTTGCCAGCCCTGGTTCTCTTCCCCAGCCAGCGACCTTCGTCATTACCCTTTAGGTGGTTGAGAGCAGTCCATAAACTCGATTTGTGAACAAGGTGGGGTAGACTGTTTGGTCTTTGACACTGGGGGCTTAATGGAAAAGGTTGGGGTGTAAGTGGTAGGGAGGGTGTTAGCATGTGTATAAAGTTGGGGATGTTTGACAGCATCTGAAGACTTTTCCACAACAACAGATTTTCCTAAGAGACCAAGGTCATGGGCAAATTTTTCATAAGAGATCAAGAGTGCCTCAAATAACATCAGAAGTTATGCCTGAAGGCAAGCATTTTTGAATTGGGCATAAACTTCCTCTGACTTGATTCTATTCTTCTCTTTCTTTCTTTCTTTCTTTCTTTCTTTCTTTCTTTCTTTCTTTCTTTCTCTTTCTTTCTTTCTTTCTTTTTTTCTTTCTTTTTGGTAATTTGGGTACTGACTCTTATAGCACATGGTGTTGGAGGTTAGAGAAATGCTGAACTTGGGGAGCATTGTGAAAAAAGAGAGTATAGAGCCTAGCCTGTATCTATTTGGATGCAACATTTACTAGTTTGAGATCAGCCTGAGAACATGTTATCGGCCACGTCTGAGATGCTCACGTGAACCCCGAGGTCAGTAAAATTTCCTAATGTGTATCCCAGGTGCATTTCTGTCTGCTAGATTTCCCTGGAACCCTGGGGGAGGTGATTTCTCTTGAGGGAGGAGGTGGATTGTTCCATATTATTAAAAACTGTGATGATGTTTTAGGGGCAATTGTATCTCACTTTCTGGAAGGTTGGAGAAAAAGAATTCAATTTGAAGCCAATAGAAAATTTCAAACTTGGGTGCAATCCCATATAGCAAATGTCACTATAATGAAAATCTCCACATCCCAGTGGCTCCCAGTGACCTATTTGTATCAGGCGGTATTCAATGAGGGAAAACTTTGCCCTAAATAAAAATGTGAATGATTCCCTGAAGTTTTTTCTAATGGGAAACTTTTGGCCAAACTCTAGAGGGTTCAGGACTGGGCAAGATGAAGAAACATTTCCTTACAGAGAAGACTCTACCAGAAAAAGAAGTACTCTAGTCATTTGAGAGTTTGGCTGGGGAAAGAACACCAGAGAACACCTGAGAGGGGACCACAAGGACACAAACCCTGACAGAAATATTCAGAAAGCTTGGTGCTTTGTGGGAGGGGAGGAGCTCCACTCATCTCATTTTCAGACTCAAGGGAAGCGTGATTTAAGAATCTGGGACATGCTGGTAGCAGACATCTGAATGTCATTTAAATACTATTCCATCCACTCAGCTTGGTGTGTGCTAGGCGTGTATTAATAATGATAGCATGTGTGGCATTGAGTGTGGACACACAGGTGTTCTCCAAATACTACATTCTCCACGAAAAGTTAGACGCGGTGCTAATTATGCCAATGGCTTAAAAGAGTCATCTCTTGGAAGGTGATGGGATGGGAGGCAGATGGAGATGATGCTGACAGTGGGGAGAAATGCTGAAGAACGAGGGAAGCTTCTTCATCATAGACTCTGCTGCCTCCTGACTGGAAAAACCCTTTGACATTTTGAGGGAACCCTTATTTGAAATCTAGTGTTGCCAGAGCCCCATCTCTGATCCAAAGAGTGACCCATCCCTGAACATTTCTCCTCTAGTATAAATCTCATTTTGCACTGTCACTGCATAGCCCCTTTGATCTTTGGGAACTGGGGCTCTTTTCAGAGTGAGTTTGATGTTTTCCAGATACGTGGATCAGCAGAGAGACAGTGCCCCCTGCCATGAGGGATTCATAATAAAACAGTTTCCTTGGGCCAGACAGACAGGACCTATAGCAGAAGGGATGAGAAGAAAAGGGAGAGAAAGAGACTTTCTTCATGATGAACAAAAGCCTCAATCCTGTCTATTTCTCACTGGGAATTCGGGAATACTGTTGACTGGATTTAATATTTTCCCTCCCAATGTCTAGAAGCTTTCCAGAGGGGCTGGTCTGCTTAGTTAGATCTGGCTGGTCATCTGTTTATAGCCAGGTAAAAAAATGGAGATAGGGCTGCTGAGGGGAAAAATGTTCTCTTGGGCTCCTGAGGGAAGCTGCAATGAGAGAGGTCCCTGGCGGGGACAAGCAGACCAGTGGAGTGGTTTGTTGACAAGCACAGAAAAGCACGCAACAGAGCTGTGGCCACAGAGGCTAGAGCTCCCTGCAGAGTTTGTCTGCACTCCAGCTTAATCATCTATTTCTTTTAGAGAGAACTCAGAGATCCCACCTGGGGCCCTTGGACAGATGCCCTCCTGGCAGCCTGCTGGGTAAAGCTCCTTCATCTGGGCAGGTGATGCTGCCTTGGTACCCCAGGGGGACGATGTAAAGTAACTACAGAAGGCATTGGTTTATTTGACTGCTGAAATGCAGCCTTCCTGCAGATGGAGGCTGGCAGCTCTTGATCCAATACAATTGATTGCCTGCAGCCAGTCCGCTCAAGCTGTAGAAAAACTTTACGAGCATTGACTATCTAAAGAACCGGAAAGGTGGCTCAGATGGGCAAACTCAAGATGGGGCCATGCCAGATCCAGGATGAGCCATTAGGTCTGTTCTCCAGCAGCTCAAATGAGGGGGACCCTTCTCAATGACTTGTTTCTTATCTGTGTAGAACTGTGGTTCAGATCACAGCCTAGGAACCAGACAGCCCTGATTTCAGATTTCTCTTCCTTGTTTTTTTTTAGCTGCATGAACTTGATTGGGTATTTAACCTCTTCTCATTCATTTATGTATTTAAAAATAGGGGGTGGTGGTATGATGATAATTACTGCATCATTATAATACATGAGAAATAGGTCTGGGCTCCATTAAAATCCTTGATATGTGGAAAGAGCCAAAGATGCAGATGGGAGGGAGGAAGGCTGCTAGGTTTCCTGTCTATCTACCTGGGAGAAAGCTCTGTGCAAAATGCTGTTGTGTCTTCCCTCAAAGGGAGTCTGGAAGCAGGAAGACACTCTGCCTAGTAGAACAGAGGGGCAGCTGTCACCTGAGTGAGGCCCTAGAATTAATCGTAGGGAGACAGGAAAGGAAAGCAGCTTCAGCAGGGACATTAGGGCACCCCCAGTTCCTGTGAGTCTGTGACCTGCCTGGAAGCCGGGGTAGGGTTCCTCTGTGCCTGCCTCAGCATGGGCTTACTCTCAGCCAACAGCAATAAAGGACAGCTTTGGGTATTGTAAGGCAGCTCTTTAAACCTCTTCTTCCGTGCCTGCCTTTCTAGGGCAGCTGTTTGCAGAGGCACTTGCCTTGGTCTCTTGCTGTATCCCCTCCTGTACAGCCTGGCCCTGAGGCTACAGGTGTACTCCAAAACTGTAGTTATTGTGTCTTAAAAAAATGTTTCAGTCAGTCACGGATCATTGTATGATGGGCAAATCATATATTTGCCTGCTGACATTGTTAGTGTGCGTGAGCACCGTCTATGTTGCTGTCACAATAGTGAACTCTGTTGATGACGTATCTGTCTCTTTCCTCCTCTGAAGCGCCATGAAATACTGAGAGACAAAATGCCATGAAGCCATAGGAGGAAGGAAACATGCAAAATTATGACAATAGTCAATATGGTTCCCAGGATGGAAAGCAGATGAGGCAGCGTACTGACTCACCAGCAAAGGGCAAAGCCAGAACTTCACTCCCAGCAGAGAACAATGGGAACAATTGAGCTGATGGCCCCTGAGGCCCAGGACGTGAGATTGCCATGTCTGCTCAGGCCAGGGCTTGGTTCATACCCACTTCACTGCTGTAGAAGTATTAACTGCCCTCTGCCGTCTATTAGAAACTGACCCTGGAGAGGTGTCCCAGTTTCATTTCTGTTGCTGTGAGAACACACCCCAACAAAAAGCAACTCAGGGGAGAAAAGGTTTATTTTAGTTCAGAATTCCAGATAACAGCTAACTGTAGCAGGGATGTCCTGACGGCCGGACCTCTAAAGGACAAACCACATCCACAGTAGAGCGCGGAGAGAAATGAATGCCTTTGTACTTACCACTCAGCCCACATTTCACTCTTCCACAGTCCAGGAATCAAATCCCTGGGCTGCCCAAGGTAGGCTGGGTCTCTCCACATCAGCTATCAGAACGAAGACATTCCCATGAAGAAGACGTGCACACAGGCCGTCGCAATCCAGATAATCCTTTACTGAGATTCTCTTTCAGAGTGCTTCCAGATCATGCAAGTTGGCAACTGAAACATCACAAGAAGCTAGGCTCAGGGCATGACAGGGGGCATCACACATGGGAGACACTGATAGTAACACATGGACTGAGTACGGGATTCTGAGTGTGAGGCATGGCACGGGCTTGGCCCCCCAATACTGACTAGCAGGATCAGCCAGGTGGCTGCTTCTACAGGGAGGCTGAATAAGATGTACACATGTACACAAATACACACACACACACACACAAAGACAGAGAGACAGAGAGAGACGGGCAGGGGCAAGAGTCTACTATGTGACAACTCCCTTGAACTTTAATAGGCCATGCCCAGGCATTCAAAACCTCTCATATTTAAAAATTATAGTTAACTTGTCTGAATTCAACCCAAACTGAACACCTGAAAATGCTCTACTTCCTGTTGTGGGCAGTAACTAAACTCTTGGCTACTTTCTCCCTCATCCCTTCCTTCCTGCTTCCCTCCCTCCCTCCTTTACTCGCTCTTTTCCTCCCACCTCCCTTTCCTCTCTCTCTCTCCCACCCTAGCTGAGCTGCTTGGAGCCTACTCTGTTCATATCTCGTTCTAGGGGGCAGGACTAGGACAAGAGGAAGTTTATTAACAGGATTCAGAGACCCACTTTTCTGGTACACACCTTTGTGAAAAAACAAAAACAAAAACAAAAACAAACCAGAAAACAAAAAACACCTGATGCTCTTCTTACTTTTGCCCAGTAATTTGAAATACCTGAGCCTTTAAGGCTGGAGTGTCTTAGAATTTTGACTGTCTGCTTGGTAAAGAATGGGACTTGTTTTCAAGTTAGAAGGGAAGGGAAGGGAAGAAGACATGAGGCAGCAATTTCAAATGCAAACCATTCTCTGGTCTCCAGATACCTAAGGCACTTAGGAGTACATTTAAGAAGCCATTCATTCATTCATTCATTCATTCATTCATTCATTCATCCATTCATTCATTTTAATTTTTTAAAAATTCAAGAAGGGTGGTATGACAGGCAATGATCAGAACTGGGATTGTGGGCAGCCATTACATTTTGGTAGCTTTGATTCTCCCATCACTTTTCTCCATTTTCTAAACATAATTGAACAACAGGGTTTTAATAGAAGTTTGCAGAGACTCCAATAGAGAAGACAAAGGAATGATACCAAACTTAAAAGTGGGAAAGTTTAGGGGTGTGTGCGGTAGGAGGTGCCCAAATGAAACAGAGATGCTGCAAGAGTGGCACAAAGCCCAAAATTCAGTTCTCCACGAGAATAACCATAAAAAGATAACATGTATTTCAGTTACAAAATAAAAGCAGGCTACTGTTTTTGTTTTTTTTAATAAATGGGAGGGGGAGGGGAGAAAAATAGCAGAAGAGAGACTTGGAAGATAAAGGATGTCTGAGAAATTTTAAAACATGATTACAAAATTTAATTTTACAGTTTTTTTCAATTCCATATTTTTCTTTTACTATTCAGTAATGGAAGAAATCCATTTCAAGTAAAACAAAAATAAGAAAGGAAAGACAATTTAAGAGAGCCAAAATCTGATTTAAAATAATAATAATAATAAAAAAACTAGAAAGAGAAAAATAGAGAAGCAAGAGAGGATATTACCAAAGAAATAACCCACGGCAGTATCCCTGAACTGAACACCACAGGCGTTTAGACCCAAACAACTCCCAAATCAGAAACTCAGGTCTCAGAAGGCTCCCCAAAAGACATATTACAGATTCCAAATTCATAGGAAGTTATAAAAAAGAAACTGCTTGAAGAAACATTCCATTTCTCTATAGCTTTATATTAGCTTGGGGAGAAAATCATGCATATGAATGGATACCAAAGTTTTTCATTGATTAGTTTGGGATTTAGAGCTAGAGTTCCTGAAACACAAGACTATCTGTAAGTTGATTATTTTCTGATAACATAAAACCCAATACCTACACAATACCAAGACAGACAAAACTATCTCCAGCATGAGGTTAATGTAGAAAGAAGCCTGTTAGTAGAACTCACAAAAGAACAGTTCTTTGTGGCTATTTACCTTTAACAGGCTGTAACTAAAAACCAAAGGGGAAGAATGAACAAACAGGATTTATTCTAAGGATGACAATTCCTCAGACACAAAAATCACAAAATTAGAAACTCATTTAAAACATTATGAGTTTTATTGTGTTTGACTTTTTTTTTTTTTTGAGTGTGACTTTTTAGATAATAATGTTGTTCTGTAATGGTAAAATATTGGACAAGGCTAACATAGAGTGTAGATCAGGGGTTGGTAAACAACCCATGGGCCTCTTTAGAAATAAATTTTTAATGGACCAAAACTGTGCTCCTTGGTTTCTGTATTGTTGGTGTCTACTTTGCTATAGCTTTATGGCTGAAGAGTCCAGACAGATATCACAGGCTCCACAGTCTAAAATGTTGATTATCTGAACTTTTATAGAAAACGTTGACTGTCTTCTATATTAATGACAAGATCCTTCCATTGGCCAACAGCATGAACATAGTTCCAAACAAAGAGCATTACTGTGACATTTCTGAACATCATGAATAAAGAGAATATCGTGAGATTCCAGAGAGAAGAAGGTCACACTCACAAAAAACGTTCAGGGGTCTGAACGGGATTGACATTCTCAAAAGCCATGGTGGAGACTATATCAAAGTATAAGAAAGCCTTCAAGATTCTGCACTGGGTTTAAATTCCCATGTGGAACTTAAATATGGCTTGGGAGGAAAATAAGGGTATTCTCAGAAGGCCATGTCTAAAGGTGTTCTGCAGAGGATATGAGTTCAGCATTATAAGATAGTAAACCAAGGAAGAAGTCATGGAGACCTATGTGCAGAAAAGCCTGGGGTTTTTCCTCACAGGCCCGAAGAACAGTGGGTCCTGGCTGGAGCAGGGTGAGGGAGCAGGATTGAGAGTTGGCAGGGAAATAGTACATGGAACTGAAGCTTGTCTGTGATGGATTGAGTGGAGGAAACCACCCACTATTGAGCGTTTGGGAGACATAACACAGCTTATACAGTAAACCGAGCGGATCAGAAAATTTGCCATCATTTTTGGAAAAAAAAATATATGTATAAGAAAGAAATATAGTTAAAGTACGGGCAGCACTGAGTTATATTTGCATATTCTTCCAGTGGCTGTGTGTACCCCCCATGCTGGGCCATATGGAAGGTCTCTCCTTCTTCCCTTTCCCCCAGCCCTGGGGAGGCAGGAACTGGAGCCACTTGTTTTTGGCCATTCTGCCATTCTAATATCTTCTGTAAAGTTTCCCTCTATGGGCTCATTTGGCATGGGTTTATGGACTCTGATACGGAAGTCAGTTAATAGCATCTAAAATGGATGGCTTGAGAAACAGCAGTGTAAGTATCATGCAGAAATGTGAAAGTACAGGCCAGGAAAGAAAGGGTAACTCAGCAATGATACAAATTTAAAAAGTGCCTCCAAGGAGAAGTAGTTGGACAAGGATGCGGAGGAAGGTGAGAGGGATGTACTAGGAAACACTGTTTTGTTTTAAGTCTTTCACAATATTATTGGGCTTTATATTAAGAGGCATATAGTCCTTTTTTTAAAAAAAATGTGGCATATCTTCAATTTCCAATCTAATTACTGGCTCCCCTGTTACCACAGAGAAATACTATGAACAGGACAGAGACTCGGGTGAGTACAGCATCTTCCTCTACTCGGGGAACAGGACTAGATAGATGCCCACATATCTGCCTGAAAGGGCTCGGAAGAGTCTTTCTCTCAGAGGAGGATGAGAAAGGCCAGTGAACAGGCTGTTAGCATCATCTGTTTTTGTCCTAAAGGGAAAGGTTTCTTTTGGTTGTGAGCCCAGTAGACACTTCCACAAGCACACCCCAGCCTAAGAAGGACAGAAATGGCTGCTTCTCTCTCATGTCCCTCCTCAGAATGGGCTGTGTGGAGCTACATTCTGGACCACCCTGGTTACAGATACTGATGAGGGTACTGGAAAGAATCAAATCATCATTTCAAAGTCCAGAGACAGCCCCTGAAATAGGCATTTCCCTCTCTTCTGCAGTCTAGAACTTGTTTCATCTCTCAGAATCTCGCTTCTCCCTTTGACGACCACATTGATCTGCGGTCTTTCTAGCAAGTGCCTTTGAATTTCTCATTCCACCCCCTTTCTCTCTCTCTTTTTTTCTCTAGCTTCAGAAGCTCAGCGTCTTTCCATTGTCTACTGTTAAAAGAGATTTTAAGCAATTCCACATCGAGGCTACTGTGATAGGTCTGTTTCTAGGCACTCATTAATAAAACCCCAAAGGATGACGCCATTAGAATGAACTCCACACCTTTGTTTTAACAGAGTGTAATGTGTGTATGAAGATGAATGTGCTCATACCAGTTGCTCCACAATCATCGCCTTTCAATTCATCCCCTTTTCCAACTCTTCTTTCGTCAGCAATAAAGGACTGTGTTAGCATAGTGAGCAAAGCTCTCGTGGCATGGGCAAGGTAGGCCTGCCCTGAGCCATGTGTAGAAATGTAGCATATCCTCTGTACAGTGAAAAGAGGTGGAGAAAGCAGAAGTCTTGGGATAGTGTTCTGGACAGTGTGTGTGTGTGTGGCGGGGGGGGGGGGACTGGAGTACTCTACTCATGGAGATATTTGAGGTAGAATGAGCAAAAGGGTCCTAGGTTTGGGGCTTTGCCTAAGATCTGTCAAGGGGTCCTCTGAAGTTCTGAAAGCAATTTTATACTTTCAAGGTTTTCATCCATTTTTAGTGTAACCAAAAAGTCAGGCAAATGAAAAGAGGGCGACAGTTGTTTTGGCTAAGAGACAAGTTAGTGGCCTTTTTGGTTTGGGGATGGTTTGAAAGAGAGAGATGCATGCCAAACAGATTGTTCTGCTTCTGCTGTCCACAGTCTGTCAGCATTGAAATTTTAAAAAATGGCTAGAACTTCAAGAAGACAGGAGAGTGGGGAACCAGCTTCAAGCAACCAATGGGACAGCAGAGCTTGGAACAGCAATAGAGAAGGACAGAGTTGCTATCTCCATAGAAGGATAGTCAGAGGCTCGGTACTGGAGGAGGCCGTCCCCTGAACAACGCTGCAGTCCTTTCTGACACTGACAAAGGTTGGGAACTTCACACGCTAACCTTGAGTTAAAGGTGCTCAGCGGTTAACAGAGAAAGGGCCAGAAAGGGTGATGAGAATCAAGAGAAGAAAGTGGCCAGATGGTGACCTGTCACTGGAGCCAGAGTGAGCGAGGGGCTGTCATAGCCCATGGAAGCAGCTTTCTCCGAGTGCTCAGAAACACTGGAACCTCCCGCTGTTCTATCATTGACTTAGCAAATCTTTATGGTGTGACTTCCATGTGCCAGGCCATGTATAGGCCCTGGAGGAAGCCAGAATGGCCACTCCCAAACATGAAGGATTGCTGGGGTAGACTCGTTAAGAGGCAAGGCAGATCTTTGCCTTCCATCTGTTTTTGCTAACAAGACAGAGCTTTTTCACAGATGAAAGTCCTTTTATTCTCCCTCTTCCCCTTAAAGTGGTAAAGTCTCTGGTAATACTTCTCAGCTCCGAGATGGCAGCAGAGGAGTCCTTTGATAGCCCCTGCCTTTGGTTTGGGGCTGCTTTTCTTCTATTTTATCGCTTCTCTCTAAAATTAGTTGTGATGCTTTAGAAGCCATATTCTTTTAATTCAGTTCAATTCAATTCAATTTACTATTGGTGTTGGGGGTGTGTGAATGAGCCATGTTGCGCAATTGGGGGTGTGTGAATGAGCCATGTTGCGCATGTGGAGGCCAGAATACAACTTGCGGAAGTATCTGCTCTCCTTACGGCTCTGGATCAGGGGACTGAGCTGAGGTCCTCAGGCTCATGTGGCAAGATTCACCCCAGAAGCTGAGCTGCTGAGTGACTGCCTTGAGTGGGAGCCAGTTATATTAGTAAACTTACTTGCTTTCCTTTTCAATCTCTTTTGTTACAGGAGTCTGCAACAACGGAACAGTTTTATTTTCTCCTCTTCGCAGAACAGTGAATCAAAATCATTGCCCTTGCTCTCTTTTTCTTTAACCGAGGTATCTGTCACTTGTCATGCTAAGCTCTTTTAAAAGATCCCCCTTTAAAGAGAGAAAGAGCAATTAAGAGCATGCTAGTACGGCTCAACCTGGGATTTGGGTTGGCTCTCAGCGCTCGCAGCAGGTGGGTCAAACTGCTCGGAACTCCAGCTCCAGGACACTCAACTTCCGCTTCCGGCTTCTGGAGCCTCTGCACACAGACACAGTGTTTCACCCGTGTAGCATAATTTTAAAAACTAAAAATAAAATTTTTTTTTTTAACAAAATGATCCCCTTTCTTCTCATCAATTCCTTGTTCTTCAGGTCCCTGGCCCTCAAAGGTGAGGTCAGGTAAGGCAGGTAAGGCAGATGCACTTCCAGTGACCTCATCAATGATGTCCATTTATTGGGTGGCACATGTCAGGCATCTTCCCAAGCTCCTTGTGTATCTAAATTAATATGGTAATGTAGCAAAAGAAAAAAAGGTTCTCATTAACCCTCAAAAGTTCTTAATTGGAATAGATCCCATGACAAAAGACAGATTAACAAAAGAAAGAAAAATAAAAGGTTTTACTATATACATTGGAGCATATACCAGAACAGTGGCTTTCAGTTCTAAGCGAGTGTGTTGTCTTAAAAAAAAAAAAAAAAGCAGCAATTTTTAGGGAAGCGATAAGACTAAAATACTGCAACAGCAGCTTGTGGGAGAGCAAATGAAAGCCAGCTGAAGACCAGTTAGTAAATTCTATTCATGTAGATTCCCTCGTGCCAGCCCGGGGCCTGTAAGAGTCTAATGTTGTCTTTGTTCTCCTTGGTAGAAAGGGGTTCAGGCTAACTCTTGTCTTTGTAAATCTGTCTTCTCCTTCTAGGTGAAGAGAGGGCAGAGAGCACTCTGCATCTACATTTTCTTGTCTTCAGCTCTTCCGTTCCTCTACAGCAACATCCCCCTTAAACCGTAAGACCATTTTGCAGCCACATAGCTAAAATAATCTTAAAACCTTGACTTATTTCTTTCCAATTTTAGTACTTTTGACTCAGCTGACTAAGGATTATTTTAGGACCTTCTGCTTTGGGCGCAAGGGCTCTGCTAGGTTCTTTAGAGGAACTGAGCACATAGAGTTGATATTTAACAAGAGGGGACATGTCAGATTGACTTACGGGATACAGCCTGGTTAGTCCACCAATAGGTGTTTTCAACACTAGAGAGTCTGAGAAGCTGACAAGTGCCCAGTCCACAGGGCTGGACACCTCAGTCATTTTTACCTGGTAACAAAGTTCTGGAGGATTCCTGAAGAGTCAGTAGTCTTCAGTCCATATTGGAAGGGCCAATGAAATTGTGTTCAGATGTCAATGAAGGATGGCAGCAGCAGCAGCAGTAGTGGTAGCAACAGAGTAGGTGCACTCACCAGTAAGAGACAAACGTAGGCAGGCCAAGAGTGAGCTTTTGCCTCAGGCTTCCTTATATTTGGACTGCAGACAGAAGCCACCGTATATCTTGGGGAATCTTTCCACCTCAGTCAGTCCTTACAGGAAATAATTTCTCAGAGCCACACAGAGACATGCCTTTTAGTTGACTCCAGACCCAATGAAGCTGACAACCAAGATAAATAGTCATGATTACAATCTTATTATTTTTAACATCCTTTCTCCTAGGGCAGTTTTTTTTTTTTAATGTGTTTTAGATAAAACATGTATGCCTAGGTTTAGATAGCTTCTTGCTAAACTATTCTGTCTCAGGTATGATACATCCTTTCAGACATTGACCTCTAGTTTACTCAACTCTGTAGAAAGGACTTTCTGGGCTGATTCTAACCTTTAACGTGCCAACGCTCAAGGGAATACTTCTTCACATACTGACAGTGGAATTCCATTTCCCACAGAGCCTCCGGAAGATTAGACAGAGGTGATGTGGGATATGACATGCTTTAATAGTCTCACAAAAAGTGCCCCAGTGCTTATTAGGGTATGACTTGGGCCATCTCCAGGGACGATTACAAAGAAATCCCTGGGAGAAAGGAAGAAAAATGCTAATTTCTTATTCCAATTACCAGTATGCTCTTTAATTCAAATGAAATGCCCCCAGTGTGCTGGATGCTTTATGAGATTCATCAAAAGACATGCCCCAGCCCTTAAGGGACTTCCATCAAGAAAAAAAAATATGATACATGCTGTGGCTATGGAGAGCCAGACAGATAATACAAAGGGAAGGGAGACACTTGAACTCTTTTTTTCCTACAGCCGAGACTCAAAAGACTGAACCCTGATTAACCTTCCTTCTCCTTTATGAGTTACTTGCTGTGAACAGAGAAACAGGATGGATGGAGTAAGCATGTTTCTGTCCCTTTTGGGTACACAGGCTCATCCAGAAATCAAAGCAATTTTTAGTGTTTACAAGGTGAGAAAAATCACATAGGGTCAAGAGTTTGTTGTAGCCATTTTTTTTTCTTCCACTCAGGTATCTTGCAAATTTATAAAGAATGTCAACTAAGCCGTTTCTAATAACTGTCCCAGCTCCCTTTCTGCAACGAAGAGGGGGGTGATGAACAGGAGGAAAGTAACGGATGATAAATCTAGGTAGTATCTGCTCCGTCAGAGTCTTCTAAAATGTTTTACCTGCTGTGGCTTGGCTGTGGTATTGACTTCAACTTTGCCTAGGTACCAGTAATGGGGTGTGGGATCGTACGCAAACATGATCCTTTGGTATAACGGATAACTAAAGTGAGAAATTTGAGAAGTAGTGAAGTAGTGAATGTAGGAAGGTCTCCATAAATCACCCCCTGACAGAAATCATGATGACTAATGGGATAGGCTCTCTCCATACCAATTGGAAATAACTCATGTCTCCGAAGACAGACAGATGCCAAGAAGAATCTGGAAAGACAGGCCTTTCTGTGCTTCCTGAAGCTTCTACCCTCTGCTCACATTCCCTCGTCCAATCTCATTTTTTTTCTATGACTTCTACCATCTGTCAAACTCAGGTTTAAATCTCTGCATGCATTTCTCTGTTAATTTGTCTTGTGTTTCTAACTAAGTGTCTAGAAAAGTATGAGAAAAAGATGTATATTTTTCCTTCCCCATGGTTTCTGGTGACCATGAAGAGGCTATAAAAGCATGGGAGCCATATTTACTATAAGCACTGTAGACAAAGGACAAACAATGAGTTTTTACCATGCCACTTTCCCAGATCTCTGTAGTGTGAGGGCAGGAGGGGAAAGTGAAATGTCACTCTTCCCTCCTTTACACATTCAGATCATTAGATCATTAGAAGAAAACCTTTTTTTTTTCTTTTCCCTTTGCATCACGACTCTCGAAAACCTGGCTTTCATTGCTCATTAGTTGTTGAAGAAAAAGCTTGCTTGGTTCTTCTCTCTCACCCTTTGTGTCAGTTTGCTTGAATACAGCCACTCTATATTAAATACAACCGTACTAAGTATGTGAACCACTTAATATCTTGTATTTTTAATCAGGCTGCAGGTAGAGAAAACCCTTACTGACAGAAACATTTTAAAAAGGTAAGCTATGACTTTCAAACAAATGTAGAATGAACATGTGCCAAAATTTTATTTAACTTATTAATTGAAGAGGGAACCGGTGAGATAGTATAATCAATTCAAAGGACAATCCAAAGAGCAGACACATATAGGTAATTAGGAGTATGAAAATGAATTTGCTTAGTAGAGCAGAGCTGTGGGGGCTCCATCACATCTCTGCCAGACAGAATTCATTTGCATGTTTATGGACAAGAGTGGATTTGCATTACTAGTAGTTACATATCACTTACAGAACCATAAAATAACTCAACCACACAGGTGTAGAAACAGCATAGAGTCAAAGAACAGGGAAGACTGTTCTAGACAGTATCTAGTTTTCTATGGAAGATAACTGGTCATTTTAGTTTTGAAGGCTCCTTTTCTTTAGTCTACAATAATTTAAGCCAATCATTTATATTTTTCATGTATAAAGAATTCTAGTGACAGGTAGGATGACACTAAGACTTAGAGTAAGATAGCTCTATTGACCTATTTATCAATAGTCTATAATCTATCTATCAATCATCTATCTACCTATCTTTATCTATTTCTATCTATCTAGTCTATCATAGATGTATATGTCTATCATTTATCTATATCTATTTATATATCACCTTTTATCTATCTATCTATCTATCTATCTATCTATCTATCTATCTATCTATCTATCATCTTTCTCCTAGCTTCCTTGCACACAGCTTCTGTACCCTTGTAATTTCCAACAAGTATCTTTTTTTTAATGTCAACCAATGGCTGGAGGTTAGAACCCCTAGGCAACCTCAGGATGGGGTGTTTTGCTAAAGGAACAAACTATGGGCTTAGACACAGAAAGAGAACTTTCAGCAAGACCTCCCACCACTAACCTCTGACTTCTGGGAAAAGAGCTAAAGTGTGACTTGACCACTAATGGCCAGTGATTTAATCAATCATGCCTACATAATAAAACTTCACTGTGGCTCCCAAAAGACAAGGTCTAGAGAGGTGTCTGAGCCACTGAGTATATGCAGGTGCCTTGAAGGTAGCATGCCTGGAAAGGGTACGGAAGCTATGCCCCACTTCATGTGTTTGTATTACACTGTGTATCCCTCTATCGGGCTGCTCTCCTATGTCCTTTGTGGTACCTTCTGTAATAAATAGCAAAGCGTAAAAAGAGCATTTGACTCACAGAGCTAAAAAAAGGGAAGCAATCAGTCACATGACCAGTATGGGTCATAGCTGGACCGTGTGATTGGCATCTAAAGTGTGGGGGAAATTTTATGAGATTGAGCCCTCAACCTGTGGGATCTGATGCTGCCCACAGATAGCTAATGTCAGAATTACAGGAAATTGTAGTATGAATCTACCCAGCTCCACACCCCGCTTACCATTCGAAAGCCAGTATTTAAAAGACAGGGATTGGGAAGAAAGCAGGATTTACTCAAGAGCTGGCACCCTGAAAAGATGGGTACTGACTTAGAGTGCTCAGTACACAGGTTTTTATAAGAAAGGAAAAGAGAGATAAGAATTGTGGGACAATAGACAGGAAGGCTACACATTAAGTAAGGTCCTTTTTATCCAAAGTGTGTGTCTTTTCCTCTTTGGTCAAACATTGCTATTAACCGAACCTTCTGGGACTAGCCCATCCAATTCTTCAGACAAATATGTTATTTATCTGAAATTTAGGCATCATTTTACATATTCTGATAAAACTTGAAGATGGCCAGAGGGTCTAGATTCTATAATCCTAAAGAAAATGATTTATACTGGTCCACATCCTTTTATTTGGGTACATTTGGGTACATTTTTTTTTCCAGAATGCTGAGAAAAGGGACTGGAACTAACTGCAAAGGGCAGTTCACAAAGGAGGAGCCAGAGTTATCAGAGGGTGTCCAGCTGTCCATAGGCTCCCTGGTATCAGAAGTGTTGAAACCCATCCAAAAGTGGAAGGGGAGAATTGATCCCAAGAAAGGCAGCACACACAACCCTTCCTCTACAATAATAAATAAAATAAAGGTTTGGATGTTCTTGGGAAACATGCACTCCCAGTAATAGTAAATATAATAAGAGGCTTTTTGGAGGGTGCTGTGTGTGTGAGAGAAAAAGAGAGAGACAGAGACAGAGAGATGCATGTCTCTCTTTTCCCCCAGCTGCAATAACAGTAAACAAAATATAAGGGTTTTGTTTTTGTTTGGGGGAAAGGCTTCCCAGGAATCATGAGCCACATGCTACCTCTAGCTGTAAGAAAGAGTGGGAATGTTGTGGACTTTTTTGTCCTCGTAGCAGCCTAAAGCAAGCTGAAGTGAGAGCTCCCTGGGAACCAGTCATGTTTTGAGCAGCCCTGGTGTAGCTACCGGAATATAGTCAATCCTTTAAGACAGGGAACCTTACAAAGAGTTTCTTTGTGATCTAGACAGACTTTTGACACTTGAAAGACTTTCAGATTAGGTATACATATGTCACTAAGTACATACATAATGATCAGACTCCAATAGGCTAAATTTAAAAGTAAATTCAATTGTTACAGGGGAGATTAGGAGGTGAAACTCGGGGTTCTGAAATTTGCTTAGGTGTACAAAGAAAGGTTCAAGAGTTTGAGTTGATGTGTGGAACAACTTCCTGCTTTTCTCTCTCTTTTTTTTTCTTTTGTAGGAGCAGGGGAATAAAAATTGAATATGAAAACATGACAGCTCACAGGCGTTGGTGAATGTAGGTGGGATTTTACCCCGGTGGAGTATTTGAAGTGTTTGATCCAGGAGAGTTATTCTCTTGTGCTTTTTCTCTTAGATTTTCCATTCCTTTTGATAGGGAATCAGCTCAGACATGTGAGCTGTGTTCCTAGGTGGTGCATAGAGAAGCCTTTCCTGCCATCTGGTATAGTTCCCTCCTCCCCTACATCTGGAGACAGAAGGACTCAATCCCATTTATGCACAGCACTCTTCTGTTTTTAAATCTCTGCCTTACGACCCCCTGTCTCTGGTCCTAGAAGCATGTCAGAGTTCAAACAACTTCTCCCTCAGAGTGGCTTTAAATAAGGACTATCTACTGTCCAGGACAGTGTCTTAAATTGACACGTATGGTTCACTGAGTGTTTTTAGAAGGGTGTCTAGAAGCATTCCTGCACGCCTTGTGCCAGTTCTTCTGCCTGAGCCCAGGGGAGTGCTAAGTTTTCAACCATGGGAGCTTAGAAAGTTGCTGATGTAGTTTTCTCCAACAGAATCATACTTGGTTTTTCAGCCATTTCAGGGCAAACCTCATGCTCATGAGTAGTTGACCAACATATAATGGGCTCCAGAGGTTTTTTTGTTGTTTGGTTGGTTGATTTGTGAGTGTATGTATATATGTGTGTGTGTGTGTGTGTGTGTGTGTGTGTGTGCACATGCACGCTTTTATCTTTTATTTGGTTACAGTTTGGTGAGGGTTTTTTGGGGTGGTGGTGTTTTGTTTGGGGGGGTTGTTGTTGCATTGAGTTTTTGTTTGACTTTTGAGAAAGAATGTCAAGTTGGGTGGGGGGAGGATCTAGAAGAATAACAAGTACATATATTTATATTTAAAAATTATTTTAGTTAGTAAAATATAATAGTAATAGTAATAAAATAATAAAGAAGTTGCTGATGCCGAAAACACAGCTTTTGTATCAAAGGGGATAAGAGATAGCTTATTCTGGAGCCAAATATAAGTGACTATGGCCTGGGGACACAGTTTTAGGGTTATGCAAATACTGTTTTCCAAGGTGGTAACGGTTTCATTTCAGTTTAGAGTAGCAGAACAAAGAAAATAATAAATTAAGGTTCTTCAAAATGTTATTAGTTAGCTGGAGAGGTAACTTGGTTGGTAAAGTGCTCACGTTGTGAGAGTGAGAACCGATCTTGGTCTCCAGCACCACGTGGGAAAGCTGGGCACAAGTGTGTATACTTTAATCCCAGACCTGGGATGACAGACACAGGCAAGTCCCTGCAATGCTGCCATGCCCTGTTAAGTCCCTGGCCACTGAGAGACTCCATCTTGGTTAATAGATGATGGTGCTAGGAGGACAACCAATGTTATCTTTCAGCCTGCATGTGTACACAAACACAAATGCCTGCAGACCCGTGTGCAAACATGCATACACACACACACACACACACAGTAAACTTAAAAATACTTTGATGAAAACATGAGGAAGGTAGATAGGTTACAGCGAAGGAATCTGTTGCCCACTGCAGGTGCTATCTGATGACATTCTTGGCTTTCAGGTAGCTGCAAACTAGGGATCTGTTTGTTTACTGCAAAAAAAATGATTCTCTTTGATGGTCACAAGAGTAGGAGGTCAGACAAATGGCTACTATGGGGACTAAAGATAGTTCAAGATAATTTGGCTCCCAACCCGTGGCATTTCAGCTCTGCAAAAATCATAGACATTTTATTCAGCCAATCAGCCCTGTAATGTATTTAACACAAACGCAGATTTTATTTTTAGGCCAGTTTCAACTCCCACTGTCTCTGCAGTCTGGACAGCATCCTTGTCTGGTGTGAGCAGTGGTGTCGCTGTAGAGTAGCTCTGAGTCTGGAGAGTAACCAGTAGACTTTCTAGGTTCTTGCACCTCTTTTTTTTTTTTAATTATACTTATAGTTTAATTACAGCATTTATCTCTTCTTTTTTGTTCCTCTAGACACTGCCATACACCCCTTCTCACTCTCTTTCAAACTCATCAAACTCATGGCCTTTTTTTTTGACTAATCGTTGTTACATGGATAGATAGATAGATAGATAGATAGATAGATAGATATACATACATTACATATACACTATATATATATATTACTAAATATAATTGGTTCTGTCCATAAAATGTTAGTTGTATGTAAATTTTCAGGGCTGACCGTTTGGCCCTGGACAACGTGTGTTCTTCCTTGGGGAGACTACCTTTACCACCCCCAGCTTTCCTTGGTTGCCTGCCTGCAGTTCCTTGCATAGGGTGGAGGCTTCGTGGGATTTTTTTTCCCATCCAGGTAGGCATTGCCATTCGTGTCACCCTTGTTCAGCTCACATCTGGGCAGTCATGTTGGTGAGACTTGACGGGTCCAGCTTCTGACATTACTAGGAGATACAATCTCACAGCACACTCCCAATCCACTGGCTCTTCCAGTCTTTCTGCTCCTTCTTCCTCAATGCTTCCTGACACTTAGGGGTAGGAGTGTTGTGTGCGATGTACCCATTGGGACTGGGCTCCACAACTCTGCTGTTGACTGGTTGAGGATTTCTGTAGTGGTCTCCATCTGTTGCAGAGAAGTTTCCGTGATGAAGGGTGAAGACTACACTTATTTGTGGGTGTAAGGACAAATGTTTATAGATTCTTTTCAGGGATTACGCTGGTTTAGTAAATTAGTGGTTGAGGCTTCTCCTCCTATAACCATGACTTCACTAGCACTGAGTAGTTAGCTAGGCTTCTAGAACCAGACATGTAAGAAAAATGAGACAGGGGGCAGACAGATTCCATGTCAACAGGTTGAGACTACTTTATTGGAACAATGAGAGTCCCAAACATTTCAAGGGATGAGGTTGAATGCATTTAGAGGACTGGAGACACACACACACACACACACACACACACACACACACACACACACACATAGATAGCTACCAGGAAGGCAAGGCTATTCTTTTGTGGTTTGACTTGAGGATTTCTGTAGTGGTCTCCATCTGTTGCAGAGAAGTTTCCGTGATGAAGGGTGAAGACTACACTTATTTGTGGGTGTAAGGACAAATGTTTATAGATTCTTTTCAGGGATTATGCTGGTTTAGTAAATTAGTGGTTGAGGCTTCTCCTCCTATAACCATGACTTCACTAGCACTGAGTAGTTAGCTAGGCTTCTAGAACCAGACACGTAAGAAAAATGAGACAGGGGGCAGACAGATTCTGAGGCTAAGGGCTGGCCCATGCTAATATGCCATATGCTAATCTCTGGAATCGCCTCCTCCATCCATCTCTCTTCTCCTCCATGTTGCTGGTAGCCTTGTCCACAGAGCAGCCATCTTCTTCCTTAAAGGATATTCTTCCCATTGAGTGAATCACATGAGCTCCCAGGACTAATTTTCAGCTTTCTTGTTTCTACTCTCTTTTTATGCAGTAGCTTTCTCTCCTTTCATCCATATGAAAGAAAACAAAAACAAACACTTTATTGTTTGTTCTTTTATGTTCTTTTATGTCACAAAAGACAGAGGAGACCAAACAGAAACTTACTGATGCATTGTGTCTCATACAGGTAGGCAAAACCTAGAGATCAGAAGGGGTGGTTGAAACTTGGTTTTGAGTTTCAACAAAGGAAAAGGCACTTTGGGGGTCCTGGGGAGGGAAGCCAAGATAGGGAAGGTAACCAAGAAGAGTACTGATGTACGAATTTTGTTTTGCACACTTAAGATGCTTTTTCACATTAACAAGAATCTCCAGGGATTGGGAGGGTCACCCTTAGGAGGGAAGATTACTTTCATAAATATAAACTTCCCTAAGGAGTTTTTCTGGTGCCTACTCCTTCTCAAAATCATCAGCTTTAGAGGAAGCTTGTGCCCACTGTCCATTAGAGGCTGTTGGTTATGGTCTGCTAGCCTTCCAGTGCCTTGTCTCAACTTAGTGTTGGCTTCTGGGTAGTTTTCTTTTTAATTCTCACTCCTGTTTAGTCTCCCCTTTTCTTGTTCGCAGTGAGAGCGGCTTATATAGCCTCTCATAAGGAAATCAGAAGTCATTCTGGTTACAAAACAAATTACCTGTTTCTAGAAATCTCTGCTTTTTCAGAAGCAATACTAAATAACTTTCTTTACTTCATAAAGTTATTTAGCTGGAGGCAGAGCCTGCAGGAAGCAACTGCTAGATTCAAAAGTTGCCTGCTGATCAGCACCCTGGAGAGGACCAGGGGAAACACACGTCAGGGCTTTTAACCGTCCACAAGGGGGTGATATTTCCGATTGCAAATTTACATTTTGATGAATCACAGAGCAGCTGAACACTCTGCTCTCTGAAGAATGTCAGTGCTGATGTAAAGTTGGTAGAGAAGGCGCTGGTTTTGCTAACTGAGTTTTAAGACAAAAAGCCCTCACTCTTGGAGTCCCAACAGACTAAGGTTGACATTCATCCCAACAGGCCAGTTAAATAAACTGGGAAGAGCAGGAAAAGGGGACTTAATCAGTGTTGTTACAGGTTGGCATCAGGGTCCAGTGAGTGCCCACTGAGTGTTCCAGATCCTTGTGTCTCCCAACAAGGAACTGGTGAAAGAAAGAAAAAGAAGATCAGGACTTTCATATCCTGGCGCTTTGGACATTTACACCCCAATGTGCAGGTTTGTCTTGGCACAGTTCCCTGTGCATTCTGTTATTGGTTGGCCTCTGTGGATGAGGGTTTCTAATCTTTCTGCAAACTGTTTTTTTTTATATGCTAATTTCAGTGTCTTTTTTCTTATTCTCCTTCCAGAAAAGGTACCACAGTTGGGAGGAGAAATCACTAAGAGGAGCCCTTGTTCCAAGTCCCTATGCAAGGTACTGAAGTGAGCTGTAAGTTCAAGTAGAGGAAAAACTGAGGTGGAATCGGAGATGTGTGCATATTGAGCAACCTTGATCAAAGGATGGTCTAGCTGACCATCATTTCAGTTCTGGATCTGCAAAATGATCTGAAGAAATTGTGATCATGGTCATAGTGTGAGAGGGAGTGGTCTATTCCATAGGGCGATTCCTTCTGGTCTGGCATACACGCTTGCCATTATACCTCATTGCCCTCATTTGGGGAAGTCTCCTCTGTGAGGCTCTGCTCTTCCAAAATCCAAAAGTGACGAGAGGTTTGGAATTGTGACTCTTATTTTTATGTCTTCTCCCTTGAGTAGGGAATGAGATGGCTTAAGCATTACTAGTTTTGAGATGGAGGCCCTTTAAGTAATTAGTATACCTACAGCAGAGTCATGCAGCTGACCCATGGTAGAGGAGTCAGATACAAAATGGAGGCAGAGATGCCAGGCTTTGCCCTTTGCTTAATTACATTGTAGGTCCAAGTGAGGGGTCAGTGCATTTCCACAAAAGCCATTTCTAAGTTGTCTGTTAGGCTTGACAAAGTCTTCTGCCAACATAGCCATTGTGAACAGTCTTGGCAGAACAGGTGAAAGGTGAAGAGTAAATGACTCCTCATTAAGGGTAAAAGTATCCCAAACTTTCTCTTTCTGAATGTAGACCCCCAAGCCCCAAGTGAAGAAATTTGGTTCTAGTCTCAGACTTGGCTCTGGCTACACTGTGGGTTTGATTGTCTACCACCTTTCTCTCTTTCTGAGCTCCCCTTTTCATTTTCAATACAAGATTGTTCCCAGCTCCAGAAAGATGATTATGTTGTGTCCTAAAGACTTTTATTCTCAGTGAATCAGAAAAAGTGTTAAGTGAAGTTCCCAGAAAAAAGCTGGACTGTAGTAAAGAAAAAATAATAATAACAAAAGCTGGTGGGCTATATAACATTTGTTATTAGCCCTAAGATTAACATGGCAGTATTATTTAACCCACTATCACAAATAATAAGACATAGACACCTGTTAGATTTTGTAATTGCTTTGTTTACCTTGGGCTGGGCAGATTTCCCTATTTACATTGTCTGAATCACTTCACCATTCATCTCTCAGCCCCCATCCAATGCCATCCTCCTTAACCATCCTATCTTCCATCCAAAATCTTATACATGCTTTTGTTCTTCATCTGGAGCTTTTCACACCATTATTGGAGTCCTTCCTCCTAGCCCCATGAGGTTTCTTCTCCAGGCTAACCCACCACAGCATCCTCCTTCTTCTTCTCTTCCTTTTCCTCTGTCCCCCATGATTCTCATGATTCTTCCATTCTCAACAGCCAAGGAACCTACTCCATTCTTCCCCATTCAGGTAAAGGCCATTTAGTGAACTAATCAGATTTAATGTTTTAGGCAGGTTTCTACAAACAAGAATGGGTATATCTGGTAGGCAACAACCAAATCTTGAGGGCTGATAATTAGCATTAGACCAACCTCCAACACTGGGCTCACACAGAACATTCTACAAATAATTATTAGAAAGTCAATGGCTGTAGAGAGTTGGAATTTTATAAATCTAGAGTCAAATTTATCTTGGACGGTCTTAGCCTCCTAAATGGCCAATAATTGCTCACCTTTATGTATGACCAAGCATCCTGGCAACTACTGGGTAAATCCTTTGGAGTATACAAATGGACTTCTTAGTTAAGAAGGTCTTCAGGTAACATCTGGGGCCTATAACAAAGATTCGTCTGCTTTGCTATGATCTGCCTGGTGCATATGCTGATGTATTTGAAAAGAGCTTTCATTTACAACATTTTTTGTCCTGTTACGATTTTTTAAAAAATCATGTAATTGTTAGCATGTTGGAATTTGGCATAGGGGAAAACGTAAATCCCCATTCCTGGGCTGTGTATTTTATATTAACACCAATGGGAGCACAAGGACGCTCTTTGAAAACTGGTGCTCACACATTTAGCTGGACAGGCATTGAGCTGCAGTGCTTGAGCGCTAGCTTCATCAAAGGTTCTTATTATTAAGTCAGACTAGAACACCCTTTCTCACACGTCCTTGGAGTAATGAATTCAAAGAGCTTAAATAACTTCAGAGGGGAAAAAAAATCTTCAAAGGACAAAATACAGCATGGGGGTTTATCTCCTGTCTTTTATCTACCACCCCCAAATTAAAAGTCTTGACTGAAGCTAACAGACGTATGGCTGAAACAAAGATCACAGACCATCAAGGGTAAATACCTTCCATGTTGTAGGCCAGTTGATGGAAAGGTCAACATTATGAACTTGTTAGAGAGGAGAACAGATGAAAACATGTCTTTTAAACTACAACGTAAGTGAAAGAGTTAGGCTTCTCTGACCCAAATAGTGTTTCAATTTCTGGTAAAACTAGTGGTAGCAATATAACTACTGTGTAAGCTTTATTGAGTGCTGCTGGCTAGGTATAGTACTTAATACTTTCTGCATTTGACCTTCACACCAGAGCTATGGTGTGTCTCATGTTGTTTACCCATGTTCTCAAGGTGAGCGTGCCAGTGTTAGGGTTCGTGTGCACAGAATCCGTCACCATGCAGTAGCTGAAATATTGCAGGCAGTGGTTCTGTGCTTTATTCATTTCTGGACATGGCACTTCCCATGTTATCTTTTGCTTTGGTGTCTATAAATACATGTCAGGTAGCTATAGCCTCATACAGCACTGCCTCTGTCTTTACTACTGTAGAAGACCAAGCCATGTCACTCCAAATATGCCATTTTGGCCTAACGATTATTTTGAACAAAAGGTGATCGAGGAGAAACAGATAAAAAAAGCAGCATTCTCTCCTCTCCCAGTTGCAAAGGTGAAAGTGCTCCTCCTCCACTTTCTACTGGAAAAGCCTGACCACTAGAGATGACTCTCGACCTTCATTGGTCTCAGGTAGCCACGGGGGACTCTATGGCTGGTCTTCATTTGCTCGTCCTCACAGTTTGCTGTGTGCTGATCATCAGAGTCTCTTTCCTTTGCCTTCTCATGCCTCAAAAGCTCTAATTCTAAATCAGCCTCTTTGAGAAGTATCCATTTCTTTGGAGTCTTTCAAGAATACATGGGATAAGAATATTAATAAATCCTGATTGTTTTTTCTTGTTTCTCTGTCTCTTGTTACCACAGTCCATCAGAGCTAGGAACTATGAAGGACAGAGATAAATGACTTTTCTTCCACTGTGCTCTATAACCACCAGTGAGCATGTTCCAACTGTCTCTTCTAGGACCCTGGCTGACATGGTGTGGACCTGAAACATCTCTCTCCACCCCTCACCCAAGCTCTAATGTACGTCCATGCTTACGTGAGGGCTTTGGGGATGTGATTTGATCACGAGGCTCTAATGTAACCAAAGATTTACCCATTGATGGGTTAAAGTTGAATGGACTCTTGGGAGGCAGTGGGAACTTTAGAGGTGGGTGGTACCTATTTGAAGAAGCGTGTCACCAGGGCATGCCCTTGTGAGATAGAGAGCTTGTCCCTGGTTCCTTACTCTTTGTCTTTGTCTCTTGGCTGCCATGAAGTGGATGTCCTCCGACCCGGCACATGCCTGATGCTGTGATTTCTGCTTTGCCCCAGGTCCAAAGCAATGAAACCACATGCCAAAACAGCCCTTTCGCTCTTTAATTTGCCTTTCTTAGGCATTTTGTCACAGCAATAGAAAGGAAGCAAAGGCACTGGCTTACTTGGAAAAATACACTGGGGTTTGGTCAAGCACATTTTTCAAGCAGAGAAAGCATGTCAGTGCTTTGGCAGGGATCCTGTCTCCTTCCAACCTACATTTTAAGCTTGGAAATAACTTTATATTTTTTTTATTGAATTCATTTCCCCTCCCCACCCTTCTCTAAATTATCTCATCTTTATTTCTAATATAATTAGAATCTGTTCCAGAAAGCTAAATCTGTAAGAGTTTCTGGCTACAACAGAAAATTCATTGTATGTTTTTTTAAAAAAAATGTAACCTAAATGGGAAACAACATGAAGATGGAATTTCATTACAGTTCCCATCCAACCTACATTTCTAATCTCTCTTACCTATTTGTTCACTAACACTCTGAGATTATAGATAGCTCTGTCAAGAGAGCTAGAGAGGGTGGGACCAAAGGTCTAATGTGATTGGCTGGGTGTGGCCTGGGTAACTCTGGTTGCTTGGCTAATGCTCCATCAAAAGCTTGTTCTTGATTTGTAGAGTTGACAGTTTCCTCCATTTTGAATTGAAACTATTCAGCCGTGATGGGAGACAAAGCATGGTCTTTTCATACTTGTTCTCAGGTTGTGTTTGTACTCTGAGTGTGCAGGTGAGTGTTGTGTGTTCTACCTGGTCACAGAATCAAGAGTTTCAAACTCTTGAAAGTCCAGAAGGAGCAACTGGGTGACATAAGCCAGTGGAAGTGCTCTGAAGGAATGAAGGAGGAGTGTGGAAAGCTGGTTTCCTCCCCAGCGTACTGTCTCTTGATACTGGAGATTCAATAAAAATCTGTCCCAATTTTTTTCAAAAGGATCCAGAAGTCTGCATGAAACTTCTAAAAGTTCGAATATTAGCTAATAATTTTAAATAGCATTAGCTTCTCCTGCTGTGTCATTCTGCTTTGTCCTATCTAAAGCAGATGTGCCAGCCAAGCACAGACTGAAAACTCCAACACCATGCACTATAGAAACTTTTCTTCCTTTAAATTATTTTCCTCGGGTCTTATGTTACAGTCATAGACAATTAAGACTCTGAAGTTGCATGAAAATGTATTAAGGTTTGGCAAGGGTCACTCTTCAAGTAGTTTTCTAGTCATTAGGTTTCTATGCTATAATCCAGGTGTGTTAGACCCTAGAAAGGGAAAGAGCTGGGGTGTGCCAAAGAGAACTGACAGGTTTTCAGACATAATCCCCAATGCTCAAGCAAAGCCATAGAACTGGCACTTTAGGTTTTTCCTTTGCAACTCCACTTCTGGAATTTTACTGTGTGAAGTTAGGAATAGAACTTGAATAAACAAGAGGAAAACATTAGATGTTTTGAAATTTTAGAGGGCCTTGGGCAATGTCCTAGAGAGTCTGGCTTCCATCACATCCAGCTGTGAGGCCGGAACTGAATGGCCATGACAGTCCAGAGCAGAGTCTGTAAGGGACTCATGCTGGGGAAGGAGAGACCAAGCGCCCACTGCACACATGTTGACCTTTGGTTTTCTTCTAGTTCTATTGGCTCTCTGCGTCTATGCAACCAAGAAAAGTACTTTGAGAGTTAAATGAAGAAACAAGTCCCACCTATTCAGGAGTCAGGCCCATTCTCACTGGCACAGGAGCTCCTTAAGATGTCTGCAGAAGGAAGAGGTGGGGGATCACTGACAAGCCTTCAAGTATTTGGGCTCTTAAGAAAAAAAAATAACCCAAGCGAGAGATAGAAAGGACGCAATGATCATAACGTTATGGTGTATAAACTGAGGCACAAGACTATAGAAGATCTGGACAGGAAAAAGGTTGCTCAGGAAAAAGCCAGGGATCCTAGAGTAAGGAGTTACTCATAGAGTAAGTTTTAGAGATGAATATGCATGCCAAGTTCAGGTAGCCCCTAGTATTAGGTTTAATATTGGCCATTTTCAATTTGCTTAATAAACACTAGTATGGTTTCTTAGGGCTTTACAAATACCTGTCCAGTTAGTTTTCATATCATTATCACAAACAGTTACATACAACCAGTGATACTAGTTATATTCATTAGTTTTAAATTTTATTTTCATCATCATCATCATGATATGTGTGGTGTGAGTGGAGGTCAGAGGACAGATTTTGTGAATAGATTCTTTCCGTCTCACTGTGGGATCTAGGAAAGAACTCAAGCTATCAGGCTTTCTCTGCAAGTGTCTTTAATCACCGAACCATCTAGCAAGCCCTAATTATACTCGTTATTATAGTCATTTTATAGATGACAGAATTGACAGTTTTATTGTCTAAACATTTGTGAGGCTCTCACAGTGAAGGGACAGAAAAGAATGACCCCTGGATAGATGGAAAGCAGAATGCTGTTACAGAAAGCTGCCTTCCTGGGCCACAGAGGCTGCTCCCCCAGGGGGAAGGTAACAGCAATCTGGAACTACAGTAGGCAGCTTACAGACAGCAAGCAAAGTGGGACTGGCTGTTTTTGTCAGGCTTTTTCCAGGTCGGATATTTTGATGATTATGGAAGCTCAAAAAAAAAGGTGGACCACATTCTTAAATGTTTGATGTCTCTCAGTCGGGCAGGTAACGTAAGCCAGTTGTGTTAGAACCCAGTAAGAAAATAGCAAACTCCCGCACAAAGGAGAACCAAGATACTTTTAGTCATAATTCCCAATCCAGTCAAAGCAGCTCTTATAAAATATTGCCTCGAGACACAGAAAGATCCAGGAACAGGCGGATCACTCACAGGTAAGTGGCAGGGACAGCATTTAGCACTGACAGTCTGGTTCCAGAACTCACAGCAGCAGAGAAAGAGCAAGGTGAGATTAAAGAGACATCCGAGAGCCACACAGAGAGGCATCTGGGCTTCCTTTGGTCAACTAAAACACTCTGAGAGAAGGACACAGATGGACAACAAGGAAAAGGACTAAGTTGTCCAAGAAGGCTATGTGGCTTGAAGAAGCCTTCACAGTTGCCCAGGTGTGTATATATCCACACAACTGCTTTGTAACTTTGTTTTGTGGCCCCTTTCTTCCACCAAAGCATGTATAGTTTGTCTTGCTAAGTTGGGAAAAGGCCAGAACAATGTAGACACAATTTTACAGACAAAGGAAAGGGACTTTTACAAATAAGTCAGTATCTGATGTTTAAACATACTCTTTAAGAAATCTGAGCACATATCTCTGGGCAAAGTCCAATTATTTGTAGGGTTTGACTTCTCCCATCCCTCCTCCTTGTTTTCTTCACTGTTTTTGAACTCAACCTGGTAGTCATCAAAAAGGATGATTATAAATGCCTATTTTACTATTTCATTTTGTGCTAAGCTCACATATTCATGTTGATTAAGTACTGAATGCTAAAGAATCACCTATTGGCTTTGCCCTAAAATAACTAGCCAAGAGTTGGTGGGGAGAGGGTAGCACACTGCTGAGCTGGGGAGAAGGAAGCACCTTGTTCTCCACTCCTGAGACAGATTTAATGCCTCCTGTTCTCCTCCTCCTCCCACCATGCTGAGTCTCTTGATTTTGGAGCACCAACTGTTGTGATAAGTCAGGGGTCAGTTGCTGCAGACTCACCCACTCAGTGCTCAGCTTCTGAGAGAAACTAACCAGCACAAAAGAAGCCTGCTCAAGACCTACCCCCTCCCAGCACCTGTGGGATGTACCCTCATCACTCCCTAGGGTATGAATGACACAAGAAGCTCATTTATGGTCTTTCCTACCCGGGAGGGTATCAGTGTAGACAAGTACAAAGTTTGATGCCTTTCAAAGACTCACTGGAGTTCCTTGTTTTTTCTCCATCCAGTGCTGAGTGGGGCTGGCCCCATGCTGAACCGCTAATGGCACCATAGGCTCAGTTCATAAACTCTACAGTAATGTTAACTCCAAAGATTTCCTGAGGACGTCCTAGCTCACCAAGCCCATTACTTATTTTGTGTTATCTTCTTGTATCTGTTGAGGCTTGCTCTGTGACCAACTATATGGTGTATTTTGGAGAAGGTTCCACGAGGAGCTGAGAAGAAGGTATATTCTTTTGTGTTTGGTGGTGGTGGCGGCGGGGGTGGGGGGAGTTCTATAAATGTCTGTTAGGTCCATTTGATTTATGACCTCTGTTAGTGTCATTGTTTCTCTGTTTAGTTTCTGTTTCGTTGACCTGTCCTTTGGTGAGACTGGGGTGTTGAAGTCTCCCACTATTAATGTGTGGGGATCTATGTGTGGTTTAAGCTTTATTAATATTTCTTTTACAAATGTGGGTGCTCTTGTATTTGGGGTGTAGATGTTCAGAATCAAGATATCTTTTTGGTGGAATTTTCCTTTGATGAGTATGAAGTGTCCTTCCTCATCTTTTTTGATTAAATTTGGTTGAAAGTCTATTTTCTTAGATATTAGAATGGCTACTCCTGCTTGCTTCTTAGGTCTTTTTCCAGCCCTTTACTCTCAAGTGTCTATTTTTGTGGGTGATATGTGTTTCTTGCATGCAACAGAATGTTGGGTCCTGTTTATGCATTCATTCTGTTAGTCTATGTCTTTTTATTGGACAGTTGAATCCATTGATGTTGAGAGAGATTAATGACCAGTGACTGTTACTTCCTTTTATTTTGATGTAGGTTGTGATAGCGTGTTTGTGTACTTGTCTACTTTTAGTTTTGCTGTAGTGAGGTTATTTATTTTCTGTGTTTTCCTGGGTGTAGTTAGCCTTTTTGGGTTGGATTTTTCCTTCTAGTATCTTCTGTAGGGCTGGATTTATGAATAGGTACTGTTTAAATTTGGTTTTGTCATGGAATATCTTGTTTTCTCCATCTATGATGATCGAGAGTTTTGCTGGGTATAGCAGTCTGAGCTGACATCTGTGTTATCTTAGGGTCTGCATGATTTCTGTCCAGGCCCTTCTGGCTTTGTTGAGATGTCAGGTGTGATTCTGATAGGTTTGCTATTGTATGCCACTTGGCCTTTTTCTCTTGCGGCTTTTAGTATTTTGTTGTTGTTCTGTGTGTTTTGTGTTTTGATTATGTGGCATGGGAATTCTCTTTTCTGGTCTAATCTATCAGGTGGTCTGTACCCCCTTCTATGTTTATAGGCATCTTTTTTTTTTCTTTTTTAATTAGGGAAATTTTCTTCTATGATTTTGTTGAGAATATTTTCTGGGCCTTGAAGATGGGAATCTTTTCCCTCAATTACTATTATTCTTAGATTTTGTCTTTTCATGGTATCCTTGATTTCTTGGATGTTTTGTGTCAAGAATTTCTAGATTTAACATTTTCTTTGACAAATGCCTCAGTTTCTTCCATTGTACCTTCTATGTCTGAGATTCTTTCTTCCACCTCTTGTATTCTGTTGGAGATGCTTACCTGTGTAGTTCCTTATTTCTTCCCTAAGCTCTTGCTTTCCAGGATTTCTTCAGTTTGTGTTTTCTTTAATGTTTCCATTTCCATCTTCAGATCTTGAACCATTGTGTTGATTTCCTTTGCCTGTTTGTATTTTCTTGCCTTTCATTCAGTTCCTTCACCTGTTTTTTTGAAATTTCCTCTATTTCTTTCATTTCTTTCAGTGATTTAATATTTCCTTTCTAAAGGGCATAATCTGTTTGACTGTATCTTCCTGTATTTCTTTACTAATTTTATTCATTTCCTCTGCTATCATCTTCATTTGTGTTTGTATCTTAAAAGCAAAGTCAGACTACTCACAATATTATTGGCACTGACTGGTATTCCATGGCTTCTTGTTCTGAAATTATTGTAAAACTGAGATAAGCTGTAGCCTGTAACAGCTTGTGTTTGTTATAAGTGTTATAATGTACAGATTACAAATATTTCTTTCATAATTCTATTGTGTTTTGAACTAAACAAAGAATCTTCATGAAAATTTTGATATTTGTTCATGTTCAGGAGTAAAATTAATAATCTGTAATGAATGTGATACTTGAAAGAAAATATATAGCCTATTATGTGCATATTAAGGAAGTCACACAAGATGAGCATACAAATTATAAAGTTTTAAAAAAGAATAGCCTTCCAAAATCACAAAACATTCAATGAGGAAAAAAAAATAAGCAACCAGAAGAAAGTTACAGTAAAGAAATCAATAAAGCTAAAAGTTTTTCTTCAAAAAGCCTTGAGGAGTTCATACCTCTCTGGCATGATGAGTTAAGAGAAAGGTAGAAGCTACAAATAATAAAAATATTAAGAATGAAATAAGATAAAACTGCCCCAGACAAGTTTAAAATTATATTAAAAGAGCAGGATCACAATAGCTTTGAAAACAAAGCACTAGAAAGGGTCAAACTTGCAGAAAACTTCAACTGTTAAGCAAAATAAAATAGAGAGAAAATGTCTGTCTTGCTTCTTCTGTCCCTAGTCCTTGTCATGTACTAGGGTTAACATGGTAGTTAGGATGTGCTCCCCATAGGTCCTGTGTTGGAAAGCTCATCACCATGGCAACGTTATAGCAAAGTGGGATAAAAGGTACTAAAGCTGTTATCATGAGTGGGGCTAATTTTCATGAGGGTCAGCTTCCCATAAAGGAATGAATTTTCCCTCTTTCCTTCCTACCTTCTACTTTCTGCCATGGGTTGATATAGCCTGAAGGTGCTCAGTGGATTTGGGCCTCTGGTCTTGGACTATCCAGAACTATAAGAAATTAATCTTCTTTCTTAACAAATAATCCAATACCAGGTAACCTATTATAGCCATCCACAACAGACTAATACAATCACATAAAGTAAGACACAGCAACTGCAAACAGTTCAGTGTGTTTATTTTAAAGCATAGTTCATTTATTTAAAAATTTTAAACTTTAATAATAAAATACCTTCCCAGATACTCACAAAAGTGATAAAAAAAATAAAGTCCCATGATAAGCAGCATCTATTTTTGTCATTCTTTAATGCTTAAAAAGTAAAACTGTGTGGATTTTAAGGCAGCTAATCTTATCTAAATTCTCTGACAATGAAATGAACAATTCACTCTTTGTACAGTTGTGATTTTCTGGAGGACAAAAGGAGAAAATTTTCTAGCAAGTCTTCCAGGCCAGGATCCTCGCTACGTGAATTTGATGTTATCAGTAAAGACTAAAATAACATTGTTATCTGATGGTGTTACTAATCAAAATTAATAATTGCTGGCAAGGGTTTAAGACACCAATTTCCTGGCATATTGAAAGGTGTAGAAATGAAAAATAGAAGATAGTATGAAATGCTGAAAGGCAAGATTTCTGACCATAGAATTCATAAGAAAACACAAACTACAACTCTGGAATCTAAATGAAGTGGGGATGACCCACAAGTTCTTTGCCATATTAGAAAAAAAAATCTTCCTTTGAGGAAATAATTTTTCAAAAACACTTTTCAAGGTTACATGAAATATACAGATAATACATATGTATATATATACATATATATGTACATATACACTCACACACACATGTACATTCACATATGAATGCATACATATATACATACATACATGGCATATATACATATACATGCAAACACTCATATTCACATATTTATATGTATGCATACACATATACATGCATACACATCTATAATACACATCAGATACATACACATATCCATATGCATATATATATGCATACATATATCATATAGAGATATGCACATAATATACACACACATATAAAATATACTCAACATATACAAACATATATATATATATATATATATATATATATATATATATATACATGCTTGCATATGTAGGAAAGATTTTTGTTGCCTTCTCGAGCAGAAATTCTCCAGGACTCCTTGTTCTCATTTTTTCAGACTAGTTTTAAGTATTTTTCTTAGTCATGTATGCAAATATGTAAAGGTACTGAGGAAATTCTGAAAGAAAACATAACAGATTTTTGGTATTCATATCTCTGTTTGTGAAGGGGATATTTTGAGTAAGTATTGGCTGGGCAGTTTTCAAATACCCTGTTAAGTGCTAACATACAATTAAATACTGACATACAGTATTTTAATTTTAAAATTAAAAGATGTGAAGTAAGGACAATTAAATGAAAGCTCTAAACAACCTGTTGGATTGTAACTTTTTTTTTGGTAGATGCTGTACACAATGTTTTAGTGAGCCACCTCAATTTGGTAAATTTCTTCCACCATTTTTGAATAGCAGCTATGTATTATTTTACAAGAGATTGAATGATGGACAAATATATACGAGGGAGATACTAGCGAAACAGTCAGACAAATGAAAATGAGACAACAAAAACTGCAAATACAGCAAGTGTGGTTAGTGAGTGGAATACTCTCTCACCACATGCTGCCCTCTGCTGTGTGGCCATGTAGCTAGACTCTCCTCAGAGGCCCACGGACTTCTGTGCCTCCAGCATATGCCACAGCTTACAGTTTACCTAAACTGTGCCGCTGTGTTACAGCAACCCTGAACATACCGACACGCAAAGTGAATCTGTGGCTTGAAAAGTTAAAATTAAGGAAGAAAAAGCTATTTTTAGAGGGACTGTTTGTTTGTTTGCTTGTTTGTTTTCTTCTGGGACAAAAACGAAGGAAAAGGATGCAAGCCGACTTCAGCTGAGACTTTATCATCTCTTTTTAATGAATGTGAGCAATAAACACACTTGGAATGATTAAAACCTTTGATTCTAAAGGTATTTTTAGTATGTTAGAAATGTTAATTTAAGGCATCTACAACAGGTTCTTAGAACCTGCTTTTGATTAAAAACCAAAAGTTCTGACCCCTCACTTGTGCCCACAAGACAACTGAAAGCAGGATAAAAGTCTGGCCCCCCTGCCTTTGTTTTGTGTCCATCTCCCTTACTTTGGGGGCTTAACTCTGTTCATAGGCGTATTCGTTACTGAGGGAGTGTTGACCTAAAAACTAGTGATGCCTAACCTGTCTCAAGGCCCTTCAAAGCTGAAGGCACCAAGAGAAGAGTAACTGAGAAGCTTACTGTCAGCTTTCACAATAGCTTATTCTGGATCTTCAAAAGGCAACCCAGACTCCAGCCATTGTCTTTTTAATCAATTAGTTAGTTATTAATTTTGAGACAGGGTTCCTATGTGTTACAAGAACCCTGGTTGTCCTGGACTCGCTTTGTAGACCAGGCTAGCCTCAAACTCAAGAGATTGTCCTGCTTCTGCCTCCCAAGTGCTAGAACTAAAATTGTGTGTTGCCACACAATTAAGCTTTCAATGTGGTAACACTGATCAAATCTCTTTCCCTCCTTTTCTCTATTACTCATCTCTGCAATTGATCTTCTAGGATGGTTGCAAGAGTCTACTGGGGCTTCCAGAGCCAGAGCATCTGTCCCCAAAAGCCAACATCAGATCTAACAGGTACCTTAATTTGAGAATTCTGTACTTGAGAATGAATCATGCAGTTTTAAAGAATAACAATTTGTTTCATTCTTCTCCATCGAAACAAGTGTGGAACAAATACTGAAAACGTATTTGTTTTATAGTATATGGTTCCTCAGAACCCCTGTAAATGCCAGGTTGGGAGTGGCAGGCCAGCTGCACTATCAGGACTCAGAAGACAGAAACAGGGAAATCTCCTGAGCAAGTTGTCTAGTCAGAGCAGCCAGACTAATGGCATCGGGGAGCTCTGGGTTCCATTGAGAGACCCCGCCTTAGTGACAGCTATCAAGGAAGACTCCAATGTCAACTGTTGGCTTGCAAAGGCGTGTGTATCCGCATACACATATGTGAACATGCATACACCCATGTGGACATGCTACACACTCAACTAAAAATTAAATATCCGTTTGAAGTTTTGCCAGAATATCAAGATTCTGCATGGGAAAGATGAGGAAAGCAAAAGTGCAAGGATGGCTGTTCCTATTCCCGGTTGGCATAGGACTCGGGCTCTGGAATCAGGATGGAGGGCACCGAGGGTTGGTAGTCAGCTGCTGCTGCTGTTGTTAGCTTAGATGTTAGGAGGAGAGAAATGAAGCAGAAAACACGACCGTTTGGTCAGGTCATCTCTCTGTCATTAGCAAAAATGCCTCCTAGGTTTTGACAATATTTTTTTGTTCTCTGTGTTTTTGTTGTCATTGAAAGCTGTGGCATAAGTATCATAAATGCGCTTCGGGAGGGATTGCATAGGAGGGTAGCCAGATGCTGCTCAAATTGGAAAGCCCATCCCTTTTAAAAAAAGAAAAAATACATGAGCCAAGAATACATTTGGCTCCTGTCTATGAAAGATCCAGACCCTAGGGAGGTCAACATGCCACAGTCCAAAGTGCAGGAGAAGGTGGGGTGGGTTTTAGGCTACTGGAAACCCTTGGCAACAGCAGGGGATTTACAAAGTTGAACAGAGCACCAAATCTCATACTATGATGTAGCCCATACTCTGGGATCAAGCATTGGCTTGCATCAGGGACATTTTTGGTATTTGGTTCCACAGAGGAAGTGACTTCTAAAAATCTGTACAAAGAAAGCTATATGAGCTCCTACCGACCATGAGAGAAAACAGTGTTGCGGGTATGTGGACTTACAGGCATATATCTGGTCATACATATTTATGTGCATGTGTTGAGTTACAGATGATGAATGCAGATGAGGGTGAGTTCACAAGCTTGTAGTCACCTTTGATGTGTTGGGAAGCTTGGGCTGACCCAAGCTGCCTTAACTGAGTAGAGTTACATACAACTGGTGTTACTCCTAGCCACAAATGTCCGCTCATTTCTTCTCCATACCTGCCTTTATGTTTCTTTGATCTCTTCTCCATGCTTTCCTTCTGCCATCATGCTGGCACATAGCATGTGCTGTTTAAATTTGTACTGATAACTGGCTAAATAACAAGGTTAAGGGGGTACACGGGGAATTTCTTTTGTTTAAAAAATGTGCTTATCTCAGAAGATGACAACATGAAGGAGTGGGCAGGGTGTTTATCTTCTGCTACTGCTGTTTTGATTCAACAAACATAACCCTGGGTTGTCAGTGTTCCTTAAATGCGCACAGTGTGTCTTAACAATTTGCTGTGCTAGGAAAAGAATAGTTGAGTTTCTTCTTCTGATGTTGTTGCTTTAAGGCAGAAGAGCTGAAAGGAAACCTGGGGAAGGCCTTGAGTTAGCGCAGCTATACTTACCCAGGTGGATTTCTGGAGCCAGCAGGGGCCAAAGCAAAGTGCCCAATCCTGGCACAGGGCAGGACCCTTCTTGGAACCAGTGAATGGCAGAGAGCTCACTCTGACCATTCTGTATTGTTTACCATGTTACCATGAACACATATGAGCACAAGGTACTTAAATTTGACTGGACACTGTTAATTTGCTTTTTGCTGCTTTCATAAAAACCAGGACCAAAATCAGCTAGGCACTTAAATTAACTGAGTCCGGTAATCCAGGGAAGGTGACTGGGCAAGGATTATTGGAGTAGACCAGAATTGTAGCTAAGCTGCTCTTCCAGGTCCACAGTACGTATTGGATACAGGAGTGCCGGGGAGGTACGTAATCCCGGTGTGTTCCTAACTTGTCTTTTAGACTAAGGACTATCATGATCAGGAGACAGACAGCATTGGCAGGTTCCTTCTCTGTCCTGTGACTTCTCTGAGAGCTGTGGCAGGAGATCCGGAGATGGTGGAGGGGACCACCTGTGATTGCCATTCTGTCCACTGCCATTCTCATTATCACCATGATAATTAGATAATTGTTGTAGGCGGTGATTAATATTTACTATTGATATATCTTCTGGTAAAGCTTGCTGTTAATCTTAAACAGCTATATAACCAAATCACCACACCTACTGGGCTTTTTTTAGTTAACCTAGAGCACAATGCTGGGTAATAGTTACTCCATCCTAAACCTCCAAACCCTCGTAGTTTCCTAACATTTAGATTTCCCACATTATACTTGCTTTTAGTGATATCTTAGGTCCAGTCCATCTCTCCATGTAGTTCCAAGATCTCTCCTCCAGCTCTCTCTCCTAGCTCTCTTCTCGCCCCCTCTCCTCCCACTCATTTCCTGCCCTCTAGCTCCTTCCCTCTTTCCTGTCCTCTGGCTCCTCCCAGCTCAACATTGTGTCTAGTTACTTTATTTTGGACTGTTTACACAAGAGCTGAGACAGGATGCTTAAAATGAGTATCACAATGAAATATCCAGATTGAAACCAGTGTGTGTATGTGTGTGTATGTGTGGGGAAATCAGCATTTGAATGAACAAGGGTAAGGTGTATACATTTTAAAAGAACATTACACCAACAGTGAGTGTTCTCTCTCAGGAGGCTGGAGAATCCAGCATGAAAGAAAGAATTTTTTAAATGCAAAACATGGGCTCTGGATATTAACAAACGGTGACAGGAGTCAACACTTCATGTCTCAATTAGAGCCTTACTCTTCTTTGGACTCCAGCTACTCCAGCTGGTAGTGTTGTCATTAGCTAGGGGTTGACAGGGCCCCCAGAACCGAGCTTATTAAGAATAAATGAACCTTGGATTCTGACTCCTTAGGGCTTTGGTTTTCCAAAGCCAGGAACAAATGAAATCTCAACCGCCAGGCTCTGCGTTGTCATACTGTCTGCATTATATTGGTCTCCAGAGAATCTCTTTATGCATTTCTAAGTAATTTCTTTTCCTTCCTTCCTTCCTTCCTTCCTTCCTTCCTTCCTTCCTTCCTTCCTTCCTTCCAAGGTCTCCAATCTTAAACAATCCTCAGTTACCCCTTTAAAATAGAAATATGGCAGTAAATTGGCTCCCCGAGCCTTGGTCCTGGCTGCTGACATGACTGTGTGGCTAGAGCTTTTTTGTGGCAGTTAGCATTTGATGAATCCAAAGCAGCCAGAGAGTGCGAAGTGGTTTCTAGTTTTCCCACTGCCTCATCAACAAAATCGAAGGGTAAATTCCAATTGCCGAGGTTTCATTGCCTTTGAAGATGGAGTCAGAAAAGAGCACAGCTGGGTTCTTATCCTGGGTGAAGTCTGCAGAGCTGGTAGATGGGAGAATTGACTTTTGGCAGCTAACTAGGGATAATTTCACCTGGAGGTAATTGTAAAGAAATGAAATTTGAACCCCCCTGAGGCTGTAGTTATTTTTGTAAATAACTACACTTTAGGAACTACACATCAGGGTTCACTACCTCCCAGTCAGGTGTAGTCTGAGAGGCAAACAGGAAAAAAAAAATCTTAAAAAGAGTGAATGGGACTGGGGAGATGGCTCGGTTGGCAAAGTGCTGCTACACTGAGTTCCGAGCCTCAGCAACACACAAAAAGTTGAGTGTGGCTGTGAGTGTCTGTCATCCCAGCACTGGGAAAATGGAGATAGGAGGATCCTGGAGGCTTGTTGGCCAGCCCATCTGGACGAATAGGTGAGCTTCAGTTTTAGTGAGAGACCCTGTTGCGGTAAGTAAGGTGGAAAGCAACTGAGGAAGACGATTGATGGTCTCCTCTGGCCTCCATCTACATGCATTACGTGTGTGCACCCACTCTCCCATATACACGCATGCGTATCCATGAAAACACACACACTCACACACTAACAGCCACTACTAGATGTGGCTGGGGAGGGTGTGGCTGTACAGTTCACCCACCGGTGTCTGTACATCTTCCACTCTCTTGGCATTGCCATAGCCAGGCAACAACATAGCCCAACCTGAGGAGAGGGTATCCCAGAAGCCGTGGAGTCACAGTGAGCTTTTTCCTTTGTCAGTGCTGTGGGCAAAGGAGGCCAGCAAACACTTGTCTACACTGGGGTCTTTGTTGAATCCTCTGATAATTGTTCCATGATCAGATATTCACACACATTCCCACTGTTAGAATGGATGTTTATGTCCTAAAAAAAATACTCATTACAGCAGGACAGCACTTCCCCAGGGAGAGCAAGCCCACCGTTCTTTCTGTGTGTGCCCTTGCACAAGATGGTAATTTACCAAAAGAGTGTAATTATGCCATTGAAAAGTGTTTAAATTGGATCGTCAGGGAAATGCTGTTGAGCCTCTCAAAATAGGCCAGGTGTGAGCATAAAGTAATGAGAATGATATTTACATTTTCGTACAGAGGTACAAAATGAAAACAAGGATTCTGAACTCTGACTTCCCTCCCTCCCCAGCTTAACAGCATAATTGAAGGCACAGCCCTAGACTTATTGCAACAGGGTTGTTCTCTGTGTTTTGATTTATAAACCCTCTTCAAGAGAGCCTGTGTGTGTGTGTGTGTGTGTGTGTGTGTGTCTGTGTGTGTGTGTGACTGAGGAATAGTAATTATTCACATTTCTGAGTTCAGTCTGAGGTTTGGTACCCAAACGCATGGTTTAATGACCAAATAAGGCTAATGAGCAAATTCTATCTTAAATATGTAGCATTTATTTGTGATACAAATATTCAAAAGCCTCTCTTCTTTCTACTGTGAGATACACAGTACCTTCCTGGTGGTTCTAGTAACCCTACTATGTGAAAGAATGTCAACTTAACCTTCCAAATCTTTGACCCACTGGCCAGCCACTCTTCATCATCTTCCTCTCTTTCCCAGAATCTGGTAGCCATTCTTTCACTCTGTATTTCTATAAAACAACTATTCTGGGACACATGTGTGAGTGAGGTTGTCTGCTACTTGTGTTTATGCACTTGGCTTGTTTTTCTTACCATAATGATTTCCAATTCTAACAACGTTGCTGCAGATACAGTATTTCATTACTTTCATGGCTGGATAGCATTCCACTGTGTATATGTATGTTTTATTTATCCATCCTTTGGTGGATTCTTAGGTTGATTTTCTATCTCGACTATTGTCAATAGTGTTAACATAAATACAGAAGCAGAGTGATCACTTCAGCACCTTGGCTGTGCATACCCTCACAGTGGGGTAGCTGGATCACAAGCTAGTCTTGTTTTTATTTTTATTTTTTGAGAGACTCTCATACTGTTTTTCATAGTGGTTTTAACTTACATTTCTACAAATAGTGTAAGGAAGATTTCTTTTCTATATATGCTCACTGTTGCTTATCTTTTGATTTTTGTGATAGTAGCCATCTTAACCAGGGAGTATTAGTTAGTCATGTTTTTTTTTTTTTTTTTCTTTTTGTTTCTCTTATGCTTAGCTGTATTGCATGGCCTTTTTAAAATATATCGGTTGCCCATTTATGTAGCTTCTTTTGAGAAACGTCTGTCAGGTCTTCTGCATGCTTTTAAATATTTAAATGTTTGAGCTTGAGTGACTATATGTTGGGGACATTAAATTCTCACCAGATGTGTTACGGTTGAAAGTGAAATATTTACCAAAAAGGTTCATGTGTTGTGGACTGTCCCCCAGATGGTGCCATTTTTAAAAACTGATTGGATTTTGAGTGTAATAACATTACCATTGGTGAGCTCACAATTGAGTAGACTGTTAGAGGCCTAGTTGGAAGAAATAGGTCAATGGGGTACACTTTTAAGGGTGGATCTTATCCTGTACTGTTCTCTCTCTCTCTCTCTCTCTCTCTCTCTCTCTCTCTATCTATCTATCTTCTGCTCTCCCTCCATCCCTCCCTCTCTCCATCATAGCTGCCATGAGGCGAACAGCCTCTTCATCCACACACCCATACCTTCTTGACCTTCCCTGCCTCAGGCCCAGAGTAACAAGCCTTTGAATCATTGACTGAAGTCTCTGAAATGGAACAAAAAGAAAGCCTTTCTCTTTCCAGCTGCTTTTCTTAGGCCATGGGTCCACCATCCCGTAGATTCTCTCTGTTCTGTCCTTTACTTTGTTGTGCAGAGAACTTTAGTTTGTGTATTCCCATTTGTCTATATTTGATTTTTCTTACCCATGCTTTTAAGGTTATATTTTTAAAAAATTCCTCGCCTATGCCAATGTTACAGGGATAATTTGTATGTTTTCTCTTAGTTGTTTCATAGTGTAAGTCTTACATTTAAATCCTTCATTTGCTTTGAGTTATTTTTTATATTTGATGAAAGACACAAGTCTAATTTCCTTCTTTTGCATGTGGGTGTCTAATTCTCCCAATACTACTGACTGAAGAAGCTGTCCTTTCTTGTTTTTTATCATTAGAGAAGAAAGGTCTCTTCTGACCCGGGGTTTGGCAGTGAATAGAGCAGCGATTTCTTTCTTGGGTCCTCTCACTGTATGTATGTTCACCTTCAGAAACATGCCAGTTCCCGAGCTGGGATGCAGGTGCACAAGCATAGCTCATTGTACCCGTTTAAGTCTTTGTTTTCATACTTTCTAAATATGTTCCCAGAAAAGAGTGAATCAGATCACTGACTTCTATTATTTTGCAAGAGCTTTTATCCTAAGGCTAGAGAGATGGCCCAGAGGGTCAGAGGGCTCACTCTTACGAAAGTCCAGGGTTCGGTTATCAGCACCCATGTCAAATGGCTCACAGCTCACAACTTGGGCTTCGGCAACATCGGCATTTCTGTCATGTAAGCTACACATACATTTCAAAAACTGCTATTTTTCTTCAAACTTGTCACCTTTGGACCCTATGAACTTAACCCAACAATGGTAACATTGTTCAAAATTCCCACACATCCCTTCCGAAATTGCCTTCCAAAGCTGGCTGATGAAATCATAGAGGAAACAGTCTTTCTGACTGTATATCATAAAGCAGCATAGAGTCTCACCTGGCTTTTTTTTTCTTTCAGGTTTTGTTTTTTTTCCCTCCAAATCAGTACTGCACAGCTGGGTCATCTACATTCAACTTTTGTCTTTAAAATATTTCTCAAAATCAAACCCATCTTCAAAGAATGAATATATTTACCAGCTCACCACTAGTGCAATTCTAGAGGAAAAAAAATGCCATAGGCTCTGAAAGCAATCCCTCAAATAAAGCTCCATGAATTTTTTAATGGCAGCAGCATTTGGCTTGTAGAGAAAGTCCCAAGGAGACTTCACTGGAATGAATAACACTTGTTCAGATGTGCTATTTCTGATAAGCTGGATAAAAAGAGTCTCACTGGACTGGGAAATTGGGATAACTTGGTTTTCAAAGACCGTCTCCCTATATCTGGGATATGAGATAATTGGGCCTCATCCCTGCTCAGTGGCCCTGGTTTTCTGATCCTTCCTATTTAAAATGAAAGTTTTAGATTAGATGATCTCTGAGGATACTTTTTTTTTTGAGCTTCGTTATGCTATGATTCACTCATCAAACATTTATCGGGCAACTACTGTGTTACGCAGTGTTTTAGAAAAAGTGACATCAAATTTCCTGTTCTCAGAGGCTAGCTGGGCGCGTCAGTGACATGTAATGCTTATATCATTCGTATCACCATAGATGTACTCTCATATATTATACATCATGACCGTGTCGTTGCTATGTAAACTGCTATCTGTCCGCTAAATATTTCTTTCTTTTCTTGCCGAGGCTTACAAGTTAGCTTTCCTTATACTTATACTCGACTCCTTTGCAATTAATTGGGTATTGTCAAATGGTTTGAATCTGCTTGGTCATATTACAAACAGAAGTATTACCTGTCACTTCTAGGCCAGACTTGGAAGCCTTGTCCTATATAACCTTTGTCCCATTCTTTCCAACTGGCTGCAAAGAGAAAGCAGGACCAGAGTAACATAGAACTTCAGGATTGGAAGAACCCTGAATGGCTGGGAGAAACGTGGGCTCCACCACAATCTCATCAAGCTGCGTTGTGACATAAGGAAGAAATGGCACAGCCTCTGTTAACCCACTCTACTTTGGGGAGCCCTTGTCACTCTGATTAGGTGGCTCTACCTAGATTCTTTACTTTATTAAAGAGGATGCCTCTGGTCTCCGGGTAGCAGTGGGAGACACAGCAAGCCAATGTAAGTGTGATCCAAATGGCAAAATGCTAGTGGTTTCAAGTGCCATTTGCTAGAATTTAAGAGCAAAAAATGGGCAAAAGGCTAAGCAAACTCAAGAAGGAAGAAAAGTCATTGTCCGCCTAGAGAAGGAAGAATGTTTTGTGGGAGGACAGGGACAGTTCATTGAGGTCTGCTTTTTTAGTTTTTAGTTTTGTGGTGGTTGTGGTGTGTGTGATCCAGCACTTTTAGAAAACAAACAAACAAACAAAACAGGGTAATAACAGAATGGTCCCTTTCTCCAGCACTTATAGTACAGTGTGGATTCTTTTGACCGCCAGTCAAAATGGGAGTCTGAGTAACTGGTCTGAAGGCTATCCAAAATGAGTGCTCCAAGACTCGATGGCCTCTTGCCTTGAAGGTTAAGAATCTCATATGGAGCCAACTAGTGGTTTCAAGCGCCATTTGTAAGAAGTTAAGGGTTAGTCAATAGTTTTAAAGATAAAATCTAAAATCTAAACCAACACCCAAATTCATTTAAAAAACTTTTTTTTTTGGTGTGCTTTTAGCTTATTTGTAAGTAGGAAGGCACTAATTCAAATTAGTTTTGTCGCAGGTCCTAGTGCCAATATCTGAAATTTACTGAGTCTATAACTTTAAACAATAGCAGAGATTTTACAGGTGTGATCAAGTTAAAATCTTGCTGTAAGAAGACAATCCTATATTAAATGGAGGAGCCCAATTCAATTGCAAGCAACCTAACAAAGAGGGAGGCTGATAAGTGAGAGAAGGTGAAAGACAGATAATACCAGAAGCAGATGAGAGTGAGGAAGGGATGTGCACCAAGGATGTGCTCAGGTCAGAAAATAACCCAGACAAACACTTTCCTGATGTGTATAAAAAGTGTGGCTGAAATTGCAGAAAAAAAAAAAAAACAAACACAAAAAACCAACAAAGATTGTTTCAATAAACAGCACTGGTACAATTGTATATTCATACAGAAAAGATGAATATTTGCTCCTAATGCACCATTGTGTGAAAGAGTCTAGAGGGATTGTAGTTCTCAATATGAAGGGCAAAACAACAAGGTCTTTAGAATACAGGAAAACATTTTCATGACCTTGAGGCAGACAGGTGTTTATCAAAAGCATTAACTACGAAGAAGAATGGTAAACCTGAGCTAAAACTGAGAACACTGTTCATTGTAAGGCTTCGATAAGAGTGAGAAAGTATCTATAGAATGGAAAAAAAATTTTTTTGTAGTTCTCATATCCAAAATATGAAAGAGGGCTGGGGTGTGGCTCTGTGGAAGCACATTTGTTACATGCAGAAGACCCTGTTCCATCTTTAGCACCCCAGAAAGTAGACAAAATAAAATATAGGACAAATTCCTGTGAAACAGTAAACACGGACAGAGAATCAAATAAAGATGGGGAAAAACTGAGGGATGCTTTGTAAAAAAGAATATGTTTCTAATTTCTAATAAGTATACCAAAAAGATACTTAAACAATAGTGTTTATTTCTCATAGTCAAATACTTTGACGTCATGGGCTTGTTGTCCCTGGATTAAAACAAACTCAAGGTGCTCTTTAAAACAGGGTTTAACTTTACTAGAAATGCACAAACAGCAGCAAAGCACTCACAAGGTGGGATCCCACAAAGTACCCACCGGGGTGGGGGTGAAACAGGCTGACAAAGACAAGTATTTGTGAGAACATGCAATAGCATCTTTTACATACTGCCTGTCTGGCTGGTGTGTGCGCAAACTGACAAAATTCCTCTAGAAGATGGCTTGGCAGCACTTGCTAAAGGGTAAGACCGCCCACACCCTGTGGGCTATCGTTCCCACTTCAGAAATATTCAACAGAAATGTAGAGACTGTGCATCAAAATATACTGAGTGTTGCAGGCACACTGTAATATTCCCAAATTAGAAGCATCCACTATGCTCGTATAGAGTAGGATGGACAGGCATATGATGGCATGTAAGTGTGACAGAATGCTTCTCACTGGGCCATGGAAAGGAAAGATCTTCAAGCATGACAATGACTCACTAAATACTGTTGAGCAAAAAGAACCAGACACAAAAGAATACATGACATATGAGTCCATTTAGATAAAGTTCAAAAAAAAAAAAAAAAAAAGCTAGTTCGTGGTGATATTATTTGGGGTAATAGTTTAACATTGGGATGGAGGCTGGAGACTGGGAGAGCCATTAGAAAGAGGACAACTTCTACTTAATGGTCTGTTCCCTGGGGTCAATAATGGTTGCAGAAGTGTCCCCCTTTGTGAAAATCCAGAGCTGTACACTGTAAGATTTGTGTAACTATTGTATGAACATTACACTTCCAATGAAAAATGCAGAAACAGTCAATGAGAATTCTCAAGTGCAGAATAACCACGACAGGGGTATGAGCTGTATTATAATTGCTTAAAATAATTTATGAACAAAACTTGCTCTGGCAGGGGAGCACATTACCAGAATGCCAGCACTGTGGGCTTCGAAGCTCAATTTTATTTTATGAGCCTGCTTTTATCAAATGCTGATTACTGGTTGTGAAGCTGCTCTGATTATGACTGGAATTGGAGTAAATTTTGTTAGGGAGGCTCCCCTTGGAAATCTGGTGGTTCATTTAGAATTGGGTTTTTCCCTGTGTCTTTGGCCAGGTGCCACTTACTGCTGTGACTTAGTCTTGTTGAGGCTAGTCACCTAACATGCAGAACAGGGATGATCATTGTGATTGCCTCTATAAGTTGTGAGAATCAGTGGAACCATTTGTGGGAAGGGTTCTGCACAGGCCCTGGCACTCAGTCAAGGCGCGGTGAACACTTATCATTGCTATTTTCTGACCTGTTGTCAAAGTGTATAATCCAATTGTGTCTGTGGTATGTGGTAAGGGGAGAAGAGATGTTAGAAAGAGGAGTTAGGACACAGGTTAACTCCTATCCACACTCAGGCCAACCTATGTTTGATGGCTGTTCTTGGCTGTCAGTTTGACTACATCTGAAGTTAACCAAACCCAAAGCTGCTGAGTACAGCTGTGAGGGAGGTTTTGGAGCGACTCATTTGAGGTGGGAGACCCACCTTAAATCTGAATCACACCTTCTAGTGGCAGCCGATATAAAAGACACGAAAGAAGGAAGCTCTTTGCTTTCCCTCCCTCTGGCAAGTTCTCTTCCTGGTATTAGAGTCCACTGCTTTTTTTTTTTTTTTTTTTTTGGCATTTACCAAAGACCATTTGAAACATCCAGCCTCATGGATGAAATGATTATTGGATTCTTGGAGAAAGCCATTGTTGGAATAGTCAAGCCACAACCTGTAAGCCACTCTAATAAATCCAACATGTATTCATTATATCAGTTCTTTTTCACTAGAGAAACCTAGCACATCATAGCACAGAGTCCAGGGTCTGTCCTGAGCTGTACTGAGTTTAATGATGGAACATGGGGAATGATTTCTTAAGCAGAGAGGTTGTGCGGTGTCCTGGCTGGTTTTGTGTGTCAACTTGACAAAAGTGAGAGTCATCAGAGAGAAAAGAGCCTCGGTTGAGGAAATGCCTCCATGAGATCTAGCTGTAAGGGATTTGCTCAATTAGTAATAAATATGGGAGTGATAACAGGTCCAGCCCATGTTAGGTGGTGCCATCCCTGAGCTGGTGGCCCTGAGTTTTTTAAGAAAGCAGACTGAACAAACCATGAGAGGCAAGACAGTAAATAGCACCCCCCAACGGCTTCTGCATCAGCTCCCACCTCCAGGATTCTACCTTTGGTGATGAACAGCAATGTGGAAATATAAGCTAAATACACTCTTTCCTCCCCATCTTGCTTTTGGTCATGATGCTTTATCACAGCAATAGAAACCCTAAGTAAGACAAATTGGCACCAGGAGTGGGATATTGCTGTGACAGATGCAGTAGTATGTGGGGGAGGATTGTGGAACTGTGGGCTGGAAAAACCATTGAGTGTTAAGACCTCAGTAGGATATTTTGTAGGAGCTTGGAAGATAGGAATATTGATAGCAAAAGATGGAGGCCTGGCTTGTGAAATTTCAGAGGGAAGATTAAAGACTGTATCAGGGCCATTTGCTATTTTAATTGAAGATTCTGTGGTCCTGGTTTGCTGAGGCTGAACAATCAACAACCAGCTGTGATTAACAAGGTCCTGGAACTTTTATGTTACTGGGACAATTGATGCTGGTCAGCTGGAGCTAAGAAATTAGTGTTTATTAAGAAGAGACCAGTGCCACTGAGGTGAAATCTTCCGGGAAGTGTTTTCTGAAATCACAGAGAAGCTGTGTTCCAGAGGCAGTCAAAGTTCTGCCTTATTCTGGGCCTCAGACTTAGTAATGTGTAAGAGTCACCCAGATGGCACCGGTTTTGAAGGCATGAAATGGTCGTGGAAAGCAACAGAGGCTTGGCATTGTGAGAATGCGGGAGACGCCATTGGTGAAGGTTCAGCCTCAGTAGCAGTTGAAAGCCCAGGGCTGAAGGGGTCATGGCAAAGAAGTTGAGGCCTGGCACCATGAACAAAGCCTCTGAGAGGCTACTGGTGAAACTGGGATCAGTTGCAGCAGAAGATCTCATAGTTTGGAGATGCCAGTAACGTGGGGTGACCTTCAAGAAGAGAAGCAGCAGTGGAGTGGAGTCAGCCAGAGCCCAGAAGATAAGCCTTCTGTGCTACAGAGGGAAGAGCTGTAGAAGTGACCCAAGCCCTTTGGAGGAACCTAGAAGATCATATGTGTATCCCAGACATTGGACACTGAGTTATTTATATACTGTTGGGGTTTAGTTTTGCTTGGTTCAGATTATGACTGTGCCCTGGTTATTTCCTCTTAGAGAAGGTATTTAAAGTTTTATTTTTACAGTTGCCCACAGCTGAAAGACCTTAAACTTTTAAAAGAGATCTGAATTTCTAGACAGATTGAATATTTTAAGGAGGTTAAAATTTTAATGTATTAGACTTTGTAAAGACTGTGGGACTTTAAAAGTTATTTATGTTTTTTAGTGTGATATCTTGGGGATGAATAAGAGAGGAAGGATTGTAGCTTAATAGTGATATGTTTGTGTGCCAATTTGACAATGGGTCAATTTTACTTGGCTAGTTTTGTGTATCAGCGTGACACAGTGAGAGTCATCAAAGAGGAAAGAGCCTCAGTTGGAAAAAAAAATGCCTCCATGAGATCCAGCTGTAAGGCATTTTCTCAATTAATGACCAATGGAGAAGGGCCCCGCCCATGGTGGGCGGTGCCATTCCTGGGCTGGTGGGTCTGGGTTCTATAAGAAAGCAGGCTGAGGAAGCCATATACAACAAGCCAGTAACTAGCACTCCTCCATGGCTTCTGCATCAGCTCCTGCTTCCAGGACTTTGCCCTGTTTGAGTTCCTTTCCTGACTACCTTTGGTGATAAACAGCAATATGGAGGTGTAAACCCAAATAAACCCTTTCCTCCCCAACTTGCTTTTGGTCATGGTATTGGGTTGCAGCAATAGAAATCCCAACTAAGCAATGGTGTCATGATGATGTATTAGTCAGGGTTTTCTAGGGTAGCAAAACTTATTGAATGAATCTCTCTCTCTTTACATATCTATGTATAAATGCATGTATCTTTCCTCCTCAAGATTCATACATATGTGTATGTGTGTGTGTGTGTGTGTGTGTGTGTGTGTGTGTGTGTATGATTTGTTAGAATGATTTGCAGGCTATGTGACAATTAATCCAAAATTGGCTGGCTATGGATGGAAAGTCCAAGAATCCAGAAGTTGCTTGGTCCAGGAGGCTGGATATCTTAGCTAGGCTTCAGTAGAAGACTAAAGAAGTAGGCTCTAATACCAAAAAACCAACTTTGCAGAAGGCTAGAGCAAGCAGGCAAAAAGCAGAAGCTTCCTCCATCCATGTCTTTCTTTAGGCTTCCAGCAGAAGGTATTGCCCAGATTAGAGGTGTATCTTTTTGCTTCAAGATCCACATCCAAGGCACGTGGATCTCAAACTTCTGCACTAGAAGTGGATCCACCCACTCCAAACCAAGCAAAAAATATCTCACAGCTGTGTCCTCCATTTCTGGATTGTAGTTCTTTCCAGATGTAGACAAGCTGACAACCAAGAACAGTCATCCCAGATGAGATTAATAGTCACTGGTTCTACTACTGGTTTTTATCTTCTAATCTATCTGAGGAGTCTTAAACATCTAAACCAGAGAGCTCAAGGCCACTGCTGAATAAGAGGCCAAACTAGCATGTCTGGGGACCAGAAGGACAGTGCTGCATAGTGCTGTGTTTATAGGCTTGTCTGAAAAACAAACAGCTCCTCAAAAGGTAATTGTGAAGTCACAGAAAATTTCTGAGACCTGAGATCAAAACCAACTAACGTATAGATGTGGGGAAGCTCGTTGCCTGTGATGTACAATGAAGTATCAAATGCATGTATTTATGAAGTGTTAAAATCTGCCCTTAGAGCCAGATGGGCTTCCGGATTACCCAGGAAGCACACATCACCGTCCCCATAGCATTTAGCTTGTAAATCTAGATGCGTCTCTAAACTGGGCTCTGCAGCTGGCCTCTCGTTCTTCACCAGGCCGCCCCAGGGATTCACCAGCAGCAGCCTCATGAGGCGGAAGTCATTACAGGAGCTTCAGGATGCTTTACAGAGGCCAGCCAGGAGTTTGTTTCCTGCAACTCACCCAAGACCAATGGAAATCTCCAACATGCGATGCCTCACTCCACTTCTGCAGCCGTGGCCAGAGACGTAGACTGAGGAGTAAAGGCAGGATTACTCAAGTTTCAGGTTGGGGTCCTCTAAGCTGCCACTGCCTTCCATTCTCCCTTCTTATCTTACATGTTAACAGGAGGCAAGTATTAAAGTTCAAAAAAGAGTAACAAAAAATGGTCATCCGAATCTGAGTGTGCAATGGCTTCCCCAGTGAGGGATGGATTTTTCTAACTCTCCCGAGTAGCCCATGAGGCTTGTTTATGTGAGAAGGAAGTGATTTTCTCATGGGCGTTCTGAGATGAGAGACTTGGAAACCTGTCTTTAAAAAGCATGGTTTTATTATTCTTGCTTGATAAACAGCCCTTGAACATCCAGACCTGACTGTCTCTTGTTCCCTGTCACTTTCTTCCTTGATATGTTTTGATTCCTTCGGGCTGATTTCACATAAAATTAGAAAAGAAACAAAATTAGATGGCTTCTTGAGATGGCTTCTTGGGCCACATAGAGGTGTGACATGAGACAGACCAAGCCCTGTGATGTCACACAGACAGGTGTCTTTAAGGTTTTTTCTAGGCCTGGCTCTCTTGCTTTCCTGTTCTCCGGCTCTCCAGAGGATCTCAGCCACGCCCCCCTCTTCCACTCCCGCAGTCTCAGGGAAACTTAAAACACGGATAGATTGGAACTCTTCACTTTGACCAAATCTTGATTCTCTTTCAGTCATTCCTAACAGGGAGCCCTATATCCAGGAGTTACATCCCAATCCTGGGAGTCCGTTTCATTCCTTCCTTTTCTCTCATCGCCATCTTGTCCTGTTTCCCATCCATCCACCCATCCCTAGCTCATGTGGACTCCCACAACGTTCTCAAAGCCACCCAGTCCTACCTGGGTGATGGACCAGCCCGACTCTATCTAAGACTAAGTCATCTTGTTACAAAACAAGTCCATTCCTGTTTTCTGTAAAAATTGGATTTGACCAGGGCTTGACCCATTTTCTGGAATGTTCCACACCCCTGATCTCCACCCTGATGATAAGATGTTCTGCCAAATAAAATTGAAATGTTTTGACAAGTTTCTATATAATCAAAAACCCCGGAATACTCTAGTCTTGCAAGTTGTCTTTCTCTCTTTTTTTCTTTTGTTATTATTATGGTTATATAAGCCCTACTATTTCCCATGTTCAATGCTATTTTCTCAAACCATGATTTAGGGAGATAGTTCTGTCTGACAGAAAATAAAGCTTGCTTAATTTGTCCAAAGATAATTCTCTGGAATTATTATAGTAGTTTCCAAACGATGGTTCTTTTATAAACTTAAAAATGCCATACCTTATTCTGCCTCAGGACCTTTGCAGGTATTATATCTTTTGAAATATTTGGACTAAGTTCTTCCTCTTTCTTAGTTACTTAATGGTCACTCTTTCTTTAAGTATCAGACTAGATCTTGTCTTAGGTATGTCTTTCTTTGCCTTTAATCCATTCTGGGCAGGCTTCCTATTTACATGTTTTTGTGACATCATATAATACTTAACAGTACTTGTCATTTTGTGCTTGTTTATGTTATTATTTAGTGTCTATATCCTTCAGTAAGCAATAAGTGTAGCAAGTGTTTTTCATGTATGGTGTATTTCAGATGCCTGCCTCACACGGACCCTGGTAAACTCCAGCTGTTAGTTACATGTAATTGATTGAATGAACAGATGAATGATCTCAGTGGAATTTTGGATTAAATGGAATGAGGATTAAGCAAAATAAGATGCACAAAATTCCTAATATGGAGTAGACCCTTAATAAATATTTGTGAACTCGGTGTCCTCCTGCCCCATCTGGGACGAGGCTTTCTATTGTAGCTAAAATGTTTTGTGCTAAGCACATATTTGTTCCTAGAAGTGACCTAAGCCTTAAAGATTTATTTCTGTTTGAACTTTATTAGCAGTTATATGCAGACAAATTTTCAAAGAACTACAACCACAACATAAACTACACCCCTTTATTTATCTGTTGTGTGTGTTGCTATGAACTTCTGTTACCTGGTTTTAGAAATTAAACCTGTCTCTTTCAAAGTGACCACAAATTATTAATGAGACTCTGCAGACACTGGCTCCCAGGGACTTGTCTCAGGTCTCATAACTCAGCCCTTTACCATGCTGCTATACAGCTTCTGGTGAAGCTATCTTCTTTAGGCAACTTCCACTGGCTCAAGAACTCAAAAACATGCAAAGGCTCCCCCATCATGAGACCCAGAAGTGCCAGGACAAAGACGTAAAGGAATAAGCTGGTTACAGCAAATACTCTGGGGAGAGGGCTTTGTAGCAGAGATGAACACAAAATTTCAAGACATTCCCAGAAGAAGGCAAAATTCCCAGATTGAATGAGCAAAACAGGGTCTATGGGTTTAGCCATTGGTATCAGCAGGGAGCTGGGAAGGAAGACTTGCTTGAACAAGTTTCCAAACTTGCTCTGCAGGAGCTGCAGAGGTCAGTCTGTGCTCCCCTCTCCTTGGCCTCCACATACAGAACAACTAGTGTCCTGGGATTGCTCCTAGACTAGAACTTAAGCCCAAACAGCAACTGCAACAAAATGGCATGGGTGTTTCCCTGAAGAAAGGGAGCCGTGTTGAGAGAGCAGCACTTTCTCAGTCAGTCTTGCTGCCCAAGACTGCATTGTGCTACCTCCTAGAATTAGACTGTTCCTCATTGACTTCCCCAAACAAAAACCGTCATCAGATCTATCCCATCCAGACACACAGAGATTACAATCCTGTAGGAAGAAGACCAATATGTTTTGTTTTTTTTTTTTTTTTTCTGGAGAAAGAAGAGATATTTAAGGACACAGAAGATAAGCTTAGAAACCCATCAGCTATAGTGAGAGTGAAGAGACTAGAAAGGACATAATAAAGGATCGTCACGAAATTATCTGTTACAATAAAAAAATATTTTGCCAAAAATTTAAAAATCAATATCAAGTACAAAATCAAGGCAATTTAACAAAATAGAGAAAATGACAAATTTAAAATTAGCAAAAGATCAATGCAGGGCTCAACATACAACCAGTAGGAGATCTAGATTGTATGATATAGATTGTGTGTGTGTAAAATTTCCAAGAGTCGATAAAAGTCACAGATCTTCAGTTTGATGTGGTTGGTCAAATACTGAACGGTACAAAAGGGAAAAGATCTACGCTCAAGGATAATTTCATCAAAATTTGAGGCGCCTAAATAAAAAGAAGAAACTAAAGATTTCAACAGTAAAACAAACAAATCAAGTAGCCTGCATCGTATCTGACGAAAGTCAGCGGGCATCAGCGTTGCTGGATGCTGGAAGCTGTGGAGCACCGCTGAAAAGTTCTAAGGGAAATTATGTTGACCTGGATTTCCGCTGACCTAGAATTCTGGATACTGCCAACCTGTCAATCAAGTGGGAGGATAAAAAATTATTTTTAGACCTAAAGGGATTCAGAATACTTGTCTGGTAGAACAAGAAAATACTTTTAGCAAAATGGGGAGGAAAAAAAAAAAAACACCATCAGCAAGGAAACAGTGGGTCTAAGGCAAGGAGGAAGGCTCCAATGTGGTAGGGTATGTCCTGCTAGGAGAAGAATTAGTCTACATGGACAGAGAGAGAGAGTTGAGGTCACTCTGAGTAAAAATGGAGATTCCATGAAATTTTATCAGTAGGAGGTAGAAAGATATCAGAGATACTTTTGCAGTGTATTAATTTTTCTTTCAACCAAAGAAAGAAAGAAAGAAAGCCAAAGGCTAAAGAGACAGCTCAGTGATTAAGATTACTGTCTGCTCTTGCAAGAGAACCTGGGATGAATTCCCAGCATCCGATGGTGGCTCACAACTATTTGTAACTCCAGTTATAGGGGATCTGGTGACTTCCACTGGCCTCTGTGGAAGTATCAGATATATACATGTTTCACATACAGGTAAACACTCATCCACATTAAAAAAAAAAGTCTTAAAAAAGCAGTTGGAAATCCAAATGAATGAAGTCATGGGGAACATGAGTGGAGCAATGTTGGGGTACAGATGCTAAATGAGATTGATCTTGATGATGTTCTTCTCCAAATGTCCCACCCAAGGGTTATAGCACTTACCTCAGGGAAGGGAAAGCCATTCTGTGACATCATTTAGATATTACATGAACAATATCTACATAGAGTTATAATTCAAAAGTCATTTAGTCTAAACTTAGACCATGTCAAAGGCTTAAGGTTGCAGATGATGAACATCATTATTCCCAGCTATGTAAAGTACAGAAGTAGGAAGACATGGAGCAGGTAAGGACAGTGAGATTTAGACTTCGGATGGGAGATGGTCGTCAGAGATGATCGCTAAATGTTGATGAATCAAAAATAGCAGTTTATGTCTATTATTTAAAACTGCTCTGACAGCTGAGGTACTGTGAATAGCTGGGTGTTGTTATTTATTCCTAATGGGAAACAGAAGGTGTCAGAAGAAGACTGCTGTCATTTATTCAGCTCATCACTAAGCAATAAATAATCATGCTCATTTCTAAGAATATTGACTAGGGAATAGTTTTAAATTAATGAGCACAGACATAGCATGCCTTTCAATTATTAAATGTTTACTCCAAAGGGGACGGGTCTTCTAGAGCACTGACTTTAATGCTTTCAGTGCTTGAAGCCCAAACAGAGTGAAGGGTACAAATATTTCAGGTTTCCAACTGCCCTGATTATCTTTGGTAATCATCAAACTGCTGGAGAAATGTCCTGTTAAAAGCCAAAGAGGGCCAATTTCCAGACACACCACTGAGTACAAGTGCTCGCTCTGTCAGTGGGTTTGATTTCAGCAGCCTCCTCCGCCTAACTCAAGTGGTATTTGCTGGGGAGATGGGCTGGAGGCAGCAGCCCCCCTCTGAAGGCACAGGGAGCCACAGAGGCATTGGCTAGGCCTCGGCTGAGAGAAACAGCTTTTTCAGCTGAACCATCTCTCGATGCTGCTTGCTGGGGGCCATGTCTTGTACAAGGCGCACAACACATCACTGACCCGTGTCTGTGCTCTACATTCTGACCTCCAAGACAGTAAGACTAAACAAATGCCAAACACTGGGCATTGGGGGCAAGTTTTCTTCTGAACTGTCCTAGAAATGTGAGCCCTTCTTACAAAGGAAAAAGATGTTTCTACTTGGGGAGCATGCTTGCTGTGCTTTCTGGTGGTGGTTGAAGAGCTGTCAGGCCTGCAGTCCTAAGTGGGAGGCTCCCTGTCTTAGTTTCCTTTTCCCTTGCTTGGTTAAAACATCCTGAGAAGAAAAGAAAACAATCTAAGTGGGTTCAGTGTTCGTTTATTCTGGCCCACAGTCCATCGTGGCTGGATGTGAAAGTCAGAGAGGCAGGAACTATGCAGCATCCACAGTGAAGAAACAGAGAGCAGTGGGTGTTTCCTAGGATCAGTTCTCTTTCTTCATCTTAGACTACACAGGGCATGGTCACTTAGTCAAGATGGACCTTCCCATATCAACTAATGCAATCAAGGTAACCATACAGATAGATAGATAGATAGATAGATAGATAGATAGAGATAGATAGATATAAATATACTGATGTGTATACATACATACACTCACACGCACACACACATGCACACATATATAATTAAGATGTTTAGAGGGGCATAGGAGAAGAGGGTAGGAGAGTGGGACTGGGAGGAGATGAGGGAGGGGGCTATAGCTGGGCTACAAAGTGAATAAATTGTAATAAATAAATAAAAAGAAAAATAATTAGGATGTTTGATAACTCTTTCATGCCTAGCTAATTGCTTCAAATGATAGGCTTTGGTGTCAAAAGATTGCTTTGATCTCAGCCCCTTCCCAAAGTGTTCCCTTGCATTGGTTTCAGTGACAGAAATCATGGCAAAATTCCATATTTTAAGGCAATTAGACAAGCATAGGGGATTTGATGTATACCATAACATTCTCTACATTGAGCAGTAATGGGAAGCCCATGATGTCACATGGCATTAGTACTCTGTCAAACAAGTGTGTTATGAAACTTCCTTAGAAATACGAATTGGAGTTAGAGGGAGAGGGCAGATCAGCTTGAAGAACAGAAGTAGAATAGGACACAGAGTAGACAGCACACAGATACCATGATGTGAAAAAGCCTACCTAAGGCCTACAAGCACAGTAGCACAGCGACTTCTCTTTCCTGGCCATCCCTTCTGATGTCCGGCCCTAAGTGGGGACGTTGTCTTGGAAAAAAAAACAGTGGCCCAAGATTTTTCTTTTCCCGTCTGGGCAAATTGGAAGAACTTTGAATTTTAGCAAGGAGAGGATCCCTGTGTAAAATTAGTGTGGATTCCTATAAGTTGAACTGAACATCCTTCATATGTGGAAAACTGGTGTCTTGGACACACACACACACACACACACACACACACACACAAGAGTGTGATCTGTGCACATGTGCATGCTTGTGTGAATTAAGCTCGCCTCTAAGGTGGTGCTCCCTTTGTCAGAATTGGACAATTACATTAGCGGAGTACACACAAAAGAAGCATATTGAGTATAAATGCTGGTTGAGTTTCTGGCGCTTCCCTTGGTTGAATCCCAAAGCAGAGAAGAGCCATGTAGATTAGACTCAGATAAAATAAATGCTGTAAAGAGAGTCAATGGACTGTGAATTCAGACCCATTAACTTTAGGGGGACCCTAGGTAAGGCCTCATCTCTTCAATTATCTGGTTACAGGGAAAGTGCAAACCTGCAAATGTCTCCTGAATGTCTCTTGCTGGCACTCGAGTGCTGGCCATTTCGTGTCTAACGGGAACTCTGCACAAAGCACAGAGTAGCCCAGAAGAAGAGGGTACGCCCTCTTTCTGGCTGCTTGCTCTTTCATGTCCTGGGGACAGTCCTTCTTTCCTTCTTCTGGGTTTCTCTGTTATCGGTGCCAAGAGTCTTAAAATTCTAGACCTGTCCTCTCATCAGAATATGTTGGTTCAGGAGTTTCTGAAATACATGTGTAGGGGTCACTTTCTCTTTCTTTTCGTTTAATTTTAAATTTACATCCCAAGGGTGCCCCTTCCTCCTCTCTTCCAAGTCCCCCTTTCCCTCCTTCCCCCTTCCTCTCTCCCTTTTCTCCCAGAAAAGGGGAGTCCACCTTCCCCCATTCAATCCTCTCCAGCACATCAAGTCACATCAGGACAGAGCATATCCTCATCCCCTGAGGCCAGGCAAGGCAGCCCTGCTAGGGGAAAAATGATCCAAAAGCAGGCAATAGAGTCCATGTTAAAAACAGCCCCTCCTCCATCCACCAGGTGCCACATATGAAGACCAAGCCTCACATCAGCCATATATGTGCAGGGGGCCTATGTCCAGACCATGCATGCTCCTTAGCTGATGTCACAATCTTTGTAAGCCCCCATGGGACTGAGTTAGTTGTTTCTGTTGGTCTTCTTGTGAGGTTCCCGTCCCCTCCAGATTTTTCCATCTTTCTTCCCAACACTTCCACAGGACCCCCAGAGCTCTGCCCCATGCTTGGCTGCAAGTCCCAGCATCTGTTCCCGATCTGCTGCTGGCTGAAGCCTCCCAGACAACAGCCAACTTAGACTCCTGTCTGCAAGCATAGCAAAGGATCATTAATAGTATCAGGGACTGGCTCTCTACCATGGGGTGGGCCTCAGTTTGGGCCAATTACTGGCTGGACATTCCCTCAATCTTTGTTCCCTTTTTAACCCTGCACTTCTTGTAGGTGGGATAAATTTCGGATAAAAGGTTTTGTCGGTAGGTTATGGTTCTCTTCCTTCCACTGGTCCTGCATGGATAGATGATGGTCACTTTAGTCTTCAGCCTCCTCCCCCCTTAGGAGTCTCAGCTAGAGTCAAACCCATATCCTCCCAGGAGCCTACCCTGTTGCAGGCCTCCAGATTGACAAGGAGATGACTCCTCAGTTTCCCTTCTTGTTCCCAGCCCTCTTGCCTCTCATGTAGGGATCATTTTGAAGACCTCTACTTTCCACACAGGACCATTGCTCTACTCAATAAACTTTTTGTGCTGTCTTTGTTTATATAAACATATGTGATGTATATGTACATGTGTGTACATATATGTATATATTTAGTGGCCTTTGGGGAAGACGGGGGAAGTATCCTTTCTTCGCTTAGCACTTCAAGCTCAGGGTACCCAAGACTTCCACACCTTTTCTATCAACTGATCACACAGAACCCCGTGCAGAAAGGTCATGTGAAAAATGGGGCCCACAGAGGTGGAAGGGCTTAACTCAGGGCTGTAGAGCAGAGCTGAAACTAGAAACCAGATCTCTTTCTTCCATTTCCAGTTCCTTCTCCATGGAACAGCTAGTCCACAGCCGCAGTAAACGTGAGGTGAGCGCTCATCTGTCCCTATGGAAACAAAGAGAAAAGTACCAACCGCATTCGCTGCCTTCAGCCGGGTGTCTATGCCTGTCTCTGTATGACGCTCCTGCTGTGATGAACACAATCTCGTTCCTTGACCTCAGAAGTCTGAAGCCTGTGAAGAAGTCAGAGCTAGCTTTCATTCCCTTGTAAGTCAGAGAAACTGTTTATCTTTGCTCAACACCTTTAAACCAACAGACACAGGGTGGGGTTAAAAACCCTTTTTAGGTCTTAAAAGCAAATGCTGTTTTGTTTCCCATTTTCCCCTTTTATCCTATGACTCCAAGCAGGCTTATACAGCGTACTCTCCCTTGATTAGCACAGGAAGTATTCAAAGTAGCTTGAGACCCACATGGTTGTGAACAGATACCCCCATTTCTTTCTCAGTTTCTGGCAGTTTTGACTTAAATGGGGGGGAAAAGGAAGGACTAGGGCTGGGAATAAGTTTTAAAAGGCAGTGGCCTGAGTGTAGCATCTTTTCCTTGACATGTTCTTTGAGATGGCCTCAAGACTCCCAAAATGGATAAAACTACCCATGGGGATGAGACTGGGGTGGGGCCAGTGGGTCACGGGAGATTCATGAGTACTGAGGCTCTGAGAATCACAGGGAGTCAGTGCTTAGTCCCCTGATAATAGAAGGCCCTCAACTGGGCATTAAGGCACTCTCCCTGACTGCAGTGGATGCTGCTCCCAGGACTCCACAGGACAGGCTGGATGGTCAGCTCTTGGGCACCTTGTGATGAACAGAGGAAGCAACAGCTATGGGGGTGGGGCATGTGGCCTGATTGCAGTTACAGGTAGGGAGGAACAAGAGTCAGATACTCCACACAGCTCCCCACACACACATACACAAAGCATCACTGATCATTAAGTGACAGCCTGGACAAAAGGCTAGGAATCATCGTCACATGGTCCAAGTGATTGGAGTATGATGCTATATAGAGAATTTATCTATCTATCTCTATCTATCTATCTATCTATCTCCTACCTACCTGCCTATTGCTGTGCTGAGGATGAAACCCTGACCCTTGAGCGTATTCATTTATAATTGGCCCTCTACATAAGAAACAGAAAAACTATGGGGTGTGGAGTATGTATTCTTTCTGGCTCCTAGGTTTCTCTTCTCCTGCTTGTCATCTAGAATGGAAGACATCCACCCTGTTTTCCACTATTGTCTGCACCCGTGGTCTTGAAATGGTAGACCTGCCCCTCTCATTAAAAGACACTGGCTCATGAGTTTCAAAAGGGGCCTCTTCCACTAAGCTGCACTCCCCCAATAGCCGGCCCAAGCGTGTAGATAAAAATCAAGTAGAAAGTCTCGTCTCTATCAGAACTTTCTTTCTAGTTTTGTCTGTTCTTCTCTGAGAACCTCAAGCCTACTTTTAATTGATTTTTTAAATTTCAGTTTATTTACTGAATTGCTATTACTAGTGTCAGGGGCTGGCTCTCTACCGTGGGGTGGGTCTCAGTTTGGGCCAGTTTTTGGTTGGACTTCCCCTCAATCTTTTTGCCCTCATCATTCCCGCACTTCCTGTAGGCGGGGTAATTTTTGGATCACAGGTTTTGTCGTTGGGTTGTCGTTCCCCTCTTTCCACTAGTCCTGCCTGGCTAGGAGGTAGGCACTTCAGTCTTCATGCCCCCCCTCCTCCATGTTAGGAGTCTCAGCTAGAATCACACACATATCCTCCCAGGGGCCTCCCTGTAGTAGTAGGCCTCCAGCCTGACCAAGAGATGCCCCTCCCCAGTTTCCCTTCTTGTTCTCAGCCCTCCCACCTCCCACCCTCATTCTCCCCACATCTGATCCTCACCCTTCCTTCCCTCCTCATCCCGTCTCCTGCCCAGTTCCCGCTCTTCATCACTTCTGCTGTCTATTCTATTTCTCCTTCTGAGTAACATTCTGGCACCCTCCCTTGGGCCTTCCTTGTTACTTAGCTTCTTTGGCTCTGTGGGTTGTAGTATGGTCTAATATCTGCTTATAAGTGAGTACATTCCCTCTGTGTCTTTCTGGGTCTGGGTTACCTCCCTTGGGATGATCTTGTCTAGTTCCACCCATTTGCCTGCAAATTTCATGATTTCTTTGTTTTTAATAGCTGAGTAGTATTCCATTGTATAAATGTACCATAGTTTCTGTTTCCACTGTTTGGTTGAGGGACATCTGGGTTGTTTCTAGTTTCTGGCTGTTACAAATAAAGCTGCTATGAACATAGTTGAGCAAATGTCCTTGTTATATGATATAGCATTCTTTGGGTATATGCCCAGAGGGGTATAGCTAGGTCTTGAGGTAGAACTATTCCCAGTTTTCTGAGAAATAGTTGTCTCTCGCCTCTCCTGCATACAAAGAAATAAATTCTAGCTCTGATTTTTCTCAGCAGGTTTGGCTTATTCTGGTCATCTCTAGATGTTCTAAGTGGGCATCACCCCACACCCCACACTGTCCCTCTAAAACTGTTCTCAAAGTCCTGACCTCCAACTCTGACCTTCCTGATGGATGACCCAAGGCAAGAGCATCACTCTGAAGTATTATTATTTTTTCTTCTTTTTCACCAAAGTAAACCCCACCACCCCAAATTCCAGCAGAGTGATGACGATCTCTTCGTAAATGTCTTTGTGTTACTGGTGGACACAAAGTTACTGGTGTTTCTACAGGGCACATGATGACTGTCCTGATGCATCCTCTCACCCACGGGCTCTATGAGCTTCAACCCTGACCCCCTTTTTGTGCTCTGGCTTCCCATGCCCCTGAGCCTATCCCTACGTCTTACTCTAGAAGAAATTCTCTTTGCTGGGTGGTCCCCTCAACATCAGGCACATACTACAACATCACCCAGCTTAAACTAGTTATCCTCTCTTAAGTCTAATTTTCATTTTTTGTTACGACCTCTATTTCCTGCTCTTTTTTTTTTTGCCTTACAACTACTGAAAAAAAAAATCTATGTTCACTGTCCTCACTTTTCTTTTCTTTTCTCTGGAGAACACCCAAACAGGCTTTTATCTCCCCACTCCAGCCTTCTGTAGATCACCAGAGACCAATGTTAAGTCTTCGCCCTGCTCCTCTCATTTGACCTCCTAACAGGATTTGACACTTCACTCGCTCTGTGCCTGTTGCAGCCCTTTCTTCCCAGGCCTTAGGGACATTGCTCTTCTATTTTTTTTTTTTCAGATGTCTTTGCCTGGGCTCCACCTTTTCCAGATCTCTAGATATCGCTAGTTTCAGCATAAAGCCCTGCTTGTGTTCCCTCTATAAAAATCTTCTGTCTTATACGTTAAATACCACAGCAATGTTTCTGTATTCATAACAGATTTTTATTTTTATTTTTTTAAAATTTATTTATTATGTATACAATGTTCTGCCTGCATGTGTGCCTGCATGCCTGTGAGTGCCAGACTTGTGCCCAGCTGCCTACTCATCATCGCCATCTCACTTTCTCCTGCATCCCACGTCTAATTCATAAGCAAGTCCTTTATGCTGTTTTCTTCAAAATACGGTAGTCAAAGACAGGGCATGATGGGCACACCTTTAATCCCAACACCCAGGAGACAGGCAGATCTCTGTGAGTTTGAGGCCAGCCTGATCTACATAGCAAGTTCCGTGACAGCCAAGGCTACATAAAGTCCTTTTTCTATGTGTGTGTGTGTGTGTGTGTGTGTGTGTGTGTGTGCGCGTGCATATAGATACATATATATGCCAATCCTAGTTGTCTGATTGTGCCTTCTGTTTGGACTATGACTTTCTTTTGTAGATTAAACATTTTCTTCTAACTTGTTAAATGACATTACAGTCACTTCAGATTATATATAGCTATGTAGACCAGGCTGGCCTTAAGCTCACAGAGATCTGCCTGCCTCCCAAGTGCTGGGATTACAGGCATGACTGCCATGCCCTGTCTTTGAATGTCATATAAATAAATATTGTATACAATCTATCTATACATATTTCCTAATCTCTATCTATCTATCTATTCATAAACCTATCTACCCACCTATCTTCCTATGCTGATCTCCTAAATTAAAAAACAAACAACAAACAAACCAAAACAAAACAAAAACTCTGCTCAAGATTTTTTTTTTAATTTAGGAAAAGAAAATAAAGAAAAGTGTGCTTCTATTTATTTAAGTTAAAGTAAACTATAGCCACGACACAACATTTTGAAATTATGTTTATATGACCAAAAAAAGATAAACAAAAGAAGCAATAACAGAATAAGCCAAGAGGGTTCTTCTCAGTGGTGGAGTCAGGGTGGGAAGTGGAGGGTTTAAATGGAGTCACCAGGTCTGGAGAGATGGCTCAGAGGTTAAGAGCACTGGCTGCTCTTCCAGAGGCCCTGAGTTCAATTCCCAGCACCCACATGGTGGCTCACAGCCATCTATAATGAAATCTGGTGCCTTCTTATGGCATGCAGGCAGAACATTGTATGCATAATAAATAAATTTTAAAAAAATAAAAATAAAAATCTGTTATGAATGCAGTTGCCAAGGGATTTGCTTTGTGGTACTTTGTGAGAATGCCATATACATAAAATCACACAGTGCAGATTTTCCTGCTTTTTAATCTATACAATGCAAGAGAAAAGGAAAATCTACTGGGCATGGAAATACTGTTGAGAGTCTGGAATTCCAGCCTGGGTTGGATTTCACTCTGCATTTTGGGGAGCCAGGGAGGTGCCATTTGTTAGGAAGAGGTCACCCTTTAACATTTCACTAACAAGTCTAGGTAAAAAGGGAGTGTTCTCATAAGGACAACCTTCGTTTCGAAGTATTTCTATTTTATTTTAAGACGGGGTTCCACTCCATGGCCGGACTGAAACTGACTCACCACGTGGTCTAGTCTGGCCTTGACTCTGAGGTGCTAAGATTACTAGTGTGTGCCATCACACCCAGCTTTGAACACTTTAACAATTATCTTCACTAGGTGAAGTACGTATACTTTTTAAATTTCAATACTTTAAAAAAGTAAAGTAGGTCATCAGAATGTTCCATGCCAATGGCCAATCCCTGTTCTTTTTCTTGACTTGGTGGTATCCATTTGAGAGGATTTACCTTAATTTACTTAACAATTCTTTTATTATTACTTTAAACTCACTTGGCATTTCATTATTACAGGTAATGCCTCATAAACACCATTTCCTCACTGCATAATCACCTTAGAATACAGTCTCGGAAATATTATCTTAAGGTCAAAGATTATGAATATTTTAATGAATATTGATACTGCCAAATTACTTTCCAGAGGAACTTTCAACATAGTTCATATTGCCAGCTAGTGCGGGAGGGTAGGTCCATTCGTTCAGTCATTCAGCAGATATTTAATGTGTACCTATGGTACGCTAGCATGCTGTTTGCTGCTGAACAGTATAATATCAGGTAGGATCACACAGAAGCAAAAGCCAGCTACAGTCGGTGGGCCTCGAAGGTTCCCTCGGAGACCAAGTCTGCTCAGCAGATTAGCCATAAAACGTGTTGTGGCTGTGTTTTGGTAGGCAGAAGCACCTGCCCATGGCTTCTGAAGAGTGGTTACATAGACAATGATATTTCAGAAAGACTAATTAGATATTGATGGGTAACGGCTAACGGCTGCTGGCAGAGGGTGTGCCATTTTCCTTCCGTGGTATTGTCACTAGTAACTCGCCCTCGCTTAAGTAAATAAACTCCCGCCAAGGTTCAACTCAGATTCAACCTAGTAGATCCTTTCCAAAAAAAAAAAGAAAAAAGAGAGAAAAGAACTTCTTGGGAAGTACAAGGATTCTAGTGGAATAAGAGTTTAATGGTGGGGTGTATATGATCAACATACAGGTATGAAATTGTCAACGAGTGATTAAAATTCTCTCAAAGTGAGGACTCCTAAAGTAAAGAACTGGAGGGAAGAGCAGAAGAGAAAGAGAGAGAGAGAGAGAGGTGACTGTAACTCCATTTAACAAGTTAGGAGAAAATATTTAATCTACAAAAAAAAAAGTCATAGTACAAGCAGGAAGTATAATCAGACTGTTAGGGTTGACAGTTCCACGCTGCAGATGGCTGATGGACTTTGGAGTCTAACTGTGACACCCGCCAGCCCTGGTCTATGCCGTCTACAACCTGATGGTTAGCTAATCATGAGGTCTGATTAGCATAGCTGTGGGACTCTCAGTGGCTACAGTTCTAATTTTCTGTCTGCCCTAAATGCTACTTGAAGGTAGCCCTTTGCATCCCGCGTGTGTCGCGATTTCCCCGGGCCGTTGCTGGCCTTGCTCCATAATAGATTCCTACCGTCTGATACATACATTTGCTCCTACATCACCATCACAATTCACTGCTGCAAATGAGTATAAGTGGCATCAAAATGCCCCCCTCTTCCCCGCCCCCCAGCTTTTACCAGCTCTCTCCATAAAGCAAAGAGGCAATGAATCAGTCAGATGTTAAACATCCACATTGAAGCTGCATCTCTGGCTTTGGGCCCCAAGTCTCTGAGCTGGCACCAATTTGAGTTTAGGATTGGCCTAAGTGTGTCTTCCTGCCGTGGCATATGCGATAGCACTGACCAAGAATTATAGACCGCGGGTCCTGAAATCCCACAACACTAATGGACTGTAATGCTTTAGCAGAGATGAGGGAGTAGGAGCAGCGTAATTTAGGAAAATCATTTGTTTTTAGTAATGCTTTACGCCGCTGTGCAGTCTGCTTCTTTCTATGTGAGCGGGCACTGAGGCCGCTGCCCCAGCTCTGCGGGGGTGGCGTGTGTCATTGCTAAGAGCCTTCAAACCGGTGAAATGAGATTGTTGAATATTCAGGAGACTTTGATTGGACTTAAATAATTTACCGTCTTGTAAAAACCAGGGGCAAATCCGGAGAGATCAAAATCTACTTAAGACAAACTTCGTGGTCCAGATTTCCCTCTATTTCTCTTGGCCGTCCATTAGTTTCTCGCTTTTTTTTTTCATATCATTTATGATTTCTCCGTTCTTTTAAGAGTGATTTGTAATCCATAAAGCCTACACTTACTTCTCCCGTGGGTGGCTCTAAGAACATTGAGAATGCACTGTTTCCCAAGTCTGCCTTGGTAATTTTTGTATAGTGTTCCTAAAGCTTATTCCTATCTTTTACCAGAGGCAGAAGGAAGCAGGCTGGTTATTAAATATTATCCACAGTCGCAAATTGGCAGTGGCTTTGTTTGATATCAGAATGTAACTCTAACACTTTATGTTACAGAATAGTGTAAGCCCAGCTTATTTCCCTCTGCATTTTTACAACATTGATGTTTTCTTACTGCACATGGGGTGTGAATGCCTTGCTGGGCCTCAAACTGGCTCTGCTGGACCTAGAGGTCTGGCTGCCAGTTTGCAGACAGTAGAGGACGAATCCCCTCTGCTGCAGGCTGCAGCCTTGAGCAGCTTTACCACTGAGTCTGGGTCCTGTCCTGGAGCTGAAGTGCATTACTAACCATGTCCCCGCCTGGCAGAGAAATCTTGCTGTCATCGTGCCTGTCACCAGCTGCATCTCACTCGCCCTGGGCTGTCCTCTAAAGAACGCTTGCCTCTCCAGATGACTGGTAGGCCTGAGTCGCTACTGCTGCATACATCACCCAGGCAAAGCAGACCTGGCCAACAACGCACATCCCGAAGAGAGCGCTCTCCAAATGAAAAAGCGTGTTGAGGTTGCTTCAGGGCTCGCGTGGCGGCCTCGCTAACAGCGGCCTGGTGGCTCGGTGCGAAAAGAAACAGCTTTTAGTGGGGCTGAGAGTCTGCCCTTAGCAAGGAAAGATGGCTCTTATCTTTTCGTAACTTTTGAAAGACCTCAAACTTAGAGGAAATAGTAAAATGGAAGTTCATACACCTTCTAAATCAGATTCAACGATTACTAAGGTTTGCTTCATTGGTTCCTAAAAGCCCACTTCAGAGGTCACAGGTGAGATGTCAGCTTACAGATGTCCCAGAGAAGAGGAATAATCCAGACGGATCTCAAACCCCCTCTGTTTTCTCAGCGAACAGATACCCATTTTTGTTGAGTGTATACTACCTATCGAATAATGCTAGTGAAAGGCACTAAAAGGTACAAAAAGAACAAGATGGGGAGGAGGTAAGAAAGCACATTGGCTCTTTGGTGCTCAGTCAATGGTCTTGAACTATACTGAAGATAACGAACCTGTAATTGTCTTAATGCTGTCAAGATCAGGGCCTATTCCTCCATTAAGGAGCTCTCCATCTCCCTGTGTGGGAAGATATTAAAAGTAACACGTGCGGCAGATGTTTCATGCGTAACAGGGCTCTTTCCTCCAAGGCCCTGTGTGCAGGCCTAGAATCAGCTTGTCCTGCTGGAATTTACCTCGAGGAGCCCTAAGCCCCCTGTTTGGTTAGTCTCAGCTAGGCCAGTGGCATGGATTGGGACTTTGTCTCTCACTGACGGCACCTCAGACATTGGCAGCTCTGTGAGCTGCCTGTTTGCTGGAGTTGTTCTGACTTCGAATTAAACGCCAATCAGTAGAGGGCCTCCTACCTTATTCCAGAAAAGAGAAAATAAAACATTTTGATGCCGTTGAGGTGAAAACAAAATCATGATGCTATCTGAAGTCCTCTTATGACAGTAGATTGCTTGAAGATAGATGAAAACATTTTGCCCTCTAAGTTTGGATTGAGTGTTAACTCCAGGGGTTTTGATCAATACCAGAAAAGCCTTTTTCCATTTGACACGCTCGGAATTTTGGTGTGTGAGTGTGCATCTGTGTGAGCACACGTGCTCCCCTGTGAGGGCATGTGCCTGCGGGTGTCCATCAGTATCCGCGCCTGCCTGAGATAGGAGAAGGATACTCCTGTTCTGAGTGAGGAGGAAGGTGCATAAAGCAACGTAAAACTGTCCTCATTCTCTTCTAAAGAAGAGCAATGTTAATTATTCTCAGAACTGTACTTTTTTTCTCCTGATTTTTTTTTTCCTTCTCTGTATTGCTAGCACAGGGCAATTTGACGTGGTAAGAGAGATGTCGTATTCAGTAAAGGTGTGCAGCCTGACTTAAAACCAAGCCCTGAGCCCCTTTAAAGAACAGTAAAGCATATTACACAAACCAAATAAACTCATCAATAGGTCCTCTAAAGTTGTAAATACTATAATTGGGATTCTAGTGAGGAACGGTGGAGGAGATAGAGTGTGATTACATATGTATACATATATACATATGTATATATTACATGTAATAAATATATTACATGGTAATAGAACCAGCCATGGACAGACATAGCAGACGCTGTCCTGTCAGAGGCTGGGTGCCTGTGGTGGTGAAGGAGTAAAAGTCCAAGCAAAGACAGAGAGGTGTAGACACACTAAAGAGCTCCTAACAGTAAAGACAGGTACCATGGCTGCACCGGTGTTAGACAGAGGATGCGTTAGGAGCTGTAAGTCATGGGAAGCAGGCGAAGACTTGTTAGCAGACAGGCAGGGAGTCTATCTAGTCATGTCGGTCTAGGAAAGAGATGACAAGGTCCTGTTCTGAGACAGTGGCTTGTGAGGACAGAGAAACCATTAGGTGATACCCAGTGGTTTACTAGGTCTTTGACTGGGACAGGAACCAGAGGCACTTGAGGTAGAAGGAGGAATGGAACCTATGGGTTCTGGACGGAGATCATGAGGTCATGGCTGACTTCACAAAGAATTTAGAAGGCAGAACAACTGCTAAATCTTCATGTGAGGCTGATCACAGGGCACTTGGCCTCACAGGGCTTGGGTGCATTGACTTATCTTCTCATTGACACTCTATTTCAGCTTTGCAGGGAATGCCTCCAAAGTGTGTAGTATTTGTTTAACAATGCTTCCTAACAATTACTGTCCTCTGCTTTCTAGACACTGTGGATACCAATGATGCTTTCCAAAGCAGGGGGACCCCAATGAGCTAATCTCAAAATAGGATTTTTTTTTAAAGTGCATCAACTAAAAATAAATTTCTAAATAACTATATTTTTAAACTTGCTATTTTTGGTTTGTTTAAAAAAGAATGGTAGTCTTGAGTATTTTTATTTTAATAATCCTTTCCTCTTCCATTTATGTTTCTCATGTTATAAATACTTGCCTCTCACTCTTAGCTATCCATTAACAGTGCTCATCATTCTTTCAGACCATGTTCTGATTTCTCTTGCCCCTCTGTTCTTTGCCTTTCTCTAGATTCTGACCACAGAAGTCTGGAGGGCAAAAAGCAGGCAGAAACTGGTCAGACAAACAAAGCCAGATCCCTCTTTAGCAAGCGGGGAGAGCAAACAGGCTGGAAATATACAATTATGATCTTGATTTCATTACACAGAGATGAATAAGCCATCTGTGATGATGGACACTTTGGTCCCCAGTGATGTGTATATCATAACCGTTTTATGTTTATTTTTGTTGTAGGCAACTCTCATCTTGTGGATGGCAGTGCCAACATTATAATGAGCCAGGAAAGCTTGCTTACTGGAAGAGGGGTGGAGGGCAGCTTGTGTTAGGGGAACTGCCTCTGCCAAGAAGCGAGGACTGGCTGTGCTTTGCATTCACACTCCAGGCTGCTCTTGGCTGGCATTTTAGGGAGGTGTTTGGGGGTTGGCTCTCCCAAGGGTAGGAGAGTAAATAAGCAGCTGGAAAGAGGCCCACAGGTGGCTCTGGCTCCTGGGCTGTCCTCATTGCTAGTGGCCTGTGCCTGCTAGATACTCCTACTCTACTCCAGCTCTGTCTGGTCCCTGACTTTGCCTGGTCTCTGGCTGAGCCACTTGCTCTAGTAGCTCTAAGGCCTTCCAGGGATCCCTTCCCCCCCTTCGTTATTTAGAGAATATTTTATTAGTTTCTGTAATCAGAATCACATAGATAAGATTTCACACATTTAATACAGTTCATTACCCCCGTACAAATGGAAGAATTTAAGTTGAACATTCCTAGACCAATACGGCTGTTAATTTCTGTACAATGCCAACCCAGCATGATAAACTAGGATATTTTTCCAGTTGATAGCACAGCTAAAGTTACTAAAACTTCAAATATAAATACATTTTATACACACGTGTGCGTGCGCGCATGCTCACACACACACACACACACACACACACACACACACACACACACACTGGCAATATGTTATGCATCAAGAGCAGCGACAGCTTTTTCAGGGTTGGTACCTTCCAAGGATCTTAACAGCATATGCTGTTTACTTCTGCAGCATCCAAGCCCACTGCCTTTCTAATCCTGTACTAGGAATGAGTCCGCCTCCCTGGAAGGCTTCTGCTCTGGTACCACTGTGTAGGAGCGAAGTACACTCAGCCATAGGCAACAAGACAATTAAGGACATGCTAAGGGCTTCTCCTTAGCATTGAGTAGACCAAGTTGGGCTGAAGAGAAGGTATCAGTGGGAACTGTTTAGAGAGTAGGATTTTAGCTACTTGAGGAGATTTTAAAATACAGTAAGAGAAAACAATACTTGGGCCCAAGTCAGCTAACTGGAAATTATTGGGATTGGAGCCTGGGGAAGACCAGCATTCAGTGCGGGTTCCCGGTGATTCTTCTCACAAGTGTAGATGGCCTCAGTGACTTGTTTCTGATGAACTGAATAAGATGGGAGTAACAGTATATGAGTGAAAACAAGGTCATCAGAGAGAGCAGCATGGCTTTGGGGAGAGCCAAGTGCCATGCCATAGCCCAGCAGAGAGGCCCACGCGGTAAAGATCTGGACATCCTGGTGTGAGTTAATCTAGAAATACAGCCTCCTTAGTCTGATGAGGCCTTAGGTGACTGCAATACAGGAGACATCAGACAACTGCAGTGAGACCCTCCAAGTCACACACTCTGGCTGGATTACTCCAGTTTTCCCATCCATGGAGCCCAAGAGACAATGAATATGTTCCTTAAGCCTCTAAACTTTGGGGTGATTTGTTACACAGCGGTAGATAGCTAATACATGGTTCCGGCATTTCTACTTTTCACAAGTAACAGTAAAACATAGCCAGCATTGAGAGCTGTTGGCCTTGACGATGGACGGTGAGGAGAAGCCTGGAAGCTCTGGGAGGAGAGAGTCCCGTGGATACCTCAGTGTCTCTACCAGACAGTTATGACAGCACTTGCTGAAACCACAGCACCCTCCACGGGTTCTACAGCTAACAGTCAGGTTTTACAAATAAAGAAACGAAGGCTTAGCGAGGTAAAGTCACCCAGATTAGGAAGGCATCAAACCTCACCTCATTCAGAAGCCCATTTCCTCTGCTGCCTCTTTCCCGGCCTTCTGGGTCCCACGAGCAAGAACTTGGAGTGCGGGAGAACACTGCGCCTCCCGCAAAGCCAGGAGCCGTAATTCGCCTGCGTGTCAATTCGTATCTGGATTCGCCTTCTGCTCCAGTGGCTGCCAAGGCCTCGCCAGAAGGAGTGCTGATTACACGCTCACCAGGGATGTCTTGCGCATCAACATCTAGCCTCCCATAAACTTTGTGGGAGAGGCCTGGAGCCAGCGAGCGTGGTTTCGGAGAGAAGCAGCCAAGGCAGGCTGCGCGGTCCTGTCGGGATGACGCGGAAAGGCCTCCCCCCTCAGCTCCTAGAGAAGGTTTGGTGGCTTTTGTTTGAAGCCCCCACGCCCTGCCCTGTCCGCTGTATGCCAACACTATGATGCTTTCCCAAGGAGTCTAGGCTGTGCCAGGCTCCAGGCCATTACATACATGGTATCTAGGTACACGCCTCTAGACTCAAGGGTGAAAGACAGGCTGGACTGTAGAGATGACATTTAAAGAGCAGCTGATCATGTGGACGTTGACAGTGTAGCTGCAGAGTAACTCCTTCGTGTGGAACTTTACAGAGTGTTTGTTTGTTTAAGGTAGAGGCTCTCCGTGTAGCCCAGGCTGGCCTTGAACTTGGAGTGATCCTCCCATCTTTGCTTCAAAATGCTGAGATTTCAAGGGTTTACCACCGTGCTGAGCCCCCTGAAGCACATACTATCATTAGGATTGGGGGTGTCTATACCTCAGTGGCAAAGTACTTGCCTAGGATCTGCGAGGGCTTGGGTATGATCCCCAGCACTGAAAACAAAAACAAACAATTAAAAATGAAATATTATCACACTGGCTGCAGAGTGTTCATCAGGCCTCATCTACAAAACCATTCCTAAAAGAAACACATTATCATAATTGAATAATCTTTAATTACTGACTCCAAAATGAAAAACAGCAAAACAAAACCCAAACCCAGCTCTTAATTTATGTTTCACAAGGATTACTTAAAGTTAATATCTCGTGGAAATAGTTCAGTAAATTTAATTACTCCGAAGTGGTGGTCCATAAATCTGGAAGCAAGTAGCTAAGTCAATTAGCTGTTCCGGTCCAGCTCGTGGTAGCATCACCTTCTCTGATGGATCTTTAGTGACCCCAAGCTGTTTTGTCTTAGCGCTCAAGCATATGGAGCTATTTTGAAAGGTAGCAGTAGCCAGAGGCAGTTCCTCTGATGGCCATCCATCACTGTAGGATGGAGGGTAATGAAGCAGAACACACCCAAGCAACCCAGGGCACAGACTCGAAAGAAGTGGAAATCAATGAGGTGAGAATAATATGCCCATGAGGTCAAGACTGTGTTCACTCTGCTCCCACTTCGTCTCTGCCTCTCAAGTCTGTCTACCATCTTAGAGTGTTTGTAATAATGCTAATGCTATCCCATGTACAAAGGTTAAACATTAACATAGAAAAGCATAAAGAACAAAATTTAAATTGCCTGCAATTCTATAAAATGTAGATAACTACTCTTCACTATTTTGGTATTTTCTAGTCTTTCTCGGTAAATACATCCATCTTAATAATCTGCCTTTTATTGTTCTTGTTGTATTGTTTGAAGCTAGGCCTTTCTGTGTAGCCTGGGCTGGCCTTGGTCCTTCTGCCTCAGCCTCAGCACTGGAATATATGATGGTATGATGGTATATATACCATCATCTGAGCTCATTTTAAAAATATTTTTTTAATACTGGAGATTGAACCCAGGCCTTGAGCTTGCTAGGAAAGGATGGAGCCTGGATCTCCATCCAGCTTTCTTTTGCATTTTGTTTTGAGGCAGAGTCTTATTGAGCAACTCAGGCTAGCCTTGAAATCACTCAGTAGTCTGGGCAGGCCTAGAACTTGAGTCTTTTTTTTTTTCTTTTCTCAGCCTCCAACTAGCTAGGGCCACAGGCAGTATTTTGTTTTAAGGTGTAGTCACAAGCTCATTTATCAGTTTCTATCATTTGACACACAGGTGTTGTATTGTTTTGTTTTTACTATATAAATAGAACCTACAGGTTTTGTTCTGCATATGTCCTTATCTTTCCCACGGCTGATTTTCTGAAGGCAGATTATAAGAAGTGGACTTCCTGAGCCAAAGAACTATAGGCTTTTAAGCTCTTTTTCCGAGGGTTTGCCTTTTTGGTGGAGAAGATTACACACTGCACAGAGCTGCCTAGCTGAGAGGGTGGATTGGGGTTCCCATTTACCCTTCATTTACCTGGCTCAGCTTCCTCCCCGAAAGTGGGACACCCGAGGGAGAGGTAGGAGAGGTAGGAGTTCTTTCTACTTTGCCACAGAGTAACCAGGCTGTCTCACCCTACTTCTCAAGTGCCTGCACCCAGGTTGGAAGGTTGGATCTACAAGCCCAAAAGAAACTCATCTTTCCATCTTGCCTGCCTACATAAGTGTCTTCTTGTGGTTTGGACATTTGGTACTATAAATGCTAGCTGGTTTAATTTTTAAAAGCTGACAAAATGATAAGCAAAAATCGCTCTCTCATTCAGATTAACCCTGGAGATCTAGATTGCTTAAAGCTTATCTTCCAGCAACCTCTACTACTGTTCTCCTTATTTATTTATTTATTTATTTATTTATTTATTTATTATCTATTGAGAAAGGGTTCCCTCTGTGTAGCCCTGGCCGTCCTGGATTCGAACTGTAGACCGGGCTGGATTTGAACTCACAGAGATCCACCTGTGTCTTGCCTCCCTGAGTGCTGAGATTAGAGGTGTTCACCACGGTTGGTACCCGGCTTGTTCTGCATCTTTTTATCGAAATGCCTTCCAGGAGTTTTCCTGTATTGCAAAGGTCTCCAGGCTGGTCTTTCAGTTGGCACTGTGTCTGCAGCCAGATGTTAGCAACAAGTCTGAGCAGCGCCACTCTGAGTCCACTACCCACTTGGACAGACCCAATTATACTGTAAAAATGACACAACCTGTGCTTCTAATGCCTTTCTAATGCCCACGATCTAATTCTGATTGTAATAATTTTTAAGATAAGGTCACTGAAATTATAAAACCTTTAGACTCTGTAAAGCATTGATCTGTTTCTTCCAAGGAGCTGCCCCACTCCATGCCTCTTAGTCCTGAACTCTACTGTGTCGCTAGCAGAACGAACAGAGCCTTTGGGAGATGCCAACACAAGAAACGGAATTTAAAAATATTTTCTGCACACTAGTCAGATGTTTTAGTACCTGCTTTTTATAGCTTTCATTTTTTTTACTTCAGAATTAATCTGTGTCCACCCAAGTTATAAATAGACACATGTATGTAATTTTAAAGCATTCATATTTGTACCTTTAAGCTCCTTTGTTCCCTGATTTTTTGCCAGATCGATTGTAGCAATCCTGAGTCTCACATTTCTATCCATCCGCATCATACCCCTTGCCAGGATCCTTAGTCCCTCTCTTGTTAACAAAGTTGTCAATGCCTGCTGATTACATTCCTGCTGACTTCCAGCCTCCTGGCAACCACAGATACCCCTGGGATTACCTAAATACATGCACATTGCTAGACTGATTTGTGTGTGTGAGAGACAGAGAAAGACATCTGTTCGCATTTCAGTGGTGCTAAAGGTTCTAACTGTTTCATAACTATAACCAGGAAGGTTGAATCTAAAGGTATTTTAATCAAACTCTCCAGCTTTACACACCGTATCTACCTTTCACTAGTCTGGATAAATTACTTGGCTGTTCTCACGGTCCCATTTGCAAAATGAGGATAGAATCAGTAATTAGCTCACTGGGTTTCCTTAAAATATAATGACAATACGTGTAACACATTTAGAGCTGGACTTTTATACAGTTATCTCGATACTCAGACAACGGTTTTGAGAGGAAAAAGGCAGAATTGCCATCTTCAGATGAGGTCTGTTTTGATTGTGTCCACACTTCTGGTACTAAGAACAGCAGCTGTCCCGTAGTCGATGCTCAGTAGCTGTTGGTGCTTAACTGAGTGAAAGGGTGAAGTGCACAGCGCTGGAACTTACTGCCTTGGAGTTCAGGGGCCCCCAAAAAATTGAGGTTTGGCTCAGGAGATGGAAGCAGCAGATGGTGGATGCAATGGTTCATGATTTAATCAGGGATTATGAAAACGTTCAAGTAGAGAAAATCAATAACTAAGGATTTGCTTCAGGGAATTTAGCTGTTTCCACCAGACCCAAAAAATAACAACTACTGACTTGTCCATGGTGTCAAATCAGCTGGCACCGTGATGTGCTTAAGCCAGCTAGTCAGGGAAGGCAGGAATGAGTGGAGAAAGAGGGAATATTTGTGATGCTTTTGAGTGGCATTAGTGGTGGAGGATCTGTCTGGAACAGGGTTTCTGAACCTTAACCCCACAGGCCCTGGTTGACAGACTGGTGGATGGGAAATAGGGGCCCCCTCAAAAAATATACTCAAGATAGGGAGGGTTATCTACCTGTGGATAAATTTGTATTATTTGGGCAGTTATTATTTGTATTATTATTTGTATTAGTTTGGGCAGTTCTCAAAATGTTCCAAGATGCAGAAAGGATTGAGAATGAGAAAGTTAGAGGGAGATGGTGGAGGAGTCAACTGCGACGGATATGGAAAAGGACGGGATAAAGGAAAAGGGGGGCGACAGCATTCAGTGGGAGCATCCTGAATCCTGCCTCTGAGGCAGAAGGAGCAGACGCTCTGTGCCATCTTTCTACCATTGCACTTTGGGTGCTCAGCAAACATCAGCAAATCTTTCCTTCTTAGATCACCAGCTTGATGCCCACCATTTCCGTTGGCTCTACCCAAGTCAGGAGGTGGCCCTGAGGACACACACACACATACACACACACACAGATGAATTATAAACTAAGCATCCAGACAGGAGCAAGGCCGGGGGCGGGGGGACATCCCTGCTCATCCCCCGCTGGCAGTGGGAGCCACACGCTTTCTCCTTTCCTTAGTGGTTCCACGACAGCTGGAAGAAGAGTTCCTGAGCAGAGATGTGGGATCTGAGGAAGGGGTTGTCAAGATGAATAGCTCCTGACTTCGTTGTGAGAATCACACAATCTCCCCTGACTATCGGGTAGAAACTGAGGTGACCCTGGCTTTACTGCTTGGTTTTGGTGGTGATGAAATGGCCACTTTTAGGGCCAGCAGATAGCGTTCAGCTTTAAAAAGCGACAACCCCAGAGTATCACGACAGAATATGCTTCTACATACAGGTCCAGTCTAACCCTGTATGTAGGGCCCTTTACACCTGGCAGGCTCGTACTATTTATTGGTGTTGTCTTAAAATCTGTGAGGATTGTTCATGAAGCAGTCAGACCCGGAGCCCAGCAGTTGGCCAAGGGTGTCTGGATTGGATGGCCTGTCTGTCATCTCCTACCATGTGGAAGCTTCCTTTGAAATCGAAAAGCGAACAAACATTCTCTTGATTTATACATTTTTGATCAAAGGTTTTGCTATTGTGGAATTCATTCTGTAGGTCACTCTAACTTTAAGTTCAGTCTCTCTAGGGTGCCGGGATTACAGACATGTGCCACTAGGCCAGGTTTTGAGAGCTTACTTGGTTTTGAGAGCTTTGAAATACTTTTTGAAATAAGCGACTTTTTTTTTTCACTAACACTTTCTCAAAGCTAATCACTTTATTACTTATTTTTGTTGGGCTGGGGATTGAACAGAGGGTTGCTCAAGTGCTAGGCAAATGTCCTGCCATTGAACACACACTCCAACCCAAAAGCTGTTTTTTAAAGAGGAAACTATCAGGCGTGAATAAGTGCCCACATGCTACAAGGCCCACACTGATCCCAGATTCTTGATTTTATCACCACCCTACCCTCATCCTTCCAATATGCACATTTATATAAGAAAATCTGTATTATGTGGCTTGTTTGCTGAAGTCTTGCCTCTCAATAAAAAGCAGTAGTTCAATTACTCTGGTGATATTGACTTCTTTTTTTTTTTAACTTTGTGAGGATGAAGATGGGGGAACAGCTCTCTTACTGAATGCTGCACAGCTCATTATGTAGCAAAAGCTTAACTTCATCATTAGTAGTTTTTGCTCATTTGTATTGAGAATCTCACACATCTAAATGTGTTTTGACCATGTCTACCTCTTATTCACTCTTCACCAACCCCTCCCTCCTCATGGCAATTACCTCCCAATTTCATGTGTTTTTCTTTTCTAACCTACTGTGTCCAGTTAGAACAATGAGTATGCCCATGAGGGTAGGGCCTTCTATTGGATCACAGTGGCCATATCCTTGGGGAAAACTGGCTCTTCCTCTCCCAGCAGCCATCAGGTGCCATAGCTCCTCAGCTAGGGGGAGACTCCATGACCATCTCCCCACTCCATGCTGGAGACAAAATCCTAGGTACTGTGCCTGCTTTCCTAACTACCGTGTGAGTTCACACGCACAACTGCTGTGTTGTGTCTGGGAAATGCTGTTCTGCAATTGTTATCCACTTTCACAATCTTTCTGCCCCTTATTCTGTAACCAACCCCTTGAGTGCTCTCCATCCTCCTACATTTTCCCAGCACCCCCAGAGAAGTTTGCCAAAGAGTAAAAGGTCATTGACTGTCTCAACAACCCAATTTCAATTCTGTGATGCAAATTGATCTGTCCATGAGCCTAATCAGTGTCTTTCAGTCTCCACTCAGAAAGGCAGTGTCTCCTCATTTAGGCTGTAAGGCCAGGAGTTAGCAACTGCCTCCCTTTCAGGTCCTGCTCTTTGGCCCACTCATCCTTTTGGCAGATCCCAAGCTGCCCTTTTTCTATCCTACAAAGGCTAAAGGAGCAGTAAGCAGGCAACAGAGGTCAGAGGGGGGGGACACTCTTGCTTGGAGTAGTTATGATTAGTAGACACACTCATCTGTAGACCTCGCACATGCAAAGTCTTTAAATGGGGGGCTGTCTTCTGCTCCTATGTGGCCCTGGCCCATGTGCTATGGTGGATCTGGCTTATGCCTGCACAGCTGCCCAGAAGAGCTGTTTGGACTTCTATCAATTCCTAACTCTGAGGCAAGGGACTTCAGACTGGTAGCTGGAAATTGGCCGTGGAAAGAATATTTATACCTAGAAAATTGGTTCATACATATATACCTAAGTGGTAAATTGTATTAATGACATGGTCTATATGCGTGTACGTGTATGTGTGTATGTCCAAGTTTTCTTTTTTTTCTCTAGACTTGTGCTGTGACTTTTACCAGTACACCACTGGGTCTGCTCTGCCCCAGGCTCATGGTGCAGTTGACTTCCTGGTCTTGCATGCAGTTTTAGGTAGAATTTAATCAATTCTGGCTTGTCCTTTTCTCCTGTGCCTACAAAAAAAAAAAAAAAAATCCTTTGTTCTATCAAACTTGGAGATAGGTACAGGTGGCGGCAAGTACGTTTTTCAAAGAATCACTTCATGGCAACCCCTCTTTACTTTCTTCTCTTTTTTTTCATAGCCTTTTATCATGCTGGCTAAGTGTCAAGAATCATATCAATTGATTGTTTCACTTTTAAACTCTTCATCTGAAGCTATCTCACACATACTTTAGTATTTTATGTATGTGAGACTAGTTTAATTGGTCTTCTTCATCCATTTGTCTCTTTGGAATGAGTTATTATCTTAGAGATTTTAAAGTTCCAGGAAAGCATTCATAGTCCCATGCCACAAGCATTTAGCATGTGTGATTTCCAATCTGACAGTGGCTGCCCTCCTGTGGATATTAATTATTTTGTTTCAGTTTTTTTATTTTTTTCTTTTGTACTTTTGAGCTTGTTTAATTGTTTAAAATGAATTTAATAGGATTTCTTACAGGAGACTGAGTGGGGAGTTATTTTAAAAAACCACGAACAACTCATCAGTAGTTTCACCACTGGAAAAAAAAAGTCCACCCCTCCCATGACCATTAATTACCTATAGATCCTCCAGGAAAGCTGGGGCCTCCCCTACCCTCCATGACAGAATGTTGATGAGCCCAGGTCTTGCCTATGTAGCCACAGTCGCTGAAAGCTCAAGAGTAAAATAGCCACGTCATGCAATGCCCCAAAACAGCACTCACACACTTTTTCGTTTCCTTGAGCTCTTGTATCATTTCGGTTCCCTCTCCCTCCATGCTCCCTGAGCCATGGAGAGAGTGGTATAGATAGGTGACTTAGGCCTGAGCATTTAACGGTTTCATAGTCTCAGTATTTGAGCCAGTTCTGAGCCCTGCAGCAATTGCTTCCTCCTGCAAGAAGAAGCCTCTCTGACCAAAGCAGACAGTAGCTCTAATCTAAACAGTTACACTTAAAGCAAATGCGATTTAGCACCTCAGTTGTTCCATCACATGCCGAGTGGTCAATAGCCATATGTAGCGAGTGATTTTTCCCCCAACATAATATTTTTATTAATTATTTGGGGGAGGGGGGTTGTACAATGCTGTTCCTTCCAGGTCTACCCTCCAACTCTTGCACCCCACCTCCAAAAAGTAAAATTAAAAATACTAAGTTCAATTTGTGTCGCCCATATACTCACTGGACCATGGTCAAACTCCAGGGTCCAATCCCCTAAAGATAATGGATTCCTTTCCATAGCTCCTTCCCCTTGCAGGTGCCAGAAGCCATCGACTGTAAAGAGCTACACTTCAGTATCCTTATCATAATATGCTGGGGGGAGATATTGTCAGAGAGGCCTTCTAGGTCCCTCATTCTCAACCATGACTCTGCGGTCATCCATACCACCGCGGAAGAAGCTTCCTTGTCCTTTATAGTAAGCAGCAGCACGGATTGTGGACTTCCGCATGGTTTCTGGATACAGCGTGAACCACAGCATCGCTGTCTGTAGTTTCGCCATTCTGCCCAGCTCACCCGGCTCTGTTCGGCCATCTTTCCTTCCCATTTAATGAGTCTGCTTTTATTTGTCTGTTTGTTCTTTTGAGACAGGGTTTCTCTGTATAGCCTTAGCTGTCCTGGACTTGCTTTGTAGACCAGGCTGGCCTGAAACTCTCAGAGATCCGCCTGCTTCTGCCTCTCCGAGAACTGGGATTAAAGGCGTGCATCACCACACCTGGCGAAGTCCACTTTTTAAAAGCATGTTCTGATGGACCTGCCCTTCTCAAGTTTTTGGGGGGACAGTGCATGCTCTCATCTGCTACTGTCTCCCCTCTGAGTCTCCACGGGTCTCTCAGGCTCCTTGAAGCTGCTCCGTGGTGGCGGGTGCCGGCTTCCATCACAGCCATGCTTCAGATTTTCATCCTTGATGGTTTCTGGATCTGGTTCTGCAGCACCAGCTCCTCCACCGCCTCCAGAAGCTCATCGATGGAGTAGATGTTGAAGTAAAACTAACTCGAATTGCTGGATCTGGGCCCAGATGGCAGCCAAGATGGTCAGCCTTTGCACGATGGGTCTCAGCTAGTGATTTCTTAATGGAAAGAACATTTCCAACATTGCAGAATGTTGTCTGGCCGTTTGTAATGTATATGGACACGCCATCAGACTTTTAAACTGACAGATATGTGATATGATAATGAAGGGGAGCTCCAATTCAAAAGAGAGGTCACTGAATATCAAATTAAGTGCCCTGGAGTTTAGTTTGTGCAGGCTTCACAGCGTTTCACAATTAATATTACACCATCAGGCACCAGGGAGGAATGTGAGACTGGGGTTGCCTTGTCCTACAGCCATTGACTACAGCACCACAGAAAAATGGTGCTGGCTAATGTCACACAAACCTGGGGGATTTTGTATGTTTACTCACAGCTGTGTCAATTGCCTTTGAGATGTTGATGTCTATTTGACAGTATAAGCCTTACCCTTCAATTTCTACTAGTCTGCCTAGAGGAGGAACTTGGGGTGTGAGTCTCAGGGGTGCTATCCAAAGACCATAGAAAGTTGGTAACTTCAATAGACCCCAAGTTTCATGACAATGTCTTTCTACCAAACTCTGGGGGGGGGGGGAAATTGTTATATGAGAATTTTCAGGGTAATTATACTTGACTTGTGAGTCTCGTCTAAACCTTTTTTTTTTTTTTTTTTTTTCACCAAATCATCACAAAGTGAATTCTTGTCATATAGTCTGTGGATTTTCTCTAATCCAGAGTAAGGAGAGTTTTTTTGTGTGTGTGTTTCAATGTATGGATATGAGGGGTATGGTTTTGGAGGTTGTTAAGCTAGAGCTGATCTAGTTTTGAGATCTAAGCAATGGGCCATGCCCGGGTAATATCTCAGAGCCACCAACATCAAAATCACTGTGCAGCACTTCCAGGCCCCTGTAGATAGAGAGCTTGAGTAAAAAATGGCTTTGGTCTTGAAAGTGGCCTTCTGAGGGTAAGCTGTCAAGTCCGGTGCTTGAGGGGCCTATGTGAGCTGTGAGAAATCTTTATAGCCCAGAGCAGAGACAGCAGGGAGGCAGTTTTGCTGAAGTATGTAGGCTTAATGGTCTCCATATTGTCATCCTGAGTTATGGGACTTTCCCAAGGCTGATGGCAATGCAAAGCCTGATGGTGAAGGGGAACTCCAGGTGGAGAAGTACAAGACCCCAAGGTAAATCAGAGGGCCCACCCTGCATATGAGAGGGCTGAACTTGGCCTAAGAAGGCCTGTTGCTCTTGGAACACACAGGAGTTTTTCAAGAGAAGTTATTAAGCCACCAAAAACGAGAAGGAAATGGCCGAAGGATGACTTGCCGGGTGGTGGATGAGTGGATTTTTTTTTTAATGCAAATGTGGAATCATCAACATGATACATCAGTAGTCACTTCTCTCCACATTTATGATTTGAAAATGCAATATTTTCTTTTTTTTTTTTTTTGAGGGCTGTGAGGATGCAGAAAGATAATATGGCTGTCTTTAGAGAATAACAAGAAGATTGTATATCTTGGATAGGTTTTTGTTTTTGTGTTTTGACCGTAACTTTATTTTTTTAAATCTATTTTATCTTACGTGTATGAGTGTTTGCCATAATGAATGCCTGCTACCCGAAGAGGCTCTGTGAGGGCTTTGGAATTATAGGTGGTTGTGAGCCACCGTGTGGTTGCCAGGAACTGGGTCCTCTCTGAGAGCAGCAAGTGGTCTTAAATGCTGGGTCACTGTCTCATCAGCTATAGGTGCTCAGCTAGGTTTTAAGGAGAACCTCTGTCTGTCTTTACCTGGAGAAGGCTTAGGACACATACCTTAGCCAGATAATTCTAGGTTCCTGCTTAACCCGGATGGCCAGATCACAGCTGATGACTGACTCCTTTGATGCCAAATAAACACCTGGATCCAGACTCAGAAGACCTGATCTTGTTAAAAGGCCATTCTTGTCACTAGCCTCTGATCACCGAACCTGTTGCCCTGATTCCTTTAGGGGTCTTTCATCAACTTTCATCTCTTTTATACTGGGAATGGGAAAAATTCTATTCTGTGTTACAGGTTTTTTTCTGTTGTATTTTTAAAATATTCAATCCGGAGTTCATATATAGATTCTCAATATCTGGATGTCTAGGTTCCAAATCTTCTGGTTCACTGCCCATCTATATTAAAGAAAGGACATTTATTACAGTCATAAACAGAAGCTTACTTCCCTCATGCCAATAATTTGGAAATACTAAGAAAGCAAAATGATCCTACTTCAAATGTTACCTTGGTCCCTAGCTACAAATATTTCATAGATATTTATACACCTAAGTTGTGAAATATGTAAAAATTAATGAGGCTCAACTCTATCCTTAACTAGCTTAAACTTCAGGTATCTAATATAGGAACATATGAAAAATAAATATGAATAGTAGCATATAAAACACCTACTATGTGCCAAAAGATTTGTAGATTTTTTTCATCTTCAAAATTGTTCTATAAAAGTATGATCTCCTGTATTTAATAGAGGAGGACCCCAAGTCTTAAAGAAGGTAAAGAACCCTCCAACATCTACTTGGCACCAGTCCCTGTGTCACAAATCAGGCCTCTTTCTTCCAACACATCATATTTACATAATATAAGCAAGAGCTAAAATAATCTCCATGCACAATATTGATGCTTAGTAAAAAACAAAAAACAAAAGAAAACAAAAACAAAACCCAACAACTTAAAGACATTCTAAAGATGGAAAGTGCTCTGTGGTGTAAGGGAGTTGGGGAAGACATTGAGCAGAGGTGGATTGATTTGCTGTAAGGTCAAGAAAGGAGTAGGGTTGCTAGGGGAAGGAAAGAGGACTCCACCCAAGCATTGGGTGAGTGGTTTGAACCAGACAGTCCCCCAGTGTGCTTGAGGTGTGCACTGGGATAGACAGCCTTGTCTTAACTGAACTAAACGGAGAGACCGGGAACGTTCTGGAAGCAGGAAAGAGTTATTACACATTGCCAGGGTTTGGTCACTTCTCAACACCCACATCATCTCAGTTACCTCAGGACTGCTTCCAGCTGGGCTAGGAAAGGAAATTTGGCAGGGAGTGCGTGCGTGCGTGCGTGCGTGTGTGCATGCGTGTGTGCATGTGCGTGTGTGTATGTATCAAGCTGTTGTCAGCTCACTTTTTGATAATGCAGGTCTGGAAAACTGCCTTAGAAGTCAATGAGCTAATAATTTTAGGAGGGTTTTGTGGGGGGAGTTTGAAGTTCCCTTAAAATTTTTTGGGTCTGTCTGGTCCAGTCAAAGCCCTTAATTACTACTATTTTGAGTCTAAAAATTGCTGTTTTCCAGCCAAGGGCTTGGGCTTTGGTGTCTCCCAGGTTGTGAGTTTAATAGTTTGGATCCCCTCAGAATACCAATACTCACCTTCACCTTCATCAACCTCCTCAAAAAAGAAGCAATGTTATCATCCTGATTTCACAAATGCCGAGACTAATAATGACCCAAATTAAAAGGTGCAGAAGGCTGGAGATATAGCTTCGCTGACAAATGTTTGCCTTCCGTGTATGAGGCCCTGCATTCCCAGCATTGGCTACAAGCAAACAACCTGATCTTGAAGCATGTTGATGCTTAGCTGTAAGACAAGAACTCAAGGTGGAGAGATCAGGAGTTCAAAGCCAACCTGACTTACATAGGGTCAGCTTGGGCTATGAGACCCTGTCTAAAAACTGTAGCAGAGATCTTGAAGATTCTTTTTCCTTTCCCATTTGAGACAATCATCTGGCACACAAGTTCTTCAGGCTCTCCCTAAGGATATGCTGTGGAGTCCAGATCTATCTTTCTCAGAAAACCATGTCCCTGGAGAGAGTCTTTTGTGGCCTTCTCCCGCCCTTGATTTGAAAAACAACAGAAGCTGAACTTCTGACTTTGGGCCTTCTGTCTCATGATCTTCTCTTTTAGAAGTGGTCAGCAATGTGCAAACCTCACAGAATGTGCCCAATCCCTTGTGCCTGTCAGAACCACAGAGAATAAATCCCCTCTTGGCCCAGCAATAATCAGCTCACACCTTGGAGCGTGAAATTTGATTAGCCCTTTAATCTCAGCTGCATCACTTGGACTGTTATTATGAATCAGAAAATGTCCTAAGCCCCCATGGGTCCACTGTTTTGTCAGTGTGACCCTGGTTAGGACTGAGTGACCTCCAGGGAACAACAGGCACAAGGCTGCCTACCACACGAGGAGCTTTGCTCTTTTTGTATTATTTTGTACACAGAGACCAAGGCAATGCTTCCAGAGAAGGGAGCTCATTTCTCAAGGAGATCTGAGGGCTACTGAGATAGGTTTTTTGCACCCTTGGTAGACTGTTTATATGGAAAAGGGAGATGATATAGGTAGATGCAAAAGGATATGCCTTATACTCGCAATGGAAAGTTTGCTCCAAGTTTTAAAAAGAGTCCTATTTAAGTTCTAAAATGAGTTGAGGAGCTGTTTCTGAAAGAGTAGCCTATACGATTCCCAAACTGATTTGCAAATGAGAAAAGTCTAGGGAGCTGTTAAAAGCACATCTCCCCTATCAACTGCCATTTATGTTTGAATCTGTATTTCTGGATTCAGTTCCAGAATCTGCACTGATCATTTAGATCAGTGTCTGAAACTCACTGATGTGTCTTCATCTGAATGCCCCATAGGTCCTGCAGATTAGGGCTTGGGTACCCTGGGTTTAAAGATGCCCTTTCAATGAACAGAAGAGGGCTCCTCCAGCTTGGGGATGGTGTATTAAGGGTTGCAAAATGCATTAAAATCAGGAGAGAACCTCTGGCAACATCTGGGGACAAAGACCTGAAGTTGCAATTGAGATTCAGGACAGAGGTTGTCCTCTTGTTCTTCAAAGGCAGTAGGTTCCTACTTGGCCACTCTGTGTATCTCCCTCTCTGCCTGTGTACAATCTAACTTACTCCAATTAAGTTTCCATCACAAGGCCTGGTTTCTAAACTCTAGAATGACAGACAGTCATTTGCTGGTTTACCTTTTACCCTGAGTTGCAGTTTCACTCGATGAAACTAACTGGAGCCAAGGAAGCAAGGTCCATTAAGGGTTTACATTTCTTTTTTTAAAGTATTTGAAATTTTCTTCAGTAATGTATGCAAATAAATAATCGCATAGCCAACATGTTCCTTATACCACAAAAGACTGCGAGGGCATTTTTGTAACAGACCAAATCCTATATGCACCAGCTGCAATTCTGTTGGTACTTTCTGAATGTTCTCTTCCCAAGGCCCAATGCAAGGAAGATGAAGGCTGAACTAGGCTTTTTATTGATCGACTGTTCATTGATTCATTAATCTAGTCTTTATTGGCACATATTTCATATCAGCTGCTTTGGTAACCTTAGTAATAGTTAGGTGCTTGGAATACTTTTGTGGCCAAAAGAAACTAAGATAATGTTTTTTTTCATGACTTGTATTTTAGGGGAGAGGTTAGAAGATTAACCATAAGCAGTAAAAAATAAAAATGATAAATAATAAAAAAAGTGAATTGTTCACTGATCTAGAACATGATTGGTTTTTTTTTTTTTTCAGAGAAAAATATGTGAGGACAGGATGCTGAGAGTGACAGGAAGGTGAATTACAGTTCTAGGCAGAGTGACAGCATGATTCCATCTAGAGATGCTGTCTGAGCAAAGAATGAAGGAGATGAGAGTGGTGTGGGGGCAGAGAAAACAGCCTATGCAGAACCCTGACTGTGAAAATGGCACAGGAATAGGTGAGTGAGGAAGATAGCAGAAGCTATAAAGACATCCCAGGACCTGTAGCCATGGTGAAGACCTCCACCATTATACAGAATGAGTTAGGAGTCATGACAAGGATGAAGCAGAAGCATAAAAGGGTCTGAGCAACTTTTATTAATTTTTGTTTACTTTAAACTTTGTTATTATTGTAATTTGAAACTAAAGAGACAGATATAATGAGCAAAAACCAGCACTAACAAAAATTTTCATGTTCCTATCACCCAATTTTCCAATTATTGATCCATTAATCTTTTATAAATATGAATCTCACCTATTTCTTTCCTGATTTCTAGATAGGATATAATTTTATTGGTAAACATTTTGGGTACATGTTTTAGATTAAGGTGTTATTTATTATTAAATACAGTCAGATTCATGGTTGTTTTCATATGCATTCCCCATCATCCAGATTAAGATGTGAGCTTACACCCAACATTGGGAGTTGTTTCCCAGTCTGTCTCACAGCACCATCCAAAGCAACTACTATTCTGTCATTGAACAGCACTGATTAATTTTGTCTGTTTTTTAATTTCTTCTAAAAGGACTGGCACGTGGGTGTCTGTGCCCGGTTACTTTAGCTCATCGTATGTCTGCGTGATTTATTGATATGGTTATGTGGGGGAAAATAAAAACCCTTATCTTACTGCCCTCTAGTATTTTATCGCACAGACACACCATGATTTGTCCACTCTCTTGATTGTATTTGAATCGTAGACATCTCTGTGCATGTCTTTTTGGTAGACATCACACTCATTCCTCTAGGATGGACTTGGGGGTATCCCAACTGAGGGCATGACTGAGTCAAACGGAGGTACACATGGCTCTGTCTGTATGACAATGTGCCTGCACTGGTTTTATCCACTCCTGGATCACTGTGTGTTGTCAGAAACAGTGTCATCAGTTTTACATCTTTAGCCATTTTTGATGAGTTTGGGGACGTGTGCATCTCCCTTCCCTCCACGCGTGTGTAGGGATGTTCTGGGTTTTCGGTTCTGTCTTGCTGATCTATTTGTCTGCAAGTGTATCCAGTTTATACTGCCTAACTGCTGTAGCTCTACATTGTCTTGCGATTTGATAGCATGAAGTCCTCCAACGTGGTTATTTTTCTTCAATGATGTTTTGATTATGCAAGATTCTTTACATAATTACAAATTTTAGAACCGCCTTGTCAATTGCCAGAAAATTATTTCTTTGACTTTGATTAGGAATGAATTGGACCTATAGCTCAATTTCGCAAAATAAGTAAATAAATAAATAAAAAATAATAACATTTAGTATTGAATCTTCTATCAATGAAAGATTTCATTAGGCTTTTGATAACTTTATGTTTCGGGGAATCAGAACTTTTTCATTTAACTTGAATTTTTGAAATGGGGTTACAAGTAGCCCAGGCTAACCTTGAACTTATTGTGTAGGTGAAGATAACCTTGAACAGTCTGATTCTCCTGGCTCCATAAGGCATTGTGCCCAGTTTACAAGGTATGGGAGCTTGAACCCAGGACTGTGTGCAGGATAAACACTCTACCAACTAATCTACAGTTGTCGCTCCTTAATGTGAGATTTGTCTAAGTATATAGAGACAGGAAAATAACTTTTTATATTCCCAGGGTATCTAGAAAGCTTGCTCAACTCACCTCTTCTAATAGTTTTAGATTCTTTGGGAGGAGAATTCAATGTATAGTATTATAAAATTTGTGAGTAAAACTGCTTTACATATTTCTTCCTTAAACTTTACATATTTCTTCTTTAAACTTTCCGTTTCTTGTTATCCTGTTGGATCTCTAGAACCACATTTGAAAGGTGCAGCATAGGGCGTGGTATTATCTTCCTACTGACTAAAGCTAAGGGAGAAAGACTCCAGCGCGTCACAGTTGAGCATTGTGTATTATTGCTGTCTCTTTGCTTCTGTAGATAACCTGTGTTTTTCAAATAGAGTGTTGAAGTCCCTTCTTTTTTAATTTTACTGAAAATGTTTTTAAAATTTTTAATTGGGTGTTGTTTTTAATTTTATCAGACGGATTTTTATCAACTATTGAGATTACATGGTCTTTATCTTTATTCTGTTAGTGTGATGAATTACATTAACGGAATTTCAGATATTAAATCATTTTGTCATGTTTTTAAAGGGGCTTCTCTGGGAAGCAAATTAGAGAGGCCACAGACAGAAGAGGAGAGAGAGATGTTGGCAGATTACCGCATCTATTCAAGAGAGTGAGAAGAGCAATTTAGACCAGTGTGAAGGTAGTAAAATGAGCAGACCAATTATGGTTATATTTTGAAACACAGAATTTCCAGACATATGGTGTGTAGGAAATGTGAGAAAAAAACACTGGAGTCAATAATGAATTCAAAGTTTTTGACTTGGGCAACTGGAAAGATAAAGTTGTCATCCACTGAACTAGGCACAAAGACCCTTGAAACATCTGGGGGTCAGGAAATAGGTTTTGGACATGTTAGATGACAGTTCATAAGTGATTAGTACACAGTGAACAACTAACTGAGTCTACAAGAAGGGAGGGAGGACTGGGCTACAGAAGTAAGACTGGATGAGATCATCATCAAGGGAATGAGAATAGATGAAGAAAGGGGCTGGGCAATCAAGAACAAAGAGAGTTAAGAGAGGAGACAGAGTAAGTAGACTAGCCTAAAAGCCTGTGGAGGAGGATTGAGAATGGAAGGAGAAGGAACAACTGGTCTCACCAAATTTTGGTGGTAGGTGAGGTTAGATTAAACCTGAAATTTGATCATTGGTTGTAGGAACAGAGGTAGTGACCAAAAGTAATAAGAGCAATTTTGGGAGCAAGAACTCAATTTGCAGTGGTTAAAAGTCAAAGGGAGCAGGGATTGAGTACTACACAAAGTACTTTCAAAGAGTTTGCTAGAAAATGGGCCCAGAATGAGGGAGAAAGTGGAGTACAATGATACTGTATTCTTTTAAAAAGGAGAGAAATAATGCTTGCCCACTCACAGTAATGATCCAAGAGGAAAAGAAGAACCAATGATTAAGGAAAAAGAGAATTGCTGGGGTGAACAGTCAGGCAAGTGAAAAGATTGGAATTTGAACATCAAGTGGAGGTGTTGGTTCTAAAGAGAAAAGGAAATGAACAAGCTATGAGCATTGAAACCAATGCGTTGGGGCTGAAAGTCTTTGCAGTAGTGAAAGGTAAGCACCTATAGTCCAGATGATCCTGGCATTGGATTTTGCTCAGCATGGCTGAAGCCTTATTCTGCATAGTGAATCACCTCTCTACAGCCATTATTGCTTCTTTCAAAGTTGCTTTCTCTCATTTGGTCTCCCTGTTCCTTATCAAATTAGAGCATGATGGAGATGGGACAAAGAACCCAAGAAGATATTTGTCTCCGGGCACTATTAAAGTCTAGTATGCAGGCACTAGAAACTCCCTAACTGAAAATTACAGCCTTGTTGGAACAGAAGCAAGGAGGAAGGACCAATGGGCACTGCATTGACCTGGGGAACATTATGCCCTCATCCTCTTACTACACCAAATATTATCATCTACTAAGTCCACCAGCATGTTGTTTATAAATGAACTCCAGGATTGGACACTTTAACCTCAGTGACTTCTCAGACTTTATGTAAATGAACAGCTAAAAACGGACGTGCGTGTTGGTCTTCTCACATCCTCCCAGTTCCTATGTACTCAATACATATTGGATCTGAGTAAGAAATGCTTTATTAACTATGCGATGGCATAGGCCTGAGGTAGTTAGAAGGATCTTTGACAAGGACATCTGGACCACTTACATCACCCTCTTTTCAGGACACTGCTGTTGTGGGCACTGCCAATGGTTGCCCATAAAAGCTTTTTCCCCATGAGTATTATAACTGATCATTCCATATTTGCATAAGGTCACTGAATTTCCTTTATTCATTTTAATTAAATTAAAGACGCAATGGCCAAGTTGTGCTGGCCAAGTTGTCCAGGACTTTAGAAATGATTCAACTCACCGAATTCTGGGATTTTAAATTAATAATGCAGATGAAAGTGTTTTGTTGGACAGAAATTGATGAGGCTTCTAACACTCACCACGGGAGGGGTGCAGTGTTCCTTGACGCCCTACGCAATGCTCTGAGTGAACCATGAATCTAATCTATCAATGAAAGGCAATTGATTTTCTCTAAGTGAACTTGTCAATCTACTGTTTTCTGTATTCCAAGGATATTAACATACTGTAACATAAATTATAGGGCTGCAATGCTGTAATGCTTCTTAGGGATAGCTACGGGCAAGGTATGTATTGATCTGGCCTTGGGCACTGTTTGTATTCCACTCCATAGTATCTGCCATGTTCTGCTGTTTGTTTTTCAGCCCTGAATTACTCAGATATTCTGTATCTTTGGTGAGCTTGGGGGTGGGGCAAGGAAAATCTGGTTTACAGATACCCACAGACCATAGCATCCATCATTACTGTGTGGTTAGGAACCCTGCTTTGTACTGCTGAGTCCAGAGCTGGATCCTACTGGTTCAGCCTAGAAATCTCACCACAGAGCAACCACAGGTTACTATGACAGCCATTTATTGTCAGTTCCCTGCCTGGATGAAGGATTCAGATAGGAGGTCAGTGACTCTTCTCTCGTGTCACATCCTAGAAAGACAGACTGAGAAGTGCCTGCGACTCCCTACTGTCTTCCCATCACTTATAAATACATCTTCATCTGCATGATGTGACCGCCAACAATTGAGGAGAGAAACCAGTGTGGACTCAAATTCTAGTTTTTTCCACTTACTTTGTGAAAATGGGAACATCCTGATCTTTATGAGCTTCAGTGTTCTCATCATTCAAAAAAAAAAAAAAAACACTCAGAAATAATATGTTCTTCACATTCTTAAATGAAACTGGGCATAGAAGTTGGCACATGGTTCAGGCTAAATAAATGTTTATGTTCTTTTCTCTGAGAACTTGAAATCACCCAAGATAATATACCTAAATGAGAGCTCACAGCTCAATTTCTACCTCTTTTGGATACTGTGGACCTGCAGTGCTGCTTTGCCCAGTGCTGGCCAGTGCAGTAATGAAGCACAGAGCAGTCTCCCTAGCCATAAAGGCTGACCCTGATTCATTCCTATGGCTCTGTAGTATATGACTTGGTGCCTCACAGAGAAGACCCTTACTGAATCTTTATGGAATGAGTAAATTCAGAATCACCCAGATTTGAAAGCTCAGACTCTGTGGTGTTGCAAGAGTTTAATCTGAACTTACTTGTCCATACCCAGCACAGTAGCGAAATAGTCTACCTACAGTCTCTAAGTGTTTCAAAAAGTACTTCACATGAGAATGATTATTAGCATAGGTTCACAAGCAGAAACTGTCCCTGCCATAATCCCAAGAGGCTGTCCACAACAACTTTCTAACATGGAAAGGCAGCTTGGGCAAAAACAAAAGGCAGGACCAAGGTTTTCCACACAGAGCAGTGAAATTGGACCTTGGCCCAGGCCTCATGGATACTCAAAGCTTTGTTATATTTTTCTTGTATGTTGGTGTGAGTCCCTGCTGAGTGTTTTTCTCGCAATCTTGAGGGACCAGTGGTTCTCCACTGGGGTGGTTTTATCCACCAGGGGACATTTGACAACACACAGAGATAATTTTGATTGCACAGTTGTAGGGTAAAATGTTCAGGCACCTAGTGGGTAGAGGTCAGGGATGGCTCTCTACCCTCTAAATATCTGACGAACGCAAGGAACAGAGTCCCACAGTAAGGAATCATCAGTCCAAAAGGTTCACAGTAAGAGGAGTATGGCTGGAGAGATGGCTCAGTGGTTAAGAAGAGAAGCTGGGTTCAGTTCCCAGCCCCCAGAGTGGCTCACAACCATTCATAACACCAGGTTCAGGGGATCTGATACCCTCTTCCAGCTTCCGTGGGCACCAAACATACGTGTGGCACAATTAAAACACTCAGGCACTTGCACACACACATAAAATTAAATTAAAATTTCAAAATGCTCAACACGCCAAAGCCAAGACACGTGGCAATGGACCGGACTGTGAGTGAGATGAGTGGAAATTGCTTAATCTGTTTTTGGCATGCAATAAAGTTTATCAGCAATCCATTGTTGGGTTTTTATTTTTTATTTTTAAAGAAGCATAACTGTTATCACGAATCAGTTACACTAAAAATGTGGGTAAAGAAGACCCAATGCTGTGCATGGAGACAAATTTCATGGAGATGGTTTCTGAGGACAGAGGGCAGGTACGCAGGGGCAGATACATACTCTGACGAGGAGCTTGGGGTGCACCATGCGGGGCGCGTAAAACACTGGCTTGTTCTGATTAGAAGTGAAACATGGTGTATTTTTCTGGTTGTCTTAGTAACAATGGGAGGAGAGACAATAAAAAGAGGAAGCAGAGAGCTCCGTAAAGAGGACACAAGGAACCGCAAAGGCAAGGAGAAAGACGGTCAACAAGGAGAGTTTAGAAGGCAAAAGTAGGATGGACCCGTGCCTAAGCTCATGAGGGAGACATTGTCCGGTGACAATGTTCAGTGAGATGGCTGACTGTCAATCATAGGCAAAGCCCACACTGGCTTGGAGAAGTGTGACGGAAGAATGTGAAATGGCGCAGCTTCAGGGAGATTCACAGTTCGGGGGAACACTAAGGAGAAGCGTGTGATAAAATGAGACAGGAGCAGCCAAGGGTGAGGAAAGGAGAACAAAGGGCAGCAAGCAATGACCGACCGGAAAGTGCCCCCGTGTGAACACGACACAGAAGCTGTACTAGGAGGGCCAGCAGGTTCTCTCCTGACGGCAGATGGTGTTGCTAACCTTGGTGACAGTAATTACAAGGTTTAGTAAAGTGAAGATGTCGTGAAATCTAAGAACTGATTATTATTATTATTATTATTATTATTATTAATTATTATTTTGGAATGGTTTTATTTCGAAGCTATCCGTAAATGCAAGGTGAACAGAGACACCTCGGAAACAGCTGAGAACAGGATCTGAACAAGTAGGAAATCCTTGGCAGACAGTTTCAAAAGTGAACCTGTATTAGATTCATAAAAAGAAAAGTCTTATAAGTAAGTTTGTATAAAAAGAGGAATATGCTAGAGGCTGCTTACATATTCATGAGCCCCAATGACAAGAGCGCTCTATACAGGACTCACAATGGCTAAGAACTTACTTGGGATATTAGATGTCCTCAGAATATGGTTCATGTCTTTTTTATGTAAAACTTTCAGTGAATGTATTTTTCAGTAGGGCTGTAGTTTATGGACACCTGGCACCAAAATCTCCATATTTCAAACCAGAAAGCCCTCTAGTATCAGATCCTCAGATGCATTATATGTTATTTTGAGATTCATAGATTCACATAAATTTGCTTCCTGTGGTACGTGAAAGTAGCCTCATATCTTGGATGGCACATTCAGAATTCTCCTCAATCCTGAATCCCCATAAAAGTCTCAAAGGTAGTATTCACTTTAGACCCAGAGCATGTGTTGATTTTTCTTGCGGGGGAGGCAGCTGAAATTGCTTTTATGAAAAATGCAGTAGGAGCTTGGAATGCAGCTAGGTGGTAGATGGCATGCTTTATGAGTATAAGGATCTGGGTTTAATCCCTGGTGCCCCAAACCAAAACAATACAAAGGGAAAGCAGTATCAGACCATCAGGGAAGACTAGCAAGGAGAACTCATGCCTGGAGCTTGATTCAACAGGGTGATTCAGAAACCAGTACGGTCAACCACTCCACGCTCCACGAAGCAAGCATCTCCATGAAGAAGGGCTGTTTTTATTTTAACAGTTGAAGACTGACTGGGGTTTTTACGGAACAAAAACCACCCAAGTGAGGGGAACATCCCAGGGGTTGGAGTGTGGGAAGCCTGGAGACTGGGATGCAAATATAAATAAATAAATAGACTTAAGGATGGAGATGTAAAATACAGAATTTATGAGGAAAGATTTTTTTGAAGAAAAGGGATGGAAGATAAGAGTAGAAAAACGGATTAAAAGCAGAGTTTTGAAACTGGATTAGGGTTTGGGAATTGAGAGAACCAGAACCATGAGACAGCATTAGTAGGAAGGGATAATTAGTATTGTTATCATTATCATTATTATCATTAACTGTTTAGCTTTTCTCACTCACATTATGAAACCTGAGCTCCCACAGCTTGATGAAGCAGAAACTGAAGTTTGAATCTAGAAAGACAAGCTAAATTCTGGTTAGCGGGATGTGGGAAGAGGAAGCCACCTTCTATGGCTGCTTCTGAAAACTAGTGAAAAAGAGCTGAGGTTCCGGGGTGGGGGGAGGCCAGAGCTGCGCTGGGGAGGGGAAGTCACGAGGTAAGCATGTACTCGGACCAGTACTTTCACCTTGATGTTGATGGACCGCCACATACCCTGGTGTCCTGGACAAAACAAAACAAAACAACAACAAAAAACGGATGTTCTGGCTGGGCCTCTATCTTGGACATGGTTCCCTCCTAGAAAACAAAGATCTCTCTGGGTGGGGCCAGTGAGATGGCCCAGCAAGTGAAGGTGCATGTGAGGATGACCTGAGTTTGACCCTTGGAAACCATGTAAAGGAGGAAGAGAACGGACTCTACAGGGTTGTCCTCTGACCTCTGTATGTGCATGTTTCACTCACGTATACATTCGAGTAATAAAACAGACACGTCTCTGCATGTGACAGGCATGTTTGTGACTCTCCTCACTCTACATGCAATCTGGATGTAGACAGGTCTTCCACCTTTATGAGGCCAGGAAAACTTGCTGCCTGGAAGTTGAGGAAAATCAGAAAGTGGGGTTTAGAATGGCTATTTGTTTCCTCTGCCTGGTTCCCCCTGAGCTTCTAAACTCACCGTGCTGAAACCTGCTACGCAGCGCTCCCTCCCCCTCACATCCTTCTCTTTCATGCTTGACTTTCTTCGAGTTGTATATTAATCATGTCAACTTAAGGATAAGTCATGGTGCGTTACTTGCTTCTCTTCCCATTCATGATTATCCTGATCCAAGTCAGCCACGGAGCCTTCTGAGGTGAGACCTTCCACCACGTCAGCTTAAGTTCGGTCTGTGTGGTGTCTTTACAGGTGTAATACCTTTTTAGCACCTAGTAATGCTGCACCAGGCATACATGTGGTACACATGCATACACAGAGGCAAACCACTCCTGCCTATAAGATAAAATCAATCTAAACAACAACCACAAAAACCTTGTTTGTGACACAGAGAGATTTTTGATATCAGGTTTAGTCTAACAACAGTAAAAATAGGTTTTGCCAAATATTTTTGAGGAATGGGTAAAATTTTGGTAATAAAATATATTAAATACCAAGGAGAAAAGCGGTCTGAGAAAAAGCCTTATTGCTAAGAGTACTATTAAGGTGTTTTATTACATAGCACACAAGATGTAGTTTCACATCCTGTCAATTTATGTTTCAGACGTGTGTGTGTGTGTGTGTGTGTGTGTGTTTGTGTAAGTATGTGTGTGTGCGTGCGTGCGCGCGTGTGTTGGCTTTAGTAACAAAGAGTTCTCAACCTGTTCTAGCAAAACACTTGCTGGCCAGAAGTACTAAGCTTGCATTAGCTGTGAATGAATTGGAATGAATGGGAAGAGGGGACTGGAAAAGGATCCCCGAAATGAGGCGGTCTGAATTCATCTTGTCACTCAGAGAGAGCGGCTGTGGGGGACTAAGATACATATAGTGTTAGAAGTGGTGGCATATTGGGGTCTGCAGTATCAGCTTTGTAGTTTGGTACCTGGAGCAAGATGCTTACCTTAAGCCTATGTGAAGCTGGGCTAACACAGCAACAGCAGGAGAGAAGAATGGGCAGGTAAAAGAAAGACAGGACCCAAGGTGGAGTCCTCCCCTGCTTCACTCAGACCTATTAATGTACTGGGGACGTTATACTCACCATGGGACATTCAACATCTTAACCAACCTTCACTGTAAGCCGTAGCCTGAAAAGAACCTGTCTGCTCGGAGAAGGTTCAGGTTATCTCAGAAATTGGTGCCTTTCACCAATTTGCTGCAGGGAGGGCAACGTGGATGCAGCGATGGAGGAGTAGAGACCACGGACAGAGGTCTCCTGACCGAGACCACGGACTGTGACACAACCCACTCCACGTTCTGCCCTCGGGCTTTTGTAGGAATGAACGGCCGAGAGCACACACTCACTGGCTGGTGAGAGGCTGGAGTGGGACATGGCTGGATGACAGCCCCTTCTCCCAGGTTCTCAGCCACTTCTCAGTTCTGAGGCAGAGTTCATTATCTCCATTTCATAGATGAGAAATCAAAGTCACAGGGAGGTTAACTTGTTCACGGTGGCACAGGGGACAATTTCACAGTCCGGGACTCTAGTCTTCTCTTCGCACTGGCTTACTTAAGTGTGCACCAATGTGTCTATTGCATAGAAGGCCTCGGATAATGCCACCAACAAATTGGTTTCACATTGATGCTGGCTGTGAGGAACCAAACTGCATCTAGGTTAAGCATAAGGCAAGCGTGGCCAGCACTTTTTAATAGAGAAGCTGATTCTCTTGTGTGCTTTGACTCACTAGGCCTCTCTGCACTCCTTTCTTTCTGGTTCTGGTCCTGCTGCTCTTTCTTTGAAGGACACAGAACATAAAGGTGAGATTCCCAGGAGGAAAGGGAGATTTCTTTTTTCAAACTTCAAACTTCTTGAAGAAGTCTGAGGCCCCGGCGAAGTTGGCTGTTTGTGAAGTTATTGGTTTCATGATCTTCTTCGGATTTGTGTAAGAGAGAGTAATTGGCTTCAGGCAGGAGTGGGAAAGAGCTGTCGCCCCATCAGATTGCCTGGAGGGAAACCAAATTCAGAGAGGGGAATCAAGGGGAGTGTTTTCTTCAGTCCCATTGATCTTCCTTTCCATCAAGCCTTCTCCTACAGGCTTCACTTAAAGATATAGAATTATAGGAATTAGATATGTTACCCCATCTGCAGCAATGGCAGGATCATTTGTCAATGAAAAAAAAAATTCAATTGCAAAGTTTCCAGAACTCTCTATGCTTGACTTGTTTCCGAGATCCTTTTAATTGGACTTGAGTTTCTCATTTTGTTTTGTTGGACAAAGTCATTAACCCCATGTTCCACTGGCCGAGACAAGAAATGAAAGGCAGTTCTGATGGTCAGAGAATCCTGAGTAGAGGCAGGAGCCCTAATCTATGCCTGCTGGATGTAGTGTGGAAGCCCACACCTGCCCTCTCCCAGATTCCTCAGAATCCCTAGGAGAGGAAGATGGTGTGGTCCATCCTCTTCATGATGACGATACCACTTTTGGGAAGTTCAGCATCAAAACAAAAGACAGGGCGGGGGCTGAGAAATAGCCCAGTTGGTAAAGTGTTTGCCCTGAAAGCATAAGGCCCCGAGTTTGATCCCCAAGCACCCACTTTGAACAGGCTGGGCATTGTGGCACATGCTTGTAATCCCAGTGCTGGGGAGGTGGAGACACACAGATGCCTGAAGTTCACTAGCTAACCAGCCTGGACTACTTGGTGCGTCTCCCTTTCTACTGAGAGGTACTACCCAACTCAAGGCAATGTTGCGTACACTGGAAATGTGCTTTTCTAGCGACAAGGATGCAGATGAAGAAATGTGTCCTTTTAGTTTTAGACTCTCTTATTGAACTGAAGATCCGGAGAAGTCAATGTGTGGCTGTTGAAAACACTTTCTTGTTGATAAAAGGAGAGAGAATGAATCACGTGTGTCCTAGGTACCAAACTGGGTTTTGGTTTGGAATGCCAGGACTGTAGTCAAATAGACACATCTTCTATCCTTATTCCTCAGCCCTTCCTAATCTCTGCTTTACTCTTTAATTTGTTTGTTTACTCCTCCTCTGAATCATGTCTGCAAAATGCAGAACAGATGACGATCATCAAGATGATGGCAATATTAGTATCAGTAGGAGCTACATGCCTCTCCAGCCCACCTCACACAGAAACAGAGGACTCACTTTCCACAAGTTGCTCTCATGCCTTCCTGGCTTGGCATTTTGCCTACCCCTAACTAGAACCCAGACCAACGGACTGAAATTGACCCTTTATTTGAGAACAAGCCCTAATTTAGCTTCTTGTCACATGCTCCCAAGCACCTGGGAGATAAGGCCACAGGAAGCTTTCCCCCATCCAGAAACTCCCCAATGCCAACAGTCTCTCTACAAGCGCTGAAAACATCTCCTTGTGTGGATTGCATTGGAAGTGACTTCCTAAGAAGAGACGCCCAGGGCCCAGGGCCACACAATTCTTCTAGAACTTGAGCAAATCTTTCCCACCATCAGCTGGTGCTTTTCCTGTTCAGGTAGGCCAGCGCCATGACCCTGGCCCCCACCTACCCTTTCTCTATGATGTCACACTAAGCTTGTTTCCCTGGAGCCTAAATTCAAATGTTGATGTCAGAGATGACGTGGAGTAGAGGAAGCAGCTCCGAAGAAAGTTGAGTGTGTGCCTTTGAACGTCCTTTAACCTCAAGGAGCTCCACAAGCTCAGGAAGACAACCACTGCTGGGAAGGTAACTGATGGAAAGGAAATAACTTACTCACCAAGTAACCATACTGTTATATTTGGGAAGAAATATAAGTAATGTGATCTTTTATTTCTCTCAAGAATAATATAATTACTTATATTGTTTTTTTAATAAATTTGGTCAAATTATATAATTTTTTTTAATTATTTATATTTTTATTGAGTACCTAATGTTGCTACACTTCATTCTAAACACTTTTCCCGGTGATCATGTAACCATCTGGATCCTAACCCATGACTACTACCACTTGAAAACAAGGGCACAGGGGTCTTCGCCCACAGTGACATCTAATAATAGCTAAGTCAAACTCTGAACAAATAGTCTAGCACCGTAGCTCATATCCTAGTTATGCAAATTTCCAAGGCAGGGAATTCACCCTAAACAGCAATGCTCACATCCCTGGATCACAAAGCAATAGTATACATTAAGTAGGGGCTGATCTACATCTTACAAAAAGCCCCAGGAAGGTAGTCTTCTTCGTTACAGATGTGTGTGAACCATGTTGTATGGACTAAAGTTTGGTGCTGTAATTTGGTTCTCTGTTGACTGGTTCGTTTGACTTGTTTCATTACTATAACCCAGGAGCACTTATCAAGCACTTTCAGGCATTGTGTGGAAGAATAATAGAAGCACAAGTAAGGCAAAATTTTCTTCCTGTCTCCCCAGAGGGGTGAACTTTAATAGGATAGTTTTAAGCTAGTTTAATAATCGAATATTCCAGAAGTAATCTTCTATTTGACTGAACAAGTCACTTGGGGAATTAGTCCGAAGGCCTTTTAGCATGAAGAGTAAAAGGGGGGAGTGCTGGGGTGGTAGCATTTCCCAAAACTTGCCTTGTAAGCATTAGGACTGGAATTTTAGCCCCAGAACCTATGTTTAAAAAAAAAAAAATACTGTGCGTGATAACATATGGGTGTGTTACTGTGATCTGCTGAAGCTGTTTGAGCAGATTTTTATGTGAGGCTCCTAAAGCAGGGACAGGGCCTGTCTCTGACTATATTGCCTGCCTTTAAATCCTTTCCCCCTAACTGGGCTCCCTTGTCTAGCCTCAATAAAAGATGTGCCTAGTCTTTCTGAAACTTGCTTTGCTTAGGATGGTTGATATCTGTGGGAGGCCTCCCCTTTTCTGCAGAGAAAAGGAGAAGGGGTAGATGGGGGGAGAGGAGGTAAGAGGAGGAAGGGGAAGCTGAAATCAGGATGTAAAGTAAATAAATAATTTTTTTAAAAAAGAAGAAATTCATCCTGCCCCTAGAAACACTGTAGGTATGGCTGCTGTGTCAAATGTGCAGAGAGGAGGAGAAAGGCTATGTCTAAGCTCAATGTTCTGACCTGTGAACACCTGAATGATTAGTAGTCTAACATTCCCTGAAAAACAAAACAAAACAACAAGCCTGAGACAGCCACCAGTCCAGCTCCATGCAGACCCAGATAGAACCCCACCAGGCCCTAGTGGGTGGGGGGAGGTGAGCATGAGACAGATGCACTCAGACACTCAATTGATCCTGGCCACCATTTAGAGGAGCAAGCAAGTGGTATAGAAATGGAAGAGAAAGAGAAACAGAAAGACGAAGGCACAATGAAGAGAGGCAGAACTGAAGATTCTAGGGTTGTGATGAACAGTCTGTTGTGAGTAGCCGATGATGCCACATGGGGTCATGGTGGGGTCCAGGCCTGTGCTGTCACTGAGGGGGCCATATCTGGGTCTGTGGCCCCTCAGCAGCAGAAGTCTGTTACCACCACCAATGACCCTGGTCTGGGCTGGCACCTAGGGACGTATTGATGTCTGAGGGCTGTGCAGAACTGGCCTCACCCCTCACCTGGGCATCGTGGGAGAGCTGGCCCTGAGGGTGTGAGAGCAGGAGAGATGACTCCTGCTTCTTTAGCCAGTTGCAGTGCTCAGAAGAGCAGGGCCCACACTGTGGGAATTACAGGAGAGCCACCTCAAGAATATGAGCATAGGAGAGTCGGCCCTACTCCCTCACCTGCTGCAGCACTAAAGAGACCAGGCTCTGTACCTAGCCTGGGCAGAAGGGTAGAGCTGGTCCTGGTAGCAGGGGTTGCCAGGGATCCAATCCTGAGGGCATGGAAGCAAGAGAGCTGGTTGGATGACCAGCTCAGATACCTTTTGGGCCCAGACCCAGGGCTCTGAATTAGACCACTCCAACATTGACCTTAACTGCTGGAATGCATGGAGGGGCTGGTCTTACAGAGCCAAAACTACAGGATCTCCACGACACAAGACAACAACAGGATATCTCAGAGGAGTCCCAGTGAGGTTCTAGTGTCTATAGTGTAGCAGGAGCCAGAAGCCTCATACTAGACCAACAAGTCATTGCAATGAACATTTGCAAGTAAAGATGTGTGGACAAAAGGGTACACTGTGGCACACACTGTGACACACGACAGCTTCCACAATGAGATTTTTTTTTCCTATTGTAGAAAGGTTGCAAGGGTGGAGGGTAGGTACGAGGGGAGGAGGAGATGAGTAGGATTAGGGTGCATGATGTGACATTCACAAAGAACCAATAAAAATTTAAAAACAAAACCAAAAAAATAAAACAATTAACTGGGTCGTGGTGACATACATTTTTAATCCCAGCACTCAGGAGGCTGAGGCAGGTGGGTCTCCGTGAATTTGAAGCTAGCCTCGCCTATACAGGGAGATCCAGGACAGCCAAGGCTACACAGAGAAACCCTGTCTCACAAAACAAACAAGCAAACAAACAAAACAAAGACAAATAATTAAAAAAAATTCATGATAGATGACTCTGAATTTGCTTGTGTAGCAAAAGACTCCCAAATTTGGAATAGCATTAAGGTTAAGACAAAAGTTAATGTCACCCGTGTTGTCTGGTAGATTGGGCGCTGCTTTCCATCAGGACACGGGTTAGAAGAGTGCCAGTAATAACTGGGGACAGACAGAAAATTTTAAACCAGCTGTGTGGACCTACAGAGGATTTTATTTTTCTTTCAGTGATACAGATAGAAAGAACAGGGATCATGAATACTGACTGTAGAGTCTCTTGGGCAGAGGTGACTTTGGTGGGTGCCTCAATCATTACATTAGTGAGAGGAAGATATTGGAGCTGTGCATCTGAAGACACATAGCTCACAATACTGAGCCCTTCCTGTGGCCCTGAGAACTGCTGAGGTTGACCCAGAGGATTTCCATCCAGAACAGAAGGGTATGGCTGTATCCTTAGGAAATGCAACCTTGCTTCTTCAGGCCCCTAAGAAGGACATCCAAAGAGTACGAGAAACAATTAGAAAGGTGAGAAAAAGTATGTGTGACAATGAGTCCTCAGACAGTAGAACTGTTTCTCTCTTCCCTGGCACAGTGTCTGGTGGTCTCTGTGTTCTGGCTGGTTCCTGTGTAGTAGCCAATGCATAATTTGGACTTCATGGGCTCTGGGGTCAAATTCCAGTCTTTACAGTTTTGTTTTTAGTAAAGTCTCAAATGTTTGATTTTACCAATAAAGTCCTGGGAGCCAGATCCTGAGGTGAAAGTTTGCTATCCCAGAGAGGCGGAGAAAGCATCCAGCTGACCTTTCTCCTCAGCTGACATCCTCCCAAAAGCTCTCAAAAATCCTTAAACCTAATGTCCTTCCCTTCTGCTTCCTGTGCATCTCTCTATCCATCTTCCCGACTTCCTCTTCCTCTATGGTTTTTTCCTATAATCACTCCTTGTCAATTGGTTGTTTGCTCTGCCTCTTGACCTGTGGTTGACTTTATTTAATCCTGTCTTGGATTAAAGGTGTGTGCTAGGGCTGAGCCACACCACAACTACAAACAGGTTTTTCTACTGAACAATACAATCTCAGTTTTCACAGTGTGATCAAATATCCTGCAACATGGTGGAAAGGAAGACCTGTATTTCTAGCAGCAAGTCCTGGTTTTGACTGACCTGAGGACTGCTTGTGTGGCTTCAAGGGGTGGGATGGGATTTGCAGGGAAGGAAAAGAAAAGACAACAAAAGTTCTAATTTCTTAGCCCAATGTGTGTGTGTGTGTGTGTGTGTGTGTGTGTGTGTGTGTGTGATATTCTTATCTTAGTCACATTTTTTTTTTCCTGCTTATCCCTTCCTTGTTGGATTTATTTGGGAGAGAAGTCCATATGGCTTCCTTTGGAGAAGTCTGGTGTTAAGTGGCCTCTTGCTGGGAATGAGGCCCCCTGCTGGTGTCCTACAATCAGGGCCTAAAATGGAACAGAAGAAAAGCACAGCAAGATGGGCTATGTTTGAAGCAGCAGACTCTCCCCTCTGTCTGGGGGTCCCCCCACTTTATCAGTGGTACAGAGTCTGGATGTAAGGCCTACAGAAGAAGCCACCTGTCTGGCTTCCAACACTAGCTAGCTGAGCACTGGGGTGGGCCAAATGCCTAAGGTGTCATCATGAATGTTAGACATTTTATGACTTGGGGCACACAGGTACTGGGTTGAGAGAGTACATTGTGGAGGCTGGACGCTGTTAATGTTCATTTAATCATTTCAATGGTGCCTAGAAGAAGGGCCGTGTCAGCACTGCCAGTTTGGAGCCTTTTGCCTGAAGAAGGAGGGCTCTTGTTGCTAACTTACTTGAAGGTACTGTACAGCTGTCCTTTAAAGCTCACTGCAAGGACAGAAGTGTATGTGTCTTTCCCAGGTGTCCACTGTGCTATGGGCTCAGAATCATAGCTACCTCTCTCTCCTTCCTTTCTCTTTATGTGCAATGGGGATTCAAAGCAGCCCCCTTCACATGGGAATGTGTGGACTTGGAGAAACCAATCATCCATAACTTATACAGTGCCTGTTAGAAACTAGAGTCCCGCATAACAAAGAAGTTTCCATTTCAGGCATCTCTGTTGAAAGCCTTTGGGCATAAACAGAAGAGAACTGTTACTTCAAGAAAGGGAGGGCAGTGAGATGGTGCCCACTGACCTTGTTGTTACAAAAACATCCTTCCTTCACCCGTCCCAAGACAAATGGCAGACAGGACTGAAATCTCTACTCTGACTTTTGACACTATTCGAGAAGCAATGTCATTAAGGGAAAGCCCTGGGAAACTAATTTGAGCATTATCTGGTTATAATTTAACATTGTCTTGAGCAGAAAAATAGCAAGGTTTGTTGCAAATCCTTTTGGGATTGATCTGTGTCCCTTCTCTTTCTGAACATGTCTGTCACTGTCTGATGAAAGGAATATTATTGAACCAGGGCTCAATAGAGAAGAATGGTCTACTCTTCAGCCAAAAATTCTCTCATAAGAACAAGGCTTTTTAAAAAACCTTTCCAAATACTCTTGAGTCTTCTTTTATCTGTGGTGCTCATGTCTTGGTCTCTTTCCTGTGTTACTCTGGGCATTTTGGTGGTCTGTTTCAGCTGGGCTGTGTCCTATAGCAATCATGTTCCCCTTGACGGTCATGTCTTCTTCTCAGCTCTCTTTTGACATTCTGGAAATGATAGTTTTTAGACATTGGATTTCCTGGACTCGCCTCTAAATTGCTTAAAATCTTCTCTTGCACGATTTCACTGACTTAATACCTGTTGTTTCATTTTCATTTTAAAAGTATTTTTAATTACATGTATATGTGTGCATGTGGGAATGTGCCTGTGAGTGCAGGGTCCATGGTGCCGAGGCATGATACCCCTAGAGGTGGAGTTTCAGGTGGTCGAGCTGCCCAACAGGGATGCTAGGAACTGAATTCAGGTTCTCCCCGAGAGCAATACATACTCTTAACCACTGAGCATCATTCCAGCCCCTTTTCAATGAATTTTTAAAACAATTTAAAAATTGTTTTAAATTTTAAAACAAAAAAGATTTACGGGAAATAGGTATAAGAGAAAGAACTTTCTGGAAGCTGTTTGAAAGCAAAATGTGAACATGATAAATTTTGTTATCTAAATGCTTTGGTGTATATTTCCTACAAACGAATACCTTTGCCCATAAAACACTAGAAAACCATGAAAAGATATTAACACTCCTGTGTCACTACCTTTTAATTGTTTAACTTGTCAGATTTTTTTTCGGCTTTCCTTAATAACTTCTTCCATAGCAAAAAAAAAAAAAAGGGGGGGGGGACCCAGTTCCTATTGCTGTTACAGTCCACACTTCTGTTCAGTTTCCTTCAATCTAGTCTTTCCTTTAAGACCTTGAAAATTTTGACGAGTCCAAGTTAGTTACTTTGTAGATTTTTCCCTCTGATGTCTCTTCAATTAGCTTCGGATCGTGCACAGTTCAAAGTAGGAATATCAGACGAGAGCTGCCGAGGGCTTCATATTGTCTCCCACTGTGTGAGACAGGACCGCTTTATATTTCTTCTCTTACTTTGATCATTTGGCTGTGGAAGTATGTGTCTCCTCCCGAGCTCAGTCTCCTGCACAGATGCTGTCTTGGGTGCTACTCCGCTGTACTGCAGCCCTCCTGCAGGGGGCACCCCAAAAGTCCCTTCCTCCACCCCCTTAAGCTTCAGGTACTGCTCTGAGCCACCAAAGCACCTCCTCCAAGCTAAGTGAGGAACTTTTCTTAGCCCCATCTAATGGCTTCCAGAATGAATTGTTCAGGAAAAGAAAGAGAAGAAATTGTCTTGCTTCCTTTTCAAGTCTTTTTCTCTTGGACCTTCCAACATTTGTGTTAAACTTTTAAAAACGTTATACAACGTATTATGACCCCTTTGTTATTCTCTGCTTTCTTTAAATGGCATTCTGATCTTGTTTAGTGGGGTACATATTTTATATGCTGTGGATTTTGCTTCCCCCCATCTGAACCCTCCCCCACTGCTTTTCTGTTCTTCTTTGTTATTTGTTGTTTTTTTTTTTTTTTTCTCCCACTAGTTTGCTTGATCTATGTTTTTCATGTGGGAGACTCACTTGGTTATTCATTGCTGGTGGACTGTTTAATTCATAGTTAGGAATGAGCCAATTAAAAGCCAAATATAGACACTGCTGTATGGCTAAGACTTGTCATCTGGCTGACCTAGCATCAGAAGACATGCTGCACTCAAGCGTCCCTGACCATGAGGAAAAGTAGATTTTGAGAAGAAACCCATGAGGGCTTGCTCAGATCACTACCTACTTTTGCATCCTTATTTCATGTAAAGAGCATCTCTGCCTTCATAGGCCTGAGAAGGGTTGAGGAGCTGAGCTATTGCAATTGGCTTCTTCATTTCCTTTTTTTTTTTTTTTTTTTACAGATATTTAAGGAAATGTTGATTTTAATTCAATATTTTAATCACGTTTTAAAAATAAACGCGTGTGTCATGTATTTATAAATTTGTTTTCTGGCTCTGCCTGTTGGAAGGATCTAGAGTCAGGGACAGCATGGTATAGAAGGACTCCCTTGTGTATTGTATGGATGCAACACCTGACAATTTAAAAAAATCCTCTGTCCGATGGCTGAAGCAGGAAATAGGTGGGACATCCAACAGGCAGAAGGGATTCTGGGATAGAGCCAGGTATGTGGGATTCTGCTGGCGATAAGTAAAGAGGATGGAGGGACACCTGGTTCCTGAGCTCAGAATCTAGATTAGTAAAATGGGTTATTTTAAGTCATGAGCTAGTCAGAAAAGAGCCTGGCTACATGGCCTATGTATTTGTAGATTATTTTATGAATTTCACAGAGTCGTTACTCCAGGAGCACGGGCAAGAGAGGGAAAATCTCCTCCTACAGCACCGTAGTATCTAGGCGCACCCCTAGAGTCACTGCTAGGCTTTAAATATTGTTCCCCAGCAAAAACAAAACAAAGCTTTGAAAGGATTATTTGCAGAAACAGATCACTCAAGGCGGTGGTTTTAAAAACTTACAGTGCGATCCTAGAAGACATTATGGTACTAGAAACTAAAAGGGTGCTCAAGAAATTTAGGGTACATGTCAAAAAGGAGGGGACTTACTTTCAAAAACTTTTGCTGGTGAAATGAAGGATAAAATTAGCCAACAAAGTAATAAAACAGAATAAATATCTATCCAAACTAATATGAATAAAAAGTAAATGTACTCTCATTGTAGACTTGTCATTTAAAATGCAGAACAAATGATGGCCAAAGAACAAACCACCATTTGGGCAATTACCCTAGTAATAACTATGGTAAGACCAGAAGCATGGCTGGACAGCTACAATTCATGAATCAAAATCTGTTGGGGATCATAGTATTTTTCTTTCTTGTAACAGAATTTCATTGCAAACGCGGCCTTAGAGTGGAAAAGCACGGTAGGCGTTCCCTTCCTTAAGTGATCGAAGTAAACCAGCATGTAGTCACGGTGCAATAGGAAGGACCAGCCTCCAACGTAATTGGTCAATACTCTTTTGGAGTATCAGAGTCATTCAGCACAAAGCAATAATGAAAATATGCTACAAAGTGGAAGCTAAGAGGATATGACAGATAAAAGCAGTGCGTGAGCCTGGATTAGTCCTGGATAAGGGAAAGAAAATCAGTGGCTTGACTGAGGACTATAAATTAATAGTTTTGTGCCCATGCTCAAAACTATTTTTGATATTTTATTATTTATTTTAATATTTATTATTATGGTTTGGTGCATTTGGGGAACCTAGGTGAAAGATACATGAAAAAATATATAATTTATATAATTTTTATATATAAATATATATAATTTGCAACCTTGTTTAGGTAAGTCAAATTATTTTGAAATGAAAAGTTAAACTTTCAATATAGCAAATGAGTCGGGGCTGTGATTTTCTGCTAAGGGCCAGAAAGGCACTGAGAGGTGATTTTAGGCAGTTTCTTTATTGTTGGTGTTCTTTTACTCCTAAGAACACACCTGTCTTCTGGGAGGTGTGAAGGGAATGGAGTTTTTTTACTCAGTATTTAGAGTTGGATGCAATGCCCTAGCTTTCACTAAAATGTGGGTCGCTAAGCCTGAAAAATTAGGCTCAGTTTCTCCAGAGAATCCGCCCCTTGTTCCTATAATGGTAGAGGAAGGCTGGGCCTCTGAGGCATGAAGTTGGAGAAAGTGCTTCTCATGAAGGAAGCTTTGCCTAGCTGGTTGTTTCCAACCCTACTCCTGCCCTTGTCTTGAGGTTATCTGCTTGCTTTCAAACCCAGACTTCCGTGGGCTGCGTGGCACAAAGGGACTTGCTTCTTAATGAGAAGCCATGCCTTTTGAGGCAGCTGGGTTTTGACCCTCTCAGCTGAGTTGTCTGTCCTACGTTCACTTTTCTTCACCCTGCTTTCCATGGTCTCCTCATTTCTTTGTTCATGTATTTGCTGTGGTTTCATTTTTGAGCCCTTTGGCTGGAAGTGAGCACAAATGCATCCTTTTCATTTCCAAGCTTCATTAGAAGTTCTCGAAAATACCTTGGACCATTTCTCTGAGTGGAGTCCACATGATCCTCATGCAAAATAGACTGAGTCTGACAATAGCTTTTGGTATTCCTGAGGCTTACATGAAGATTAGGTAGGGACCTCCTTCAGACCCTTCAACCCCAAGATCTTGGTTCTTTGAAAGGCCATTTGTTTATGTGGTTTAGAACAGTGTAGGTTTCCTTTCAGCAAATGGTACCCATCAAATATTCATTCAGGCCCTAGACTTCAAGGTGTGTGGTACAGGTTCTTTTTTTTTTTTTTTTCTGGGAGTTTGGCACAGATTCTTTTGACTGAGGTCAAAGATGCAGCAACTCCAGAAAGGCAGGCAAGCCCAAATTGAAGAGGGAAGATACCATGGCAAAGACTATGCACACCAGACCTAGCCCATCTGTGTTTAAATCCCACCTTAGGCACTCACTCTCTGCATCACCTTAATTCTGGAATTTGAATGCTACAGTGGCGGACAAAATCCATTTTGCATGAGGATCAGATGGATCTGCTAGAGAAATATTTTGAGAACATGTGATTAAAGCTCAGGAATTAAAAGCATGTGTTTGTGTTCACTTAATGCCTTTAAGTTATCCTCCTACTAAATGACTATAGTAATACCTCATTGGTTCATTGTGGAGATTAAAAATATAATATATAAATGGTCTAACTTTTATTACTATAACCCTAATAAAACATTTTTCTTATTGGTTCTTCTATGGATGACAGAAGCAAATAGGACAAGCAAAATGTCTTGTGTGCATTCGGAAAGAGGAGCTATGGTAATGTTGCCCTTTAGGACTGAGCTGTAAACAGGCACATAAAACTGCACCCCTCCAAATGCTTTCATTTGGTTTTGGTGTCTGAGCCACTCAACCTGCTTTTGTGGCAAATCCCCCTCTGAGCTCCTCCCTGTGATAAGGCAGAGGCCTGCCAGGTGAGGCTTCTGTCTGAAGGTTTGTTTCTCTTCTTTGGAGTCTGTACAGCAAATAGTCCATTCCTTTGTTCCTCTGGAGGTGAAAATCCATGCACATCTTTGGCACAAAGCCTTGCTCAAGGCCTTTGTCATATCCCAGATGGGAAGCAGTGGCTTCAGGGAGCAGCAGTATGTCTGGCCCGGGCAGCTGCTGCAAAGTGGGACTATTGAATAGGTACCTAGAAGTGCTGTGGAAGCCTTAAGGGACTCCTCCTGTACCCGTCTCTGTCCTTCCTCCTTCTCCTCCTCTTTCTCCCTCCCTCCTTCTGTTTAACTTCCTTCTTATGCAGTTCACAGAAGAATCAAGCCCCAGCCTTCAAGGTTAGCTGGTGCCTGCCAGGAGTCTTCCGGATCACACAGAGGCCAAGGCTTTGTAGCCTCTGCTCCCAGACTTCAGCAGTTCCCTCCAGGGATGTTATAAGACCCATCTCAGTGTTGCCAAGAAAGTTTGTTACAATAAGAAGAGCAGCTGTTGCCTCCAGGACTATTGTTACAGAAACTCATAACAGCTAGTGCCTTGATTTTAATATTCTTTTATAGAAGGGCTTGGAGAAGACACTTACAGCTGGCAAATGTTTTCAAATATATCGGGGTGTGTGTGCACCGAGGGATGCTGCAGAAACCGGGGAGGAGGCAGAGTATAACCGGAAGCCTTGCGACTGCTTCAGAGAGCAAAGAGATGTTGCCTTAGGAGGGAGAAGCGTCCAAATAGCTTATTTTAAGAGCATATTTGGGGTAATAAGATTATTTTTATGCATGCACAAATCTTGTATGGTATCCACTCTTCCCTTCAGCCTGTGGATAAAACCTAAAGCAAACAGAGGCTCGCCCTGTGCATGCAAGGGCCAATCCTAAAGTATCGTTTGCTCCTTACGTTGCTTTTTTTCAGCTACAGCTGGCAATTTTGTAGGCCTGCTTTCCAGCCATAAAAGACACCTTGGTTACAAATGGACATGCAAGTCTCTGTGTGCAGCATGAATGAATGATCTGAGCTCCAGGTTTGTGCTTCCACAGCCTTGCAAGGTCCCTCCATTTACCGGAAACCACTGGGTAAGGGCTACCACATAGTGGGCTGCATGGAAGGAGAAGCCGAGGCAGACATGCTGGTTCGTGACTGTAAAGCTCTTAGGGGACTGCAGCAGGAGGATTTCTGGGAGCTCCAGGCCACAGCAAGACTCTACCTCAAGACTGACAACATTTAGAAATAAATAAAGAGAACAAAAATCCAACCCTGTAACCAGAAAACCAGGCATGATAAAGCAAATGAATCCATTGCACTGACTATAGCCCTCCCCCCCAAGACATGAATGTAAGTAGCATCTTGAGTTAAAAAGATGGAACTTGTACCATTTAACGTGCAATGTGTGATTTTAAAGCTAAGGCCCGCCAGGATTGCTGTGAGGAAACACTTAAATGCTCAGCTGATGGCCCAAGAAGGCTTCCTGGAGTGGCTCCTCACGGAACCTTCTTTATCTGCAGAACAGCAGGTGTCTCCCAGCTCCACAGCACGGAGGAATGTTCTCCAGACTCATAAATACTGTTCCATAAACACATTTACCAAGGATTTCTGTGTTGAGAGACCCTGTTCAACAGCCATCTTCTCATGCCCACCTCTTTGGAGTCCTTCCCTTCCAGCCTCCCCTGGAAACCTGGAGGTCCTTTTACAGTCTCTGAGCGCCATGCAGAGCCGTGTTTCTCAGCCTCTGGATCATGACCCCTTTGCAAGATGAATTCCTTTCACAAGGGTCACCAAAGAGCCCTGCAGATCAGATATTTACATTACAATTCATAACAGTAGCAAAATTACAGTTATGAAGTAGCAATGAAAATAACGTCATGGTTGGGGGTCGCAGCATCAGGGAGGTTGAGAACCGCTGCTGTGGAGCTTTTGGCTCATGTTTGTCGTTAACATGTTAAAATTTCTGAAACGGTAGCTTATCTCATTGATCTAGAGCCCATTTGAAATTAGTAGTTTTCACGGAGATACAGAACCTCCTGGGCTGCTGAGAGGGTCTCAGAGACTCCAGTTGGCCGTGGTGGATGGCTTAGAGTGGATGAGCAGCAGAGTATGGGAGCATATTGGTTTTTGTCATTTTAGGTTTTCTCTGACCTTGTTTCTACATTCTAGTGCTAAATTTAGGGACTTCAGACTATCGAGAAGAATTATATATATATAATTAGTATATATAATATATATACAGAATATATATAGTGTATTTCCCAGGTCATGGATGAAACAGCTTGTTATACTTCTACTAAAGTGCACGCATCCAAAATCAATAGGAAGATATAAAACAATTCCATGCCTTGCCCCTGTCAAGTTGATTCACAGGAGTGTAGCTTCTGAAGATTAGTCTCGCACTGGGCTTGGTGGCACATGCCATTAAGCCCGGCCTCAATGACGCTTAGAGATCAACGTGAGTTTGAGGCCTGCCTGTGCTATATACACACTGTTCCTCCACGTTCCTTCTAATCCGTGTTGCGTCTCCCTCTGATATTTTTAGGAAAATCTCTCTTTGCTAGGGAGAAAGTCCAGGAACACTGACCTTAAACGTAGGTAAGACTATGATGCAGAATGTTGGAAACCTTTAAGGAAGGAAGAGCTTTATTTTTCAAAGTGCTTGCTGCTTCTGTGTATTGTTAAAGGTTAAAAACATCATTTTGATTCTTCGGTGACTTAAAAGAAAAAAGGAATGAGAGGCTGAGGAGATGGCTCTGTGAGTAAAAGTGTTGGCTGTACAACGGTAAAGAACTAAATTCTAATCCTCATCACCCACATAAAAAGTCAGGCCTCAGCTTGCGTGTCTGTGACCTCGCCACTGGGAAGAAGAGAGCTGCAGACCCTGGGAGCTCTCTGGCCGGCCAGCTGAGCCAACAGTGAACTTCTGGCTTGATGGGAGACTCTATCTCAAGGCAATAAGGTAGTGAATATTTGATCTGGTGTTTGATGAGCCTGTGGCCTCTGTCTGGAGACACTGTGGCCTTTCCACAAAGCTCCCTTGAGTCTATGATTAAGCACTGAGACGGACGAAAACCGCTGCGAGTGGAAATAGTTGACGGTGCAGTGTTGGGAAAGTTGCGTTTAGATGTAAGCAACGGCGAGAGCCTAAGAGGGAGGAGTAAATTAGTTCAGCAACCCTGAGTCAGGGCTGCGTCTGCCTCTGATACTGTCACAAAAATCTGTCTTTGTCCTGGAGAAAGCCCAAGAACACTGACCTTAAACTCTAGGTAAGAATACGGTGCAGAGTATTGGAAAGTCTTTAAGGAAAAGCTTTATTTTCAAAGCTTGTACTGCCTCTGTGTATTGTTAAAGGTTAGGAGGGGAAAAAGAAAAACAACACTTTGATTCTTTTGCTTTGGTGACTTAAAAACAAAAACAACTTTAGGCTGGTGCTGTATCTTGGTACATGCTCTTAGTGTGTATGAGGCCAGAATAGGATCCCAGCACCACGAAATGAGGAAGTATTGTTTAGAATGCTTTCTGGTCAAATCAGACCACAACTGCTTGGGCTTCTCTTGGTGGTGACAGTTTGTAAATATGTCCCTGTTTCTGTGCCCCTGGCTTTTTTTTTTTTTTTTTTTTTTTTTTTTTTTTTTTTTTTTTTTTTTTGCAAAGCACTTGGTAGGCTCCTCCTACTCCGCTGGCTTTTGTCTGATGTTTTCGGATTAGACAGGGGCGTGGATTTTGATCACAGAGGCCAAGTCTCATTTCATTGCATCATATCCAGGTTACATAGCACCAAGATGTAGGGCTTGTGCATTGAGCTTAATGACAAGACTGCGCTGTACTTGTCAGCTTCCTGCCATGTGACGCTCCCCTTTCTTCTTTATCCCCACGCTGCACATCCTGGAAGGAAGCCACCACGCACAGCCGCACTTAAGGAATGAGGCATGATGCTCCTTGAGGGCAGAGAATGCAAGTAAATTATTTAAGACCCTTCTGTGCGAGAGATTTCTCTCTCTCTTCTCACCTGCATATTTTAATTTACTCATTCACTTTTATCACTACGGATAAATCTGTAGTCTAATCCAGGACAACTTTGTTTTATTATTTGAACTTTCTAGCATTTGGTCTTTGTTGTGGTCATTGGTTCCTAGGTTCCTTTGACATGCTCCCATGAAGGTAGGTTTTTTTTTTTTTTTAATGTATTCAAAATTATTTTTAATAATTCTTTTAGGATTTCATACAACGGAATTTTTATCATATTCACTCCAACTCCTTCCTCTAACTCCCCTCGGATTCACTCCCACCTCCACATCACCCCAACTTCATGTATATATATATATATATATATATTTTTTTTTTTTTTTTAAGTAATTCGCCAACCCTACTTTGTGCCGCTCCTGTGTCCTCCTGGGTATGGGGGCATGCACTGGAATATGACTACTTCTCTTTCTTCCTCGGAAGGAATGTGATAGAATGTCCTGTCACTGGGCACTCCACTTGAGATAGATCCTTAAAAACTGCAGTCACATGCTAACTAATGACATTCTAGCCAACAACAGATAGCATCTATGACGGTGGTCCTTAAGCCTAAAACGGAGCTGAAAATTCCTCTCTCGTTATTATACTGTGGACATTGTAACGAAACAATGCATCACCCATGTGCTTATGAGTATTATTTAAGCAGAATTACCTCAGCCGTATAAAAGCACAAATTTTGTGAGATATATAACTGATAATAATAATAAATGACTGTTATCAAGTTTCATACTTATTACACCATACATTTTAATCATTATTTAAGTGTATTACTTCAACCCATGATAAGTACTTACTGTAAAACAGTAAACTGACAACAGCTTTAACCTTTTGGTGTTTTCTTAACTGCATTAAAAAGTCACTTAATGTGAATTGCCTATAGCACATAGTAGTACATTCTATAATGTTTATATAATGACAAATTCACTCTACAAATGTGCACCTGTCATTAAACAGCATGTGACTGTAGGTCCTTACTTTAGCATCACAAGATTTCCTGCCTATATCTTAGAACCAACTAATTTTCCAAGGAACCCGGCTTCCTTCCATGGGAGAACAGCGCTGGAAATAAAGATGTGGACTTTGTGCAGATTTAATTCCTTGGCTTTGTTGTATGCGCTATAGTATTGCATAAAGACATCACAACGTATTTGTGCATTCTATGTGCTTGAACATCTGTACGGTTTGCAACTGGAGTTATTACAGATGCTGGTCCTTTGACCACTCCAATGCACATCTTCCTGTAAATGTAGTTCCCGTTGAGTGTATATGTAGGAATAAAATTATTGCATGATACATTCTACATGGGATCAGCTTAAGAAAATATTTCCCAGGCGAGAGAGATAGCTCAGTGGCCAAAAGTGCTCATTTCTCACGCAGAGGACGAGAGCTGATTTCCAAGCACTCATGTCGGCAGCACATAACCACCTGTAAACTCCAGAGAATCGGTGTTCTCATCTGGCATCCCTGGACACTGCACTCATGCACGGCCCCCTTCCATACATGCACACACATAATTAAAATTATTAAAAAAAAACCACGTGTTTTCCAACATAAGGAAGAGAAACAGACAGAAAATAAGAAAAATGAATGAAAGAAAGAAAAAAGGAAGGAAAGAAAGAGAAAACAAAAAAGAAGGAAGAAATGAAGGAAGGAAGGAAGGAAGGAAAGAAAGAAAGAAGGAAGGAAGGAAAAAAGAAAGAGCATAATAATCCCAGTGTTAAAGTCACTCCTTATTATGTGACTATCATTTCTTCCAGGCCCTCTCAGCTGACAGAGCACATTTATGTGTGTATATCAATCTGCAAGTATATAGAGATCTATAAATATTTCAATATGGAGCCATCTGCATCTATATGAGCTAAACACAATTTCCTACTGATGACTCCAACTCCAACCTTATAGCATATGGTCCATCATAGCCTCCTCCCATTGCTTATCTGTAAATTCCCACTTCAACAGGGAGAAATCTGGCTTGTGGAAAATTTATATGCAGATAAGCCAGTGCTAACATTTTGATGTCAGTTTTTCAGACATTTCTGCCTTTGCCTCTTATGTTCTTGCCTTTCTGCCAATATTTTTCTAAGCTTACGTGTATATTCATGCGATCGTGCATACATCTATCTATATCTATGTATATATTTATTTTTGCATAAATGATACATAGTCTTCCTGCTTTGAAGCACACAATTTCCCCGATGAAACTGTAGACCAAATCATCTTTTCGTGTTAGTCATTTCTGATACACATCTTGGTTTTGAAACATATATATTCTATAACTATCGTTATTCTGTTAGTAATGAATGTTTTCGTTGATCTCGCAGTTGACACTATTACAAATGATGCCACAATGCAAAATCCTCTGCATATAATCTCTGTGGGAAACATTCCTAGAAATAAGATTTATCCTGTGGAGTTGAGAGTCTTAATTTTTTTTTTTTTTTTTCAGAAAACACCCAGGAATTTAGCATTTCATTTAGTTTGGTTTTCCAAGTTAAACTCTGACGGTTTATTTGGAGGTGTACTGAGTGGGGGTGGGGTGGTTCTGTCTTAGGGTCTTGTGTCAGAGGGGCTGTCAGAGGGGCTCTGGAACCACAGGACCGATGCTCCCACTCCTGCTGGCTTCTCCCGGAGGTGTCACCATCAGCTCCCAGTGACGGGCTCTGTGTCATTCAACTCCATTTCTCTTTGGTGTGAGCTGACCTTTTTCAGGGACAGCCATTCCAGTCTTCTGCAACCTAGTATTTTCTCCCCAAGCTCCCGTCTCTATGGATTTCTAGGTCAATCCAATCCTGACCTAATTGACCACGGAATGCTCTGTACACAGCAGCCTCTGCTTTACCTCCAGCCCTCCATTAGCACATTTCCTGAAGGACCTAGGGTGGGTGAGCCAATTTGCCAATCAAGACAGAAGAGTGGAAATTAGATTATATCTTCACCCACAACTTGGGGGAGAAGTCAGGCCAAGACCTGCTGGGAAGTGGGAGCCGCAGGCTGTGTATTTTCGCACCGTTGTGCTGATTTCACTAATCTCTCCCTGAGTCCTAGCTGTTAAGGTACTGACACCTTCTTAATTCAAGGCCAGGGAAATCACAATAAAACAGCCAAACACCTGGCATTGGGCCTGGGACCCTCTGAAATGTGTACCTGGAGGGCAGGGGAAGTATTTACTCCACTCATGTATTTGTTGTAAGGGTTAGAGGAGATTGGCCTATGGGAGATATTCAATAAATGGCAACAGTCTTAAATAGTTAATACTTATCAAGCTTTTATTGTACTACACCTTGACAATTTGGCAAGTGTTTTAAAGCTAATTCGTTGTATAGGTAGTAGTCCTTCAAACTGGGTTCTGTGGTGGAGGTTTCGGTTTCCTTAAAAACTCGGTTGTTTATGTATGCAGGTTTTTGTTTTAATCCCAAGTGTGGGATAAGGGGCTGTCCGCAGCTGATAATTGCTTCTTGAGACACGGGGAGGGGTGTGGTCTTTGCCAGCTGCAGTTAGTGTTAATACAAGAGCCCAGAGAGAGAAGCTTGGAGGAGACAGACTGACAGAGAGACAGTTTCGAGGAGACTGACTGAGGAGGAAGAAGGCTGCTTATTCATTCTGCTGCTGCTGTTTGCTGTTGCTGGACTGTGAGATAGCCTGATGACTGAAATTGCTGTTGCCCACGAAGAACCCAACAACCCTAACCAGCTGCCACTAAGTCTAAAGAGGTCTACATCCTTTTTCCCTTTCAACCTTCTTCTTCTCCCACCTAGGGTTGGAGGCTTGGAAGGTAGGTAGAGGCTTTAGGAACCCCAAATAAAGTAGAATTAAAAAAAAAAACAATGCCTACAGAAACTCAGGGCAAACGGAAAAGCAACTGGGCCCAAGTGTAATAAGGAGAAAGGTCAAGATTTAATATGTCTCCAGAGTGTAAATTGCATGCCAAACTCCGCCCCACTCTATCTCACTTCGTTCCACCCCACCTATACTCTTCACTCCATCCCACTCCCTCCATCCCACTATTCCATTCACTCTATCCCACTCCCCTTATCCTGCTCCATCCCTCTACTCACTTGGTCCCCCTTCATCTTACTTCATCCCACTGAAGCCCACTCCATCCCACTAGTCTGACTCCACTTTGTCCATCCGACTCCATCTCATTCTCTCTCCCCCACATTCACTGCACTGGGTCTCACGAGGTAGATTCCCCCCGTGGAATGCTGGATGCCTTTGAAGCTCATAGCAGACACTGCTGATGCCTTCCCAATATTCATTCTTCCCCTTCTCCTTAGTAACTTAATTCACTACTGTTTCAAGGTAATAATATGACGGTTTGAAGATGAAAACCTCCCTCCAGTTTCTTTGTAGCCAGGATGGGCCTGTGACACAGTTCTGGCCCATGAGACGTACCTGAAGGGAGAGACCCAGTTGCCATCTACGTTTCTGCATCAACTCCTGCCTAACTGTGGCTATGATGCCAGGAGGTGCCGGACCCTCCTTGTGAACCAGAAGGTGAAAGCCACATATTTGAAAAACCACTCAGTCTCCTATGCTGCTGACCTCTGAACCTTCCAGGGGAAGGGACGTTAATTCATTCTCAATCTGCTTTTTGTTGTTTACAGCCAGTAGCAGCTGTTAGTCAATGAAAACCTCCCCTGTCCTTGAAGGTTCTTCAGTGAGGGTTGGTGTGTGTGTGTTGTTGTTGTTGTTGTTATTTTTGCCTCATTAATCTCTGTTCTTTATTTTAACACTCACATTTCTCATTTTTTTTTTTTTTGCCCTCACTGCATCTGGACAGGTAGGAATGTAACCCATTAGCAATAAGGAAGGAAGGAAGAGGAGGAAAGAAGGGGAGAAGGAAGAAAGACAGGAGGAAGAAATAAACAGCTAGGAGCTGGTCATGAGCATGTAGAGTCCTGAGGACTGTGGCTTTCCATCACCAACATAGCTGGCCTCAGATAGATTCCCAAGCCTTGCCTCTGCTCCATCTCTACCTTTTCTTTCTCTCACTCTCCAGCATTATCTCCTTGATGACTCCTGTGGCCAAAGCCACTTTTACTCTATCCTCCAAGAGGGCAGGAAGGAATCCCTAAAATTGCCAATATGGACATCGACTCAGTAACTTCTGAGATTTGCTAAAACTGTCAGTAGTAAAAGCATACAAGGGTCAGATCACAACCCACTATGTGAGTATCCGGCTGTGAGACCTTGCAGGAGTGAACCTGGCAGGACCAAACATTGCTCATCCCTAGAAGGACACTAACACCATGACATATTTCATAGAATTTTGTGAGTTTCTATATAAAATGTTTAGGAGAGTGATATTTGGCTGGGGGAGATTTCTTCACTACCACCTCTCCCTGGAAACATTTGTCAGTGTCTGGAGACAGTTTGGGTTGCCACGCGTAGAGGGAGTTGCCTTTGGCTTCTGCATACTGGCTAGATGTCAGGGATGTTAAAGTACAACACCTTCACAAAGAATTATCCATCTCCAAGCATCCATCAAAGACTAGAAGTTCTGACTTCAAACAATGCCTTGCTTATGATGGCGCTATATAATTAGTGTAATCTTGGTGTCGTGCTAAAGATTCCCTTTTGGCTCTGCAAAGAAAGAAGTAAAATTAGAGGATCAATGCCATATTTGTGAAGAAGACGTTGATAGAAACTTTGAAGAGGATTCCAAGTATTTGAGACATGTCTTTAACACGGCCAGCCAGAGGTCAGTAAATGAGAGTCTTCGGAACTAGTACTTCCTTATCCTTGCTCACAGGAAGCATTGCCAATCTTTTGTGAGTTGGAGTTACTTTATCTTCTCCTGAAGACTTTTGAGGCAGGATATAAGATGTGAGAAGATGGGTTTGGGAAGGGCGGTATTGGAGGTTGAGTATTGAGTCCAAGAGGCTGAGTGATTATCACGGCAGCTAAGGACTGTGGCCTGCTTGGCCGAGAGTGGGTTTCTAGTGCTGGACATTGGGAAATGGATTGGGGAGCTGGGTCCTGGAGTAGGGAGCTGGCTGCTAGGGTGGGATGGGAAAACGACATCATCCTGAGGTTGTTTGCAGAAAGAGTTGGGAATGTGCTTCTGTGAAGGGCCACATAATAGGTTCTGAAAGCTTTTGGCACAAAGAGGAAAATTTAAAGATATAATGAACATAATTATGTAACAAGAGACAGAACAATTCTATAAAATTTTTTATCATAAAAATTAATACTTTATGAAGCCTACATTTGAATTTTGAGTAATTTTTATGTATAACAAAACATTCTGCTTTGTTTGAAAAAAATTTTTTATCAACTTTTAAAAAATGTGAACTCTGTTCTCAAGTTTTAGAAAACCCCAAAACAGGTGGCAGGCTGGATCTGGCCATGGGCTGTAGATTGCTGCCTCGGGATGTGGTCCCGTGGACTGTGATAGTTCCATCCCTCTGGCTCTGTAACATTTTTCCACTGCTCCATTTTAAAAGCCCAGACCTCCTTTCTCTGCCTTGAGTGCTGGGATTGAAGGCGTGCACCACCACCTCTCAGCAAGTTATATGACTTTCAAGAAACCTCTAGAATGAAATACTACAGCACAGCCTCAGAGCACAAGGCTGAGGAGCTAGAGACTGGTGAAGAACAGACAAGAACAAGGCAAGGTCTTGCCATGCCCCAGAGGTAAGCATAGGAGCCTTTGCATTCTACTTTGTCTGACAGTGCAACCTCGGAGCCTGCCATCCCCCTTCCTTAAGGGAGATGCCAACAACAGAAACAGAACACCTGGCTTAGGCCTCCCTGTGTGGTGCCTCTGCTCCTTGTATCCTTCCATCATTAGCACGTGCGGTTTCCACAGACTGAAATCTGAATCCTCTATACTTAAAAAAAAAAAAAAATCTACTGCTATTCTTCAGGTCCATGCTCAAGCACCATACGCCCATAAAGCTTTGCCAGCACTTTCTAACATACTCCTTCCTTCAGACCCATGCCCTGTAGCACCAGAATGGCATCATCTTCCTGTCCCCTGCTGAATGGTGAGCAAGGTCAGTGGGGTGGCGGGGGGGGGGGGTGACAGTCTTCTCACAAGTGTGGTCTCTGGTGGTGTCTAAAGCTCTAGGGGTTGAAAGCTGTCTTGCAATGAGGTCTGGCTCATGGGGCACTGGATAGGAACCCCGCGTCTAAACCTAAGGCCTCGTCAAGATTTCCAAAGCAGCAGGTTTTTAACTTCAAAAGTGAGGGGTTAAAATGGGGTTTCCCCGAAAAAAAGCTAAACAAACATTTGACCCAGTAATTTATTTCAAACCTTAGCTACGTACTCAAGAGAAATGAAAGCATATTCGCACAAAAATGTGTCCTTAGATGTTCAGAGCTGCAAAGCAAAACCAATCTACACATCCATTAACTGATGATTGATAAGCAAATGCACTTCGTCCTCACAGTGGGGCCTAATCAGCTATGAAATATCAGGAATGTCTGGTACATGCTATAGTCCAGGTGAGCCTCAAAATGTTAAGTGAAGGAAGCTGAGCACAAAAGGCCGTGTGCTGATTGAGTTTCTGTATCTGAAGAAATAGCCAGAATAAGAAAATAGAAACAGGAAGTGGATCTATGGCTTCCGGGAAGTTGGTAGTATCTAGTTAACCGGCACGGGATTTCCTTTTGGTACAGTGAGCTCTGTAATAGAAAGTGGTAATAATCGCCCAGTATCATGAACGAACTGAAACACACTCAACTATTAATTTCTAAACCTATGAATTTTATATGATTATTACCTCAATAGCAATAAATTTTTATAAATGAAAGTGAGATCAGCTTTTAGCTGCCTGTGGGATGGAGGCAGCTCCTGATGTCCTCATCCCCTGGCTCTCACAGCAGCTGGAGCCTGGTGGCCTGAGTCCAGGCATGGCCTCTCTCCAGAGGAGGGCAGAATGCAGTGCTGGGTGCTCTCCAGTGCTGAAACAGGCAGTAACTTCTGTCCCGTGACACCACGGAAACAGACATGTACGTTTTCACAGTCCATTTGTTATTCTGATGGATTTCACCGTTGGCCTTTGGTTTGTCCCCTTGGCCTAGAGGCCTGGGACTTGTCTGGATAGATGTAGCAGGACCCTGAGGAGAAGCATCATTCCCCCTTCATGTCATCAAGTCCCCAACTCCCTAGCTGTCTGCAGGTTCCCGGTCTCACAGGCTCACACATTCCAAAGTTGTTGCTTTAGGTTCTTCTGCCAAGCACTGTCCTGGACTCTTAAGGATGAAAGGTTGAACAAGGCACAGCCTGTGGTCTCCAAAAGCCAGTGGGAAAGGCAGAAGAAGGACACAGACACATGATAGGAGGCAGTTAACAGAAGGACCAACGGGAAACACAAGAGTTGGGTCTAGAGGGACTAGAGCTCATCAGAAGACAAAGAAAAGAGATCTTTAAAAGCCAAGGGTATGTGGAAAATGGCCTAGAACTTCAGAGAAGGTTATGAGAACGACACAGAGTAGGAACGGTTGGTAGGTAGCCAGGAACCATCAGATAACTAACCAGGGACAAATTGTTGAATGCCCTCTTTGACAGCCTGAGTTTGGAAGCTAAGTTTTGGAAGCTAATTTTATACTTTAAGGTTGTAAGCAGAGGAAGGGGTTGGGGGTGTCCTTCCACCACCAGATTTGTGCTTTAGGTTTGGAAAATACAGGAGGGAAACAGAGTCTGGGCGAGAGGTGGAGAGGGTCAGGGGATCTTAAGACATTCCATGTAAGAGACAGTGATGGCTGCTGCGTGAGGGTCCTAGGTGGTGGGAATGGAGGGCACAGAGGCAGAGCCAACTGGGAGAGGATGCTGAGTAGCTGCGCGTGGGGAAGTGGGGTGGAGCGACAGATGAGGAGAGAGCGGCTCTGCGCTTCTCAATTGGGTGTGGATCTGGAAGAAAGATGGTGGGCTGGGTCTGGAGCAAGATAAGATGTAAGTCCAGGTCAGGTCCAAGGGAAGGGGGAGAGCAGACCACCAGAGCTTGTGGCTGAGCTGGGGCTAGAAGGCTACAAGTGCAAACACATCCCGTCCCTCAGCAGGACTTCAGCCTTGGGAAGCATGACCTGGAAGCCGTCAAGGTTATTTTAGTTTGAGCTCTCTCTCCCCCTGTTGGCATGTGATTTCATGCTTTTCAGTTCTCCCTTTAAATGGAAATGAATAAAATGATCTTCGTCCTCCGGTGGGGATTGAAATTTTTTCCTCTCTCGGCTCTGACACCTGCTACTGTTTCGCTCGCTGTTAAAGGTCTGTGTGACCGGGTGGCGTGCCTCCGGCGGTGCTAAATGGGTACAGGAGGGCTTTGGGGAAATGTCAGGAGACAGGTGTTAAAAAGTGGTGCCCAGCAGCAGGGAGCAAGTAGAAGCACGCTGCCTGTGCCCTGGTGCCCGCGCAGCACCACCTCTGCCAGGGACTCCGCAGCTCTGATACTCACCCTCCTCCCAACTTGCTCACTGCTCCTCCCCCCAGACCGCTTCCAGGAATGCGGGCTTTGCAGGGCCCTCCCTGGGGGAAGCTGCCTTCCTCTCGCCTGCTTGAAAACTCCGCACCTGGGCCAGTTTTCTAGCTTGCTGTGGCAAGTCGTTACACATGTAGGCTAGCACAATTCCGGTCTATCGTCTCACAGTTTTGAGGTCAGAAATGTGACACAGATTTCCCTGGGATGAAAGTCAGGTTCTGAGTGGATGGATGTGCACCTCTGAAAGGCTCTGGATGAGGAATGCCTGTTTTCTTGCCTTTTAGTAAGCTAGAAACTGTCCTCATTCCTCGTCTCTAAGCCCCCTTTTCATCATCACGCCAGCACCAGCAGGTCAAGGCCTTTTTACATGGCATTGCGATGGCGTCCTCGTCTATCTCCATCGCCTGCATTTCTTCATCTGTTTTGTATAACAACAGAGTACCTTGTGGCTGGGGATGGGGGATTTATAATGACCATGAATTTATTTGGCTCATGTCTTTGGAGCCTGGGAATGCCAAGGTCAAGCAGCCACATCTAACGGAGACTTTCTTGCTGCTCACAGCCTGGTTGACGGCATCATCCAACAAGAAGCTATGCAAGTGTGACCTCCCGTTATGAGGAGGTCAAACTCACATTTGAAACAAGCCCACACTCCTGATAAACCCAGTCCCCGGATGTCAACATTGATTTGTTTATGAGGACAGAGCCTTCTACTCAACTACTCAACTGTAAAGATCCCAGCGTGGGATGGTGGTAAATTTCAACCATGAGATTGGGGTATGAAGCACACTGAAACTACAATGGGATCACATCGGGACCATGTGAGAACCCAGGCTCAGTTCTCTAGTTTAAGATCAGCTGCTTAGCTGTTTTAGTTTGGTTGGCTATGTGAAACGTTCACAGGGAATGGTGATATGTGTGTGCCTTTGGGGGCTCCATTCTCTCCACCACACTACCTTCCAAGGCATAGCTTAGGCTTATTTTCTTCCAGGACTCTTTCTCTCAAACCTGCAACCCACCCGACTCACAGCAGTTGTTTCGCTAAAACCACTGTGTGGCGCCTTTACTTTGTTTCTTTGCCTTGCCTTAGTGTGGTTCGGATCGTACATGTTCTCCCAAGGCCCATGTATTAAAGGCTTGGTCACCAGCCTAAGGTACTACTGGGGGATGATGGAACCCTACCGAAGAAGACCTTAGTGAGTGGAAGTTAGTTCATTGTAGGTGTGCCTTTGTAGGCCAAAGTGGGATCTTAGCCCCTTCCTCTGCTATGAGGCAAAAAGACCTCTACTGGGCTCTCCTGCCATGATGTATTTATGGTACAGTAGTTCCCAGTGACCATGGGCTGTGTCCCTGAAACTGTGAGGTGCAGTATGTCTCTCCTTTTGCTACTTTTGTGGAAGGCTGATGGCTACATTTTGTTCCATGCTCTCCTGAAGGCCTCCAGAGACTGGGGCTAATGTTCTGCACATTCCTGGTTTCCCTGCCCTCTGACAGATTGCTTTCTTCACAGGGAATAGGGCATTGTGAAAACGTGAGGACTGGTCAATTAGGAGGCCTCTTTACCTATCACCCTCACCCCATTCCAGAACTGCAGAAGTACTGAGTTGATCATTAAAAAAATAATAATAATAATCGCATCTCTATCCCAAACACTCAAAGAAAAAAATTCCAAAATGCAATTTGCAAACATAGCAAAAACATCCATGTCATTAGTAAGTAACATGTTAGGGTACGAGGAGACCAGAACTGTGGTGGCCAATATAGGAGCCACTAAGTATGTGTGGCTGTTTACATTTAGGCTTAAATAAGTTAGAATTAATTTAAGTTATTAAGTGTTCAGTTGCCCACATTAACTGCATTTCAATTATTCAGACCTATGTGTGATAGGTAATTAGTGTATTGGACAACACAGATACATCACAGGGTTCCTGGACGTCCTTTGCATAGTGCAGGTTTAGACCTAATGAAAATCTCTGCAAGCTATGCTTGAGCTGGGTGTCTGTGATGGAAGAGTCAGAGGCAGAGTAGGACATGTGGGAGGTTATAACTTCCTTCAACTCGTAGAGGGGGGTCTTCATTCACAATAGTGACTGAGCTTTTTGCTGCATAGCCAGTGGGTAAATTTTAAGAAGTATTTTCTTTCAGACGAAATCCATTACTTCGGGAGCCAGTTTGCCATGTTGGCCACATTCAAATGTAGATTAGATCACTCCTTTATATGTCTCTGGGTTGTTTAATTGACAAATACAGTGTGTGTGTGTGCGTGTGCGTGTGTGTGTGTGTGTGTGTGTGCGTGTATGCATTGTGGGATGACTAGACTAAGCTATTCATGTATGCATTTCTTCACATACTTACCTTTGTGTGTGGTAAGATCACTTAATATTCTCAACTAATTTTAAAGCTACAACGTATCATTGTCAGTCACCACAATGCCTTGCAGTGTGGGGTGGTGGGTGCCGCTACGATGAATAAATATGGGAGGGAGAGGTGGGAAAGACAGAGAGGCAGAACAGTCCATGCACAAAGGGCAGAGGTGGAACTAGAGACCTGATTGTGGTGACAGGTGAGAGAGAGGGCCGAGGTCAACATGCTGTCATTGCCCAGTTGGGTTGTATAACATCCGGAGCTTACACAGAAGCAGGCTCAGCCTACCGCCCTCCCTCCCCACCCCCCCGACCCTGCCTCCAACGTGCCACCAAGCAGTGGGACGACAGAGGCCTGAGATGAGGAAAGGTAGAGGCCAGGTTGGTGTCTGTGGTCCACACTGTTGCCCAAGGCCATGATGAAGCCTGAGCTCCATGTAGACATATGCAGTCTGGACTGCTGACTGCTGACTGCTGCCTCAGGGATGTCCTTGGGCTTTGCTGCTTGGGGAGGGGAGCATACTGGTCTGAATGGCTTGTGTAGCCACCTGAGACCATGTTGAGACTGGTGGTCCGCTCAGTTGTTGAGGACCATGAGTTGGTCAGTGGTCCTGATAAGGCCGAAGGCCGTACTGATGTCTGTGGCCTGTGTTATCACTGAAGCCCAGATGTCCATGGTCTGGGCTGCCACCTGAAGCCATATTGATGTCAATGGGAGCGGGAGAGCTGGCCCCACCCCTCACCAGCCCACAGCATGGTGGCACAGGTGGTTCCATTCCCCCCCCCACTCCTCCCACATACTCAGGAGAGCTGGCCCCACCCATTGCCAGCAGCTGCAAGGCTTTCTTCGGTTAATGGCTTCTGGCATGGGTACAGAAGGGAAAAGACTTATCCTCCCTTGTGGGGCTGGCCAGGAGGAATTTGACTATGCTCCAGTGAGGATATAGATAATCCTCATAGTCATTCTCTCAGTATAATCTTTTTGGGTAATGCTGTTGTGTCTACAGCTAATGTTGGTTGAATAAATAGGGAGATGGAATGAACTTGGAAAAGACTGTATACATTGAGATGTAGCCATGATTTAGGCAGTGTCTTGTGAATAGTACTGGATCTGTGGAAAGAGCATTCATTCACAGATTCCCATCGTCATAATGAGGTCGATATTGCTCAGTTCTCTGAAGAAGAAAGCAATAGCATGTACCATTTGACCTAAATACATAAGACATGATCGAAGGATATAACATTTGGGGCTGTTCATGCCAGCTCATATTTTAAGGAACATGCTTACACTTGAACATGGAGGCTTTTGTTAGGGAATCTCAATTGTAGCAATAATGACTAACATTTACCGAGCAACTGACCTATTTGTTAGCAGCATGCTAAGCAATCCCTGCGCATTTTCTCATTAAATTCTTAGAATTGCCCAATGAAGTCATAGCATTATTACGCCCATCTTATGGCAAAGTGCTTTCTGAGGCCTATAGTGGTTTATCAGTTTGTCAGAGATTACATTGTCGGTGAGCAGTAAAGTGAGACTTCAAAGTAGGTTTGTGGATGGCAGTCTGCGCCCTTTAGCTCCATTCTGTGCTGCCTATGTTGGGAAGAATGTTCCCAAAAGGGCCAATAAAGGGCAAGCCCTCACCATCACCCACCCTGCTTACCTTCAACCCTCTTCTACTCAGCTCCGGCCACAAATGCCTGGAGATGGTGTCGCATTCGTTAAGCCAATCCTGAGGAGAAAGCTGTGGGGTGAGGACGGCAGCTCCTGCGCAGCCTCGTGTTTGGCTTCTGTGAGTCTTGGGTTTCTCTTCCCCCTGGCTCTGCCAAGGTGCAGCCCCGGACAGAGCCATCTTCCAGACCCAGCAAGTTTGTTACTTTGTCATCGCGCAAACAAATCCTGCCTGGTGGTGTCATTGCTGTAATGGGAAAGAAGTTCATCAATTTCCAGGTCTGCAATGTGGGCAGGCTTTTAGAGGCTCTGTTTTCCATTCACAGATTCATTTTCTTCCTGCCACATCTCCAAATAGCTTCTGCTCCTAAACGCGAGCCATTTTGCTCAGGCTGGGTGGGGATGGGGAACGGAGTAATATTTCACTTGTGCATCCTTCCAAATGAGACGAGGATAAAGGCACCCACCTTTGTCCTGATCTCTAGACAATACCTGGAGGAAGCTAGACTAGATAAACATCTAAATCCTTCCTCAGTAACACTCTCTGCACAGCAGAGCTGATAAGAATGTTTTGCTTATGGTGTGTATATGTGTGTATGTATGTGTGTATGTATATATATGTATATATAGATGTATATGTGTGTATGTATATGTGTATAAATGTATATATGTATGTGTATGTATTTGTATGCATGTGTGTGTTGTGTACACACAATAGAGCTGTGAGATCTCAGGACCTTCCTGGAACATTATCTGCATGTTTCCTTTCTCTCTGGAAACGTTATAGGCCTAAGAAGAACACAGTTCAAGATAGGATGTCCTTCATGTACTCTTGATGTTGGACAGGAAAACATTTTTCAAAATCTTTGCCCTATTTCCCTCAAAAATCTCTGGGCTGAGCCCCTGCCAGTTGGCCACCCTATACCGCAAAGCTTTGGCTGATGTTCCGTTCCCCCTAATACGGATGGTGCTGCGGCATTATCTCGTGCTTGACAAATGCCGACAGCATGTCTTCTTGGCCTCAGTGGGCAGACTCCATCAGAGTTCAGCTGTTGGGAAGCCAAGGAATAAAATCCCAGAAGGGGTCTAGGCCTTCTGCAGCCACTGTCCTCCACCCCCCGTGTCTGCTGCTCTGTTCCTGTGTCACGTTCCTCTGAGAGTAAGAATGAGGACTTCCAATCCAGGAAAGGAGATATAAATGTCCTTCCCTGCCCTGACACACTGTTCATTAAAACCCTAATGTTTTAATCCTTTTTGAGGATTGCTTTTTTTGATTTATCTTCTCCTCCCCATTCTGGAAACTAGCGACTTTCAATTACTATTATCTGAGAGGTGCTATGTTTGTGTATACAGCCAGCGGCTTAGATGCGCCTGTTATTTCCAGAGCCTTTTTTTCTTTCTCGGGCTTGCTACGTGATGCTACTTAAAATCCACTGTGTGATCTTCACACTTTGGGTCCCATAAACGTGCAGGGCCTTCAGACCCATGTGTCACCTGCCAGGCTATGAATTATTCATAGACACGTGTGTTCTTGAGTAATGGGGGGTAGGGGGGCTGAAAGATGGAGAGGCAACGATAGCTCTGATTTGTAAGTGCAACGCCCTGTCTACTCACATTCCAGAAACATCACGGGAAAACCTTCCTACAGCAAAAGGGAACTCAGAGTTCCCCCGGGGGCATCTTGTAATCTCCTGGGTGAGATGCATGGCATTTTCTCTGCCTGGCAGGGCTGGGTCAGCAGTGGCATCAGGCTGCAACAGTGGGATGCGTTCCAGGTTGCGACGGGAAATTTTCAGATGTGGTACATGGACGGACTTGAATCCGACAAGAGGTTCTTAAGGACAGGCCTTATTGTTGGATTTTAATCTTTGCTGTTATCAGTTGCTTGGGTCCCAACATTTCTTTTTTTAAGTATTTGATGTTTCCCTGTGGCAGTCGCGTAGCTGTTGGCTTTCTGGCTGTCTTGGAGTCGGAAGAGGAGCTGGTCCTGTGGTTGATTTCTCCCCCAAACCGATCAGCAATGATTCTGACCGAGAGGGACACAGCATGAATGGCGGAGAAACCAGGAAAGGGTCTGACAGGAAGCGGATATTTTGAAATTAAGAAGGCTACAAAACCATTCATGACTGTGAGATACAGTTCAAGCGGCTTACTGTGAAGGCTCTCCGGTTCGGAAAAACCCAGGTCACATATCAGCTAATTGTCTTTGGGCAAGCTATTTAATATCTCTAAACCTAAATGGCCCCGTATAGACAGAAGGAGGGAAAAGAGAGAGACGTGGGGAACTTTTAAATGAGATATTACATTTAACATCAGCCGCCTTAAATAAGGATTATTGCCAGAGGGTTTGTGAACCAGGTCTCACATATAAGACTCTGAATGGGAAGTGATTAGTAATCTGAGATTTTGTGTAGCTAGGTGTACATGGTGGTATTTATTGAATGAAGCCATCTCCATGACAACCACAATGTATTCTACTTAATGGGCCTCCTGACAAGTCACCCAAGACCCTATTTTGGTTTTTAGCTCCAAGAGCCCCTGACCTTTCCAGGTGCAGTAATTGGATAAACAAAGAGTTTCTCCTTTTGAAATCTAGAGTCAGCGTTTAGTAATTTCAATAAATCCGTGAAAGTGCCCTCCTTTAGAAGAAACAAACGACAGCATTGTAGATGAGGCAGACACCCATCCCCCTTCTCATTTTTATCCCGGAGGTAGTTCTCACTGTCAGTCAAAATACGCCTCATGCATTCCTCAATGCATTAAACACGTGTGCTACCTGTGCCTGGCAAAAGAACGCACTGTGTTGTATTATGCCTGGGCTTTTTATATATGTTATTGTAGCAGGTGTCATTCTTTGTTCACTTGACAGTATTTTGGGAGACTTTTTTTTTTCCTTGTCAGTGCATATAATGCATTAAAAAAAATCTAGCGTAAATGGGGCCGAGGGCATAGCTCAGTGGTAAAATGATGGTGCGGCAGGCACAGGGCCTCTGGTTTCACACCCCGCACTGCCACATGCAGACAAAAACCCTGATCTATGCATGCATTTTTGGATGAGCCAATGTGTTTAGCCAGCTTCATCTGGGTGGTAAATGTAAGTCATCTCACATTCGAGCAGCTGCCGTCAGAGGCTGACAGAGCTTATAATCTTGACACCAGGGTATGGGACTCAGTTGGTTTGGGTTTTGTGGATCTCTCGTAATGGTTGGACTTTCCTGCTTGACAGTCAAACTGAGTACTTTGGCTGTGTATTTGTGGATTATTTGTACTTCTTGTCTGTGAACTGGCATTATATATCTTTGTAACATTTTCCTATGGGATCTTTTCTCATTTCTTTTTTTTTTTTTAATTAGAGGTTCTTTATATATTCTAGATACTGATCCTGTGTTGAAAACATTTTACTTTTTTGTCTTTTAACTTTTTCTGTGTTTTCCCCCCCGACCAGCCATAGAGATGTCCTGGGTGTTTGTGTACTCCAATGTATTGGTTTATATGCACTTGGAATTTTTGCACGCTGTTTAGAAATCTCTATTATGCCAAATTGCCAAGGATAAAAAAAAGTCTTCCTAAGTCCTGTCGTCTCTTTTTGTATCTGGATTGTTAACAATAGTGGTGCTCTAGGCAAAATGGTCGCGTTCAGGGTCCAGGTGTCTCAGCAGCCCAGCTGAGAGCCCTCAACCCCTCAGAGCTGGCCCAGCACTCCAGGAGCATGCGCAATCCCAGGAGGGTCCAGCAGAGGGCAGTGTCTGAGCAGGTCTGCCTTGTCTCCATTCCGGCCAAGAAGGGTTCCGTATCTCACCAAAGGGAACATTTTTAACTGCTTAGAATTTAGTAAATTCCACTGAGAGGGACCTTAGCTGAGCCAGGAAAAAGACCAGGAGCAAAGCCTGTTTCTCTGTGTACTCCACAGCGGGAAGTGGACCGGGCCAAGGGGAAAGTGTCCTGGCAGCCTCTATGTTTTCACAGCCTCTGAAAGGGTGCAGATCAAAGCGCACCAGCATCACAGAGGGCTTTCTCCGAAGGAAGCTTCCACGTCTGCTTAAGTCTGGTCCACACTCCTGAGATGAAAGCTCCAATTTTACAGAGAAAATGCTATTTACTGGACAAACAACAGGCAGAATAGAGACATGTAATCCCCAAACTTTGTCTGATTTCATCAATAATTCAAAATCTTGTCTCCTTTTGTTTGAAGGTCTGGGTAAAGAGAGGCCGGTGGCCAGAGGTACAGCTGACTTCAGAGGGGAAGCCCAGGAATTACCAAACAGCATTGTCCAGCACAGTTCCCTGCTAGCCTCACTGGCACACATACTGAGCTAAAAAGTCCAGTTTCTGTTGGTTCGTTTAATATTGTCAATGTGGACTCAAATGTATCACGAGACCAGAGGAACATTGACAATGAAACCCATAGATTTGCATAAGCATAGTGATCCAAATGGATGTACAATTCTGAACGAGCCTCTGTGTTCATGGTCGGATTTTCCGAACTCGGGAACTTGGAGCCTTTCTCTGTGCCTAGCTGTGTGGCTCCAGGCAGTGGGTGCGAGGACTCACAGGACTTCTTGCTTGGTGGCTCTGGTTCGGGTTCTCACTGGGCCAAGAGGGATGCTCGGTGAGAGAGTGTGCTCCGTTCCCCTGGAGACTCAGGGAAGCACTCAGCTACAGGAGTAAGAGGCACACAGTCCTTTCGCCCCATTCATGCCTGGGAGTGTTGTCAGAGGTTTTCATATTGGCTGGGGTTTCCATAACCCCTTTTGGCTTCCATTAACACCTCTTCATTAATTTATCTTCTTTGATCTCTGACCAAACCTTGACTAACACAGAAACCTAGATCCATCTTAATTCCTCATGCTTAAAACAGGTCAAGTGTACAGTCAATGTTTACCGTAGTTTTGGACTCCCTCTTCGACACAATAATTTGTAAGTCCGCTGCTGGTCTGCTGTCTTCATGCCTTTCCAAGATCTAGATCCAGCTGCTGTAAATTTGCTTTAAAAAAAAAAAAAAAAAAAAAAAAAAAAAAACCCTGCTGGAGGGCCAGGGTATAGCTGGGTTGGTAGAACATGTATCCAGTATGTTTGATCCTTAGAAATGCTCTCGACCCCCACCCCCTACTCCTCACCTCCCCACCCCCCTTAAAAAAGACCCCACTATTCTAGATCCATTTTCTGCAATTCCCTGCCATTGGTTTCTCAGGGAGAAGGGAGCCCCTTCTCCCAGGCTCAGAGAAATGTCTCATTGGCTGTAAATATTCAACAATTCAGTCATAAACTTTGAAGGCAAGAACCTGGAAGATGAAAGGATCACAGGACCCAATTTGGAGGCTCATGATAGTTTGACTGATTCATTAAGGGAAGCTTGTAGATAGTTGCCAGAGAGGTAAATTGCATTTATATGCTGCCCTCCCCTTCAGGGAGGGGATTGCTGTCTTGTAAGCTAAACAGGCAATAAACTGCCACTCTAAGTAGGTAAAGCCATTTAGTTTTCGTCTCTCCAGCAGACATACATGACTAAGTGAGCTGCTCTCCCAGCCCCCTTCTCCCCATCTTCCACCTGCAGCTACAGGCCTAAACTAAGCAACAAAACCCAGAAACAGTGACAGAAAGAGGAAGACTCTAATCGATGCGTTTGGTAACCCCAACAACTGAGAGCTATTAGACACCTGCTTTAATTAAACCCTCAGTCCTGTTTGTTTCTTTCCTCCTCCTCTTCCACATTGGTCCTCCTCCTCCTCCTCATCTCATCATCATCAGTCCTCCTGCTCCTCCTCCTCCTCCTCCTCTCCTCCTCTCCTCCTCTCCCCTCCCTCTTCTTTGCACTCTCCCTCCCTCTTCTCCCCCCCCCCACTTTTTGTGGCACTAAAGACTGAAGTCAGGGCCCTGAGCATGCTAACCCTGGACTACATCCACGGCTCTTTTTAAGTTTTATGTTGAGACAATGTCTCACTCTGTATCTCAAGCTGGCCTCAAACTTGAAGCCTTCTTGCCTCCATCTCTCTACTGGCTGAGGTCATAGCCCTGTGCCACTGTGGCCCACCACTGAGTCTTGCTCCCACAGACTGTCGTAGATTTTGTCACCTGTTTTTCCTGGGTGTTCATCGTCGTCTTGTAGACTCTGCCTCTCGCCTGGGCCACTTCCTGCCTTGTTTTCAGCCCTCATGTACTGACCAGAAAGCTGTCCCCACACATTTCTTGTCCTGTATCGTCTACATTCTAGAACTGTTGAAATCCCTGGGTCTGCATTCTGTTCTTCCCCTCTTCCCAGAACTTGCTTAGAGTTCCTTGGGCCACTACAATGGCTTTGCAATGTGCAGATACTTCTGCCATCGGTACTACTTACAAACCTGTCTGGCCTAGCCCTCCCACCACTTCTGTGGTGTCTGACGCCATCCCTCCTTCTGCTGTGTTTGGGTCTCTTGCTTTCTCCTTCTAGTCCAGTGGTTCTCAAGCCTCCTGATGCTGTGACCTTTTAATGCAGTTCCTCGTGTTGTGGTGACCCGCAACCACAGAATTGTTTTCATTGCTACTTCGTAACAGTGATTTTGCCGCTGTCAGGAATCGTAATGTAAATATTTGTGTTTTCCGATAGTCTTAGGCGACCTCTGTGAAAGGGTAGTTTGACCCTCAAAGGGATAGTGACCCACAGGTTGAGAAACACTGTCCTAGTCTTTAAATGTGCCATTTCCTATCTCCATTCACCATTTTCTTCTGCCTGTGAAGTTCTCTAAGGAGGAATACCTGATTTTACTCTCCTAGTTCCATTGTATCTCTCTGAACTCCAACAAAAACTAACAGCTTCTTCATAGGACCGTTTTCCTATCTGAAACTTGGCCATGTTCCCCATTACACACTCTCCTGATGTGGGTTGTAATTACACACTCAACCAAGAACCCACTGACATCTTTCACTAGAAAGATACTGTGTGGAGGAGTGTTTGCTTTCCTGTGCCGAGCACTGAGCCTGGTCAATTTGACAACCTCAACCAAGGCTCGTTGACTGGGTGAACACTGTCATGCTCATGTGTGTGGGCATTGATGGTGCCAGCACAGAGTGAAGAAATCGATGCATTCTGGTCTGGGGAGAAGGAGGCTAGATACTGCTCAGACTAGGTAGTGACAGGCAGAGATTCTGTGATTTGGGATAATCTACTTCTGTGTAGACGTCTTTCTGGTCAAGCGCTATCTTGTGCTGGTAATGTGTACACCATCACTCCTAAACCAACCTTTGACCCGGAAGAACTCCTTTTCCTCCAGGCTCCCTGCCCTGTTGGCTCTTGGCACAATCAGCTGAGAAGTCTGGGTCTCTCATTCCCAGCAGCGCCTCCGGCCAGATGCAGCCGCAGAGCTTGAAAGCCAGCAGTCCCCTGGGACTTCTTTCTCTCTGTTAATTATTGGCAATGCAAATGAAGCATTAAATTACAGAGAAGAGGAGATTTTGCTCAGAAGCTTGAGTTTTAAGAACCATTCTACAGGAAATCAAATGGAAAGGAGAAAAACCAAGCACCAGGCCTTCTTTCCGTTCCCCCAAGTGCTGGCTGAGATTGCAGCTTAGGTGCAGTGCCTAAGGCAGGGGAGCCAGGGCCTAGGGAGGTTAATGGTCTACACAGGGCTTTCCCAACCATCCCGGGATGCAAACAACCTACAGGGATTCTTCGGCACAAGTGTGAAACCTTACCCCCAGAGTTTCTTATTCCTAGCAGGTTCCCAGGGGCTGCTGTTCTCTGGGAGCCATCTTTGAGACCCTCAGAGTTAGGCTATCTCCCTCCAGCTCAGGGTCCCTCAATCTTTAATGTGTATTTTCTCCCCTGAACATCTTGTTAGTATGGGTTTTGACAGAGTATATTGGAGGAGAGCAGGGACCACATCATTAAGCAGTTCCCAGCTGAGGGAACACTGGCAAGCAAGGAGGCCTGTCAGCCATGGTGTGTGGAGATTTTCTTCCCTCTGGCCTCCTTATGCCTTTTCTTTCTGTCCTCCCAGGGTGTCAGATATTTTGGAAAACCTCTAAAAGAGCTGAGTGTGGGGGAATGTTAACCAAATGTGTTTCAGAGTCTGCCTGCCTGCCCAACAGGAAGCCAGAATGCCAGCAGAGATTCTTTTCTTCTGGTTTTCTGCTTTGTCTTATCTTCCTCCTTGAGACAGGATCTCATATAGCCCAAGCTGGCTCCAACCTTGCTATGTAGCGAAGACTAACCTTGAACTTCTGAACCTCCTGCTTCCCCCTCCCAAATGCTGGGATTATAGCATGTGTTTCCATGCCTAGTGTATGTGGTCCTGCGGATCAAACTTGGGGCTTCATGTATTCTAGGCCAGCAGCTGAGATTAAGCTATGTCCCTAGCTCCCGGTGGAGGCTTTTGTCTGAGCTACAGCAGGACACTAGGCTTTCCTTTATTCCTCTTTTCTGGGGAGCCCCTGGCCCAGGAAGCTGACTAGTGTGAAGCAGGAATTCAGAGGTGGTTTGGCTCTACTAGGACAATTGTAGAAACGCAACATGTCTCTACTGGATGACCAGCTTCGTGGAAGCTGCAGAAAGGTTGATGAGAAGAGAGAGAGAGAGAGAGAGAGAGAGAGAGAGAGAGAGAGAGAGAGGAGAGAGAAAGCAAAGCTCCCCTCTTTATCAAAGAGCCTCTGGGATGTAGCATGTGGTTTAAGAGAATGAGGTCTGGGATTAAGAAATGAGAATTGGGGGCTAGAGAGATGGCTCAGAGGTTAGGAGCACTGACTGCTCTTGCAAAGGTCCTGAGTTCAATTCCCAGCAATCGCATGGTGGCTCACAACCATCTATAGAGAGATCTTGTGCCCTCTTCTGGTCTACAGGTGTACATGCAGCCAGAACATTGTGTACGTGATAGATAGATAGATAGATAGATAGATAGATAGATAGATAGATAGATGGATCTTTAAAAAAAAAAAAAAAAAAGAAAGAAATGAGAATTCCGAGCCTCGGGTGAATTTGTGTGCCACTCTGTGACAGTGAGAGTTTGATGACTGGCAATTGTCATTATTTTAAAAAGGAAATTATTAGTTGTGGTAGAATCAGAATTTACATGAAAAGAAAGTTGGTGCCTTGACAGACTAGCAAATAAAATTGAAATTTTGACCACTGGGCTTTCGTGTGTCCCTTAGCTCACAGAGATAAGTGACCTGTAGGTTTGATTGGTGGAAGAAGGGACTGTTCAAGACTGGGAGGGTTGGCAAATGAAGGACATGAGTTTGTGAAAATTTTCCAGAGGGAAAGAATTGTGGAACAGCTGGATTCTTAAATGTGAGACTTTCAAGAGCCTGTGTAGCTTTGCTTACTTCATTTATTAAACTGGCAACTACTACTGCTTAGGGATCTCTGTGGAGCACGCTGGGCGCCGCGTGCCAGCCTACGTGGTCAACTGTGATACATAAATCAGTGTTGCTCATTTTAACAAAGCAGAACGGTTGCTTAGTGTCCAGGGTTGGACTGCGTCAACTTCACGGAATGAACCTCAGGATGAAAATGTCAAGCCCTTGGGTTATACGTCGTATTTGTCTTGTAGCCTGACCCTTTGGCTGTTAAGGAGTCTCTGGGATTTTAATTGTTATTTGACGAATGGGATTGGGCCTCACCAGACAGCTACGGACAGGTGGAGGCCTGGTCAAGCCACGTAAGAAGGACTGGCCTTGGCTCGCCACACAGGGAGCTTGTGAGCCGAGCTGGAAAAGAACAAGTCTCCCTCCCAACTGTTCCTCTGTCTAATGCATCTCATTTATTGTTAATGCTGTTTCTGCTGGCTCATTTGCAAATAGCCTGAATAAAACATCACAGCAGAGTGGGAGGGGCCCTTGCTGTCTTCCATTACTGCTTCTGCTACATTCCTGCCCTGCTTTCCTTTCCTCTGGACCCTTCATTACTCTGATTAACAATCTTTATCTAATTGGCTTGTCGTGAAACAGCCAGATAGGACTCCTGGGCTCTCGCAGGGATGGTGAGAAAAGAGCTCCAGTAGGCCTTGCCTTTGTTTTTGTGCTTTTGTTTTCATGGAGAGAGGATGGGAAAAAGCAAGCCCTGAATTTGGCCGTGACCTTGGTGAAGATGTGTGAGAGTAGGTGGCTGCCCTGCTCATCTCGCTGATAGGCCTCCACCCACAGCAGGCTAGTCCAGAACAAACTACTCAGTTCAAGTGAAGTCCTAGGTGGTATAAACTGGTTAAGAGGCAAACCTATGCATAATCCTAGATAAAGCAGATTAGAAAAAGCACCGCTCTGGGCTTAGTCAGTAAAGTGCTCCCGAGGCAAGTATGAAGACCCAAGTTCAGTCCCTGGCAACCACATAAAAAGGGGGCCACGGTAGCAGACACTTACTACCCCAGCACTGAGGAGGCAGAAACAAGAGGATCCCTGGAGTTCACCAGACACTCAGCCTAGCTGGGCAATAAGCCCCAGGTCCCATCGAGAAACCCTGTCTCAAAAACAAGGCAGATAACTCCTGAGAAATAACTCCTGAGGTTACCTTCGGCCTCTACACGTACATGCACACACACAGATGCTCACTCCACACACATGTTCAGCTGCACATGCATACATACAAAACTAAAGCAAAGAAAAAGCATTGCTGTGTCTCTGCACAGGAAGGATGGTTTTGTTATTGTTACTAGCTTGATACATTTCTTGAGTGCCCTGATTCTTAAGCCAGTCGTGTGTGTGTGTGTGTGTGTGTGTGTGTGTGTGTGTGCTGTGTTTTACAGCTTTCCCAAAGGGAGGAGGTCCCTAAGACACCAAGATTCAGCCTTGACCTTTAAAAAATGAGTAAAACTTTAATTTTTTTTTTTAATCTACAAGTTCCACCTAGATTGCCTCCTGTCAGTTTTCTGTCTGAAGAACCTAGGCTTTCAACTCATCAAGTTTCATACAGTCTGAATTTTGCTGATTGTGTATTTAGAGAACGGTCCAGGACTTTCCTTGGAGTCCCTTATTTCCTGCAGATAGGTGCCTAGATTCCCAGACTCGATCAGGTTTAAATCTGGTCCCTTTGGCAAGACTGCAGATGCTGTGGTGTATTTCATTGGGAAGAGGATCTTGCCCGCATGCCTCCCTTTGGGTGACGTTAGCAGCCAGATAGGACTGGCTGAACTGCAGATGTTCAATGCCGCCTCCATCAATTCACCGAGGCTGCTGAGAAACGGTGACGCTCTGCCTCAATCATTTCTTTTTATTAGTGGGAACCCTTCCATAAAGAGCTGTCACTCCGATGTGACTCTGTGATCAGGTGCTACAGCCCACAGCAGAAAGGCGGTGCAAACACTTTTACCAGTTTTCAAGATAATAAGTACGTGCCGCTCATCCTCCGGTGCTCAGCTGTTTTTCCTACCAGACAACACTAAGAACCTGTGGATTTAAATATATTTGGATGGATTTTTTTCTTCTTTTGGCTCTTCTAGGCATTGCAGCCAGGGCATCACACATGCTAGACCAGCTCGCTGCCGCTAAGCCATAATCCCCATGCACCTCTTTATATTTTGAGATAGGGTCTCACTAACTCACCTCAGATGGTCTTCAACGCACTCTGTGCTCCAGACAGGAATTAAACTTTTAATTCCCCTGCCTCAGCTTCCTGGGATTACCAGCCTGTACTACCAAGCCTAGCTTGGATGGATTTAAAATACTTAACCACAGTTGTGTAATGTTGTGTGGGGAGTTGGGGAAGCTCGGAGCATGTGAAGTCCTGTGTGATTGACATAGACATAGCCATGTCGGGTACCTCAGAGCCCCAGACCTATGGAGAGATGGCAAAGCTTTCCTCCTGGGGTGAGGTTCTGAGGCATGACAAAGTTTTTCTCAGGAGAGTGTTGGCAGTGTGGGCAGAAGATATCCACCATAGCTTTCTCTTCCCCGGGTTGTTTACAGCCTAAAGGTTGTTCCCCTACATGGTCTGCTCCTGCCGAGATTGGTTAAACCTGTTTCCTTGATCCTGCTGTACACCTTAAGCCCTGCTTGTGAGTGGTGACATGCCTCCTTGTCCAGCTGGATGCCACTCTGCTTGGTTCCATATAATTAACACACTGCACTTCCTGGGTGCCGCAGATTCTCCAGCAGAGAGCCCAGGCCACCTGATCCCAAGTCTGGTGGTTTGTGGCCTCCTGCCAGAGGTCAACCGTGCAGGAATGGACTTGAGGCAAGCAAGTGAGCTTCCTGGAGACAGTCCATCACTTTGTGAGGTCTGCCATGGATGGGCTCTGGTAGGCAGGGACCACGGGAGCCTTGTTCCAGGATTGCTTCTTGCTGCTGATTGCCTTCCCAGGCTTATCATTGTTGCATCCCTTGTATATCTCTGGCATGGCATGAAGAAACCTTCATTGCCTATGCTTTGATGTAACTGCTTCACTCTGTCAGGCAGATTCTTTCAGAATCAATATGAGGATGATTTCATAATCCCTGATCATGATTCCTAAATTGATCCAAGTAATTTTTTTTTTAGCCCCTTCGGCAGAATAACAAAATCTGCTAGGAATTCTGTCATTTTTTTTTTCACTTGTCACTGACACATAAACTTCACTATTGAAAAGAACAGGCTTGAGACAAATTTATGGCTCAGGCATACTTTCACTCTAGCTCTAGAGATAAAGTCATGGGTCTCCATATACACAGAAAATAGACAATTAACTAACTGTGGAATAAAAGAAAGTAATACAATCCTGAACTCACTTTGAACCAAGAGATAGCAGGAAAATGTGTAGCCAGGTCAACTTTAATTAAAAAGACATATAAACAATTATTTTAGTGTAACCCCTTGGACCCTGTTAACCTTTATAACTTGTCAACCTTTGTCATTATAAACTTACTCTGAACCTGTGTAATGCAGACATAAGTAAGAAATGTTTAGTTTTAACTGGGGAAACATGTGATCTATAAACCTACAATCTTATCTATTTGCTTTATGACTGTGAGGTAATTCTTCAGCTGTAGAGGACTTTGTCTTGAAGGTATTTAAGCTATGGACAAGACAATAAAGTTGGCAGAGCTTGCTGAAATTCGATTCATCCATGAGTTGTAAGTATGCAAATATGTGTCTGTCTGTCTAGTTATCTGTATATATTGTCTATATGTGGGTATCTATGTATGTATGTAATTATATCTGTATGTCTGCATGAATATACATGTGTAATGGGGGATCCCTGTCTTCTTTGTTGAAAATGTGTGTGTGTGTGTGTGTGTGTGTGTGAATGAATAAGAATTTTATTTTTCCTTTCTCTTTCTAACTGGCTCACAGAGGCTTAATAAGTCTGGAGCCCCAAGCCAGCCAGACTGTCCTTTCTCTGAAAGTAAGAGTCAAGAATTTTTCCTGTGGGCCAAGCTGCCTTAACAGCCTGCTGTCACCAGGGGCCCAGGAACTAGCTAGAGAAAGCAGCCTTGGCTGCAGGGGAGCAAGAGAACCTAAATAGTTTAATCCAAGGTTCAAGTCCCTGCTCCTTCTCTTTTCAATCGCCTGCCACCTGCTGTGACTAAGGGGGGGGGGGCTGCAAGAGTTTTTCAGAGTTTCAGAGTTTCTTACCAGCTGTAAAACACTGGCCCCTAAAGCGTTAAACTGCCTGTTTGCTACAAGCAAAGGCTACTGCCCTTCTCACCTACTCTACGTCCACCTGCCTCAGTTTCTCCCGTGGACCCATCAAAGCTTGGCTTCGGTGGACCCCTCCCCCCCATAGACTCATGTATTTGAGTGCTTGACTCAGAGGAGTGGTACTATCAGGAGGCGTGGCCTTCTTGGAGTAGAGGTGACTTTGTCAGAGGAAGTGTGTCACTGTGGAGGCAGGCTTTGCTGCCTGAAAAGAGGTAGAACTCTTGGCCCCTCCAGCACCATGTCTGCCTGGACGCTGTCATGCCTGCTGCCATGAAAACAATGGGCTAAACCTCTGAAACCGTTAAGCCAGCCATGAAGCCTTCCTGTGCTCTTGTCCTTCTGGAACTCCGTCTCTTGCTATCAATGCAAGCTGCTGCTGTGAGGTCAGTTACTGCTTTCTGTTGGGCGCAGCTAAGGAATGAGAACTGAACCAAACTTTACGCAGCCTGTTCTGCTGCAGCACAGATTTGCGAAGTTCCAATTTGTTCAAACAGGATGGACATATTGGGAGCGGAGCATCACACAGAGTTTCATTGGCTATGTACAGGATTCTGTGTAGGAGAAATACTGGGTGTGTGCAGAAAATGGATCCAGTTGAATCAAGCCACACAAGGGCACATAAAATATCAGGGGAATAAAACAGCAACAATTTTATTTTTCAAAGACTACTGAGTTTCAAAAACTCAGACTACTGATAGAGCCTTCAACAGAAATGGCCAAATCCTACAGAAATGGCACCTTTTAAACGGCTGGGTGACTAGCTTGGTGACTTTAAACATTAGTTCCATTTCCAGAGTTTACTGGCAGGTAAGGTTTGAAGTACAGAGGCAAAAGCAGCAGAAATTCACTGAGGGAAAAGGCTGAATGGCAGATCAGACATGCAACTATGATGAAACAGGTTTTCCACCTCGATGCACACCTCCAAAAGACTCCATTTCTCAAAACATGACCCAGGACAGGCGGCCAAATGAGCATGTAACTCTGGTGTCGGTGCCCAGCAGAGGATAGTGAATGACACCCGGCCAATCTCTTGAGGGTGTGCGTCATCCACTCAATTTGTTGAGGGTCCACTCAAATCTAATGAAAGCATTAGAGGGACAGGTCAATGTTATTTCTCTTCTTGAGCTCAACCATTCACCTTCTGTTGCCCTTAAATACCAAAGCTGCCAACATCCAGGCCTTCAGACTCCAGGATTTATGCCAATTTATGTAAGTGCTTTTTACAACTACTACCTCTATTGGCTGGTTGGCGCTGTAGCTATGACATCGGACCATGGAACAGAACTAACAGGATTGCGTGAATTACAAACCCATGGTCTTGAATCTCAAGGTTTCTGAAATCACAGTCCAAAACTGGTGGTAGCCGCATTAGACATTTACATCCTGCAGTCATTCATCTACAAGTGGCTTTCAGCCCTGACCTTGTCTCGCCCTCCCAAGACAAAACCAAAACCAATTAACATGCCCAATAAATGGGACAGAAATACACCTATCTTATAAACGAATTTGAAAAGTAATCTGGAATATCTCTTAAAGGGTCAGCAAAAAGCCTCATTTGATAGTCAATAGAATTTATTTTATATGCAGCCTGTTGTTAAAAGGAGATAGAAGGAGTCAAATAGTAAAACTCAGCCTTCAGGAAGATACAGAGACACTAAATGGAAACCGGCAGCTCGCGTCTGCTGGCAGTGAATCCTCCCGAGAAGCTGACCCATTCATCTTGCCCTGTTCTCTTCTTTTTTTCAGTAGTCAGGACCTTCAAAGCTCCTGTAAGCAAACCCATTCACTGACCCATCCTTGCTTACACTTCCAAGCAATGAGGACTTCAGGATGACCCCTTCCATCCTCCTTGCCACATAGCTAAACCAGAGGTTCCAGTCTTGGAGGGGTAAAAGGACCCTCTCAATGAGCTTGTTTGCAGAAAAACAAAATAAAACAAAACAAAAAACAAAAAACAAAAAACAGAACCTTCTGGATCATGGTTGCAAATTGGCAGCTGTGTGCAACAGGCTTCATGAACTTCTCAATTTGCATATGAGCCGAGTCAATGAAGCCAAGGACAGGGAGATTATCTCATCAAATTAGAAAAAAAAAAAAAGTGTTCCAGGAAGTCTACTAGTATGAAGCATTAGAGCTAGGCTCAGTGGCTCAGTGGCTGAAGTAAGTACTGTGCAGGGATGAGAAACTGAGTCCATTTCGCCAGCACTCCCATGGAAATAAAGCAGAATGCAGTGGTGGCACGTGCCAGCAATCTGTGCTGGGAGGTGGGTACAAGAAGATCCCAGGGACTCCTAGCCAATCAGCAAGCCAGCTTCAGTGAGAGACCCTGTCTCAGAAATAAGGTGCAGTTCAGACAAGGAAGAAGACACCGGACATCAGTCTCTGGCCTCCCCACAACATACCCACATAAACATGTGATCACCCACACAAACCTGCATGCACATACATACATCACACACAAACACATGCACATATATACCACACACATGTGTGCATGGACATATGAGCCCTCAAACACACTTGCACATACATACACCCACATACACATGAGTATATGATCACACACACACACCGCAGGCCGAAAAGAAAAAAGTGTAAGAAAAGGATCAGGTTTCATGGACCAGAGCTTGTAGGTAGCTGCTTTTGCAGAGACTGCTGGCTGTTATCTCTCAGAGGATGCATGTCCTCTTCATGGACACAATGGAACAAGCAAACAGTGTGTCTTAATTTCCTAAAGAACACAACAAGGAATGATTTTAAGCTAGGAGGGCTGCCATAACTACCCTAAGAAAAGCCAATATCTTGCTTAATTCATGAATTAATTAGTATTTAAATAATAGAAATGACTATCAGTTATAAAGCATTGCTACAAACTGCTTGCTGCACTAACAGCTTCTTTTGCTATTATTAATAATTTCAGCCACAATCTTCCTTTGGATGAAAAGTCAGGGAAGTTGACAGTTCAAAGCACCATTCCCATTAACAGCAGTAAGAGGGGTGCCGGGAACCCCTTTTCCTTCTGTTGCTTCTTCAGAGCTAGCTGTTCTCAGCCTCTCTTCTCTGCTGTCAGAGAAACCCAAGAAAAATCAATCACGTCGTATTTGCCCATTATGGGTAGAACTAACCTTAATATTAAATTCAAACACCCAAGAAAATGCCCGAAGCGACATTTTCTCTTTCTACGCATGGCTTGCTCCAATGAAATTATTCTGTCTTGTACAACCAGCTTAGTGAAGGTAGGAGGCAGGTCAGGCTGGCTTGCTCCCGACAGGGGTGAGGTAAGGTGATTTATTAGGCAGCCCGAGCCCACAGTTTAGGTTGTAGTCTTTGGTAATCTCAATACGGGATTTGGGACAAGTCATTTAATCAATTTGAGCCAACCAATGCGCACACAGCTGCAGTGGCCCTTCGCTAAATAGGAGAGATCATAGAAGAAAAAGAAAGAAAAGAAAGAAAACTCCTGCTCTGTTTATTCTGGGGCTGATGGTGAACAAAGGTGCAAGCTGCAGGCGTATTTCACCTTGGGTCCTTTCAAAAAGCTACACACAACCGTCAGATCCTGCCACTCCGTGGGAGCTGACATTTACATTTACAGAGTCCTCTTGGTGTGTCCTTAACACTTGCTTTGAAGCCTCCCCTCCAGTTCCCCCGGCAGCTCTGTGAGGCGAACCGTGTGTGTCCTCTTTCTGAAAACTAAAGCAATGGAAATCTAAACAGGTAAAGGTTTATCGACGCAGGAAACGATGCAGCCTGGTGTATCAGTCCAGGAGATCCCATTTTAAAGCTTTATTTTTATTATTTTTAATGATGTGGGGGGGGGGGTATGTGGTATGAGCTCAGGTACCTTTACAGAGAGGCCAGAGATGTTGAATGCCCTGGAGCTGGAGTTAAAGGCAGTTGTGAGCTGCCTGATATGGATACTGGGAATGGAACTCAGGTCCTCGCAAAGAGCTATATGTGCTCTTGATGGATGAGTCCTCTTTCCAACTCCCATCTAGGAGATATTTTTTTTCTTTTTTTTAAATTAAATTTAATTTTTTTCTTCCCAATTTATTCATTATATATCCAGATTGAAGTCCCCTCCCTCAACTCCCCCAATCCCACCCTCTCTCCCTCTTCCCTTTATCCCCTTCCCCTAGTCCACTGAAAGGGGGAGTTCTCCATTATTGCCATCTGCCCATAGCTTGTTAGGTCTCATCGGGACTGCTTGGATCCCCTTCCTCTGTGGCCTGGCGCAGCTGCATCACTGAAAGTGAGTGATGAGAGATTCTCAAGAATAGTGTTATGCTACCAAATGTACACTTGTCACTCTTTGACCCTGAGCCTCTGCATCCTTTTTTTCGGTCTTTTAATCCAGGCCTAACAAGTTGGAAGACAGTTGTCTCACACCAAAGGGGACTTTCACAGGAGCAAGTCCAGACTCCACCCCCCCCCCCCAGGAAACCTTCCACAGGGTGCTCAGAGAACCCCAGGCTCACTCTATCCTTAGCGACACCCCCACGGGACTGGAATCTTCTGGAAAACAGAGACAGGGGTGACAGAGGGTGGGTGTTCATTTTGGGGTCCCTTATTCCTCCCCATGCCTGCCATTCCTAGGTAAACATTTGTTCGACAAGTAAGTCTCTTTCTCATACACAAACTGTTGGAGAATGATGGAGTTCTCCAAGCATGTCAGACCTTACCACCTCCATCGGAACAGCTGTGGCTACTCCCAAGAGACCTTTAATAGTGGGCTTGTAGATACTCCCTCGTGGAAGAAGTGAGAGAGAACACCAGACTCTTGTCTGAGATCTCAGCCCTCCCCTCCTCTACCTCCCTGCCACCTGTATGCACTTCCGCCCCAGGTGTTCTCATGGTCAGAGCAGGGACTTGGGTATATCGAGGGTGGAAGTTTAACTGAAGGGGACTTCACCTCTGCATCTGTAGGGAAGCTGTTGCTCGTGCTCCAGCGGCTGCTTTAGCATCACGCAAGCTGCTGTAAGTAATGCGTCCCCCATGCTCTATAAGTAAAGCTTAGTCAATGCAATGGCTAACCAAGGTGGTGGAATCCTACTTTGGTCTGTCATTGATGGCCTCTCTAGAGTGAGTGAGTAGATACTTGTTCTTATCTCCCTAAAAAAAAAAAAAAAAAAAAAAAGTTAACACATACCTGCTAAGGTTGACCCACAAAGGTTTTCCTCTCCAGCGTTCCCAGAATGCATTTCCTGAATTCTTGGATCATGACCCCATCCCCCTCACCAAGAGTCCCCTCTGTACATTCTGTACAGGAGTGACAGAGGGTGGGCATTCCCTTCTGACTCTCCTGGGTTCACCTGTGATGTGGCATGGAGTTTCTGTTGTTTCTCTAATCACTGCCCTCTGTACCCTTTTCCCATGGGATGCTTGATATCTTTCTCTGGGACCCTTCCTCTAGGAGACAGGTAGAAGAAACAGAACAGAGTCCGTGAGAACACAGATACCCTTGTCTTCACTGAGCTGCATGGCTATCTGTGGCCCATGAGCCATTCCATACTGCCAACTATAACACCCACCACCCCCCATCTGAAAAGGTGACTGCAATAAAACAGGAAATAAAGAGCAGAAAGCCCATATTCTTTGGCTGATCAATCTTTGTAATAAATGCTGTAAGGTAGAACAGAAATACGTTTATGAAGTATTTGAGCTGCAATTTCTTGATTTCAAAGTAATCCAATCGTGGGGAAATATCAGTTCCAATTGAAGAGGAAAGCAAACTTCAAGTCCCTGGAATTCCTCAACCTGAGCAGCCTCTGAGGTGACAAATGCAGAAATTGTTTGAGCATTCTGGAAAGTCCGGTGCTAGGCTTGGCGGCTATACCAAGCTTTGCATGAAACAGCTCATGTTCTACTTGTCCTCCAGTGTTCTCTCTGCCCAGTCAAGAAAGAGTGCTGTCAGCCACAGCTAATCTGCAGAATTCAGACTCCAGAACCCAGGGAAGGGCAAAGAACCCACCATTCTGTTGAAAACAGGAGCTACAGGGATCCTAAGGGCAGAGCCAGGTGAGATGGAGCAGAGGCATTCAGATAGTTCTCTCAGGCCAATGAGAACTGAGTCAGAGCTACAACCTCCCCCTCCCCCTACTCCCCCACTCCCAACCCCCATCCCTGCTGGATGCTAGTGCAATCATCAGGAGTCAGCCTCAGAGCAGAGGCATCAGGATGACATGGATTTGCTGTAGGGAAAGCAACAGTCTATTCCAAGCCTCTGCTTCCTGGAGGGATCAGGACAGGATGGTACCCAATGATGCCCAGGATTTTGCTTTTATTCAGTTTTGGACATCTCAACACACATCAGTGTCTGAGCTTGTGCCTAAGGCTTCATTGACTTGTCTACTGTGGGGATTGTTTTCTTCTTGTTGGGCAGGGATCTTTCTCTTTTCCTTTACTGGACTGTAAATTCTTTGTAGTTCCCTATAAATTCGGTGCCTCCTCCTTTCTCAGGTCCCTGCAGAACTGAGCACACTTGGCCTTGCAGCGCTCTCTTTCGCTGCCAGTCACTATGTTCCCTGGGCCTCTATCCTTCTCTCAGCGGCGAGTTTGCTGTTGAACGCTGGCTTCTTTGGCCTCTTCTTACGTATTTCTGACTCCCACACTGTTCTTGCATATCTTTATCCAAGCATACTGCTTCAGGGTCTACACGTGTGTCCAGGCATGACCCAGACTGTGCCTACTCTTCCCAGCCCACGTCTCCTGGATACTCCTATTCGGATGTCTTCAAGGCCTCGGATCCAATGCAACAATACATCTTTCCTCTGTGTTCCCCTTCTCATTGAGTAGGTACCCAAGGAAGACTCCCGTAGACATTCTAAACTCCTTAGTAAGCTTCTGGGTCCTGATACTTCCGTGGGTTTCTGGCAACCACAGCAGTCTCCTGCCCGCTTTCTTTCTAGTGTGGCTGTCTCTTCAGTTAGCTATGGCCACAATAACACTACATGTTGCAGAACTCAACATTACAGTGGCATACAAACGATAGCATCTCATTCTCTCTCATGGTTTGTGGGAGCAGCTGGTCCCCCTCTGCTTCAGGCTGCACAGCTGGGGTGGCTCTGTTTCATTTGTTTCCCATCTTCCTACTGGGCTCAGCACGTTGGCTGAGGCATGTTGTTCTCATGGCAAATGCAGAGGGAACAAGTGGAAATACTCAGCATCTCTTAAGCTGTCCTTCAGGTGGCTCATGGTCACTTCTACATGCTCGCCAATGACCAAAACAAGCAGTGTGACCTTGCCTGAAGTCAAGAGGTAGAGGAGCACACTTGACTGACTGAGCCAGGACAAGGATATGGCTACAAGGAGCACCGAGGCCAATAATTTGATCCAACACTGGCCCTGATTCCCACCATCAGATGGATTTTGTCCCTCTCCATTGTCCCTCGGATAGAGTTTAGACACATCATCTGACCTCTGACCTCTCACACCAACAGTCACGTGCTACCCTCGCTGTACTGAAATATATTTACTTTCATGATTTCCTGAACTTTTCTTCTAGATTGTACAAAGCTGGTCCCCTTGCCTGGAGTCTTAGTTACTCTTCCCATCCCATGGTTTATCTGTTTAATTCTATTCCCCCTCACCTCTTCTTGACCACAAGGCAAGGCTGGTTGCCCTCCTGAGAGGTATCCCTTCATTCCGAGCTCTCCCCTGCAGGTACTCTTAACCATCCATGTTGTGATTACCCAAGGGGAGGAACAGGGTCTTGTGTTTCTAATGCTGAGTTTTTGCGCTGGTATCATTGTAGGTCTTCTGTAAACAACTTGTAATGGATGGATGAAGGATGTTACATGGGACCATGACTATCAAGTTTACTGCCTTTGTCTTTCTCTTTTCTAAAAATAAAAAACATAAACAAAAATAAGTTCAGTCTGGTATGGACTGTCTTTCTTATTATGGGGGAGGTTCTGATTTTTTAAGAGCTACCTGCACAGTGATAATTTAGTACACCCCAGCACCTAGGCTGGTCCCTCACATCTCTGCTTGAGTTTCTACTTTCCAGTGGCTCCCTCGGGTGGGCGGCACCCAGACCTTTGTAAATCAGGAGTGCCCGGTTTTGTATGCAATCAAGCCAGCTTCAGATGTTGGCTTACCAATGCTGCTGTAACAAATGGCTGCAGATTGAGTTGCTTAAACAATACAAATTCGGCACCTTATGACTCTGGAAGTTAGAGGTCTGAAATGAGACTTGAAAAGTGGTCTTGTCTCACTGAGGAGACACACATCTCAGATTTTGGACATCAGATTTGCTTTCTAAATGGAACCCTATCTATTCATGCATTAGCAGATTGAAAAATAACCACGAGGGCTGGAGAGATCTATCAGTTGATCAAGGGCCTGAGTGACAATTCTCAGCACCTACTAATAAGCCAGGTATGTGATAAAACTCAGAGGAGAACGGGTCCTCTTCATCACCTTCTTTGGGGAAGATGCTTGGTAAGAATTCTTAGAACTATGCCATCCATTTTCACTGGGGACACTGACCTCGTGAGAAAGACTGGAAAGGTAAAAAAAAAAAAAAAAAAAAAAGCCAGGGGTCTTTGCGCCTCCTGAGTTGCTGCCCCATGCTGACCCTACCTGCCTCTGTGCTTTTTTTTACAGGAAATGATAGAATGTCTTTGTTACATAAGCCACTATTATGTGGTTACCCTGTTATTTGTAGCTGAAATAATTCTAGATACAAATTGCTTTGAAATTTACCTCCCAATACCCCAAATTTCTCATTGACAAATACCAAAAACCACACCACTGTGATCTGGTATTTAGCGTGGTCTTCTCAGGGCCTGAAATGTTTTCACAGCTGGTCTTTATTGACTGCGGTGGCTGATATACTGGAGAATAGGACTCAGCGGCGTGAGGATCTGCCACTTGTTTTTAATCAGTGTAATAATCCTTACTCCCCTACTACACTCCCTGACTCTTCGGAGAAATCAGCAGAGGTAGAACAAGGCCTCATCACTTGATTTTTGAGCTATGTCCTGGGGAGAATTCACTCACAGTATGGGAGGGAAAATAATCTCCAAACTGAGTTCTGTTTCCTAAAAACTGGCAATATTTTACTTTTCATGGCAAAGAGACTCTGCTCTGTGAGCGATTGAAGGTCAGCAAGACGAGTGATTATCCTGAAAGGTCTGGGTGCCCTAGCATAGTCACAAGGTCCTTAAAAGTGGAAAGGGATGGGGCTGAAGAGAGGGCTCAGCAGTGAAACGCATGAACTTCTCTTGCAAAGGACCTGAGTTCAGTTTCCAGCACCATGGTTGGCTCACAATCACCTATAACCCTAGATCCAGGGGCTCCAATCCCACTGACTTCACTGGGCACTTACTGGGCACCAATAAGATATGTGTGTGTGTGTGTGTGTGTGTGTGTGTGTGTGTGTGTGTATATATACACATATAGGTATACATTGGAGTTGTATCTCTGAAAGAATGGTCAGGGATGGAATGTACTCATCTTTGAAGAGGGAGGAAGCAGACACTAAGGATTGCAGGCAGCCTCTGGGAAATGGAAAGGATGAGGGGAGAGACAGGTTGATGGAACAGCAGATGGATCAGGGGGAACGGGGCATGGGAGAAGCTGGGGTCTTTCAGAAGGCTTTGGCTGTTTTGACCTAATAGTTAATGTTTCCTTCTCAAGTGTTTAGTGGCAACTATAGGTGTCAATTTGTTGCAAATAAACTAGAATAGACCAAGACTTGGGTCTCCATGCTTCCAGCCTGTTGTTTTCCCAGAGATTGAATTACAGGGCAGGCAAGCCAGCATCACACATCGCACTTTGGCTGTGTATTTCTTCCTGGACTAACTTCTTTGCTGTAACCTCCAGAGCTTTCAAAATTAGAATCATTACCCAGATGGGGAGCCTGCAATGGAAATCAAATGAGAGGCTGCAGCAGGGTAACGAAGACCAGTGCTCTGGCAATTTAATGAAAGGGAAGAACTCAGGGAGGAAAAAGAATGCACTACTTCATAGCGTGTGAGCTAAGCTGCGTCTCTACCGTGCTCTACAGAAAAAGAAAAGTTAAGTATGTTCGTGTGTGCGTGTGTGTGCGTGCGTGTGTGTGTGTGTGTGTGTGTGTGTATGCTTACTTATCTATTTATCCATCCATCCACTCATCCAAGCGGCAGGAAAAAAGAAATAATATTTAGATGCGTGGACTCTCACTAGGTAAACTGCATTTCTTCTACTTCTACATTAACTGACTTCCCCCCCCCCAACTCTTCAGTTAATGAGGTTGGTAAACTGTCAGGACATGACTCCTAGAGACAGCCAAGCCAAGTGTCCACATTCAAATTGAGTAACAAAGTTAGACATAAAGCAGAACAGGAAAAAAAAAATCATGCATACTTTAGAACTTTTCTACTTATACAAATTACATAATGCTGACTCACTTAAAAACCACTTCTTGAAAATATGTTGTTATGTGCCAGAATCTGTTCTCTGAAAAGAACTGATTTTTTTCCTCAGTCTTAGATTTAAAACAAAAAACATAGGTTATACCTGAATTTTACCTGCCTCTCAGTTTTGTGACAATTTCACAGAGTAATTGTTCCATCCTTCTCTTCAGCCTATGCTACTGGGATGTTCTGTTTGTGTGTGTCCCCATTTATGCTGTGGGGCTCCAAAATCTTTGTCTCTTGGACTTCTGTTCACCCAAGAAATACTAATAAATGCAAGGATGAGAGGCCGGGATATTAGGGTCAAGATTGCAGTGAGGGCCACAGCTGTCAGTGTGTTGTCGATTGCCTGGGAATCGGGGACCAATTCTTCATGGCAGGCAATTCCAAGAGACTCTTGTGGGCTCAGAACCAGGAAAGCCACTGACTCAGGGGAGAGCAATCAAGCTCAATTTTCTCAGCTCCTCCAGTTTAGATAGCAGCTTTTGGTGGTTCACTTTTTATGAAAATTCGGCCTCTGCTTTTATTGTCAATAAGCTAATAGACTTTATTTTTATATCTTCTTATCCTGGCATATAATTCTTTATGTTCACAGATCAATACTGGGGTAAATTTCTTTGCCGAGTAATGATCCTTGTGGTCATAATAGAAGGGAACATTTCCAAAGGTTTCCAAGGCCCCAAAAGAATGGCTACACTTTCAAGTGGTTCTATAATTGTGTTGTCCAAATGTCCCACCAAATTTATTAGCCATTTTCAGGTCTTTTGTGATTGAGAACAAACTCCTTACAGAAAATAACTGGTTGCATTTTCAAAATGGACCCTGTCTTGGAGACTATACAATCCAGTGTGCACACTGAGGAGACTGACCCCAGCCTGCTGACAGCTCCCACCCACTCAAAACCTTCTAGGCCATGGTCACTGATTTCACAAAGTGCAAGCAGGAGTCCTGCCTAACCGTGAGCTTGAGCCTTTTGTTTTGTTTTGTTTTGTTTTTGCCAGTTTATATTGATGTTTGAGACAGGCTAAAGCCAAAAGAAATGGTATTTCAGATAACACAGTAAACAAAACAAACAAACAAACAAAACCAGACAAGAACTTAGCTCCCTCCTATAATCCAGGACTAGATCCCACATAACCAGGTAGAAGATAAGCAGGGACTTCCTCCTCCTCCTCCTCCTCCTCCTCCTCCTCTTCTTCTTCTTCTTCTTCTTCTTCTTCTTCTTCTTCTTCTCCTCCTCCTCCTCCTCCTCCTCCTCCTCCTCCTCCTTCTTCTTCAGCAACCAGGTAGAAGAAACTAGGGCTTTCTCTCCATTTCTTCCACAGACATTTGTCTTTTTGCTGCCCTTTGATACTTCTTCATCTACAGACAGTTCTGTGCTGCTCCTGAGCCATAGATTCAGGCCACTGGTTCATGTGTAGGAGAGAATGGGGGGTCTCTCGTTCTCCCTGGGCATCTCTGGAAGGAGATGTTAGTTGTTTTGCCCACTGGAAAGGGGCCAACATTTTCCTTTATCAGAATGAGAAAGGATTGGTCGGTTATCTAACAATGTGAACTAAACACTGACTCACCATATGGAATGAGAAACTGGCAAACAGGGTATTAACAAAATAGTCTTCCACTGTTCTCCCTCTAAATTCTTGTAGGGTTGCAGATGTTAGCCTAAAACATGACAAACAAATACATAACAAGACTTAGGATGTGTGATGATGGAGAATGGGTTGCTAAGAATTACACAAGGGATGGTGCTGGGTTAAGTCTCAGGTCCAGGAACCAATGAGTGCAAAGGCCCTGTGGCAAGAATGGGATGCTTTGTGTGGCTGCAGTGTAAGAAGAGATTATTAGAAGTGGGGAAAAGAGGGCTGCACAGATAGCCCAGGACACATCACCAGAAGCTATAGGTGACGGCGTGTAAGTTATCAGCCTTTACACACATGGGCAGATGAGTTTATATAGTTAACAATCTGACAATGGGCAAATTCTATACAAACAGACATTCTGTGTCTCCTGCTCAGTCTTTGTTTTGGTGAAGGAGGGAGATGACAGGACCCTGAAGGTTCCACAGTCCAGCTCTGGGCTTTGTCCCTGGCACTGTCAGACAAGCATGTGGTTGCCAAGCAGCCCGTTACTTTTTCTCACTCAGCTCTCCCTCTTTTCCCTTCTTGAGTGTGAAGTGATGTATCTAAAGAAAAAGCATCCAGGACAGAAAGACTATGTTTGTGAACTTCTTTTTACCAGTTTGGGATGTGTGAGGAATGGTAAATGGTAATGATGTGTGAGGGTGAAGGTTAGGAAGATAAAGTGACCTGGTTCCTTCAGCTTGGCCCTGCAGTGCTGTCCATGTCCACTCATCTGTTTGCTATGTATGGATGCTTCTTCACCTGACAGGTGGCCCACAAAACCTACAAGATCCAAATGGTGGTTCCCAGACAAGTCTGTGAAGCCCTGAACTATTATACATGAATTATTATGATTAATGGAAATGTATGTCACCATGAAACCCATCAATTTGTATGATTAATGAGCTTTTTTTTCTGATACAAGATTTCTTGTATCAGAAATCTTGTTGATACAAGATTTATAGAAATTTATAGAAATTTCTTGTTGCCCAGACTGGCCTTGAACTTTCAATCCCCTTGCCTTAATGTTGGGATAACCACTGTGCAACACCACACCCAACTGAGTAATGTTTTAATAACAATAAACAGTAAATGATGATGTGACTAATTTCACCTTGACCAACTTGGAGAAAACATGAAGCAAAAGTTTAAGACTGAGGGGTTGGGGATCACCATGTACTCTGATGATCGATGCTCCCAGTTAGCTCTGATTGGTTAATAAAGAAGCTGAGCAGCCCATAGTTGGGTAAAAGAGGTCAGGGAGACTGGACCCCCATGCTCAGTTGTAGGATCTCAGGTAGGGACCATGAGGTAGAGAGAAGAAAGAAGGAGAAGGGAGAGAATGGATGGGTAACTGTGAAGACTGACCTGATGGAGCAGAAGCAGCCCAGCAGGACCAATATGGCAAGTAATTCAGGGCATGTGGCTGGGAAGTAGCCAGACTAGCAGAGAGGTTAGAACAGATCAATATCTGCCCAGCTCTAGTGCTTTAAAGCTTGTTGAATAAATCTAATGGGTCTCTGTGTCAATTATTTTGGGAGCAAGAATGGGTGATTAGAACCCCCCTCCCCCCAGTTTCAACACTGAGGAGATTATTTTTCCATTTTGTTAAAAATACATAATATTTAAAATGCATATCATATTTCTGAAGGAAAGAAGGAAGAAATGGGAATGACATTGATTTAGCCTGCCTGGCCCGATTTTCTTATTTTCAAACAAGGACAAGTGCAGAGAAGTCGTTCGACCTGAAAGCCAATGAGCAAGCTCCCTGACTGTCCTTTAGCGCATTCTCTCCCTCCTCACAGGTCTCGCCACATCGGGCTGTTGAAATTCTTAGCTCTAAGTGCCCTGTGAGATGTTTCTAAAACACGCCAGATTTGTCTCACTTGGGAGCTGCGAGAGTTAACACACGCCGGCCTTTCGGCCTTTCGTGTGGTCAGAGAGTTACATGGACCAGGGGGCGGAGGGTGAATTCAGGGCCTGTGTGCGCATGCCCGGGTGTGGCAGTGCGCCGTGTGGCTGGCAGGTGTGAGCCATCATCGGCTTGCTCTGCTGTTCCCTGGAATCCACACTCAGGTTGCAAACTCAGAGGAAGGCTTCCCAGACAGGGCTGATGGATCCGCACTAGTGAGTTCAAGTGCTCGGGACACAAGCCCTCTGAACGCCGCCGTCAAGTTGAGCCAGCCTGGCGCGCGTACTGAGCGTGTGTCACTCATCCCTCCTTATCTGCTGCTGTCAGCAGCGTGTCTGCAGCTGGAAGTGCTTAATTCACAGCCTCAAAGCCTCTGCTGTTTCCTCTTGGGACCAGGAAGGATTAGACTAACTCCCAAATAGACCTCACCAACTTGCGTGAGGCTGGGCCACTTGTCAGAGCATCTGCCTGGGCCTGTGATCCACTGTTCTCTGCAGAACTGCAGGAAAGAATCCGGTGGACTGGTTCCCTCCTGGGGCCGTCTGATCAAAAGGCTTATCGTGAGCCCTCCTCTGGGGCAGGCTTTCGAGTCACAGCCGTTAGGCCTATCCCTATCACTTCTTTTCTTCCCCTCTCGGAGGGAGACTGATGGTGCTGAATATTTGTCTCTGCCACTAAACAGCCCCTGTCCTTTTGAATCCCCAACTGGGACATGGCCCTTTCAGCTCACAACTTTTCCTGTCAGGTAAACTGACACTGAGCTCCCAGATGCTGTGTGAAAAGGCCTTGGAACCCCAAGCAGCCATCCTGCCCCATGCTAACCCAATTTAATAAAGGTCAGAGCATGTGCTGAGCGTGGCAAGAGTCAACCTGCAGCCTCATTTCTTCTCAGGGCTGCTCCTCTCCACCTCTACAATGCACCCACTCGTAGAACTATGCAGAAGTTAGCTGGGCGTGGTGGCACACGCCTTTAGCCCCAGCACTAGGGAGGCAGAGGCAAGCAGATCTCTGAGTTCAAGGCCAGTCTGGTCTACGGAGAAAGTTCCAGGACACCCAGAACTGCAAAGAGAAACCCTGCCTGAAGTCTCTAGAAACTATTCCAGCCCTAAGCTTTCCTCTCCCGCCTTAACACCAGACCTGAAGGCTGCATGTGAAGAGAACTTGGCCCTTCCAAACGCCAGTGAGTAACCCCAGCCCCGTGGCCTCACATCTCAAGTGTGGTTGGAGCTCTTGGTGTCATTTCAGGCTTCTCTAGACATCACACCAAAGGTCTAGACAGAGCACCCAGGAGGAAAGCCATCTCCACCTCATATACTCGCTTCCCCTCTATCAGACTCTCAGGTCCCCAAGCCTCCTCCCCATCCTTGCCCTACACAGATGATCTTATTTGTAATACTTGAGAAAATTGAAGCAATCAGGCATCTCCCGCAGTTTCTCGATACCGCCTCTGCCTCCCACCAGCACCCATACCCTCTGCCTCTGGGGATATGAGCTGCGATGAGTATCCATTCTCTTTTGCCTTTTTCATGGACACCTTCCAGTAGTTTATCTCCTCTCTCCTACATCATCAATTTCCTCTCAACTGGGTCATTCCCACGAGTATAGAAACAAGAAGTTATTTATCTCATCTAAAAAAAAAAATTAAAGTTAAGGAAAAAAACTAAAAGTCTTAAAGAAAGAAAAGCATTTCTGCTTTCCCTCACTGTTTTCATTTCTTTGTTCCAGTTTGCAACAAAACTGCTTAGAAGAAGTATGGGCACTGGCTGCCTCTAACTTACATCATCCTGTCTCTCCTAAATCTTCTAATATCAAACTTCTGGTCAAATTTACCAATGAAACTAGGTATGGTAGGGTACATCTTGAGGCAGAGCCAAGGGGGATTGTAAGTTCCAGGCCAGTCTGAGCTACATAGCAAAACCCTGTCAATAAAATAAAATAAAATAAAATAAAATAAAATAAAATAAAATAAAATAAAATAAAATAATGAAATAAATGATCCCCATTTGATTAAATCCAAAGATCACCCAGTCTTCACTTTCCTGATCTCTTAGCATTGTTTGACACAATTAGCCCTTCATCTTTCTCTTCATTAGGGCTTCCAAGTAGGTATTAACCCAGTACTCTCTGGGTTTTCTTCCTGTCCCAGTGAATACTTCTCAGCCCTTTTCCTCATCCTCGTCTCTGCCAACTGCTCATACTGGAATATCCTCCATCTTCGTGTCTGACTTCTCTTCCTTGATGACATCATCACGTGTCATCTGTTTTTAGCCAGTTGCTTTTCTTATTGCTGTGGCTAAATATCTGACAGGGAGCAACAGAGGGTAGGAAGGGTTTGTTTTGGATCACGCTCTGAAGGGGCATTCCGTCGTGGTGGGAAAGGCATGGTGGCAGGAGCTTGTCACACTGTCACTACAGTCAGGACATAAAGGGAGGTCAGTGTTGATGCTCACCCACTTTTCTCCTTTGTGTTCAATCTGTGACCCCAGCTCATAGAGTGGGGCCACTCACTTCAGGTAGGTCTTTCTTCCTCTGGAAATATCCTTACAAACAGCCAGAGATGTGTCTCCTAGGTGATTCTAAATTCTGTCAAGTTGACAATGAACATCAACCACCATATGGACTCTTATTACGTAGCCAGGCTGGCCTTGAACTTGAATTCCTCCTGCCTCAGCCCCCGCGGTGTGAGTGTTGGGACTTCGGGTATATATTGTCATCTGGCCAATTCTTAAATAATGTAAGTTTCTTTCCTGTAATTCTAGAAACTAGAAGATGCTGGACTGAGGTGCCAGCAGACCTGGTGCCTGATCAGTGCTGCTCCCTGCTTCAGAACTGTGTCTTCATTTAGCAGACTAAGGAAGATACTAATTCCAGTTTCCTGCACAATTTTGCAACGATATCAGCAGTTAGACCATAGGGTCCTCAACCTTCCTAATGCTGCGACCCTTTAATATAGTCCTTCATGTTGCGGTGACTCCCAACCATGAAATTATTTCATTGCTACTTTATAACTGTAATTTTAATACTGTTATTCATCATAATATAATATCTGTGTTTTCTGGTGGTCTTAGGTGACCCTGTAAAAGGGTCATTCAACCCACAAAGGGGTTGTGATCCATAGGCTGAGAATTGCTGCTATAGATACTGTCCCTCAAATTCCTTATCAAATCTTTTAACAGGCACTATTAGTTCTATCTTCAAAAACACTCAGAACTGACTTTTTCTCACTTATCTCCACTGCTTCCATGCTCACCTGAGTCAAGATGGTCTCTCACGAGAGTCATTAGAACAGCCTTCCTACGGTACCTTATCCTACTTCTGCAATTTCTTCTCATTACTGAAAGGATCCCTGCATCACTAGTAAAGGTAACTGATGTTACGTTTTCTCAATAGCATGGGGTCCCTACCAATGGTAGTTGTGGATGCTGAAAACAGTCTCAAGGAAGCTATCCATGTTCTAATCCTGGGAACCCGTCTTGACTTTGGGATCTTTGTGGCGATAACTAAGAATCTTGATGTGAGAAGCTTGTCTCAGATTCTGTGGGTGAGCTCTAGGTGTGATCACAGATATCCACATCAAAGGGGGTGGGCAGACATTTACTCAGTAGAGTAAGAAGAGGACGCAATGTGAGCATGGAGGCTGAAACCGGAGTAGCTCAACCACAAACCAAAGAATATACCAAGCTACCAGACTCTGGAAAAGCAGAATCAGATTTTTTTCCCCCAGAGCTCTTATTCAGCCCAGGAAAACTGACTTTAGCCTACAAATGTGAGAGAATAAATTTTGCTGTACTGAGCCACCAAATTTGTGGTAATTTGTTACAGCCACAGGAAACTTACAGTCTCATCATGATCGTTCAGAGTCTATAAACCCTACATGACCGGGCCCTGTGAAGGCTGACTCCATTCTTCTTCACGTCCCCATTCTAAATGCCTTGGCCTTGGCCTATTTCTTCTCCCACATAAACCTTGACTCCACACTCTGACCTTGCCTCTAATCTAGGTTCTTTCTGCACTTCCCTGGTCCTTGCTGGGATGAGGTCTCCCTGACCACAGATACCCGACCCGACTCTGCCTTCTGCCATATTCCTGGTCCTCTGCATCCTGATCCCTTTCTGTATTTTTCTACACACTCATGCACTCTAAAGGCAATGTGGTTCACTTTTTATTATATTATTATTATTTTGGATTGTCATCCTCTGGCCAACCAGAAGACTCTCAAGAGTAGAACTGTGCAGTGTTGTTTTCCAGTGAGGAGACTAAACCTGACACTTGGCAGTTTTCAGTAGATGTGAGTGGAAAGCCTTAGAGTTCCTAGAGTGATGATGCAAACTGAGGACACACCCCTCTACTCCATCCTCTTGACACTCACTGTACTGACAAGGCAAATAGCATAAATGAGGGAGCAAGGGGTTACAGTCTAAAGCATATGTTTTATAATTTCTCTTTAAATGCCTTTTCTTTCTTTTATTTTTTTAACCTAATGTAGTTTCGGCTAGCCTTGACCTCCTGATCCTCTGCCTCTATCTACCTCCAGAGCACTAGGAGTACGAGCAAGCGCCACCACTGCTGACCTTCATTTTGCATGAAATCAGGAAATAGCTTGGATCAACTGATTCACTTAAGGGTATTTTCTTTCCTCCCTTCCCTGGCCTGGGGCTTTGCCTAGTGGGGTTCACATGTTGCTGTGGATCAGGAAGGAGCCTGGCACAGAGGGGCCTGTGCAAGGAACTTAACTGCTTTTTCCTTTGGGGAACATGTTAACTCTCCAGAGACTGCAGTGAAGAGTATCTTCTTACCTCAGTAAGAGACCAAATCCAAATGTGACATCTGTGCTTATTTGAGCCATATGTAGGCTGCCCGGGCTTAGCTGCCTGAGCTGTAGGGAGATTTGAAAAATTTTAAGAAGCACCACTGAGTCCCAGGCTGTGGGAAGTTTGAGAGGCTCAAGACTATCTGCCCTATGGGTTTATGTTCTGGAGGAAAAAAAGAAAATCCAAGTCATCTATACGAACACAAGCAAATGTAGAGGGTGATGTAGGATATTGATAGGGGAACCAGAAAGGGAAGAAGGTCTTTCTAAAGACATACATAGCAATGGAGCTGAGACAGAGGGATGAGAAAGCAGCCATGCAAAAATCTGCAGGAACAGACTTCTAAGGAGAAGAGACAGAAGTGCCAGGCTTAAGACAAGGATGTGTTTGGCCTAGTGCCTGGGTTGAAAAGTGACTATATAGAATGTGTAAAAAAACAGAGTGTAGACAGAGGTGCTGCTGGGGCAGCCAGGCCAAGCAAGACCTTCCTGCTGGATGATTCATTTACAAAGACCTCATCTCTACCTACCTCTGCACCTCCCTATGGTCCAAGCTCCCCTAGGGACGGTTGGCCCAAGTGTTGTCTGTCCTTCAAGTTCCCAAACCCTCTGGTGTCTATTTTGCCCAGCTTTGTGTTTAGCTATGGCTAGGGCAGAATGGAAAGTCCTCCCTTAGGGACACAGATCATAACTTACTGCCTGGTGGGGGAAGCTTGTGAGAAAGGCTTAGGGAAAGGAAAGGTCAGTGAGTAGGTCCCTTCTGGGTCATCTTTTATGATCTATCAAATTATTTACAACTTTATCAAGATGTAGAATTCTAGTTCCTCAACCAGGTGACTCTTACCCATAGAGACTCAAACCCTTTGTTTAGGATAAACAAAGCTGATAATTAACCTAGAGATATCAACCACTTTCATATTTACATATACATACACACATATACATATCAGCTTTCTTATGATCTGAATACATGCATTTAAAAAAACTTCTTTTGAACTAGCTGTAAACGTCTTATTGATTTCCTCATTATCGAGCACATACTTTCATTTTCTCTTCGTGTGAGAGTTGATATTTTACATTTTATGAGAAATTTCCTTCTGCTGCTTTAATGAGCATCCTCTCTGTTCTTCTCCCCTCCCTCTTTTGCTTATCCTATTGTTCTGAACAAACATAAAGCCTGGAGGGAAGGCGGGAGCAGAGGGCATCCTCTGCTTTGTGCACAGGAAAACAGGAAAGTGGAATCACCCCTAGATTCCTGGTTCCCATGGTTTTAGAGGCACTCACTGCCCAGGGTACTTGGAAAATACGTTGAGGAGGGGGGTCTGTTTCCAGGGGTGTAAATGTCCTGCAGTGCACAGCTTATTTCTCTAAAATGAAGACTATTCAAATGCTCCAAGCAGGCAAGGGAGAAAACACTGAACAACTTCAGTGTAGAGAACATTGCTCTTGGGTACCTTATTGACTATGCATCCAGAATCCTGCTGGGACCCAGACAAACACCCCATTCATTCACCACATCACCAAACCACACTTAGTCTCATGCTCTTATCCATAACACCCTTACCGCAGACATCCAACAAAGGAAAATAAATAAATAAATAGGTAAATAAATAGGTAAATGAAGGCCCAGAGCCTTCAGTAAAGACTCTTTCTATTGGAAGGCCTTTCTACCGAGAACTTAGTTAGGTATATATTGTTTTCAAGCTCCAGCTTTCTCCAGTAAGATTTATATTCTTGTTTTGCTTAAGATTCACATTTTAATGTGGTAATAAAAACAAGTGAGATGGTCTCATTGCGAAGGATCCTATTTAGTTAATTATAAGGCCTCATGCTGCAAATCACTGAGCTGAGCTTCTCAGACACGGAGAGAGCTGCTGTTGTTTCTCTCTCCCCTTTGCATGGGCCACAGGACCCTGAGAGCCACCTTGGAGGAACAGAGCTGGGGCAGAGGTATGGGAAAGAAAGAGCAGGGCCAAGCTTCCTGCCATATGCTATGGGATGCTCAATGTAATCACCAGCCCGGGAGGCATGGGGGAGTGTGAAGGGTGCAGAATTGGGAGCTGTACCTTGAATTCTCATCTCTGCCATTTAGCAGAATGTGATCCTCCTCTCGAGGACATTATTTAACGCTTCTGAAGCTCTCATCTCCCCAGTGTTGGTGATGGTGCTCTTTCAACCTCCTAGGTTTGTTTTAAAAATTAACTTAGTCAGTAGATTTAAAGACATGGACAGATGCCACCCCCAGCTCTGCTTTTTCCCTCAGGGTGTGTAGGAACTGTTGTACACCAGGCTAGACTGGAGGGAATGAAGCTCAGCCAGGAAAGATGTGTTGGGTGGGATCTCGGTCAGAGTTGAATACAGGAGAAACAGCCTAACAACACTCTTTATTTGGGGAAAACAAGAGCTATATAAGCCGTGGGGAGTAGGTTGGGATTTGGGGTGTGAGTATACGTCATTGGCTGGGGGTGAAATGCTGGGAATGCTTCATTTGCATGATGCTAACTGGACATGCCCTTATAAGGAGAGAGGAAGTTTAGACTAAAAACTGGCCACCAGGCTATGTGATTAACTCAAGGGTAGCAGAGGTGAGGGTTGCAAGGATCTCTGTGCAGGACATGCAGGCCCAGAGCAATGAGGAAGCAGTTCCTACTCCTGCTGGTCTTAAGATGAGATTTTTCGGAGTTTAGACCTCACTGTTGCTCAGGACTGGCTCCCCTGGTCGTGTGGCTTACTAGCCCCACAAACGGACACATATGCAGCACTGAATATGTGTTGGATCTTTCCCAGACAGAGGCTAGCAACCTTAGGAAACACCCAGCACAATGCACCTGACGTGCCACAGTCATGGGAACTATAGGCAAATAGTCAGAGGCCTGGGGGCAGACACAGGAGCAGGGGGCAAGCTATAGACTTCATGTGAGTTTAAATGAGCCACAGTAAAACCCAGATAGAGGAAGGCCAACTAAAGTCAGAAGCAAGGCAGAAAGATTATAGCATCTTTCTAAGGCAAGTCCAAGAAGGGCAGAGACCATAGTGAGAGGACATCAGCTGCCTTCTGTGTCATTTAAGAGACATTGGTTTCACACTGTTCCAACTCCTGTTGACGTGTCTAGGGGCAGGGCAGACCCAAAGATCCAAGGTGGCAGCTATCATGTATTCACAGCTTCAAAATCAGCTTGAGGGAACATTTATGCCCCAACAATTATTTAAAAATCCTTGAGGGCTTTAGACCCGGTGTAAAATCTGAACAATTGATAGTGAGTTCCTGGAACATTGCCTTGTGAAATGTTTTGAAGGTCTTATTGTAGGAGAATGCTGTGATTGATTGTTCATGTCTGCCAAGGTCTGGGCAGGATGAGTGAAGACTCACTCAGTATCTTTTTAGCCTGAGGCTGTCTACCCTGAGGCTGTCCACCCAGGTAACAGGCTTGTCCTTCTAGGTAGCAGGCATCTGGGGACTGCCTATAGGGTGCTGGTTGAGTTTATGCATTGATGTATTCCTTCATCCAGTGACTCTGAAATACCTTGCATCCTCATCGCTGCCATGCTGGAGAAAGTAAGGCTGTCCTGTGGGAGGAAGTTCTAAAGAGCCAGAGCTCTTTTCCAGACTCAAGCATGCTTTATCCGTCATGCAGATTCAATATCAATGAGTAATTATCTAAAGAAGGAACTGTCAGCCAAGCTGTTGTAGGCAAGGAAGCTGCTGAGTCTCATCTGAATTTTGGGAGCCATGAGTGAAATAATTCCTACTATCATTTCTTCAAGTGTAGACTTTTGGGTCTTTTACTGAAGGCACTAAGAAGAAGGGGACTGTGCTGGTGGGAAACCAGCTGCCCTCTGTCATTTAAGAACATCCTTCCTGACACATTGGCCTTCCCTCGGCCAAGCTCTGAGCATTACCTAAACTAGGGGAATATGTCTGCAGTGAATTGGCCCATATTTTACCTCCCTACAAAATAGCTATTTAAATATCCTCCGAGTCTGCACTTTCTGAATCATTAAGGCTTCAGGGTGCATCAATTACACTAATTTGGGAAAGTGATCAAATTCATGCAAGGTTGTTATTTTTAAAGAAAAGACATTTCAGCATATTGATGGGGAATCGGTGTCCGGAGTACATAGATTTCCAGTTATGTCCTGTCATGGCAAGAGTCCATTGGTTTCCTTTAAAAGATGGAGAACACATTATGCCTGGTATTAACAAAGATCAATTTCAGTATAGGAAACCATTCAACACAAGGGAATTGAGCTGAGCTGGGAATAAATGACGTAATGCTTGAAGCGATAAGGGATAAGTCATACGGGACTCCAAGTTCTTGTGTAAATGATGATTAAATGGAATTTGTGCCCTGGCTTTTCTACAGGCGGTGATTTTTCTTTACTGTAAAGTATAATATATCTATTTTGGCATTGCCAGTGAAGTATGCAGTTCATAATTAGCCTTCTTAAAGATCTCAGGTTTCTTTGGTCCTAACGTGAAGGGAGGGTCTTATCTTTTCCACCGACTCGTTCCTACTCTTCAAACCCCAGTGACAGCCCTTTATGAGAATTTGGCTTCCGCTGTTATCTTTCAAGAAAACTGCTTTCTAAACTTCAATGCAGTGAATGGTTACAAAGACCATACGAGGATAATATGGAAGATGTTGGAAATAGAGTCAAGATAAGCTTGCTGCTGAGATGTGAGATGCAATAAAAAAAAAAGAAAGAAAAAGAAAAATGAGATGAACGGGGCCAGCTCAGGCGCAGGGTTTCTGTTGGTGTCTCTGAAGAAGAGTCAAATGAAACCAGACTTTTTTTTTTCTCTCTCTCTCTCTCTCCCTCTCTCTCTGTGAGTGAATTTCTTTAGGTTCCACAAAAGCTACTGAACTATTTGAGTGTATTCATATTAATGCTTGGAATTGGGAGAAGCCTAAGGTTTCTTAACAAACCAAACTAACGCTCCAGCTAGCTCCCTGACTCACAGAAGCCACCCTTCCTTCTGCCTCATATTGCTCAGTAGCTGATTTAGACAATTATCTTTCTTTCTTTCTTTTTTTACCGTGTTAAGAGAAAAACTACCAAGTAGATGCCCCCAAGTACCAACTTGATGTGGGGTCAGGCCGCACTTCAGAGCCCATGCTTGTTGGGGATGTCACAACAAGGATGCAGAAAGCTCATTTTCATTGTAACATGTGCTGGCCAGACAAGAGAAAACCCACACATAAAAGTTAGCTTGAGTTCAGCAAATAATGGCTCTTTCTCTACCACACTCTCCCTAGCCAGAAGGTAAAGAGAGAAAAGTTTGTATTCACTGAATGCTGGTATCTGTAACCTTTCCAGCTCAGGGACAGGGTCACGGTGATCTAAACTGGAGAAAAGAACTAAGGACTCACCTTTATTTGAAATTTTGTCTCTTTTCCCCCAAGTACTTTTAAGAACTAACCCAAATAAGGATTTATTTGGGAGCTAGGAGCCTCAACCCCAGAATGAGACAAACCCCACATTTTCTTAAACACAGAACAGAGCTGCCATCTTGCCACCTAGAATAAGAATTCTGAGGCAAAAGTGAGGAGAGGAAGCCAGGGATGGAGGCAGTTCGGAGACAGGAGCAAATGAGAACAAAGGAGACACATGTGTGAAGGTGCCATGGTGAAACCCATTACTTTGTATGCTAGCTTAAATATTAGTTTTAAAGTGTATGTATTTCAGACCCAATTATGAAAATAAATCCCCATAAATTTGTTTTAATTACAAAGAAACAAAACAGTAATTCTGAGTTGAAGCTGCCTGAAGCTTTCCTCTTTTTGAGCTGCTTCCAGCATGGAGGTTGGGAAGGGCAGGCATCGCTTGGTGGGAGCTCGGAGGCCAGCTTCCAAGCACTGTATTGTGTCCTGGAGCTCCTCACTGGGGGCTAAAGTCAAACTTCAGGGTAGAAAAGCACAGGGCAGGAGTTTGGCAGCCCAGCCCAGCCCCTTTCTCCTCTCTCTCTCTCTCTGCTCTACTCTGTCCTCCAACTACCCAGACACACCCTGGAGCTACCTTCTCTCTCTCTCTCTCTCTCTCTCTCTCTCTCTCTCTCTCTCTCCTGCTTTAAATGTGGAATCATATCTTTTGGCTGTTTCCCTATTTCTCCCATATAGCTAGGGGCCTTCCTGTCTACTCATGGGATTTCTGGCTCTTGTCCTTTCTTAAAAATTAGCTTTTTAAAATTTCACTTTATATGTGTTTGCATGAATGTATGGCTGTGCCCAGTGTGTGCACGTGTTCAGAAAAGGGCATCAGATCCTCTGGAACTGAAGTTACCAATGGCTGTGAGCCACCATGTAGGTGCCTCAAACTGAACTTAAGTCCTCTGCAAGAGCAATGAGTGTGCTTAACCACTGAGCTATCTCTCCAGCCCTTACTACTGTATTTTTTTTTATAGTTACTCATGCCAATGACATGCTTTCCAATGGTCTCCTTTGCCTTCCAAGCTAACCTTCCATTGCCATCCACAGTCTCGGTGGATCCACATGTCCACTGCCTTGGGGCTCATGGATGAGTGCTACCTGTGAAAATCACCAGGGTGTCGTCCTAACAAGTTATAGATGTCAAACCATTGACCCTTGAAACTTCTTTTCTGGTCTCACATAACCACTCTTGCCTTCAGTATTCTCCTCAAGCCCGCCAACGCTAACCTACTTTTTTGTTCCCTGAGAAGGAGATTGATAGGGAGTGGGATGGTACTGTCACTGAATCTGAATGTCTTGAACTGGGAGAGTAGAGATCATTTTTTTAGAGCATGAGTCAGAGAGTCCATAGCAAGAGATGAGACATCCACTGAGTAGTCCAGGTGGGAGTGCCCAATGCAGGAGCCCTTGGGGCCAAAACAGAGGCCTGGGATACTCTTAGACACTCTTCCACAGGAAAACAGCTAGAGCTCAATAGATTTCTAGGTTTTGGGGGTTTGTTGTTGTTTTGTTTGTTTGTTTCTAAATCTCAACTAAAAACATTTCAGGTTTGTCTCTACTTTAAACACATATTGTCCAAATCACAAATAAATTTACTCTGGGAAGCAGTTTGTAATAAAGAGGTGAAAGAAAAGATGTTATATATCACAGAGTTGTTATTTTTACATTGAGTGAGGCTGAAGAAACCCTTCTCTGAAAATTTGTAACTCAGAGTTCCTACCCAATTATTTTCCTTCAGTTTCCATCACCCGATTTCTCAGCAGGTGTAGCCTGCCCGAAGAAAGATTCTTGGTCAGGGAGCATGCTGAACAGGGAGCTGTGAAGAGTGGCTGTTTGTATTTAGCTTCTCTGCCTCATCTTGATGTTATCCAGCTTGATTTTGTGTGTGAAAGAGAGAGAGAGGGGGGGGGGGGAGATACTTAAAGATTTAAGTGATGTGGAAGAAAGGGATGACCCAGAGCAAAGAGTATCCAGTTATTTTACTTCTTTTGCTCCTAAGATGTGGATGTCTATGGGGCTTCCCCTGTGAGAGAAGGTAATCAATAGTAAGGGGGTTTGGTTTTGCTTTTTAGGCACGGATCTTAAGAATCGATTCTTTATTATGAAAGTCCATAGACAAGCAGACCACAAAGACCCCACAGCCATTGAAACAGGGTTTCTCCAAAGTGCAGCTATGGAGTCTTCTTTTTTTAAAGTTGAATAATCTCAGAAGGGGAACAGACGTTGAACAACAGTCAATGGGCAGATGGACCACCAAAGCCTAGAGCCATTGGCCAGTGGGACAGCTGTGGCCACGAATCTCTTCAGACAGAGTTACTGGGCCATTCAGACGCTTAAGTTGAAAACAGTAAAAGGATAGAAGAGATGACTCTTTAACTGTGTTCCTAGTCTTTAAAGGGCCAGAGTGTTTATTTTGAAAAAGCCTGACAAATTATTCTGAAGCATAAGTTACTAAATTTTGCTTTGTTAGTAGTAGTTTAGTCGTTGGATTACTTATGATAAATAACTTCACCTTTTTACTTACTTCCAAAGAGGAGTTAAGGGCCTAAGAAGTGGGCAGTCTATTTAGCAAAGGGAAAGAGCTCTTATTCAGTCATTGCAATCTTTTCTCTCCTTCCCTTTCTTGCACTTTGTGTTTCTCCATGTAGAACTCTTTCTTTCCTACTTTCTTCATCCTTGCCTTTCACAGAGTCTTGAGTTAGTGCCCAGAAACTATTGACTATGCAAAGCCATTATCGCCCCTGATCTGGCCCAGTGAGATCTGTATTCATGGAGGCAGGGTCATTTAGCCCCTGTCAGAAAGATGGCCCTGAAGCCAGGACCTCTGATTCCTGGGTGTGTTTTACCAGCCCCCATCTTCTTCTACTTTCTGATCTCTGATAGTGTTTCCTATTGGCACAAACCAACTATAGGCCAGAGGTCAAGGAAAGTCTGGTGATGCCATCTCCAGGAGGCTGCTTTAGGGGAAAATGAACTTTGAATGGAGCTCGGAGGACCAGTGGAAGCAATGAAAGGAAATGGAACAAATAAAGACTTGGCTAAGAGAGAGATGGCTCCAACCTACGACTGTCATAAGACTGACTACTGGGATAAATGACAGATATTTCTAGCCCTTTTACTTCAGCCCTTCACTTACCTCCAAATAGCTGTGTCAATTCCTTTCTTGATGAAGTACAGAAGGCAGGACCCAGTGTCATGTTGAAGACTTGTGTTTCTCACTCTCTTTTCTTTTGTGGGTGATCTGTTGTCTAGAGCAGTCTACATGCCTTACCTCTCATGCCTGTCTAATTGGCAGCTTTATCTCTTGCTTTCTCCTAGCTTCTTTTTCTCATCCGAATACTAAAAAGGAATGCTAGTTTCCATGGATAATCTTCCAGATGAACCACGGCAGAGGTCTACCTACTAAGATTGTAACAGGGCAAGACAGGGCAGAGGTTCCTCCATCTTGTATTCTTGCTGAGGCCATCTTAGGTTTAACTAGAATTTGATCTCCTTGATGATGAACCCCACAGATAATTACTAAACTCGATTCTAAGAACGCAAGATCCAGATGTCCTAGCGGAGCCCTCTGCAGCTGCCCACTGAGATGCCAGGATGTGCTACCTTTAAAAACCCTGTGCTCTGGACACTTGAGGCCACACCTAGGTCCCTGAATGCCTGAGTGTGGTCCCAGTTGCTGGAATAAAGACTTTCAATTGGCTATAAACTATGCCTGAGTGGTCATCTCTGAAGTGTTACTTATGACAAGATGGAATCCATATTTGGGACATGCTTCTTCACACATCTGCCTGTCAACCCAGTGCAGGAGACAGTCTTATTATGATGCTAGTTAAGTTGACCTTCAGCATCTCCTACCTTATTCACCTGGGCCCTAGCAACTGCCTAGAAATTCCACCTTCACCAGTTTTTATTGTTTTTCTTATGGAGGGCCTACAAAATCTTATGGTGTGACCTACAACATCATGGCTTGTCTTTTGCTCTGTATCTCTGTCTACAATGACATCTTTCCTGCCTGTGAATGGCCAGGAGTGTTTGCAATAATTCAAAGCAGAGTTCATTGCTATATGCTAGAGCTCTTGGCTGGGAATCCTCAGACACACTGTCTAGTCAATGGGACAAAACCAACAACAATTGTGAGGTGTTACCACATCCTAGCGAGCACAATGGGTAACAATGATGACAAAGATAGACTTGGAGTCTGACCAGTCACAAACAAAGCTCTGGTGCCCCAAAGTTTAATAACACTGTAACATGTAACACTGGGAGATAGTCATCTCGGCTGCAGGCAGGCCAACACGCACACCTGTTTGTGGGAGGTGCGGTATAGAAACTACTGGGGCAGGCCTACCCTGTTGGCCCTGTCAGTAGGGAGCTTTCCAGGCCATGGACAGGGAAGCAAAACCCTCGCACCTGGATGTATTTAGACGCCAGCCTTGGGACAGCCCTAGATGTGTCTCCTGAATTGGGTCACAAAGAAGTGATGGCTCATTAATTCCAGCCCTAAGTCACACTGCCAAGGCTTGGGTTAGTCCTTGCCAGCTAGGTTTCCTGTCATCCGTAGAGTGCCTGCTGTGTCTCATGCCATTAGCTTCAAAAACAAATGCTTTAATCATAATCTTCTCTCATAGAAAAGCAAGCCAGGAAGACCCAACCTAGACTGAGAACCCACTATATGCCTGTACTGGGAAACAAGGAAACGCTATGTACCTTTGAAAATATTTGTCTACATTTCAGAACCTACCAGGACCCTGTTTAGAGATGAGAGGACAAAGAGGGAAGAGAGAGATGGCAGGCATAGAGGAGACAAGAAAGAAAGACAAAAGGAAAACCACAAAGGAGATGAAAGACAAAAGTTCCAATAGATATGATCCCAGCTGCTTTGCTGGCTGTATGATCTGGGACAAGAAACTAACCGTGTCAAGGCCTTAGTTTCCTATCTGTAGAAGGGAGATGTGATAGCACCCATTCACCAGGGCTTGCTGTGAAGGTTGGATACGCTAACAAGTGTGAACCTTTGAGCCTTCCCTGGCTCCGTAGGAGAGCTTAGCAGGTGCAAACCAATGTTATCCCATATCTTCCTGGGTTACCTCTCAGGCTGTCTTTGCATGGAAAAGGACTGGAAAGGTGATCCTTGAATTCCTAGGACCCCTGTTACTTGACTGCCCGCCTCCACATCTCCCATCTGTGGGATAGGGACACAGACAATCTCCATTCAATCAAGTAGATTCTATGAAACAAGTGAGGCTGGCTCCGTGCCTGAACTTTCATTTTCTGTGAAGGATAATGGAAAGGCTGTATCATCCGAAAATCACTAATTACTTTCATGTCTTAAGGTTGCTTTCATGCTTGCTCACGTTTGGACTCTTGTCAGCACGTATCCTTCTTCCATCCTGAGATAAAGATTTGCTCTCAGGACCCTAAAGAAAGGTCAACCCAACCTCCACAGCCCACGGGATGCTACAAAGATTCCATCCCGGGACATTCACTGCAAGGCTGGCGCTCCTGTCTGGGTGGGGTGCTGAGGGACCCCCAGAGCTGGGGCTTCATTGGAACACTTGACAGACTGGTCCCCCAGAGCCACGAGGAAGGGAAGAAAGAGTGAGCATGTTCCGGGCCTGGAGGACAGGCCCACTCTGGCATGCACTCTGCCTGCTCCTTTCCAGCTGGCGGGCCTGCTTAATGAACTGTGCTGAAGCCACAATGAAAGGGGCTCTTTGATGGGCAGAGTTATTAGCACTTCATTTTAATTATGCCTCCTGGTGTTTTCCCCATTGCTTTTCTTTCACTTTACCTGACAGTGCTATTAGTGCCTTCCAAATACCAAATGGTAACAAGTAAATTGAACTACTGTAAATGGGGATGAATTATCAGGCTGGTTGGGAAACAAAGAACATTAATCTCGTTCTTGTGTCAACTGAGCAGGCCCTGCCTCCTTGGGAGCCCCAGAGGAGAGGTCCTAATCTGAGAGATGCTTGTGTATGAAAGGAGTCTAATTTTTCACATCAGGTGAAGACAGCTCGTTCTAAAAGTGCAGAGAACTCCTCAGTAGCTCCTCTATGCAGCTTCTGCAATGAGGAGGGAAAAGAGAGGAGTCTTTACACCTCCCTAGTCCAGGGAACCCTGAGAACAGACAACTAGCAATAGAGAAGAGCTGGGGGAGAGGTGGAGAGAGAAGGATGTCTTTTTATGGAGAAATCCCATCTGCTGCATCTCCCAGCCAGCATCCTCCCTGAGAACTGTTCTCTGGGCAGAAGGAGGGATCACTGGAGAGATTATTTAGGAAGTTCTGCTGGCAGCAAACTCTCCCGGTGTTTCTTTGAAAGATACTCTTTTCCTTTTATGTTTCTTCAAAACATGGTCACCCTATGCCTCATGGCAGTTACTTTCTCTCAGCCCTTTGGAGATAGGGTCCCTCTTTGCTGCCTTCCACTGCAGCTGCTGAGCAGGCAACGTCAGTGCGTTACTGTAGCTAAGACCTGATGTTCCCCTCCGGCCATTTTTGAGATCTTCTGTTTGCCTTTTGGTGTTAAAGACGCTTCACCACAACATGGCAACATGTGGATTTCTTTATATTCTCCTGCTTGGAGTTTGTTGCAGTTGTAAATCCAGAAACTTCTCAGATATTCTCTTCTCATGGGCTGTGACTCCTGGCTGTTCTCCAGATTGTCTCTCTCTCTCTCTCTCTCTCTCTCTGCAAGTGTGTTTAGACTTGTTTCTCTGTATCTTTCTCAGGACTTTATCTGTGGGGACTCCAGGAGAATGGGGGCAAAGCGTATTCCTTCCTAGAAGGTTTGCATTGGCCTCTGCTTTCAACACTGGGGTACTTTGAGTAACTGCTCGCTAACGTTAGTTGTTTTGTTTTTGGGGTATGTAAGAGCAGTGTAAACTCAGATCTCAAACTCTCATTGAACTCGGGCCTTAACCACAAACCTTCTTCGTCCTCCTTGTTTGTGTCCTTTGGGGGCATTCCCCCCCCCCCAGTCTGTCCTTTCACTAAGGGTGAAGCATGCAGAGAAGCCTTGTCATTACAACTCCTTACTTTGTGGGAACCTAGTACCTGCACACACTGCCCCAACACCGTCATGTTATTTTTAGAGTCCTCCTCTACTGTCTCCGGTTAATGAATTTTTAAGAATAGTTTGTTCAGTCTTTAAAGGTTGTTCTTTCTTGTTTATTTAGGAAAGGAAGGAAATTGCTAGAAACAAGAAGCCTAAGTAAATCTCCTCTCAGAACCATTATCCCGCTCCTCACTCTCCTGATCTTCCCTCGGCTCAGTATGCTTACACACAAGCCCCTAAAAAAGTTTCTCATCTTGCCTGAGACCCTCCTCCATAACAGCAAGCCTAGTAGGCACTTTCCCATCTTATGGGGGAAAAAAAATACTGTGTTAGAATGGCTACTGAATGTCTGTCTCCGGCCACGTAAACTCCTGTATTGCAGGATGTGTGATCACATAGTGAACCCTGAGATTGTGTTGTCTAGTTTCTAGTTGTGGTGTTTCTAGTTGTGGTGTGGCTCAACCCAGCACACTCCTGTAATCTAAGAACTTTCTGCCTGTAAACAGCATTTAATAAAGTCAACCATAGATCAGGAGGTGGGGCAAGCAACCAGTTGACAGGGAGTGAACATAGAAAGAAAAAACATAGAGGAAGTCAGGAGGGCAGATAGAGAGATTCACAGGAAGAAGAAGAGAAGGACATCCAATTTGAGAGTGTCCCATGGAGACAGCATGGAAAAGGAGAGCTTCTTTGGGACGTTGGCTGAGGAGGAAGGTCAGCTGGGTGCTTTCTCTGTCTCTCTGAGCTAGCAGCCTTTCAGCCCAGGGTCTGACTTACGAGTCTTTATTGGTAGAATTGAACTTCTGAGATTTTGTTAAAAACAACACTCCTGGTTTTACATATACTTCATGTGTATGTTGTCCATACAGTAGGATATGTTTACAATGTATCTATATTATATTAATAATTATATATACATACATATATGCATGTATTATATATATATATATATATATATATATATATATATATATATATATATATGGAGGCATTTAGTAATCAGGAGTTCAAGAGTTTGGGGACTTCACTTCCTTGTAAAGCCATTAGAAGCACTTTGCTTATGTTCTTGTGATTTTTTTTTTCACAGCTAGAAAGATAATATCCAGAACAGTGTACATATTAAACTCTATTTCTTCAGACAAAAACCAAAGGTCTGGCAGGGTTATGAGAGCAGGTTCTGTACCCCGGGGTGGAGGTGAGCCTAGAATGCTCATGCCAGCCCAGAGGTTGGCAGGCTGGCTGACCCTCCGTCCTACCCTTCCTCTAAGCCTGCGCTTTCTCGTCAGCATTTCTCTCTGCCGCATAGTATATGTCTTCACACGTTTGGTTAACCCTGGTGACACCACAAAAGTGTAGTTTCTTTGTTTAAAGAAAAACAATGACTGCTGTGAAAAACATATCAAAACCTGCAGAAACAACTGACAGCTCATGGACCCGTGTCATCAATTGGGGCTTCCCTGGGTCATCTGACCTCTGGAGATCTTGCCTGGGTTTCTAGTCATCTCTGTCTGTTGTCATCTTCCTCTCTTTGTCTGTCCAGGTTATGTGTTCCAACTTCTGAGGGCACATTTCATTCTGGTGCTGAACACAAGGACCAGGGATCAAGAGAACCAGCCCCCTGACTAAGTGCACTTACTGCTCTTGCAGAACACATAAATTAAAAAATTAGAAAACAGAAAGAAAGCTAACTAGCTTTATGAACACACAAGAAGTCTCCAAATAGAATTCAGAGTTTTCTTACTCATTTTGAAACAGAATTCCAGATTTGTTGTTCTTTATTCTAACAATAGGACCCTCGGTTCCAACATTGGGATTTATGTTGTTTTTAAACAAAATCCCAAATGTTTGATTTTACCAGTAAAGACTCAGAAGCCAGATGCTGGGGTAAATGCTAGCTAAAAAAGACAGAGAAAGCACCCAGCTGAGCTTCATACTCGCCCATTGTCCCAGGTGGAAAATGCCCCTTCTTCTCCACACTGTCTTGAAGCCCTTCAAACTGGATATCCCTCTTTTCTACTTCCTGTGTGTCCCTCTATCTGTCCTCTGAACTTCCTCTCATCCTCTAAGGTTTTTTCCTATGTTCACTCCCTTTCAGCTGGTTGCTGGTTGACCTATGGTTGACTTTATTTAATCCTATTTGCAGAAAGCTCTTGGATTAAAGGTATGCACTAGGGCTGAGCCACGCCACAACTAGACACAGGATTTTCCAGTACACCATCTTGGGGTTCACAGTGTGATCAAATATCCTGCAACAGACCCCAAATTGAGATTAGAAAATGTTCAATCTATGGCTGTTTTCTATTTGAGATTCTTAGAAGATAGTACATAGGAAGTCACAGTCTCAGAAGAGAGAAGAGAAAGAGAGAGAGAGAGAGAGAGAGAGAGAGAGAGAGAGAGAGAGAGAGAGAGGTAATAGCAACAGCAGATTTCAACACACTGACGAGATTTTAGCTATGGAACTGTGATGCCCCAGCTTACCAGTTCTGAGAATGTGTGATACCCACAAACAAAACAGCTCTTGCTAGAGTGCTCTGTACACTGTTGCTTACAGCACACAAAAGCAGGAATTGTGCCCCTGTCATACCTGAGTCACTCCCCAAGACATGGGTTGCTGAAGCCAGAGTATTTTGTGCTCCAAATCTTTCAGAACTCTGAGCCCATTAGTGTGAACAGACACAGACTCTCACTACGCTGTGCCAATGGCATCATTACCTCCTGTTCAGTGGAGTGAGACATGCTGGCTCTCCAAATAGGCTATGTTTACTGAGGTAACAGCCCTCCCTGTCTATATTCCTCCTTGAGGAGGATATTTTTTAAAAGCCTATTTCACAGAATCAATTTTAGTGGGAACTTTAAAACGGGAGTTGATCCGGAGGTAGCTCAGTTTCTTTTAACAATAACTTTGGCTTATTGAAGCAAGCATTAGTGTATCATACCCCCATACAGCGGTCATTACAGCTGGGAAACCTGAAATGCTTATTGCTCTGACATAGCTAGTAAAAAGAATTGAGGACACTTTTATAGGACTGAAAGATTGTGCCAATAAAAGGAGAACAAAATCCCTTTGTACATGATAGGCAAGAAGAAGAAATCTGTGAGGAACTAAAAAATCTGAGCTTGGTAGAAGATAGAAAAAAAAAACAAAGATCACTCAGCTAACTGTTTACTAAGCACCTATTAGTTCCCAAATGTGACAACTTCTGATGATATAGTGACTAATAGGACAACATCCCTGCCTGCACAAATTTCACAGAATAGAAACAAAACCATTGGAGGTAATGGGAGTAAGAAATAATGGGAGGGTTTTTGAGGACATAAGGAATGCCTCTTCCTTAGCCTGTCAGCATAAGACTTGAATATGGCTGCTTCAATCTAGAAGCAGGTGTGTGTGGTTCAAGGAGGTGCAAATGGTTCAAGGAAAAAGAAAATAAGATGTCTGAGCAACTTTCAAGAAGTTCTTTATGTTTCCACTAACTCAAAGAAGGAACTGTCAGGAGGAAAAGCTGAAGAAATGAGCTAAGATCAAGGTCACAAATAGCCTTCCATGGCTCTGGGCAACAGAAAACCATTTAAAGTTTCCAAGTAGGAGACTGATGCAATCATATTTCCATTTTGGAAGACGGTGTCCTGGTTAGTTTTTTTGTCAACTTAACACAAGACAGAGTTATTTGGGAAAAGGGAATCTTAATTGAGAAAATTTTTTTCATAAGACTGGGCTGTAGGCAAGTCTTTGACGGTATTCTCTTGATTAATGATTGACTTGGGAGAGACCAGCCCACAAGGGTTTGAGGGAGCACCACCTCTAGTCAGGTGGTTCTGGATGGCATGAGAAAGTATGCTGAGCTAGCCATCAGAGGTAAGCCAGTAAGTAGCACTCCTCCATAACCTCTGCTTCTGTTCCTGCCTCCAGGTTCTTGCCTTGAATTCCCACCCTGACTTCCCTCAGTGATGGACTGTGAGTTGGACTAAACCTTTTCCTCCCAGACTGCTTTTGGCCATAGTCTTTTATCATAGCAACAAGAGTCCAACTAAGATAGATGGTATTGGCTGCAATGTGGGAAATGGGGCAGAGTCAGGAGAAGAATTGTTGGGAAGCAAGTTGAGACCCTGGCAAAGTAATGATCAAGGGAATGGTCACAGTAGCCTGGACTCAGTCAACTGACATGGAATAGAGAGACGTGAACAGACTGAAGATATTTTAGGAAGGAAATGTTAACAGGACCTGGAAATGTGTTGGAACAGAAAAGAGTGTAAGAAAGAAGCTAAGAGTACTCCGGTTTAAGCCATTGGAAGGAAATGGTACCCTTCACTGAAACGGTGAACCAAGAAGGAAGACCATCCAAAGGAGGCAAATGGTAAATTATATTTTAGAGCTCTCATGTCTGTTTATGGCATATCTAGTAGACTCCATGTCTGATGCACAGGAGAGGGGACAGGTGAGACTTATAGACCAGGAGGCTTTGCCCTAGTCTCAGAAGCAAGGTGATGAGATAGGGATGAGTTTCCTCCAGGTACAGGGATAAGAAAATACTCCTGGGGAACAAAGTAATAGTAATACTTAAGAGAAGAAATGAAATGCCCAGGAGGTAGAGTGAGGACCAACAGGGGAGACCCCGGAAGGGATCTCATCAGAGGGATTGAGTAGAGGCTTTTGGGAATGAGTGGATTGTCAAAATGTCAAAGCCTGCAAAGATGGTATCCATGAAGAAAAAGAAAAAGAACCAAAGGTTCTTTCACTACATTCAACAACTCAAAAACCATGATGAGCCCAGAAAGAGCAGCTCCAGTGGTGTGATGGACAGGAAGACGAAGCTGTCTTCAGTCCCAGAGTTAAGGGAAGGTAAAAAGTGGGGTTTGAGAGTGGGATAATCTCTCCCAAGGAAGAAGTGAGACAAGATCCTTGAAGAAAAAGGACACCAACAGAGGGCAAATATTTGGGAGCTGAGACCTAGAAGATCTTAGAGCTGATTCAAATGCTAATGAGAATCAGCCAATAGGAAAGGAGGGGTGCATGAGATGGGAGGCAGAGGAGGTGATAAATGGAGTATGGGAGGGAAGAGTGAAGTTTGGGGGTGGAGGAAGATGTGTGAAGAGAGATCTCCTGTCTGAGTGGGGAATCTAGTTATCAAATACAAAACATCAAGGCCCTGCAGAAGTAAATGTCAATGCCCTTGTTTCTCGAATTATTCACAGCTCAGTTGTGTGGCTTCCCTGATTTTAGTTGACTTACTTGTCCAAGAAACTGATCGCCTTAGACAGCAGCCAGTGGGAAATTCTGCGAAGAAAATGAGATTCCCTTGGGAACAGCAAAGTTTTGTGATGGCAATGTGAACAGTAAAGTCAGTGATAAGTATATTTAAGGAGGCTGAGGCAAAGAGGAGGTTCTAAAAGCAAAAGTGAGAATTATGTAAGCTATCTGGGGATAATAATCATTGGAAGATGGCCCTGGTGGGAGGCAGTGTAGGACAGAGGTCTTCACAGAAGCATTTGTGTGGAGTTGGAGTGCCAGCACAGTGTTTCTTGCATAATTCTTGTTATCAGGCAACCTTCTTCCTAACCTCTAGGCTTTATTTATTGGCTAGAGCTAACAAACGTGACTCCATTTTGAATCTGACAGCTCTGAGAGGTGCTCCAGCAGTAAGCTGAAGTAGGTATACCACATCTGCTCCACAGGACTTCAACCTGGGACCAGTGGACTTGGCTTCCTCTGAGGGTGGCTGATTGCTGGAGAGAAAACTCCAATAGTCCAATCCTGCAGCCTGTTGCTGTCTCCTCTCATGTCATGACTGCTAATGTCTCGTGGGGTGAAGCATGTCACTGAATACTTAATGTCAGAGAGCACAAGTTCAGAGCAAGATAAATATTAAAAAAAAAAAACTTTTTATTGGTTATTTGTGAGTTTCACATCATGAACCCCAATCCTACTCATCCCCTGTCCCTTCATATCTGCTCTCCAGACTTGCAACCTCCCCAGGCACCTTCAAACAAACAAACAACTAAATTAAGTAAAATAAACACACACACACACACACACACACACACACACACACATACATCTTGTTGTGGAAGCTGTAGTATGCCATCGTGTTTCCCACAGTATACCGTTTTGTCCAATTTAAATTTATATTTTGTGTATACTTTCATGTACATAAAACAGAATAGTGGTATAATTAAATCTTATATAAATAAATACATACATAGTTTAAGAAGTTGAGGGGTATTTTATTTTGTTTTGTTTTGATGTTTTGTTTTGTTTTTGACACAGGGTTTCTCTGTGTAGCCCTGGCTGTCCTGGAACTCTGGAGATCAGGCTAACCTTAATTTCAGATATCCACCTGCCTCTGCCTTCCCAGTTCCGGGATTAAAGGTGGGCACCACCACACTCAGCTAGGAGGGTTTTTGTTGTTTGTTTCATTTTCTTTTTATTTATTCTTCTCTCATAAAATACTTCCCAACCTCACCCTCCTCTCCCTCCACCCCCTCTAGTTCCTTTCCACCTCTCCTCTTCTTTCCCCAGATCCAATGCTCCTTCATTACCCCCCCACCCCCAAGAAAAGAGTGTGCTTCTCAGGGATAGCAACCAAACATGAACACAGCATAACAAGATGTATCAAGGCTGAATGAGGCAATCCAGCAAGAAAAGAGTCCCAAGAGGAGGCAAAAGAGTCAGAGATACCCCAATTCCACTGTTAGGAGCCCCACAAAAAGCCCAAGCTAAATAACCACGACATATTTGCAGGTACCCTAGCACAGACCCATGCAGGTTCCATGATTGCCACTTCAGTCTCTATGAGCCCCTATGAGCCCTGCTTAGTGGATTCTGTGGTCTGTGTTCTTTTGGTGTCCTTGAACCCTCTAGCCCCTTCAACGCTTCCTCCCCCTCTTCTGCAGGATTTCCTGAGCTCTGCCTAATGTTTAGCTGTGGGTATCTGCATTTGCTCCTATCAGCTGCAAAGAGGAAGCCTCTCTAATGACTGTTGGGATAGTCACAGATCAGGAGCGTTGGGAGATGTTCACTGCATAGCAGATGCTGATTTCTGTGCTCCAAAATCTGATTGCAGTCCGAAGGTGGGCCTTGTCATTTCAGTGAAGAATCTCCTCCGTCTCAATGTTGTGTGCCAATTGCTCCCCAGTTATCTCTGATTGGTTAATAAAGAAATTTATGAGCCAAAGACTGGGCAGAGGAGAGAGCAGGCAGAACTTCATTCCCAGTCTGGGGGTCTCAGGTAGAGAGAGGAAGGAGAGAGAAGTGTCAGTGAGGAGAACTAGCAGAAGTAGCCATGAGAACAGAGGGCTACAGCAGAAGGCCAGAGCAAGACTGAGATGGCAGGTGAGAGAGCATGTGGCTAGGAGGTAGCCAGACTAGCATAACTGGCTTAGAATAGATGAATCCACCCAACTCTAGTGTTTTAAAGCTTATTAATAAAATCTCGTAGGTCTCTGTATTAATTATCTGGGAGCTAGGGCAGGTAGACAAATAATACCTTAATTATTAGTAATACCCTACTAACACCTTAATTCAACAGGGGAGCACTGCAGAAATGAGTAGGAGTCATTTCATTGACTTTTTTTTTCCCTACTAATACCTTAATTCAACATGGGAGCATTGCAGAATATCAGTAGGAATCATTTCATTGACTTTTTTCTTTGCCAGTCATGCTTAGTTCTACCCCAGGTCTCCTGGCCATCCAGCCTCCAGTTCTGGGCATGCAGGCAGTGCCAGGCATGGGCTCCCTCCCACAACCAGTCATCAGTTGGTCACAAGCTCTGAGCTACCATTGCCCCAGCACATCTTCTAGGCATGACAGGCAATGGGTCAAAGGTTTTGTGGCTGGGTTGGTGTCCCGGTTCCACCACTGGAAGCCTCACCAGGTCATGGAAGATGGCTGCTTCAGGCTTCGTATCTTCTATAACTGGGACTTATCACAAGGGTCACTCTCATAGGCTCCAGGAAGGTGTTGTTGTTGTTGTTGTTTTTTAAGTAGGTTGTACAATTCAGTGAGACTGGAGGCCTAATGTGAACTAACACATTTATAGACTATAAACTCTGGACAGTCATTTTCGTTCGTTCAGTGGATATTCATAATGTACAAATATAGTTTTAATGAGCACTGCTTACATGTATATTCTAAAATACATTTCACCTAATGGTGATTGGATTTTGTTAGCAATATGCAAACACAGTGAGTTGTCCATGTCCACAGGGAAAAAAAGTCATCACTGGGCAAGATGAGGTGTCTGTTCTGTGGCACGCTCTGCTTTTGGATGGTCCCTGGACAGCCTCCTTCCTCTTCCTTGAGTCAGGAAGGGTGGGATCCTCGTAGCCTCACCTCAGTGAGGAGATCTCTGATGGCCCTTTGGGATGGAGTGTGCAGAGCTCTTGTGCAGGGAAGCTCAAATGCCCAGGCAGGTGCTTGGCAATCACCACCTTTCTGTGGTGAGGGGCTCTAGCTCTCTCTCTTGGAAAAGAGTTTCTGGGGAAATTCTTATCATGAAAACAGTTTTTATAAATTGCCTCTTGTCAAACCATTGCTATTGGCTCTGATAAGCTAAGTCCTATTGTACATAATCAGTGCTTTAAAGAACTCCCCGTGGGAAAACACAACGGAGGCGGTTGACTGCTGCTTAAAGAGAAGTTGAAATTACTTTCTTTGTTAGAGAGAAGCAGGCCCAGAACCGCTGTGCTTTCAGGATAATGGAACAGGAATTCCTTTCTTTCTGTGTAATTGTGTTGCAGGGAAGGGAAGCAGCGGGGCAGGTGCTGAGAAGAGGATGCCGAGGCAGTTGGGAGACTAAGTCTTCAGCAGGCTCTAGGGGAGGACAGGGCTCAAAGCCTACTCCAGGCCTTGCATGAGTCTAGCCGGAAGGTCCAGCTCCTCATAGCATCCCTGAAGCGGGGGAACTCAAGTGGAATCCATAGTCATAAGCGGGGAATATTTCAAAGTAATAATAATTAAAAACAAATTAATTAAAAACAAATTTCTTCTTCTCAGCTTTTCAAGTGGACATACTTGAGATGTACTATACAATTTAATTATAAAGTGGTTCGCATAGACTCTAGCTAATGACTTTTCTTTGTCAGGTCTAGGGTTCATCCCAGGGCCTCGTGTATGCTATTCAAACACTGCCCCAAGGTGGCTAACCTCTAGCCCAAAAGACATAATTTGAATCTCAGGAAGGTACTTGCACCTAATACAGTACGTATAATCAATACGGTGTCCCCTGCCACTTGGTGGTCATACTTGATAATTGCAGGAAAAGAGCCTACAGATTTTTTTTTTTAACGAATCCATTGATTTATCTGTTTGCTCACTTTTGTCCTGTTGCATAAAGTGATAGAAATTTTAAAAATTCAAGGTTACTTACTTAGCAGGTCACTATGGAACAGACATAACTAGGGAGGGGTAGGAATGTTAATGGGTCAGTGTTCTGGTTAGGTTCATTGTCAACTTGACACAACCTTGAAAACCCGGTGTAAGCGTCCAGGCTCACTTACCTGGCCAGAGTCACCTGATACGGCCTCGAGGAATTAAATTAGGCCAGTCGGAGGGGGTCACAGAAAAACCTAAGATGTGGCCATTTTACTAAGGGCAGTCAGACTTTTAATGCCTTTATCAGAAGCAAAATATAAAGGCAATTGCCGGGATCGATACAGTTGTAGTTGCCAGTATTCAATGAAGTACAGAGTACACAACCTTAATGTCTAAGACCAAGCGTCCTGTCAGGCTTCCGTGCTTCCTTGACCACTAAAGGGACACAGAGAGAAACGCAAAGTGGCCTGATCATCCTGCTGCCTGAGGGAGTGCGTCGGTCTCTCGGGAACTGGAAGACACATTGTGCCCCAGGAGCCGTGGACTCTAACCTGAAAGACCAATGTCACATGCCTGTCAAGGCAGCTGGCCCAGGACAACTCCATGGCTCCCTGCAACCTGGGCGGACGAACCTCAACTGAAGAATCACCTTGGACGGACTGGCCTTTAGCCATGTGTGTAGATGATCGTCCTCACTGGTGATTGATGTGGAAGCGGCACCATTCCTAGGCAGGTCATGGGTCTGAGCTGTGTGACGAAGATAGCTGAGCTTGAGCCAGAGAATAAGCCCGTAAGCAGCATTTCTGCCTTGACTTCCCTCGTTGGTGGACTGTCACCTGGAAGTCCACCCCGAGTTGCTTTTGGTCCCGGTGTTGATCTCAAACAGCAGAAAGCAGACTAGAACAATGAGTGGCTGTGCTTTCGTGGCGTTCACACGCTGGGTGAGAAGACAGCTGGTAAAAGACTTACCTGATATTGCTGGGTGTCCGAGGAAAGTCCAACAGGACAAGGCGGCATGGAGTGACTGGGAGAAGCATCTGGGAATGTTGCTTTAGAAGTCGGCATTTGAACTAAAAGAGAAAACAGAATTCCATTTCACCTGGAACTGAGAAAAGGGTATTCCACACAGAGGAAACACCCCACAGAAAATCCCTAAAGTGAGAGCAACCATTTATAGCAAGATAAGGAGACGTGGGTAACCGATTAATTCAGAGGGAGAAGCCGGTGCTAGAATACTCAGGGTTATTTTTTTTTAACTTTACTTTTAATATGAGAATTTGTTTTTAAAAAATGATTAATTTAAGCTTTATTCTAAGTGTGAGGGGAAACTGTGAGAAATAAAAACAAACCAAGAAGCACAATATTTTGTGGTTCTCCACCAGCCTGGAGGACTATTTTCTCATCTCTGCAATCTCTGCTAACCTTAGAACTTGCCCTGCCCGCCGAACATGGCAGGGATGATGTTTTAATTCCAAAGCCTCACCCTCAAGGGTCTCTGTAGCATCCACCTTTACCTTACCGGGGCACGTCTGCCACCAAGTAAGAAATCCCAGGGTGTGTTACTAAGTGGAAAGTGACCGTACGGTCAAGCCCTAGCCAATAATCTGGCCAAGTCATGAATTCCCGACTGTATAAACTGGGGAACTGGACAGTCAGATGGCGAGGAGTGCCTCAGGGCTGCGAACACGGACAAGGACAGAAGAAGAGCTGCCAGTCACCACCTACAGTGGTGACCTGCAGGATTGTAATGGTTTTAAGACTAAATTTTCAGGGTGCCTTGTTGCATAACAATAGCCTTCTGAAACAGAACCACAGGGGAATTTTAATCCTGGAAGTGATATGAGGCCATTTGCATTTAAAAAAAAATCACTCTGGCAGGCTGTACACAGAGAAACATTGGAAACCCGCAGAGGCAAGAAATACCAGGACTTCCACGGAAACACTTCTCTGAATGAGCAATGTTGTCGAGGGGCTGGATGGAATGTTCTCTGTCAGCCGTGAGTTTCACCATAGAAGAACCTGCACTCCCTCAGCAAGTGGTGCCTCAACAGCAAAGATGAACTGATATAAGTTCCGAGCAGACACAAGTTTCCTAAAGCCTGGGAAAGCCTTGCTTTGCTTACCAAAGTGCCCTCTGCAGACCAAAGGCGTTTCTGTGGCAGTTGGTACTCTAAAAGAGCACAGCGCAAGCATGGAGAAGGATGGATCGGTCCTTGGTTTCTGACTCCAGCCATCCGGAGCAATAGTTACTGATCCTACCTGTTCCATACATAACATATACATACCATTTGATACAGTATTGCTCAGATATATTGGGGAAGACCTAGCTGAAGACAGAGATACAGGGTTTATAATTTGGAAAACAATGTTGTTTTTAAAATGTCACTCTTCCTCCAACAGAACTCTGCATTCTATGAGATGCCATTCAAAACCCCACAGAACTTTTTACATTTTTTTTAAATTGGTGTGCTCATTCCAAACTGCATATGGAAATGCATTCAGGATAGAACAGTAACCTTCAAAAACAATAAAAAAGAGTTAGAGAATTTTTATATTTTACATTTCAGCATATGGTTAGAGCAGTAACCCAGTTATGTGGGTTTTGTGTAAGGATAAGTAAGTATATCATTGGAAGCCAACAAAGAGGAAGGAAATTGCATACCAGGCAATTGTCTTTAACAAAGATGTCAAAATTATTCGCTCGGAAAAAAATGTCTTTAACAAGCAATACTCTAAAAACTGAATTTTAATAAAGAATAATGCATCATGGCCTCTGCTTCACATTATATGCCACAAATACATTACAAATGAATCATAAACCTAAGGAGAAAAACCTCAGGCCACAAAGCTTTCGGGGGACAATACTCTTGACCTGAGAAAAGACTATATTTAGACACAAAAACAGTGACCATAAAAATTGATATGCATGAATTTGTTCATGTGAGATACCATTTAAAAATTTTTTACACCAAGGTACTGGTTGCTTAATAAAAAGACTTCTAAATGGGCCCAGGTTAGTTTATTCTATAGGTTTTCTTGTGGTGGTCCTGGTCCCTCCAGCTCTCTCAATCCTTCTCCCCAATTCTTCCACATGACACCTTGAGCTCCGCCTATTGTTCGGCTGTGGGTCTTTTCATCTGTTTCCATTAACTGCTGGATGAAGCATCTCAGAAGATAGTTATGCTAGGCTCCTGTCTACTAACATAGCAGAATATCATTAATAGTGTCAGGGGTTGGCTCTCTTCCATGGGGTGGATCTCAAGTTGGGCCAGTCATTGATTGGCCATTCCATCTATCTCTCCTCCATCTTTTTTCCTGCATGACTTGTAGTCGGGACAAATTTTGGATCGAAGTTTTTGTGGGTGGGTTGGTGTGCCCCTCCCTCCACTGGAAGTCCTGTCTGACTATAGAAAGTGGCCTCTTCAGGCTCCATATCCGCCTCTGGTAGAAGTCTCAGCTAGGATCACCCCCATAGACTCCTGTCCCAGAGATGCACCCCCCACTGATTTCTGTTCTCTCTCTCTGTCATCCTGCCCCCTACTCCTTATTCCCACCTCCATTCCCCTCCTTATTCCTCTACTATCCAGTTCTCTCTCTACATCTACTTCAGATGTCTATTTTATTTCCCCTTCTAAGTGAGATTCCCTTCACAAAACTCAAGTCCAAGTGGATCAAAGACCTCAACATTAATTCAGATAGACTAAATCTACTAGAAGAAAAAGTGGGGAACAGTCTTGAACTTGTTGGTACAGGCGTTAACAGAACACCAACAGCTTAGACTCTAAGATCAACAATCAATAAATAGGACCTCATGAAGCTGAAAAGCTTCTGTAGAGCAAAGGATACTGTCAATAGGACAAAACGGCAGCCTACAGAATTTGAAAAGTTCTTCACCAACCCTATATCCAATAGAGGGCTAATATCCAAAAATATATAAAGAACTCAAGAAATTAAACACCATAAAAGCAAATAACCCAAATTAAAAAATGAGGTACAGAGCTAAACGGAGACTTTCCAACAGAGAAATCACTAATGGCCAAGAAGCACTTAAAGAAATGCTCAATGTCCTTAGTTACTAGAGAAATACAAATCAAAACGATTCAAAAATTGGAAACAATTCTACCTCAAGACCCAGCTATACCACTCCTGGGCATATACCCAAAAGATGCTCGATCATATCACAAGGACACTTGCTCAACTGTGTTCATAGCGGCTTTTTTCATAATAGAAATTGGAAACAGCCTACATGTGCCTCAGACCAAAGAATGGATAAAGAAAATGTAGTGCATTTATACAATGGAATACTACTCAGCAATTAAAAACAAGCAAATCATGAAATTTGCAGGCAAATGGTGGGATCTAGAAAAGATCCTCCTGAGTGAGGTATCCCAGAAGCAGAAAGACATACATGGTATATACTCACTTATAAGTGGAGATTAGCCAGAAAGTACAGGATAAACAGGCTACAAGCCACAGACCCAGAGATTCCAAGTAACAACGAGGGCCCAAGGGAGGATTCTTGAAGGTGCTGGATCTTAAAGGAGCCTTGGAGCATCCGTGGAACATCTCCCACAAGGTAGACAGTGGGCAGGTGCTGAAGAAGGAAGAGCTGGAGGTGGGCAAAGAAAAGAAGCTAAAGCAGGGGTAATGAGACTCTAAGGAAGCAATGATAGCCTTCCAAAGACTCAGTTCCCGACCTAGGAAAACTGCCCTAGCCTCTGGGTCTGTAGGACACCCATCAGGTGGGATCCTGGCTGGGCTGCAGAAGCCCAGGAACTGAGGGATTTGAATTGAGACTTTAGGCTTCAGAACATTTTTAGAAACACTTACCTACCCATAAAATGTACACAGATCCGACTCAGGCCCACTTCGGTCAGAACAGAGGTAGAGGCTCTGGACTTACGCTTTAGGGGATCAAGCAGTGTTTTTACCCCTTGATGCTTAGAGTTGCCGTGTCTCTTTAGTTTGTTGATCCTTAATTAGCAGTGGCAAACTGCTTAAGGCATAAATCTTTTCCCTGATTGCTAATCAGTCTGTTGAAGTCTGCATGCTGGATAGTCAAGAACCTGGAAACCCAGATACACAGTGAAGTCCCAAATCATCCATGTTTTTTTGAAGGTGGTCATGAGATACCAATGGCCTCCTGGAGAACACCTCTGAGAATGAGGGGAAAAGCCTCCAGCTAACATCTTCCCTCTGTCCCGATACAGTCCCACCTTCCCATCACACAGGACAGTGAACATAGCTGAATTGCTTGTAAATAGTGAAGTCAGGACTTGCCCTCTGCTTGAGAGAACCTATTCATGTCCCTTCTGGAGCAGTATGAGAAACTTCTACATTCTAGACCTTTGTTTCTTCAAAACTCCCTCCTGAAAAGTTACCTCTGCAACATGGCCTCACCCTCCAAAAAACCAAGAACAACAACAAACAGCTACTGAAGAGCAAGTCTTGACCTCACATTAAAGCGGTTGCCCAACCCAGCCCAGCTCAGGGGTATCTCTTTCATCACTTGGACTATACAGTTTCAGCTTAGGCAGGAGAATGCCCATCATCTGTTGCTTCTACCCCTGTTCGGACCCAGCTCCTCTCTCAGCTGCGTCTGCACATGATTCAGTGACGATGAGGAGCAGCCCTCACTGAGACCTACCTTTGAAGCCTCTAGGCTTGATACCATCTCTTTCTCTTCTCTCTGAACATGTCTGTCCTGTCTGGACCTGGTCGTACTTGGAATTCCAGGCTGAGTAGCCCTGATTGAGACACGTGTGCTCTTAAGGACAAGATCATATTTTCCCACGTGGCTTTGTTATTTTCTAAGAACTACAACTCCCAGCATTCCAGGGAGTTACCTGGTCCTTGGGCAGGTGGGGAGTACAGGTTAACTTTGGGTCTTACAAAGCCAGCTCAGGAGTTCCTGAGTTACAACGTGTTCCAGTTTTGATGGATGATTCCAAGTTCTATTCCCACCTTTATTCCATTTTCCCTCCAGCTTCTGGCCAAGAGCAACCTGAACAACAGACAAATGTGAATGACCTTTATTTCTAAAAATTCTGACCACCTAGTGTTTGGGAGACAGATATAGTAGAGTCTTATAAGCTGTCCAAAGCATCCACTGTTCCCAAGGTGAAGCCTCAACATGGTTCATGAATGTGTGCTGATCGGTAATGATCTTGTCACTTAGTAGACATTCCCCAGCTACGCTAATGCCAAGCAAGCAGCTAATGCTGGCTCCTGGGGTCAACGAAAGAGTGAATTTAATCCTATAAATGATTTAATATAATACTTTTGAAATATTAATGGGTGCTATTTCTCCTGTCACACAAGGGGCTCTACCCCATCCTGTATCAGGCAGCAGAGCTAACATGGCAAGAGACAGAACAGTGAGGGAGCAAGAAAGGAGAAGAAACAAATGATGGCAACAAAGCAACCAAGGATTACTGCAGACTTTCAGGTTTTAAAAAAGACTAGGGTTTAGGAAATAAGATAAGGACTGTATCTTGGATGAAAATTGTATTAATAAATTAAAGTTCCTCAGGCTCCAAGGTGGCACGCAAGAAAGCACGTGAGTAAATTATGAGTATCTCTTTATCAGTAGGTTTCTAAAAGAAGGAGAAAAATCAATTGAGCCCTTGTTAAAGAATTTCCCTCTTTCCACTCCTGCCCCCAGGCAGATGTGGCCCCCCTCCTCAGCTGCTCCAATCTAAGATCAGCTTATTCCCACAACACTCAATCCTCAACACTTCCGCCAGCCAGGCAAAATGGATGGTTGGAAACGGGACTCCCCAAATAAAGAGGAGGCAGAAGCCCATGCCTCAGGCCTCTGCCCTTCTCTCCCTGTCTTTCCTCAGAACCAGTTATCCCTGCTGTCCACAGGGCTGGCCCATTGCTGCTTACACACATAGGTATTTCTGTCTCTGTTCTCAGGTGTTCTCACGGGTACCCTGGCCAAACTGGTCCAGGCCTGTAACCAGGTCACTGATCCAACCACGCTGGGGTGGACGAGTGACTTCCTTGTCCCTGAAGGAGACTCTGGAATATTGTGAGAGCCCTACGTTTTCAAGTGCTGCAAAGTTGAGTTCCTAAACGACTCTAAGCAATGCCACCCCAAGCCCAGACTTCCTGACTATTTCCTATCAGAAACTTCTCACTCTTGACCTATGAGAAGGTAGAATTAGCACATGAGGTGCACTGGCACCAACATGTCTCCGGTAGATGGAAGGTTGATGGAGTTCTGTTCTTTCCTTTCTTTACTTGGAGCAAGTAATTGCCAAGATGGACTAGCAGGACAGTTCAGTTAAGAGATTAAATCACGAACCAGTGGAAGCTTGGAAGCTGGATTTCCGTGCTGACTCCCCTCTTTATTAACTCATCAATTTACATTCCAGCCTTCATTCCCACTACCATGACATGAAAGCAGCTAACGCTGAATTCAAGATTGTAGTGAAGATCACATAAGACAGTGCTCCTGGAGTGTTCACCTCTATAGCTATTGTCTTGCACATTTTTAAGAAGTTGGTGGTAAATCATGCTTCAACCCACACATAATTCCACCCTCTCCTTCAAAGCTGTGTAGTTTCTTGGCATTGCTCGGTTTTCTCCATGTGACCTGTGGAATCTAATTGTCTTCATGGTGGCCAAATTCACCCTCCATAAAATTGAGAAGCATCTAAGAGTAATATAAGTGGGAAGACAGATTAGAATGTGATCCCTTACCTGGTAGCTTTGCCCAAAGGAAAACCAACCTGACTCTGGAAGAAAATGAGAAGCACCCGTGAACAGCTACCGCTGATGTTCACGGTCCAGTCATCCTGTGGTTGCCAACTAAATGTCCCTGTTTTTGCTTAGTTCCATGGCTTTGAAACCAGAGATTCATTCAAATCCTAGCTCTGCTGACTGGGCGTTATGTGGTCTTGGAAAAGGTCAATCGTTTTGAAGTTCATTTTCTTACATTTAAACTTAGATAACAGACTATATGGAGGTTAAGGATAATATTCTCATCCCATCAGAAGCTCTTTAGAAACTTGGGCAATTTGTACTTCTGTGTCCTCCAAGCTCCCCCAGCCTTGTTGGGAGTGATGCTAATGGCCAGCAACACAACTGCACGATTGTAAATAAGCTTGCTTCCCTAATCACTGAACCAGCAAGTTCATGCAGCTAAGAGAAAGCCAGCAGACAGCTGTGCCTCTCAGCCCTGGCTGCACATTAGAATCACAGAGGGAGCTCTTCAACCTCCAGTGCCCTCCCCACACCCCGGACCAATTAGGCCAGGCTCTAGGGGAGGGGCTCCGGGTCCAGCATCAGAATTTGTAATGCTTCCCTGGTGGTGCCAATATGCCCTCAAGGTTGGGAAACTCTAGGCTGCTTCTCCAACATTAATGTGCATATTTAACACCTAGGAGACTTATTAAAATGCAAAGCCTGATTGAGAAGGCCTAAGATAGAGGTCCAGATTCTGAATTCCTAATGCACTTCTAGGTGATGTAAGGGCTAAAGGAGACTTTCTCGTTATCAAGATAAAACAACCATGAGCCCAGTACTTGGGGAATGAACAGAAAAATTGTAAAATAAGCCTTGAGCTCCAAAAGCCAAGCAGCCTGGGGACCATTTAAAAAAAAAAAAAAAAAAAAAAAAAAAAAGAGGCGAGTAGCCCTGAGCTTATGAGTGACACTATACTGCAACAATGGTCGGGTTAATAGCCAAAGTTATAACCCTGAGTCTCTGAGAAAATTATACTTTCATAGCATAGTGGTGTTTTTCTTAGCCAGTCTGGGTTTCTGCTGAAAAGACTTCAGATGGAGTGACTTATTAACACCAAGAATGTATTTACTGGGGTTCTGGAGGCTGAAGCCTGAGATAAGAGAGTGACAGACAGTGTCAGGTTCACAAGGACCTCCTCGGTTTTGCAGGCTGATGATGACTCTCAATTTGTCCTCACCATGAAACAGGATGAGCATGATTTCTAAGCCTCCCTTCAGAAGGGCACTAATCGCATTCAGGAAGTCGCTCCTTCCAAGCACCCTACCTCCTAATACACTCACTTTGAGGGTCAGACACATGATTCAACTCCCAAGAATTCTATCTGTATAGGGTGAAGAGAATGAGAGTGAGAAGCTCCCTGGTAAGGGAGGGGGGGCATTGTTTATAGTAAATGTTCTCTTTGAAATGAAGGGAGGACATAACAGGAAAGAATACTGGTAGGTGTGGAATCGGCTAGTGAATTATCCTCAGAGATGTGATCTGAAGCCTCAATTTGGAGTTAAAGTCGAGGAGCCCAAAAACGGTATGAGAAATGGCTGCGATCTCTGATGAACTGACAAGCTTAGTTTCCTTGGACACCACATTTTTAAGGTGCATCATTTCTAGTCTCCATGAAGAAGGCACTTGAGGCCACTTGAGCTCTTCCTCATTAGCCCCTCTCTACTCTAGAGGCCTCCTTCATCTGTGAGGAGCACAGGTACACACCTGACCAGACCCCAAGATGCTGATTTCATTACTTCCTTCTTGTTTCTCTGGTTCCGTTCTTGACGATGTTGATGGGTGTGGTTTAAGGGAGTAAGATTCCAGCTTAGGGAAAACTAGATATCCTGGGACCTAAGGTGGCTCACTCAAACTCTGCCCACCCCCTTCCGGTGAGCAAAATCCCCAGGTGTCACGGAATACAACTCTACCTCGTTCAGACTTGCCTGCGCTCCTATCTCCCTGGAAGGGTTCACTTGCAAGAAATAAGTATTGGAGGCAGGTTTCAAGTATTCCCTGTGTCCTCTGGCCAAGTCTTCATCTGTAACAAACACCATTTCAACACTAAATCTCTCAGTGATTTCTAGCACTTCTGGTTGCATGCCTGCTGTCTCTGTAACTATCAATTGGTAGAGATATTTTCAGCCCCAGTGAAGTCTTGAATATAAAACTGCACTTGTGTCTTTTTAAACACTCTGATTGTGCCCATGGAAGGAATATTCTCTCAAACTTCCTCTTCAGTGTATCAGCAGCCAAATGGGAACAAAAGATCCAAAACCTCTGAATGCAGCTCTGCTAATTCTAGACATAAACATGGTGGAGCCAAAGCAGAGGAGGGAGAAGTGACAGTAAAGGGTCCCCAGTGAAGAACAGTTGGTCTCAAAAAAGAAAGACATGGTGAACTCATGGCTTCCTCTGCCTTTTTAATCTCATCACTCCCTCATCTGGTGAAGTAACCACTTTTGGCTTGGTGAAGAGAGCGTTTCTTTCTGTCACAGACTAACAGTTTTACAAAGCTGTTTCTTTTTCTTTTCTCTGCATGCAAAATCCATTACAAAGCTTGAGGCCATCTCTTTACTCAAGAAAAAAGGAAAGTATTTGCGAAGAAGGCAGAAGGATATCTCCATACACACACTAGACAGAAGGCCAATTAAAGCTCTCTGTAGGGGAAGAGTTTCGTGAGCTTGTTTCTGTCAGAAATAGAAAAGCTTGGCCATCAAACCAGCTCCCTTTAGATGAGGAACCAGACTTGAGTCGTAGGATAAGAAAACTGAGCAGCCCATTGGACTTTAGCAGCCTGTAACTGTCCTCTGCCATCATGTTCCAGGCCTCATTCATGAGAGTGCCAGGCTTTTCCCACACTAGCAAAGCTCTTTAATGATCCAGAGCAATCATGAGAGGTCACAGCCTCAATCCATCTCCATTTATTGAGCTGCTTATCTAGGCCTCTGCTTTTCTCCTTTAGTATGCTTCGTTTCTTTTTATTTTTTTTTTCCTGACTCCTTGAGGAATAGAATCCTTTTACTTTCTCTTAGTCACTTCCATTTTAATATCAACAAGGAGGGCTGTCCTCCAATTTAATACCTATCTCCAAAATGAGGTCAGTGCACAGTGTCCCTTGTAGATGCCCCAGCAGGAGTGGAGGTTGAGACAGAGCTTTGCTAGAGGGATGAAAAGATGAGGGGAGTAACACCAGGGCTGAGCTTGAATGCCAGAATGCTGTAGGTGCTGGTGGGCCATGAGTACTGGGCTAGAAGGTGGGACTGCCATATCATTCCAGTAGAGCAGTCATTGTTATGACCAAGAGCTAACAATAAAGAATAAACCCTGTTTTCTGATGTTTGTTGATGGCTATCTAGCCACCCTGCTCCATTCTCCTACATGTCTGCATCCTGTCTGCATTTGGACATGCTATGAAGAAAGTCTGGGTGCTCTCCCCTTTTTTGAGGAAAGTAGGTTCAGGGGAAGGAGAAGGTGGCCAGGCTTGCCGGGAACTCTCGAGCTGGCTGCATCCCTGGCTCACAAGAGAAACACCGAGCCGATCTCCTCTCATGATTTTCACACACCATTTCAGACTTGCTGAAGGGCTGGCACTGCCCTCCCTCAGAGACTGAAATTATATAACTTTGGTCAAGTCAGGTGCTTGATGACAAACATCTAGTGGGTCATCTTGCTGGCCCCTGAACCAAACATGGTAGGCGTGCATTCACCTCTACTGGTAACAGGAAGAATAGACATGGAATGAGCATCGTACTTAAAACACCCAAGAGAATCTCTCGATGGTAATAGAATAAGGAGAGAAGCATGCTTGGGGAAAAACTGGACCATGCTGACAAGAAAAAGGCAAGGTTAGAGGCCACTGTAGCTTAAAGGTGGATGAAGATGCAACTGGTAAGATGCTTTTACCCTGAGCTTCTTGTTCAGGGTGTGTCACTTATGTTGCTTCCTATGATGGTCTGAGTAAAAATGACCCCTATCAGCTCCTAGAACGTGGCATTATTTGAAAGGATTAGGACATATGACCCTATTGGAGTAGATGTTAGTATTTTGGAACACGACCTCCTTCTGGGTTACCTAGCAACTTATGATGTCATCATGTGTCGAGGGGCGGGCCAGGTGGCCACACCTGGAAAGCGGGGTTTCCTTGCCCCTTAAAGGGACAACCCCAACACGTGGTCTCTCTCTTACTCTTGCTTTTCTCTTCTTCTCTTACTCTCGATCTTGGGGCACCCCCTCCCCTTTTCTCTCTCTCTCCCCATCATGTCCTGTTCCCCCCTTCCCTCCATACCCAAATAAACCTCTTGCATAGAAGATTGGTTGACAGCCTCATTCTTTTAATAGATCTAACAGATGTGGCCTTATTGGAGGAAGTATGACATGGGGGGAGGGGTTTTGAGGTTTCAGAAGCTCAAGCCAGGCCCAGTGGCTCACTCTTTCTTCCTGCTGCCTGCAGATCTGGATGTAGAACTCTTGGCTTCTTCTCTAGCACCATGTGCCTTCCAGTGTGCCATCATGCTTCCCAACACGAAGACAACGTAGTAAACCTATGTACCTGTAAGCCTGCCCAATTAAATGTATTCCTTTATAAGAGTTGCCGTTGTCATGGAGTCTCTTCACAGCAGTAAATAAAAACCTAAACTAAGACAGTCCCACAAATTAGACTCTACAAAATGTATCTACTGTAACATCTAAGCCGTGAGCTGATGTCGTCATCTGTCTGGGATGCAGCTGTCTGCTTCTGCACAAAGAACAGGGCATTCCTGGGATTGCAGTTCCATGTCCTTTGGGAATGGTTAGAGTACTTTAGGGTGAGGCCCATGTGCTAGGCCTGAGCTTGAAAAGAGTTTTCCACAGAGTGGTACGGTTGGTTAGCTCTTTTAAAATGACATTGCCTATGGCGGTGGGAGCTCAGGCATTCCAAAGCCTATGGTGATACCGAAGCATTACAGCTCTTTGGTTAAGCCACTGTGCTAAGCACAGCAGAGGCCCAAAGCCAGCCAGAAGGCAGGTCTGGTGAGATACAAGTCAATGGCTTCTGGGAGGCAGTGCTGCATGCACATGCTGGTCACAGTCAAGTCCAGGGTCCAGAAGCTTTCTGTGGCAGGCAGGTAGATGCTTGATTGGCAGCCAAGTTCACGGCACTCAGTGGCTATTCTCCAGGGAGGAAGGGAGCCCTCCCTCCCCAGAATAAATGAGACTCTCAGGCACCCATGGTATCATGCAGCACGAAGCATGCATCATGCAACATATATATTGCATGTGAAATCAGGGACTTATAAACCTTGGGAAGTAGGAGGGGTTTTGAGGGTGAATGTGTTTGATTATCTGGGCTAGAGGTGTTAGGGATACTTGATTTACATGTAGTGGTACCTCATTTACATTCAGTGGCATGGTCCTATCATAAGAGGAAGAATACAATACTTAATTATCCTCTGGGTGGGGGAAAAATCTACAGGTATAGTTGAAGATCATTGCTGAAAACTAAGATCTCCTTAGCATAGGGTGGGGGTGGGGTTCCAGGAATCCCCAGATGCTTGATAAACAGGTTTTATTATAAGGAAAGGGTCTGGTTTGTAATCTTCCCTGAGGACTATGTGATACTCCTTAGAAGTTTTTAGGGTTCAGAGAGAACCCCACTGAGAAAAGGGAGTCCACCATAATAGACATAGCACAGAGGCTATCTAGAAATCTCAGACTTCAATCTTATCCAGCAGAGTTCCAGAAGCTGGAAGCTTTGACAATGGTTCTAGGGCCCTAGCCAACCACCCTTGCTTATTTAACCTATTCTGACACACTCCAGCTTTCCCAGTTTCTTCAGTTTCTACCTACTTTTATCTCTGCCACCCCCCCTTTTTTTTTTTCCTCACAATTTAATGAGCTGCCTTGGATATGACAGTATGTCTTAAATTTGTATTTTCTTTTTATTTCAGCTAGAATTTTATCTTTGTTTTTGCTACTGTGCATCAAGGCTCTAATTAAGTAATACTTCTATAAACACACATACACACACACACCCATACACACACCAAAGGTAATTGTGTATGAATTAGATACATAGATACATAAATACACACACATACACACATACATACATACATAGATGGATAGATACATAGGTAGGTAAGTAGAAAGATAGATAGATAAATAGATAGATAGATAGATAGATAGATAGATAGATAGATAGATAGAGGTCTAACCAGAATAGAGAACTCTTGATATATCTTCATAACCTAGACTTTCCTGACTTCTTCCCCACTCTCACCCCAAGTAAACTATACAGTATAAGGAAATTTTATATATATATAATTTATATATAAATATAAAATTATATATATATATATATACATATATATATATATATATAGTCTACCAGCACCCTCTATCTTGTCTCTGAAATGAGGGCAGGACATCACTGATGGAAGAGTAGAGATTTTTTTTTTTGGAGGTTTTGCTTTATTGTTGTTGTTTAAAAAAAAAAAAAGAGTACTTGGCCCACTACTGTTTGACAGTTAACTAAGAATCTGTTGATAGCTGAGAAGTAAGGTTGAAACTATGATATTTTATGTATATCATAAACTAGCAAAAAATAATCTGTGCAGCAAAAGAGAGAGGTAAGTAGAATATCCAGGTCAAGCTTTGCTATTCTCTCTGTCTTCATTTCTCTAGGCCTCAGTTTTTTTTATCTATAAGTTGGTGATTTTAGAGCAGACTCCAGTGTTCTTCCAATATTAAATTTATAGCAAATCTCCTAGACAAGACAGCTAAGCTGTGTTGTAGTAACAAACTGTGAATTTCAATGGTTTAGGGCGTAAAGTTTATTTCTCACTCATAAAAACCACTGTTGTGGATTCTCTTCTACATTCAGACTGACAGAGACCTCCCTCATTTTATAGCTATTTCTTCTGGAAGACATGGCCTCAAGGTCTTTGCAGCAAGCAGAAGAGAGATTTAAGGTTCAAGCATTCATTTAAAATGCTCTGTCCCAGGTGTGACATGCACCACTCCCACTCACAGCCTTTTGACAGCACTGTTTAACTGCAGAAGGATGGGGTAAGGAGGAAGAACTTCTGAACATTCAGGACCTTAGACCAAGGTCATATGCTCACATTATGTCGGACACAGATTTTTCCAGTGACTGCAGACAGTACCTTCAAGAATGAACTGCTATCTTTGCAGAAACACCTAACAAACATACTAGAAAGTGAACAGCTCCAAGCAAGTAACCACTAAGAAAAAAACAACCTAAACACGAGGTCTAATAGTGGGAGGAAAGGACAGGACATCTATTTGGATTTTATCTGGAGGAGGGGTGCAGAAAGAGCCTGATACATGAAGCTAATAACCATACAATAACTAAAAATGTGTCATGAGTCTTGGTGTCTACTTTTGAATCATGTACTGGAAGAAAATGTATTTTAAAAAGTTGCTTAAAGACTTCTATATTATTCAGCAAGACACACCCATATTCAAACCAACCATACAGGAGACAGGGAAGATATTTGAGCCCAGTAATGTGTTCCCTGTGTGGATGATAGTTGACTCACTCAAATTCAGCAATCAAGGCATAATTCTCCTACAGTCTATACCAACCTCAAGAATATTGTCTTCCACAGAGCTTATGCTACCTTGATGAATTTTGGCAATGAAGATCCCACTTTGCAAAATAATTTAATTTATAGGAGAAGGGAAAGAGGATGGAACAGAACCACTTGGAGTTCTGCCATATTGTTTCATAGTGTGACAGAACAAGACAGTTTAAAGTTTACTCCATCTTGTTTTCTTTCTTAGCCTATTTCAGGTTTTACTAGAACTTGCTCTCCTTAATGGAGAATCTTGTAGAAATTATCCAAATCTATTCTAAGAACCCAAGGTCAAGGTGCCATAGCTAACTTATCTTACCTTTTGTTAAACTGTCTGTTTGTGTGGAACCCCCTCCAGCTAACCACTTATCTAGCTTCTGTTAAATTGCTTGCTTACCCAAAACAACCTTTGCAGCTGCTGAGCAAGATGCCAGAACATGGTTTCTGCCTTTAAAAACCTCAGTGCTCTGGATGCTAAGGGGTACACCTACATACCCAAACACCTGGGTCTAGTCCCAACCACCTGAAATAAAAACTTCCAGTTGCTTACAAACCATGTCTGAGGGGTCATCTCTAATTGATTCCCTGTAATAATAGAAAGTGCATGAGAGTTCCTTCCAAGTCTTGGAATATATTCTACCAGCTGTTAACTTCATAATAAGAGTAAATTTTATTTCAAAGGCATTAAAGGGTCCAGGAAATGTAAGAGGAAAGGAGGACAAAAATGGAGTGATATTTCAGGTTGTAGTCCCGTTTTTCTTTAAGCTTGGACTTCAGCCATGTCTTCATCTTCAAAAATATCCACTGGAGAATGTTTTTAAAGGGTAAACTCTCCTTGGTTCTACTGAATCCCATCTTGAAAAATAAGTCTCCCTCGGTAACACCCAACTTGTCTACATGACTCCACCTGTAGTTTTTCTGAGAAAGAACTCTTGCAGGGCAGGAGAAAATCCCAAACGTGGGGCTACTGAGTACATTTGCTGAGACTACGGGTTCCTAGGTCTCCTCCACCTTCCCTATCCCTAGTCATACTCTTTCGGAACATCCCGCATCAATTAAAGCACACCTAAGATGGATAAGACCAGCTGGAGGTTAGGCCCTATTCATTTAACTCACAAGGTGGGTTTGTCAGAAAGCAAGTATGCCAGAAGATCATTCATTCTGGACAAAGACAGAGTCAAGAACAGCCATCTGCACCCTCAGACAAAACAAAACAAACACAAAAAACCCTGAGTGATCAGAGGAGTCTCGGGTTTATTTCTGAGTTGCCTATGTGGTTTTGTTTCCCAGCAAGTCTGATAATATAACTAATCTTTTCCTGAACAGTTATGTGTCTGTCACTGGTCACTACAAGTGTTTAAAACTCTATCTGACTTAATCCTCAGAATAAGTTAAGACTTTGTAAGATAAAGAGATTGATATGCTGGAGGTAACTGGCCTGGGTTCCAGGGCTGGCAATAACAAGGAGTTCTCCCACCCAGGAAGAGGTGCAGGAGAACCCCAGTGCTACTTGGTATAAAGCGATTTCCAGGGAAACTCTGGGGACACTGTTTGACTTGTTACAGTTGTTACAGTGATTTCTTGAAAGGTGTGTGTGTGTGTGTGTGTGTGTGTGTGTGTGTGTGTGATATGGAATGGTCGGGAATGTAGACTATGAATCATTCTCCTTGGGTTTGGTTCATTTACTAATTATCTATGATCTCAGGCAAAATGCTGAGATAAACCCCTTTGTTCTCAGATTGCTTATCAGTAGATTGCAGCCCACCTACCTCTGTCTTGTTCAAAGACCAAAGCTCTTTCCATCATTCTGTGTACCCCAAATTATAAGACAGAATGTAACACAGAAAGGAAGCAAGGAATTGTTTTCAACTTTCCAACGGTGTTGTCCATAAAATAGCAGGCATGATAGAACAGTAACATGCCTTGCAGGGGCAGACAGGTTGAGACGCACATGAGAAACACTTCTGCTCCCTACTTCTGGAAGCACATGGAGACCACTTACAGGGACTGAGGCCCTAAATGGGCATTTAGGGCAAACATCCATCAAAGCAAGTTACTATCCCTATGATGACACCATTAATTATTTTTCCTCATTTTTAATGTGTGTATGTGGTATGGACATGTTTGTATGTATGTGGGCACATGTTTGTAGGGTGTGAACATGAAAACGGAGGCTGATGCTGGGGCTTGTCTTATTCATTGATGCATGGTCTCTTGGAACTTGCCAATATGACCAGTCTCACTAACCAGCTTGCCCTAGGGATCCTGTCTCCACATTCCAGGACTGGAATTACAGACTGGGCTATCATGTGACCCAAGATTTTTATGGGTTTTAGGGATCCAAACTGTCATCCTCATGTTTGGGCAGGCAAATATTTTTTTTTCAATGCAGTTTATTCAGGAACCTTGAACAAGGCAAATATTTTAACAACCAAGCCCTCTTCCAGGCCAGACACCTTGATTGGCATGGGAAAAATGATATCCTGAGAAGCCAGCATCCACAAACTTAAAAAACAAGAAACTTTAATGTTATTGAAGTAGAATGATCTAAGTCCCTTGGTCTAGGAATTGTCGAACACTGGATGTTTCCGGGGTTTTGATACATCTGGTGTAGGGGGCAGGGGAAACTCAGTGTACTAAAACAAACAAACACACCAACCAAAGCCAACAGGGCATGGTGGCACACACCTTTATTCCCAGCACTCAGGAGGCAGAGGCAGGTGGATCTCTGAGTTCAAGTCCATCCTGATCAACAGTATGAGTTCCAGGACAACCAGGGCTACACAGAAAAATTCTGTGACATACAGTCTCTCCTTGATACCTGTGGATTAAGATGTAGAGCTCTTGGTTCCTCCAACATCATGTCTGCCTGTACACCGCCATGCTTCCTTCCATGATAATAATGGACTAGACCTCTGCAACAGTAAGCCAGTCCAATTAAGTGTTTTCCTTTGTAAGAGCTGCCACGGTCATGGTGTCCCTTTACTACTAACTAAGACAGGAACCATAAACCAGAATAAACTCCACATTAAATTGTTCTTGGTCACCACAGTGACAGAAAAGTAACTTGTACAGATGCTGAGTTCCACAGGCCTGGAAGGAATTTCTAAGTCACATCCAGCTGTTTCATAAAAATGTATTTCTCAAAGTGTGGCTCACAACAGTCTGTATAAACACACATACACACACACTAGCATATATATATATAAAGAATTATATATATATATGCATATATATGTATATATATATATATAATTCTTTTTTTAAGGATTTGTTTTTTATTTTAATTTTGTATCTGTGTGGGAACATGTGAACATGAATGAAGAAGGCCAGGTATCAGATCCCCTGGAGCTGGGGTTTGGAGTGACAAGCAATTATAAGCTGTCCTAAGAACTGAACTCAAGTCCTTTGCAAGAACAGTACTTACTTTTAACAGCCAAGCTGTCTCTCCTGCCCTAGGATACCAGCTAGCTCTTAATAGGAGCTAATCAAGTTTACAATTAAAGATCACCCAAAGGTTGGGTGCTCTTGAGCAGTTTCTGGAGTTTCCTGCATAGACTGGCTTCTTCGCACCACTCAGCGTGTGGCTGGAGCCCTTGTTGCACATGTGATTATGAAGAGAACTGGGATTTGTGGACTACTATGAGATGACTAATGAGAGTTATTAAGGCGGTGTCACTGTTGTCTTGAGCAGAGTTTTTAATTGCCCATCTTTTGAATGAATTAGGTGTCAGCAGAGTCCCCTTACTAATCGCCTAACCCATGCTGTGTTGTTTGCAATGTTATTATGTTCATCCCCAGTGCATTGTTAGCACAGAGTTCTTTTTCTGCTTGAAAATGAGACCAAGTCAGAAGGATAGTTTTGTCCCATTTGGGCCTTGGAGAAGAAGGAACCTAATGAGAAAGAGCTGTGTGAGAGAGACAGTGTGATTTCGCTAGAAGACATGATTTGGAGCAAAATGGGAACCAACTTCTGAGCACCTAGTGTGTGTTAAGCCTGGAGTTAGACGGTACAGACATAGGTGGGAAGGATGCAGCTCTAGAACAAATACAAAATTTAGTCTCAGTTTCTTATGCCCAGCTCCACATTACACACAGCTCTGTGTGGTATTTCTGCCCTGGCTCACTAGCCTCCCTAAACTTCTACCAATTGTTTTGGGCTTTGCTTTATTACTCCATCACTCTTCTATTCCCCCAGGCTGCTGACCTTGGAGTCATCTTTGAGTGTTCCTTTGCTCTAACCATCAATCAATTACCATGTCCCTTAGACTCTGCCATCATCCCCCCATGATTATCATTGTTTAAACCCACATTAATCCTCATCTAAGATATTCTGGCACCTTTCTCTATCTCCCATATCCCTCTCTGCTAGCCATCTTATGCGAATAATTACTCTTCCCTAAGCACAGCTGTGACTAGATATTCCTTCACCAAACCTCCAATGGCTCCCCACTGGCTGACAAATTAAGTCTAAATTGCTCACCCCAGCATTTAAGGTCTTTTATGACAATGCGCCGTTCCACATTCCCCACTCTCAACCCTTCCCTCTACCTTGCACATCAATCAAATTGGATGACCCCAAGTACTTCATCACCATATTTCTGCTCAGCATTCTCTCTACTTAAAAATTCCAGAATTCTTTTTCCAGTCCTTCTAGTTCCACATGATAAAACCCTACCCATCACCCTTTAATGGCTAACTTGAACATCCTTACATTCACATGGCTCTTCCTACCAGTAGAATCGTTGTCTATCTTCTTTGACCCTTGACCCCCCATTTGCATGGTTTGTCCCTCTTTTAAGTTTGATTGCATCTGTCTCATTTGCATTCTTTTCTTGTCTCCATAGTTGGCCATGTCCAGTCCGCCATGACAGAGAGCTCATGTCAACTTCGTGGAACTGCTAACACTGTAGAATTGCCCGTACTATAGAACACAATGATATTTCTAAAGGCTCTGTGTTAAAATACAAAAGAAAGATCTGGCATGCATCCAAGATGGCATGACTTCTTATTTTAAGATTAGTAGAATCTAAAAGGAAAGGAAAATTTAAAAAAGAAAGAAGGAAAGAAAGAAAGAAAGAAAGAAAGAAAGAAAGAAAGAAAGAAAGATAAGTAAAGGTTGTCTTACAGAATGAAACTGTGAAAATAACAGCCAATATTTACAGCTCACTGACCAGGTATCAAACATTGTTCTGGACATTTCACACGTATCATTTCCTCTAATCCTAACAAAGCCCCTTTGCTAATGAGGAATCTCTCAGCACGAAAGATGTTATCTAAGCGTCTTGCCAAAGACCATAGATAGCCACTGCATGGGCACATTCATGTATACTGGTTTCTTCGTCCGAGTTCCCAACCACGGACTATGGGTGGATGCAGAATGTCTATCTTTACCCATTTCACCAAGACAAGGGAGTCCCCTCCTCCAGAGCTGTGTGGAACGCCTAGGACACGGGCTACCCTTTAACATGCATGGGTGTCCAAGAACTCATTGTAACAGGCGAGACAATGCCCATGGTTTTTCTTAGAGCTCTCTTCAGACCAAGTAACATGGGAGGGATCATTCACGAGAGCTTCTACCAGGGTCTCTCCAAATACGGTCCTAGAGCTCTGACCAGAGAACGGACACGATAGGGTGTTTGGCTTAAGTGGCTCTGAGGAAACACTCCCTCGTTTTGTCTTGGCAGCTGGAGGCTGCCTGAAGAGGCTCTATTTCTCCTAGACACCTTGTGGCCTTTCCCTTTCTGCTCCCGGCTTGAGGGCATGATTTATTATGGATTGGAACATCATTCATGAGCCAGACACCTGCTTCTCTGCAATTCTTCTCCCCTCTCCAGATCCCAGCTCATGATCAACTTTACTCTTAGTGTCTTGTGAGAAGATGAAGGACGGCAGGGCAGAATATACAGATGCCATGGGTAGATGGCCATGGGAAACACCCCAGATATCTACTCATCTCTATGAATCAGATGATCTCTCATCGTATGACAGACACGGTTTTAAGAAATTTGGAATGTAATAGTGTACCCGTCTTCCAAATAACCCTTTAGTGAGTTAGTGTACTTTCTCTACCCCTACAATTCCCTCCTGTACAGACAGATGAGAAACCCGAGATGCAGAAAGTTCCAGTGACCTTTATAAGATTACACAGACGATCAGGGGAACAGCCAGCGTTACATCCAGAGCTCTTGCCATTAAGCACGGATCCATGCCAAATGCTGCCTTCATTAAGGATATATGGTTGCACTAAAACAGAATTTAGGTTAGCAACCTTGGTGGTTTGAATAGGGATGGCTCCCATAGACTCCCACGTTGGCCCATAGGGAATGGCACTATTAGGAGGTGTGCTCTTGTTGGAGGAAGTGTGTCACTGTGGAGTGGGCTTTGAGGTCTTCTGTGCTAAACCTCTACCCAGTGCTACACACAGTTTATCCTTGCTGCCTGTGGATCAAGATGTAGAACTCTCGGCTCCTTCTCCAGCACCATGTCTGCCTGCACGCCACCATGCTTCTCGCCATGATGATGATGGACTAACCCCCTGGAACTGTAAGCCAGCCCCGATTAAATGTTTGCCTTTATAAGAGTTGCCTTGGTCATGGCGTCTCTTCTCAGCGATAAAACCCTAACTCTTAACCCTAGGTGCATGTCAGAATCACTCAAAGGAGCGATTTAAGATACAGGTGGTCAGCCTCCTCCCCTAAAATTCTGATCATTTTGGTCCAAAGCATTATTTGAATATCAGTATTTTTACAGTCCCTCTGCCATGGTTTCTAATGTTTTAGATTTGAGCATTTGTATAAAGTGCATTTGTTCTTTCACCCAGACATCACGTGCCTCATGAGCCACTATAAAAGATGACCTCTAAAGAACCACTGAGAGGAGTCTATTGTGTGACTCTTCCTGAAGAGGCATGAACAAACATCTAATTCACCCCAGTGAGGGCACTGGTGACAGACAACAAAACAAACAAACAAACAAACAAACAAACAAACAAATCAGTTCTACCCATCTACCTAGGTGAAGAAATGAGTTTTTTGGGTCTCCTTACAGAACTCCTTACAGTAGCTCAAGTCAGCTCACTAAAACTCCAACCCCCCCAAAGGGTGATAACTTAGAAAAGCTCCATGCTCAGCTTGGAAATACTATAATGAAGAATTTCCTGTGCTCCTGAGAGCAAACCCCTCACCCTCACCCCTTCAAGGAACCCAGTAAACTTAGACGTAGATGGAATATTTCTTCAATCTGTTATTAATGCCTAGCTTGCATAAACAGATGTTTGCTCATCTCCTCAGGAGGAGTCGTGCAACAGAATCTGTCAGCTTGAACACGGGAGCTTTCAGGAATACAGATAATGTTTTAGTATACTGACTTATTAAACAAGTTAGACATATTTGTTTAAAACCACTCGTGTACCCCTGCAGGGTGGTAATTTAATTTAGAAACTCTGCTTTTCTCATTTTCATATTTCACACAATTCTATCCGAACTTTTCACACATAGCATGTCACACATAGCATGTGATTCATGTCTTCACATCCCTGAAGCCACATAGAGTGTCATCTGCAAAAGTTCCTGGTACATGTCACCTGCACGGCTGTTGGCTGATAGCGAAAAGCCGGTTTCGTAATGCCTGCAAGGCACGGTTGCTGGAAACTCTGTTCACGTTACACAGACACCACAAAAAAACATCAGGGCAGTTAGTTTTTCATGCGAGGTCTGAGCAGGGCCAATACTTGGCTTGCCCCTTGTTCCATTCAAACTCATCTGTGCCTTACTCTGATCAGGTGAGATATTTCAGATAGCCTTCTTCCTGTGGTTATCGTCAGGATAACGTGGTGAACTGGATGGGGGTGCCTTTGATGGCTCATGCCAAGGTGTGCCGCTAAGAAATTATGCCAAGCAACAGATCTAGTATAAGAGGTTTATTGGGGGTGGGAGGAGAGCAAAAGGCTGTCATGGAGTGAGGACATGAGAGCGAGAGACAGACAGACAGAGACAGAGAAACAGAGACAGAGGCACACAGAGACAGACAGAAAGACAGAGACATTACAAGACAGAGAATGAGGGAGGGAGAGAGAATGAACAAGAAAAACGGAATGAGAGAGTGGTATCCAGAGGGGGGTCTTTTATGTGCACCTTTAGAACCTGGCGGTGGCAGGTGATGAAGAAAGCTGCTTCTAGCCCCCTGAGAGCAGGCCAGCGGAAATGCCTGATTTCTGAAAGTCATGTTCTTGAGTTTTATAACCTACAACTTATTATAGTGCTGCTTTTAGGGAATCTTAAAATGGTTTCATTATAACAACGGGAACATATATGCACTCATTTTGAAAACCGCATTGGTTTTCTTTATCTCTTGTTTCTTCTTCTGACGCTACCCAGTTGTTCTGGGTGGCCTCTCCCACATTCTGGTTTCAACACAATGTCACCGAGGATGCGTCTGCTACCTCAAAACACCACATAAAAGATTCCAGTGTAAGGCGGCGGACTCTTTCAAAGGCAATGCTGAGGGGGTGAGAGGGAATTTCAGTTTCTGTTCAAGCTTAGACCCCTTAGACTCATCACTAAGGACAAGTGAGGCATCATTACATGACCAAGGAACATCACACGTTCTGCACTTGTGTTACCACTTTCCGTTAGACTTCTTTCGTTAGGCTCTACAGAGCTTTCTGCCGAGATCACAGCTTTGCCCCTCCTCCACCCTGTCTCCTCCACCAGGTGTCTGTCTTCCTGCCAGCTTCCCAGTGGGACCACTATGCATGATTCAACCAGGCTGCCTCAGGAAGACTGTTTGAACAGGGCTGGGATGAGGCTTCTTAAGCTGCTTATCCTAAGTTGAAGATTGTGCCTTCCAGTCAATTGATACTGAAAATAATTGTCTCTTAGAATCTGAGAAAATCAAATGTGTAAAGAGAAATTAAAATCTAATTCAATGGATGTAGGCAGCTCTGTCTGAGCTCAAAACTCTTAAGCCACTGCAGTTTTTCAAAGGTTATGTTATCTCTCTGGCCCTGGGCCCTTGGGCTCCCCTTGGCTCCAAGCCTAACACTCCCTGTCAACACCCTTTGGTCTGCTCTGTCCCGAGGCCCATCGTTCTTAGGGTATAACATCCAAGCATTTCCAAAATATGCAAATGCTTATGGGGTGCTGAAGGGACTCCTGCAGGAGATGGTTTCTCTCTGGTCTTAAAGGTTCGAGCCAGTTTTTCACGACAGAGTTGCTTTAAACACTGTTGGACAGACAAGTATGTGCATGTCTCTGGAAGGGGACAGGGGCCATCCCCACACCAAGCTTGGGAGAGCCACCACTGTGTACCAACTCTAGTCAGACAGACACAGCAAACAGAAGACCAGTGAAGCAGACAGTAAAAGAATTTAACAAGACATGAATGGACGAAGAGAGGATTTATTGAAATACACTGCAAGAAAGCAGCGGGCAAGTTTCCAGAGAGGGGGGGTCATGCTGCTGGGAGGGAGTTGGAATTCTGTTCTAGCAGCTGAAGTGGGGAGTCACTGTGTCTTGAGCCTCCTGTGTGGAACCCAAACCTGGGTAGACATGTACATACCATATTATACTGTTGAGTAATAATTTCGGTAAATTTTAAAGTGTAAAGATGTGTGTGTGTGTGTGTGCGTGAGTGTGTGTGTGTGTGTGTGTGTGTGTGTGTGTGTGTGTGTGTGTTGAAACTAGCCATTTGTGGAAGGTACAGGTTAGACTCCATATCTCTATGAAATCATGGGTAACTAAGGGTCTGACTTCAAACAGTCTTGGCTTTATTTTTAAAGTGTAGGGATTTTGCTTTTATTTTTTGGCTTTTTTTTTTTTGTCTTTGCATGTGGCAGATAGCAATGATGTCCCTTAGATCCTTCTACTCCAATATGACTACCTCCTAGATTAATGTTACCCCCCCCCAGTGTGGCCTCTAGATGGGCCCAACCTATGAGTATGTGACTAAGTCCCTATTAAGATTCCCAAGTGACCAGACAGTTTTTTTTTTTTAATAGCAATTCAACATTGCCACTTGCATTTTACTGATTAGAAAACAAACAAAAAACAGTGTTTAATGAATTGGAGGGGCTGAAAATGAGCCCTTACAACAGATTGTTTGAGAAGTTCTCTCCCAAGACCCTACCCCACCACTCTGCCCATTCTGGGACCTGTTCATCCGCTCTATCTTCTCCACGCCTGCGAACAGGGCCTTTCATCTCTGTGCTTCAAAGTCGTTTTTTCTGACTCTGTTATGTCATGCCTTCCTCCCCTGGTCTCACTCTTCCGCAGAGACATCTTGGATGTCATTCACTCTGCTGGGAGGGAAGGCGGAGTGGGGGTGGTCACTGCAAAGATTCACAGGGAAGGAAGCCGGATGTGTATCTGTGAGAGCTGACAGGATCCAGGGCGTGCGAGAACAGGGAGCAACTGCTGCCTCCACGGCTCCCCAGGGCCTCCTGTCTCCTCCCTCTCCAGAGTCCCGTTGCCATCCCCTACGCTGTGCTTCTTCTGGGTGCCAGCTGTGTCCTGTCTCTGCTCCACCACAGCTTAATCCAGCCTCACCACCACCACCGCCACCACCACCACCGCCACCACCATCACCACCACCACCACCACGACCACCGCCACCACCACCCCACCTCCCTCACCCTCCCACCTTCCAACCCCCACCCTGGCTTCCCTTGCCTAAAGTAACAGGAGAGGGATCTGATGGGCTGTCTCCACTTCTCCTGCTCATGGATTGGAGGTGCTCAGGCCGACCTGGCTCATCAGTCTTCTGACTCAAGGGCAGGAAATAGAGCTGCCACTGAGGTGTAGACTCTCTAGGCTGCAGGGGCTTGGGAGGGGTGATTTTCCTCCAAGATGTCCCCCATTTGTTCTGTTTTACCTCCGCTAGAGGCTCTCACACAGTCTGGCTGTCTCCCTGGCCCACGCTGGTCCTCCCAGGGGACACCGCAACGGGTATTAGATTGCTGCAGGGACGTTGCATACCACATTCTGCAGCACCCATGAAATGCGCAGTGTAGACGTTTCTCTCCTTGAAGCCAAGCCAGTGCCAAGGCTTAGCTGGTGAAGCGAGGTGTAGGAGTTGGCTGGAGGCATTCTCCTCTTCCCAGCCACGCCGTGTTAGATCGCTCCACAGGGGTTAATTGGTTTTTGGCTGATGAAATCACAGCAGAGTTATCCATTGTTGAAGCTCCTCCGCAGCCTAACAGTTATTACTCTCTGGGCACGTTCCCGTTCCCTTTCGAGCCGTTTCATTTTCTCAGTCTTGTCAGAAATGAGCATTCTCATCAGCATGTCAGCGCCCCCCACCCCGTAGTGATGCAATAATATTATTTTGTTTTCACACCACTGTTGGGAATGGATGTCACAGAAGCTGCCACTCATGTACCCCAGTCCTCGCTGGGCCCCCGGGGCGTCACGTAGTGATATGCTTATGTGACTTCACAGGCTCTCTCTGGTGCCAGCAGTGGACCCTCCTAACTAGTGTGGGTGCTCTTGTCCCCGTGATCAATCACTAGGAAATTAGATCTCTTCCTTTGTCCTTCTTTCGGGTCCTGAGTAAAATGCCTGTGCGGCAGGAAAACAAGCCACAGTCCCCTCCACACAGTTGAGGATCATTCTGGCCCATAGGGAGAGCTCCAGGGCTCCCTCAGCCCACTTCTAAAGAAGGCTTCACGTCCTTAGACATAAGACAGAATTTAGAAGAACCCGTTGTGCCGTGCTTGGTCTTGGCTGCAGGGATCAGCAAAAAGCTTGGATCACCTCTCAAGCACTGCTGGATGTGTTTGTTGCTTGGCTTCATTCCCTGGATGTCTCTGCCTCAAGAGTTGGATTTCTGTGGGTAAAGAAGTGAAGATCTCTTCTGGTTCTTTCCCACTAGAACAAAATTACTCCTGGTGTAATCTCTAGAGACTACTGTACTGGTCAATTTTTTCGTCATTGTGATGAAATCTGGTTAAAAAATTTTAAAGAGACTTTTTATTTTGGCTCATTGTTTGAGATGTTGCAATATATATGAGAGAAGAAGAATCCAGGAACAAGATACACCCTTCAGAGTCAAACCCTAATAAACCATCCCTTCAACAATACCCCACCCCCTATTAGTCCCTTTAACCCTGAACCTATGGACAGATTAACTCATGGAAACCTCCCTGATCCAAACACAACTCAAAGTCTCCCCCCCAACCAAACATTGTGTTGGGGACTAAGCCTTCTATTCATGACTGTTAGGGGGACACTCCATATCCAAATCCTAACCGCTGCCACCTCCCCAAGCCACTGTCCCATGAAAGTCAATGCCTCATCATCTCTGATGTTCTCTGCTCAACATTAAAATGGTCGTCAAGGGATGGCTGAAGAGGTGTCTTCAGTATGAATTAACGATCTAAGATGAGGCCACCTCAGTAAATTCTCTATGACAGAAACAAAAATAAGGAAGAAAAGGGACCAAGGATCCAGGGAACTTTGCCACAGATACTTAGTCTTGGCGGGAAGTAGATGCTTCTGCCTTTTGGGAAGGCCTCATGCGACTCCTCACACAAGTTAATGCTGAACAAGGAAGGCATTTAGGGTCAAGAGCCAGGGCTGAAGGTACCCTGGGGTTCTGTGGCACTACTACCTAGCCCACATCCCTGCTCTTCAGTATCAGAAGAGGAGAGATAGGAAGGGAACGACACTTGGCCGGGGGCCCATCTCCAAGGACAGCAGCTAGTCAAGGGCACCTAGACCAGCTAATCTCTTCCCTCCAGGCAGCACACATGGTGACTAATCACTCCACGGATTAGGAATGCATGTCTAAATCTGATACCATCACCCAATGCATTATTTATGACCCCGAATATGAATAATTCAGTGTCCAGTTTTAGCAGGTTTCTGCTTTAAAAACCAGCTTTGACCTGGTTCTTGACTCTTGACATTGATCCAGGCAGGACTGGCAGAGAAACAGCTCAGCTCACGGTCTGTGCAGAGGGGCTGTGAGTGCTCATCCTGGGGCAGGGGACGTTTTCAGTCCTGGACCTGCTTTGACCAATGGGACATTTCATTTAGCACCTTCTCCATATTATTCCACCATGCAACAACCGCAGTGATCCTAAATGATTGCTGCGATTCGTTTCGGCCTTGAAATCCTAATTTCAGAAGGGTCAGAAAAGAGACTAATAAAAGTAGTTCAAGGGGCCTAGAAAGATGGCTTAGAGGTTAAGCCGCCATACTGAACTTGCAGAGGACCCAAGTTCAGTTCCTAGTGTCCACATCAGGTGGCTCACAATTGTAACTCCAGCCTCCGGGGATCTAATGCCCTCTTCTGGCATCTGTGAGCATCTGCACTCACAGGTGCACACCCACATGTGCGCATAGCCATGTAGTCATAATTAAAAATAAAAGAAATCTTAGCCAGGTAGAGTGTCACACACCTTTCATCCAAGCCACTTGAAAGGCAAAGCCAGGCAATCTCTGAGAGTTTGAGGCCAGCCTGGTCTACACAGGGAGTTCTAGGCCAGCCAGTGATACACAGTGAGACTCTGTCTCAAAAAACAAAAATTTAAAAAGCAGTTAGAGCAGATTACTATTCATGGTTTGAAACAGGTTGCATCCAACTGCCTCAAGCTTGCCCAAGTTCCAAGAGCCAAAACTGGGATTTCCTGATTTCCTAAATCTCCAGATGTCTGTGTGCTCCCTTCAGATAGCTGCAAAGTTCCAATTGTCTGAAGTGCACCTGAAGTAGAGGCTTATTTGCCTTTGAGTTTATTGCAGGGATCATCATAGCACCCTGTACTTGGTGAGGTCCTTCTGCAGTACATTAAATGAAAGAATTAAAGTGCAGGTGTAACGTGGTTGTAGCCTTAGTCTTTTTTTTTTTTATCATCAGTTTGGTCCATGTATGTGATCAGTGTTACGAAGTGTCAATCCAAGAGACTCATGTGGAAGGGTTGATCTTCCCAGCTGGGGACACAATTGAGAGATGACTGGATGATCAGGGTGACTAATTTGTGAGAGGATTAATCCACTGACGAGTTGGTAGAGAGCAGGGTTTTCAGAGCCGGAGCCCAGTGAAAGGGATTAGATCACCAGGGCCATGCTTGTGAGGGACGCCTCTTGTCTTCTGTTCCCAGTCTCTTCTGGATCCCGTGCAGGAAATCAGTTTGCTCCTCCCTTGTTCTTTCCCCATAATGTTTCCGCCTCTCGTCAGGCCCAGGACAACAGGGTCAGCCGTCCATGGCTGAAACCTCTGAAAGCCAGAGCAAAAGCGAACCTCCCTCTTTTAGGTTGCTTATGTCAAGTATTCTGTGTTATAGAGACAAAAATTGTCTAATCCGTTCCCCTGGTTTGTGACTGATATCACAGGAGGAGGAGGTAGAGCAACTGAGGTGACAGCAAGAGCCTGCCACAATATGGCCTTGGGGAGCTTTGTTTACTTGCAGAATGCAAGGGCCAGACACAGATTTGTACGAGGACTTTTTTAAATGCAAAATTGTTTAGGAACTTTGGGTTTAGTGACGTTGGGAGAATGAGAGCTGCCATTTGTCCGTCGTGATTCTGAAGATGGAAGAACGATGATGTACCCCGTCCCGGGGCTGGGGCCAGGAGACAGCCGTCCAGATCGGCGCTCATTATCTGTGGAGCCAGCAAGTAGCTGCTAAACCACACCTGCTCCTATAAAAATAACTCCTTGTGTGCTCCTGGGGGGGAAGGGAAGAAAGCTAAAAGCGCCACTTGGGGTGAGGTGTAAGCTCCAGGCAAGAGCCAGCACTTAGCGGTGACGGAAGTTAAAGCTGAAATCCTCCTAGTTTAGCCAAATGTCCCTGAGTGCACCTGTTCTTAGATCATGTCTGAGAAATGGGGAATTATTCTATTTTCAATGATACGAGCCAATGGAGGCTCAATTACCTCTTTCAAGAGCCTATTCTGGCTTGTGATCATGGGCGCAGCTTTCTTCTAATTGAACTTTCTTGATGAGGCCCATTTCTTCCTTTTCTTTAATCTTTTGAGTTGATGGAGAGGCTCCAGCTATAGTTAGAAACTGAGCTCCAGTCCTCCCCCCATCCCCCACCCCACCCCCCGTCCTTTCGCGTTGCTTCTTTTATTTAACAGCATTCCTGATAAGGTCTGTGCTTTAGCAAGGGGAAAATGCCCTGTCACATGAGGGTTGGAAGCCACCCTGTTAGTCAGTTGCTAGGTCTTCTTCCCAAAATGCAGTGGCCTGAGATTAAGCGCCATCACCCCTCCATAGCACAAATTTCTCTTTCCCAGCCCCCTCCCATTTCATGTCTGCTTTTAAATTACTGCACCTTCTGACTTAATTCAGCTGCGGGTTCTGAGTCTCAGATCATCTCCGTAGAATTGCCTGTTTTCACTACCTTGTGTTCAGGTTATTCACATGCCCAGAATGATACTGAAATATTGTCAACAGTGATAACAGCGAAGATCACAGTCAAATAAGAAATATCGACGGCACAGTTTTTGGTGAGAGGGAATAGCGTTGGCATCCTTAGAATACACACAAGCCTACAGAGGTTCTCAGCCAGGGTTCTGTCACCGTCACAAGCGATATGCAAGGAATCACATGGCGTGTAGCCTTGGGCTGTGACAGTCTAACTGGTCAAAGTTGTTTCCACTCTCCTGGAGTACTAATGTTCACCGTTCTTCGAATGTATCTGTGATAAAAAAAAAAAAAAAAAGAGACGTTCTTCAGCTGTTATGAACAACACTGCTGTAGCTCAAATCTAGATCTTCTTTACTGGTCTCAGACATAGAAGGAAAAGTCATGGAGGATAAAGTGAGTGGAGACCTTACTGAGAGCCTCTGCTGCTTGTTTACAGCCAGAACTCTGGCTCCAACATGGAGGCCATCCCTGCCTCAACTTCCCAGTGTAACGGCCTTCTTTAACGGGCTGCAGGTGGCAGAATTAGAAACTCATGGCCAAGACTCTTAGCTAGCCCAGGCCTCAGTTTCCTCGTGCGTGAAAAAGAGGCCATGCCCGTCTCAGAAGGTATTCCTCTGTAAGTGGCTGGGCTTATGAGCAGCTGGTTTTGATAAAGATCTTTCCGATGTATTCTAGAGCCTGTTGTTACAGTGCAGTGTTTGTTGAACGCCTGCCAGCCACTAGGCACTGGGTGTCAGAGGGGAGAAGAGGGAGAGGAGTTCAGAGACACTAAATAACTAGATTCACGCTTGAGATTCTAGTTATGAACAAAGTCCTGTAAGTTGACAGATCAGAAATGGGTTCCCTTCGAGCTGAGGAAGATGGTGTTTAGACTGTGCAGCAGAGAAGAGCTCCTTTCTTTTTTATTATCACAGATGCATTGAAATATATACAAAAGTACGTGTGCCCCGTGATGCCACCAAGGGCCATGTTTGTGTCCAAGGTTCTGTGGGAGGGAGGCGGTTGTGTCAGTGTTGGGGGGGAGGAGAGATGTTGATGTCTGTAGCCTGTATTACTGCTTTCGGCCATGTTTGTGTCCACGGTCTGTGCTCCCACCGGAGCCCATGCTGATGTCTATGGTCCTTGCTGACAGCGGAGGCTACGAGGATGTCCATGGTCCATGCTGTCTCCAGAAACCATGTGAAAGTCTGTGTTCTGTGCTGTCACTGACTGTGAAGGGCAAGGAAGCTTCTTTTGCAGTGGTGACTGCAGACTCACAGTTGAGAAACAGAGGCATAGAAGTCTTCTGTGACAACCTCTCCCCTCACCCCCAAAAGAAACCGAGAAACAATCTAAACAGGAAGCCACTGAAGAGAACTCTTCGAATTTGGGATCCTGAAGTGGCAGGGGTCGGGGAAGGACTCAGTTTTCTTTAAGGCACTGGCCACTGGGAGTTTGACCATGCTTCTCTGAGTAGATAAACAGCACAAAGTCTTCCTCCTCCTCCTCCTCCTCCTCTTCCTCCTTCTCCTCTTCTTCTTCTTCTTCTTCTTCCCTTCTTCTTTGTCTTCACCCTTCTCCACTCCCCCCACCTTTCTTTTCAAGGGGAGGCCACAGGGGTGGAGGGTGGGCCTAGGAAGACTTGAAAGCAAATGTGATGGGGGTGCATTATGTGAAACTACCAAATAATAATAATAATAATAATAATAATAATAATAATAATAGAAACTATGATGGGGAAAAGAAATATATCCAAAAAGAATGGAAAAGACTTTAATGGACCCCCATGTACTTAGCATCTTCCAACTCTCAATGCAAGATAATTCTGGCTTCATTTCCCCTACAGCTGACCCCCACCATGGATCATTTCCACTAAAATCCCAGAAATAGTATCAGTTTATAAGAGTATATATCAAGGTGTCTCCTAAGAAAGGAAGACGATTTTAATATAAGTACAATACAATTATTGCATCTCGGTCAATTTCTTTAATATCACCAAATATTCAGTCAGTACTCAATTGTCTCATAAACATTTTTTTCTTAGCTGTCTTCTTCAAACCAGGATACACACCGGGTTGGTAGGTTACCCAAGCAGGTCTCTCCTTTCCATCTTCCTTGCAATTTGTTGTTTTGGAACAGTTGTAACATTTGTCTGGTAAATTCCACCCCCCCCAAGTATGGACTTTCCTGGTTGCATATCTGGAACATTTAAAGTGTCCCTCTACATCTAACATTTTGTATAAATTGACAGTTTCACCTAGAGTTCAGAGCCCATGGTTTCTGGGAGACCTTTGTGGGCACTTCCATCAGCAGTGTTTCCCTCCCTCAGAGAGAGAGAGAGAGAGAGAGAGAGAGGATGCTAAGAAATGTAGTGCTGCTAGCCCTGAGGGATCTTGACCCAGATGTTGTTGCTCTAGAATTATTCTACCTCTGGAATATGCATATCTCCTGGTATACGATATGCCACATTAAAATGTTTTCAAAGGAAGACTATGGACATTTCACCAGGCTTTCGGGAACTCCTTAGAGGATTTGTGTAGGGCAATCAAATCCATGGGATAAGCAAAGCGCTCAATAGATTAAAGTGAGGACTTAACAATTAAAGTCCTAATTTTTGAAACCTAGAGACCAATTAAGTTAGCGGTTTATAAAGGCACATACCTATAAGCCTCCCCTGTGGGGTGCTCCTGTCTCCTACTGGGATATTCAGAAGGTGCCAAGCCAGCCTGGTCATGAGATCTACGAGAGAGCCTTTATATGTCTAAGTTTATACAAAACTAGAAAGTATTTATTTATTATGGTGGGTGTTTCTCACAAGTAAACATGAATGAGCTTCAAGCAGAAAAAATCCCACAGTTTGGCCAATTAATATGAAGACTTATTGAGAGAAGGAGGAAGTACCTAAATCAGAACACCAGTCACTGCTTATAAACTAAGGCACCAAGGACAAGTTACTAAACCTGATCGAGGCTTAGTTTCTGCACCTATAAAATGGGAATAATTGTACCCATCTCCTGTTGTCACTTTGATGACTAAATGATGTTTGAACAACAGCTTTTGTGTAGTAAAGAAGCAGTAATTAATCAATTCTTATCAGCACCCGATTCCCCTGACATTTGCTTTCACAGCCACAGAACAGCTACTTTTAAGAAATATTAACTGATAAAGCTAATGTTGAAAATGTGTGCAGGGAGCAGGAAGATAGCTCAGAGGATAAAGCACTTGCCACGTAAGCAAAAGGGCCTGAGTTTGAATCACCGGAACCCGTAAAAAGCCAGATGCAATAGCATAGATCTGTAATCCTGGTGTGCTCACTGTGAGAGGCAGAGCAGAGACAGGGGAATCCCTGGATCAAAGACTAGATAGCCTGAGGCTCACGGTAGTACTCCATGGTGCTCCTCTCTATAAACAAGATGGAACATGAGGGCTGGCACACATTCATTCCCTGACCAGCACATACATGCTGTAACAAGTGAATACCTGAATCATAACACATATATGTACACACACACACACACACACACACACACACACACGCACACAGAGTTTTTTAAGAGAAAGAAAAATGCATGTGTGTGTGTGTGTGTGTGTGTGTGTGGTAATTCAATGATGTAGTTCCTAGCATGGTAGGCGTTCCAGGTTAATCCCCAGGTCCAGTAAAAAAGACAGAAGAGAAGGAGGAACGTGACACCAATGTGGTGGAATGGCTTCTTTCCTCTCCATTTCTTTTTTTACAGTTAGAAGGTTCTGTTCATTCAGGATGCTGGCAGTTTCTGAGTCCGAGCAGGATAACTCATGCTGATCACACTGCTTGCTAGCCTGTACCTGGGACCCTATACCAGAACCCCATCAATGTCTCCATGAGAACTGTAAAGTCATTAGAAATAAGGATGTAGTTAACATCCAAACCAGGCAGGGACACAAGCTGTCAAACTTTGTGATTTGCAAATGACGGAGAGGCTGAAATCTCTGAAGAGAAAATTAAAACAGAAAAAGTCGAACTTGCCTGACTAGTTCTTTGCTGTGGTGTGATGAAGGCTGGCTTCAAGCTTTCAGTTCAGAAATGATCTTCAGACGTGATACCTTCTAAGCCTCTCATCGCTGATGCATAGTCAGACACAGTGTGAAGCTCTGGAGAGCCCGTCATAAATCAGGCAGACCAGAGCCTGGCCTTGGGACCCTTACAGTCTAGGGTGGAAACAAACAAACAAACAAACAAACAAAAAACAGTGAGCAATTATAATAGGATGAGCAGTAATTTAAGAGAGCCCAGCCTGATGAAAACTGTCCAAAAAGGTGTCCAGAAGTCTCTAACCATGGCTTTGACAAGAACCATATGATATAAATTATCTTGGTCAATTGTCTGCTGTTTGCACTTGTCAAAGGCATATTTGGGGAGTGAGATAACTCCCTTGTCCTAGACGTAGGACGTGTTTATTTCAAGAGTCCTCTGAAAGTCTCTGCCCTGGGTCAGCCTGGCTCCCTGGGTCTGTAACGAGAGAGAGAGAGAGAGAGAGAGAGAGAGAGAATAACAGAGAATAACAAACAACTAAGACAATGGTGAGGGTCAACCAGCCCTTTCATAGGGTCAGATATCATGGATATCTGATATTTACATCACAATTCATAACAGCAGTAAAATTACAGTTATGACACAGAGAAAATAGCCTTATGGTTGGGGGTCATCACAACATGGGGGACTGTGTTAAAGGGTCGCAGAACTGGGAAGGTTGAGAAGCACTGTGCTAACAGTATTACAAACGTGTCCTTAGGAATCGCTAGTAGGGAAGCCATTTCCAACTGAAGATTTATTGTTTATCCCCTGGTATAAAAATGCCTGCTGTGGGGACAGGAAGCTGTAAGTTCATCCACGGACTGAACGCTGTGATCTGCCTGAGACTCAATCAGGAACACCAGCAGGACTGTTTCGGCAGGGCTTCCGTGGTTATTCTTAATGCGCGTTCGCAAGCCTCTGGTTTGATGATATTACCGTTGCTTCCTCTCTCGATCCAGCTACTCCAGTCGTCTCTGCTGGATGTTGTAACCAGCCGGGCGGATGATGTTCTGCTATCCATCTGCACCTTCTCTTCATCTCTGCTTGCTATTTGTCCTCTTGTGTTTCTTGCTTAATAAACTCACTCGTTCAAGACCCAAAGGATGGCTGCTGTATGTCATTCTCAGTATGGAACAAGCCAGGAATGCTACTATTTCCACCCCTAATTGTTTTGGGTGAGTTTTTTTCACCACTTTGTACTTATAGTTTTAAAGCTTCTTCCATCTGGTAACTCCCTTTCCCAGAAAACAAATTTTATAGTATCAGATCCTTGCAATTAAAAAATTAAGACTTAATTTTTTTTAAATTATAAGAACTCGCATCAGTGACAAGACTAAGTTTATATTCTTTAGGGTGGGCCTCAAACCTTGAGAGCATTTTTGCAGGTAGATAAGGGAAGTGGGCTCAGGGCAGTAGATTTTTCAAGAGGCTGGGGCAGGGAGTGGGATGGGAAGGAACAGTGCCAAAGAGACAGGTATGATCAGTGACCTTCCTTCCTATCCTTCTGCAGGTGAGCTCCTGGAGTCCCTGGGCTTATGCCCCTTCTCCGGAGCTATGCCAGAAACCTCAGCACTACCACCAATTCCTCTTGATTTCAGCACATACAGATCAGAAAAATGTCAAAATCCCAAAGATCTTGCCATGTCTAGGTTAAGCAGGAGTGACCCTAGTTAATGAATGTCCTCTAGAAGCTAAGATAACAACTGATGCTAAGAAGCCAAAAGAAAGAGAATTTAACAAAATAGGTTAAGTCTGCCCTAAGCCATGAGATAGGTAGGACTCCGTAAACCCAATCAATGGCTTTTTCCTGTTGAAAGGTAATTCTCCAAACTTGATCTCAACTGTTAGGTCACCCATCATATTGCATTTTAACTATGCGTCTGCTTACCATCTCTTTGCTCTGACTTAAAGATGCCCGACTGTGGCATCTTTAAGAACCATCTCTTATTCAAGTAAGGCACGTGGCATAAAGCCTAGTACACAGTAGACACTCAAGAAATTGTAAGTGAATTCTGTCCCATTGCCTCACAAAGCCAACTGAGAGAATCTGAGGTCACAGTAATTTGTCCTTTTTTTTTTTTTTTTTATTGTTTCCAGGTCTTGATCTGTCTTATTCATGTATTTTCATGAATTTCTTTGCAAGTTTTAAATGAGTTCTAAAAGTTCACAAGAATAATCTTCTCACAGAAGAAGAAGAAGAAGAAAAGCTACAAATACAGGGGTCACTGAGCTAGCTCACAGAGCCAGTTTTTAAAGCCTTGTGTTCAGGGCAGAAGACACGTGTGCTGCTCCCAGAAAGGGCCCTGGAAGAGCAGCAGTAATGGGCCCCTGTCCTTTAGAAGGTAACTGTCCCTAGGCCTAGTGACCCATACAACTGGAAAGCGAGAAAGGAAGATGATAAATCTGAAGCCAGCTTGGACTACATATCAAGAGCTTATATAAGAATTAATTAATTCACAATCAGAAAGAACAGACAAATGACTGTAACGTAATAACTTAGGCAAACCCAAGCAATGCTTTGAAAGGTAAATTAGTTTACTCAGTCTGGATAGCAGGGATGGAACGTGTCTGAGAATGAGTCAAGGTGGGTTGTGGGGGAGGCTGCTGCTGGGGAGGGAGAAAAGGAGGGAAGAAGGAAGAAATGGATGGAGGGAGGGAGGAAAGGAAGGAGGGAGGGAGAAACCGCTCACAAGCCCTTAAGATACTAAAGGCCCTCACTTTGTCATCTATAGACAGGAAGGTGTATGTGAGCCTTGGTAGATGACTAGTCAGGTTGTAAACCAGGGAACATAGGTTGAGGCACTGACACTAAAGCCAAAGTTTGCTGCGTGGTCCCAGTGAGCCAGAGAAAGGCTGGAACCAAGGTCATCCAAGCCTTCCTAACCTTTCCTGTTTGTCCCAGTCGCCTTTTCCTCCATACCTATACCCTACACTCTCCAGGGAGAGCAGTTGGTGGCTGTAGGCTTTAGTGTGTTTACGTATGTGTGTAGGGATGTGTAGCCATTTGCAAGTAGGGAATTAACTAATGTTGATCCTCTATCTGAGTCTTATCTGCCATGAGCCCTAAGCCATCAGAGGCCAAGAGCTGCACCTTGAGCATCTATCCAATATGCTCCCATTCAGCCTGTAGTGCAGTGGCCAGAGTTGTGTCCAAACAAATAAAGATTTGTGAAATTTGATTTGTTGCCACATACACGGCCTACAGTACATCCCTTTGGAAGGAGGCTCAGTGTCATGTGAGCGTCTTTTCCTCTGTAGGCATGTTGTATATACAATCATGCCATGGAGACTAGCTTGGGCTTGGTCCTCAGTCTCACTCAGTCATTTCTGCTTCCTCTACACGGACTATGGTGGTCTGAATAAGAAAGGCCCCCACAGGCTCCATTAGTTGAATACCTAGACACCAGAGAACAGAATTCTTTGGTAGCATTAGGATTAGAAGGCATGACCTTGTTGGAGGAAGTGTGCCACCGGGAGTGGGCTTTGGGGTTCCAAAATCTCATGGCAGACCCATAGTCTCTCTCAACCTGTGGACCAGGACATAATTCTCAGCTACGGCTCCAGCACCCTGCATGCCGCTATGCTTCTTGCCACGTCAGTAATGGGCTAAACCTCTGAAGCTGTAAGCAAGCCCCCAGTTAAATTCTTTCTCTTATGATAGTTTCCTTGGTCATGGTGTCTCTTCATAGCAATAGAACGATGACTAAGATGTGGACTTAGTTGATTTCTTTAAAATTCAGCCATCTGCGGTGGCCTTTGCTGTTAGGATATACTCAAAAGGCAGAGACAAGGAGGGTCAGAAGCTCACCCTAACCTGTCCCTTTAAACAAGGGACTAGAGCAGTGTCCCAGTGGCTTAAGTACTTACCATGAGACAAGAGAATGATAGGTCCTTAACGCTCACGGAAAAACTGGGTGTGGCGGCATGCGTCTATGAACCCAGTGCTGTGGAGGTAGGTGGAGACATAGCCAGTCTGACTGAAATGGCAAGCTCCGGGCTCACTGAGGCTCTGTTTCAAATAGTAAGATAGAAAGCAATAGAGACAAATGCCTAGAGTCAACCTCTGGCTTCTGGTACATACACATGCACAGATGTGCACACCTCGGGCGCGAGAGAGAGAGTGTGTGTGTGTGTGTGTGCACCCAGCATAAGAAACAAATGACAAAACTGCTTGTCAGCATGGCTGACAGTTACAGACAGCTTTGTTTGCTGCCTGCGTTTCCTTTTTTCTTGATTCAGTAAGAAGAGCATTCCCCAATACAATGTAAATGATTCACAATCACCAGAAATTTCCAATACAGTAAGTTGTATTGAAAATAGTTGATTCCCTTATATGAGTGAGGCAGTTAGGAAGTGTTTAGAGGTCCTCCATGGTCCTCATTAAGACCAGATGCCTGTAATAGCACAGTACATGCCAGTAATTTCAGTACTATGAGTCGCAAGCAGGAGAATCAAAGGTTTGATGCCAGATTAGGTTGTATAGTGAGGTTTTTGTTGTTGTTGTTGTTGTTGTTGTTTTCATGCTTAAGTTCTCTATTTAAACACTTCTAGAGTCATTCGTGATTGTCTAGGGTATCCAAAATTCTGCTTTTTCCATACGTATTTCTTTTTTCCTCTTTAATTGGTTATTTGGGAATTTCACTTCATGTACTCACCTACCAATCTTCTCATGTCCACTTCCCTACACCTGTGAGCCCCCTCCCACCCCCCAAAAAAGGAAGAAGTAAGTCCATTTTGGGCTGCCCATATATTTCCTGGAGCATGATCAAATTCGTAGTGGCCAGCCCTTGCAAGAAGAAATCCACATGCGTCCAAGCCAGAAGCCATCAAGTGAGGTGAGCCTTGCAGTGACTGGGGAGGGGCAGGGCCTGCTCTCCAACATCTGTGGACATTAACATGTCTTCAGGCAGCAGCCCAGAGTATCACACCTGAACCCCGAGCGGTTTTGGCAACTTAAGTTTCTGTAAACCGAACTCAGTGCTTGATGGACAGTGCAAGCGTTTAAAGTCTTTCTTGTGTTTATTCATTTAACTCTCACTTGTTGAGTAGGGATGTGTTTTAGGCATCAAGGTGCAAACCAAAGTTGTAACAGGAAGAAAACCACCCCTCAAGTCAAACAGACACAGCTTTTAGTTTTCTCCTGTAACAAGAGATAAGCTGCTGAGCCTTTGGAAGCCTTAGTTACTTCTCAGTGCAATGGGGCCAACGAAATGACCCTCCACACCTTAATAATCTGGATTTCACTGCAGTCTTCTGTGACCGTTCCCTTTACATCTCCATATTTTATGAGCTTGAGTCTTCTATCCATTTTAGGTTGGTCAGATGTTTGCAAATCTTGCTAATATTTTTAAAGATCTCCCTGTTTGTTCCATCTTTGGGATGAGATAGGGTTAGTGAAATGGCCTTGTTCAGCTCTAATCTCATAGGTTGTTTGTGTAAAGTCAGATCTCCATTTTTTAGGGAATCTTCAAATACACAAGGGAATACAAACAGGAAACAGGTAAACAATTACCTAAACGCAGGGATCATATTGCATTAATTTGCAGCAAACTGCTCAGCATCAAACAAGGGGCGGGAACTGTCTGGCAAGATGCCATCCAGAGACCCAGGGTAATTTTTTTCAAAGATCCTTTCTAAACAAGTGTTGACATCAACTCAGCTTCGGCTGAGCTTCGGCTTTGTGGCACTTAAGAAATCTGTAATATTAAAAGTAAATTAAATAGTGGCTATGGCTAGGCATCGGAGGTGTTTAGTGAGCAATTTCGCAGTTGACGATTCAGGGCTTCCTGTCTGATAGAAATTCACAGTTCACCAGGAACAGAGGAAGAGAGTCCCAGCCACTCAGCCCGGAGACAAGAACTTGAAGGGTATCACTGCTTCTGGAGTGAAATCTCGAGCAAGACTCTGGGAATGCACCTTTGGGAGACCATGGCATGAAGATGGATGCCTCTCTCTGTGTCTTTCTTCAGCAACTGAACAGATTCCCTCCACCACAGAATCTGGGTCAGGAAATGTAGGTTAGCGTCACAGCCCCACTGAAGTCCTGGGTGGTAATTCAGTTCTGGGGAAGCAGGTAGCCATATTGTTTCCCAGGATTCGGGGCCTCTTACTTATCCCCCTAGTTTTTCCCCTGTCTGTTCCTGTTCCCATGGCCTTTTCCTTTGATGTCTTTCAGGCAATGATACATGAGATCTATTTTGCATGAATGTCAGAAAATTGGGTTCCTGAATCCACAGCCAGTGAACAACAGTCAGCCCTCAACAGCAGAGAGGGATTCAGAGTCACTTTTCTACACATTCTTGCCTGCCCACCCACCAGATGGAGCTTGGCAAAGTCCAGAGCCCTTCTGGGTTATCCATCGGAGGCTAGGCATCAGACTTGGTCCCTGTCCAAGAGACAGAGTAAGGTTGGGCCATGTGTCAGCCATTCTGAAGAAAGAGCCAAAAACCCAAAGTTGATCAAAACCAAATTGGACTGGCCTGGATCCAGAGAAGGACAGAACCAAGCCATTTAGACAGAGACAGGTTGGTAACGAGAAGGGGTCCTGTCCACAGAAGACTCAGCGGGGGCAGCTTTGGCGAATTCCATCAAACTGTCATGGAGACAGCTCTAAGGTCTGTTTCTCTACTAGCGTCTCACACCAGCTTCTGCCACATCCGTACAATCTGGCTCAAGCATGCCTGCGGCCCACAGCAATCCACTCCACACTTAGGAACAAGCTCAGGGTTTAGAGTCCATGTGCATTTGCCACCCGTTAGAGTGCCCAACCCATTAAAACTGATAGTTGGTCCCTACCTAATAGCTAGGGGTCAACTTGTGAAACAGGCTGGAACCTACTGCTTTCTTCATGCAGAACCTAGGATCTTGGTTGTTGCTATGTAGCTAAACAGATAGAGAAAGGCTTGTGAGCTCAGAAAGCTAAGGTAACTTAAGAGACTCAGGGAACTTCGGAAGTTATGAGACTAATGAGGCCCCTCCTCAAGGTGTTAGAAACACTGAATGCTTTCTGAGGGAAAGAGGGCTCTTCAATGGAGCTGCCTGCAAGTACAGGGAGCTCCAGGGATAGACACTTCATGAGTTGTCACCTGTCCTAAGGTGGGCTTTTCTGCCATACTATTGCCTTTGAGTCACCCATACTTTCGTAAGTAACTTCACACCCATGCAAGTTTAAGCAACCCTGATAAACTCACTGTTTAACCGAGTTAGAATTGGTCTGTTATTGGTACTCTGTCTGGGGTGAGGAGATGTCTGTTCACATTGCCCATCCCCAGGAAGAATTACACAACAATTGTATTCACAGCCTCTTTTAGTCAATCTAGCAGGATGGAAAGCCATGGCTATTCGTGCTGGTTCACAGACGGAATGACAATATTGCTTGTACCCATTTCTCATGTTTACCTGCTCATATCTAGAAGGTCACAGCAGCCTTAAGGACAACGTGTAGCCCATTCTGGCCACCTGGCACTTATCTGTATTACAGGTGCAAGCGGTGACCCCTCGCCTTTCCTCCACATATGTCCAGATCTCATTTTCTTTATGTCCTATGACTGTACTTTATCACAAGAGCTCATTTTGTACTTGGCACTACTTGGCCTTTAGACAAATCATGACACAGATTTTACAGATAGATAGATATAGATAATCATCACCTGTACGAAATCTCACCAAAAAGAGGTACCAATCAATGTACAGTTAATTAATATAAAACAAAAAATCCTGTTAAAAATCGAACATTGCAACAGACGTGGTTGGTTGGCTAAATATCAGTGCCTTTCGTTTGTAAGTACACCCTTCATGGAATTGTCTTGGACTTGAAAAAAAAAAGGGATTTATTTACTGGCTGGTATTTCACAGAAATTAATTGTTTGCCCTTCATCATCAGTTGCATCCCCTGGAAAGGAGACCTAGAATTTCCTTGGAAGAGCAGTGCACATGGATTTGTGTCCAGAATCACCCTATTCCTGCACTTCCCCAATTCTCATTTCTCTTCCATATCCTCCTACCTGGCATTTTAATTAACAAAGCTCCCTCTAATTGACCTATAACTTTCCAGAGTATTCCCTAACCTCTGCCTTTAAACTGCTTATTGTACAAAACATTTTATTATTTGTTAATACCCTCCTAGACATACTAATTACATGAGAGGATGGACTTATGGGATAATTTTTGGTTCGGGGTAGAATAGATGACTATACAGCTCTCAACCAGACAGTAAATGTTAGAATGTAAGGGCCCCCATTTATGAAAAAAATAATAAAAATATTTCCATCTACTACCCCATTTGTATTAGCTGAGATTTCCTTATAGGGCAGAAGTGACAGAAACCTACTAAAAAATAATGGAAATAAATCATTGACATTTATTGCCTCATATCAGAGAGCCCAATGGAATTCAGGCATGGCTGGATTAAAAAAAGTATCTTTCTGACTTATTCTGTTTCTCTATGTCTGATTCAGTTTCTTGGAGCTGCTATTACAATGTACCAGAGACCCAGTAGCTTGAAACAATAAAGTATTCTGTATATTAGTGTGCATGTACATTTAAAAAGGTAAATTTCATCTTGTCCTTATTTCATCAAAATATTAAAAATAAAACAACAAGCCCAGATATCTATCCTCTCAGAGTTGTGCAAGTTTAAAATCAAGGCCTCAGTAGATTCTTTCTCTCCCTCAAGGCTCAGAGTAGAATCTCTCCTCGATGCTTATGAGATTCTGGTGGCTGCCAGGGTTCCATTCTCAGCCTCTATGCTCTGACGACATCCTCGCTTAGTGTGTATCATCCTCCATTGCTTCATTAGATTAGAGCCTACTCTAGTCCAGGGTGACTTCATCTTAAATCATATCTGCAGTGATTGCTTATGCTAAGGACACATTCTGAGGTTCCAAATGGCCATTTTTCTGCATATCACCATTCTTCCCGGTTTAATACCATAACCCATTTGCTTGTTTGTCTTATTTTCAGTGAGCCTTCCTTTTAGCGGAAGCGGTATAACTTCAGAAAACCCTAGCAGTCTCTGGGCAGGGGGCTTCCTCTTTAGCATCCATACCTGGATTCTGATTGGCTCTGCTTGAATCACAGCCAATCAGTATATGAATGAGAAAGTCAGACCACTTCTGAAGCAGGGAGGTGGGACTGACATGCAGTATTTCTAGACCATTGTGAAGATCTAGGGTAGACTCAGAGAGCAAATGTTTCTTTAATAGTCCATAAATATGTTTCTCTTTTTGAGAAAAGACCCTGTGGTGATTTGAATAAGAACAGTCCCCATAGGCTCACATATTTGAATGATTAGTCACCAGGGAGGGACACTGTTTGAAAGGATTAGAAGGATTACTTATGGGATAATTTTTGGTTCGGAGTAGAATAGATGGCTATACAGCTCTCAACCAGACAGTAAATGTTAGAATGTAAGGGCCCCCATTTATGAAAAAATAATAAAAATATTTCCATCTACTGGAGAAATGTAGGATGTTGGAGAAAGTGTGTCACTAGGAGTAGGCTTTGAAATTTCAAAAGCCTAAGCCAGGCCCAGTATATTTCTCTACCTGATTCCTGAGGGTCTGGATGTAAAACTCTCAGCTACTTCTTCAGTACCATGTCTGCCTTCATGCTGTCATGCCCTCTACCATGATGATAGACTAAACTTCTGAAGCTATAAGCAAGCCCCAATAAAATGCTTTCTTTTATAAGAGTTGTTGTGATCATGGTGTCTCTTCATACTGACTAAGACAGGCTTTTCTACTTATATAAACTTTATTATTGAACTGTGCTGGTAAATCGATGTATGGATGGACAGATGAATGGATAAGTGGGTAAAGTAGACAAATAAATGATATAGATAAGCAGATAGATAGATAGACAAACAGGTATAATCATGGATGTAGATACATACATAGCTATGGATTTAATGTAGTTTGTTCTCCCAGGGTTAGAAGTTAGGCCCTTGATTTGGTAGATTGCTATCTAATGGAAACTTTAAGGGCAGTAAGAGGGGGGATCCTAGAAATAGTGACACCCGAGCTTCTCTAGTCTCATGTTTCAAGCTCCCTCCCTCCTACGAATGCTCCCATCATTGCAACATATCAATTTAGGTCCTTGACAGAGACCAAAGTGGTGGGAACCACCTGATCTTGGAATTCAAACATCTAGGAGTCTATACTAAATAAACCCATGTTCTTTATAGAGTAGCCTGCTGTGGTGGTTTCAGAGAGAAATGTCCTCTACGGGGGCATGTGTTTGAATCCTTGGTCCTGGTTGGCACCACTGTTTAGGGACCTTGTGGAACTTTAAGAGGTATAGCCTGGACGGAGGAAGTGCCTCACTGGAGGCAGCACTGAGAACTTCCCCTCTTCCAGTTTGCCCTCACCCTGCTTTCGGCTCCTGGTTGAAGATGTGATGACTCAGCTTCTTGTTCCGGCTACCTGCTGTCGTGTCATTATGAACTCTCCCCTGGAACCGTAAGTCAAACTAAATCTTTTCTTCCACAAGTTTTCTTTGGTCATGGTGTCTTAGCATAGCATGGAAAGAGTAGCTAATACATCTGCCTAGAATATTCTGCTGTAGAAATACAAACGGACTAATACACCTGTATGAAAGGGAGTAGATTCAACCAGGAGCTACAAAATTAATAATTAATTTTTTTTTCCTTTTTCATTCTTGAACGAAAGCCAGAAATTGAGGGGAAAGGCCTTCTAAAGGTGACCTGTGGCATCAGGCATGATTGTACATGCGGTCTTCTCAGTGTGGATAATTCATTAATGAAGACCCTCCCTCCCACCCTGTCCCAGTTCCATTTTCGTACTCTTCTCAAGCAGGGCCGTGAATGGAACCGCCTCTTCCAAACCTAGACTCGCCAGACAAATTCGCAGTCATGCAGATCGCTGGCTCTGACCAACGCCTCCTCTCTTGTTCGTCAGCAGTAATGTCAGATGTAATTATGTGAGGGATGTTTACTCTGTTTTCCCTGAAAGGTAGGATGTAAGGCTAAAGAGGTTTCGGCCTCTCCAGGGTATGGCCTTTAAGGAAAAAGCTAGTGGTGCTCTCTGGCGGCTCCCATCCTGAATGGTTTGTCTAAGTGCTTGTTTATGCCCAAGTCTCAGTGAGGAGATTTATCCGGACAGACATGCCTGCTGTTGTCTCATTAATTTGCTTAGTCAGCACGTGGTTCCTGCTAGCCCATCAGTTACATCAGGCAGAAGCTAAGTATCCTCCGTGGGGCCTCTTTCGCCTGGTCATGCTTATGCATCAGTTAACAGCCTGTTTCTCCAGAGCCCTGACAGCGTGAATGATGGCCCAGGCTTAAGTACCACAAACAGACACTGTTCCCTGCCCCTGCTTCACCTCGCTTTGCAGGACTCATCCAAGCTGGCAGTGGTTTTGATGGGTCCCAAAGTAATTTAGTCGCAAGATCCTCAGCAGTATCCAAGCTGCCCAGAGATGCTCTGTATTCAACAGTCCACATCCCAGATGGTGTCAAAGGGTGGTGCTGAACAGACATGGAAATCTAAAAGCAAGAGAAGTTGGGGAGGAGAAGTGCCAGGGCAGAAAGAGATAGTAATCAATTTGGCCAAGAGAAGAGGAAGGGCAAACTGTGGATGGCAACACCATAACCAATCCATGCAGGTTTGCCCAGGGCTTTCCCAGTTTTGAAGCTGAAAGGCTTATGTTCTGGAACCTTCCTTGTCCTGGGCAAAGCAGGACAGCTGGTCGACATAGGTGGGTTTTAAGTATGTAGAGAAAAGCCTGAAAAATCACTCTGACATCACACGGAAGCCAAAGCACTTCAAGTTTGAAACTGTGAGCTTTGATTTTGCATCCCTGGTCCAAGAAAGCATGCACAGACCCAAGGCAGACTGCGCCCCCCTTGAAGGCTATGGTTTGGGGGATCTTAACTCCACACTTCTGTGACGTCTCATTGAAAAGCCACAGACATCAAGATCTCAACACATCCATTTCTCAGCGTGCTCTGTAGAATTGTTTGGATTTTTTAAAATGACATGCCTACCTGGCTTTTCTTTTCCTAGATTGTTTACAAACTCTTAAATACCAAAGCAATACCTCTAGAAGAGCCAGAACATGGGCACGAGGCTGATGCTGAAAGCAAGTGATAAAATAACTGTAGGAAGCAGAAGCAGAAATTTGCCCCTGCAGTCAACACAAGCATACCCGCTAGCGGGTGTGTGGCCGTCCAGATCTCTCAGACACGGGAAGCCACTAGCCCAGTAGGCAGCCATTGGCCCAGTAGGCAGCCATTGGCCCAGTGTGTCCCATGGCATGGGTAGCACTTCAGGACCTTCACACTCCAGTCTGCTTGAAGCCTTAGACTGCTGCCGGTGGTGTCAGCATTGACCTCATTGGAGGGGGTCCTCTTCTATTATCACTGTGCCTTCTAATTTCCTACAGCTGCGCAGTGAGGCTTCAGGATTCGACCCACTCCTCCCTCCTCACTGGCCTTGGCCTTGGCTTTCTGGCATTCACGGCTTATGTTGGCCTCAAGAGAACTTTGCCCAGATTACACAAAAGTGTACGAACAAAGCGACTGTCCCCTGGCTGCCCATGCTGCTGACTGCCCATGTTAAGAGAGTAGAATGGACTGGATTAAATTGAATGCTCTTTCAGAAGGGAATGGTAACATCCACCCTTGTTTTTACACACACACACACACACACACACACACACACACACACACGTAGCGACACAGAGAGAGACTGTACAGCCAGCACCAGTACATAGGTGTGCTTTGGATACAGTAGAGACAAAGCAGATTACGATCATTGATTATTGATCATGGTACCTATGCCCTGGAGAGAGAAAGAGGATAATAAATAGAAAGTAAAGAAATGCACAGTAACATTGCAAGAGTAATAGCACACCTGGGAGGAATTTTACTTTTATGCACAGCACTGCCTCCTATTGGCCACCATGGGAAGAACATACTGCATTCTCCTGAGGTTGCCTCCCAGCCTAGGAAACTCACAGACTCAGTAGGCCCAGGCGCCCTTTCCTGGCCTTCTGCTATAGTCTGAGTACTTCAGGGAAATGAGGCTTTAGGAACTGAACCTCTCTTGGTAAACTTCCTGGGCTTTGGTGCTGGCCTGTTCCGTCTGCCTCGCTTGCTGGTGCTGGTCAAAGTGCAGCTAAAGTGCTTCCCTGTCAGAAGCCTTTCCTAGTCTCTGGCAGTATGTGTCATGGCTGCATGACATGATACATGCCACATGCTTATCATCAACTCACATTTGTTTATTTCTGAGAGTGGCGTCTGAGACATAGACATAGATAAAGCTCTTAATATTTGCTAAATGTGTGCATAAAAAGATGTGGCTAGAACTCAGCAGTCCAGCCCAGACCTGATAAATCTAGCCCCCTCCCCTGTCTGGTTTACTGAATATCCCTGAAGTCTGCAAAGAAAGGCAAGGTAAACTTGTATTCTCACAATTTTATCACACACAAACGAAGAGTTAGAAAAATGTCTCTTGGGTGGTGAGGTTGGCTCTCCCTGAGACCAAAAGCATAGAACTGTTTTTCATCAAATACCCACAAACCCCCATCAGTGGATTCCTTCTGAAGCACCTATTGATCTTTAAGAAAAGCATAATTTAGCAGACGTGCTGCTTCCAGCCTCTAGTCTCATTCCGCGAGCTCCCTCCATGTACTTCCAACTGTAAAGCTGTCATGTGAGGTTCACCAGTGTGTCAGCACATTGTGGTGAACTCCCCAGCTCCTCCACTGGCTGGCTGGGAGACAGCTGTCTTCACAAGCTGCTGGCTCCAACAAGGAGCTCGGGCCTCCTGACAGCGCTCTAGCATAGGCAACTACGGAGGCTAACCCCAACGAGCCCGGAGTTTCGGCTAAGATGGTTGACATCTCCCATGGACCCTGCCCGAGGAGCAGAGAATCAGGCTTCAAGGGTTTCTGAGGAATAACAGAAATGTCAGTGTCAACACTGCAGTTAAATACTCTCTTCTGGGGTCAGTGAGAAATGCTCACAGGTCTCAGGAACTGAAGGAGAGTTCACAGAAACCTCTTCACTTTTATTTTGGCCTAGACACTCCAAGAGAAGGCCAGCATCAAGGGTCCAGTCTGTTGAAATATAACCTCTGTTCTCATCATGGTGAGGGAAATGGATTTTTGCTTAACTTGAGTTTGGGGTAATAGCACAGGATAGCCCTGCTATGACAAGAGCACTGAGCTTCTGGGCAGGCTGTGACAGGCCCCATTCTCGGTGGTGGCCACGTTGTGGTATATGAGAACACACTTTTCGAACTCTAAAGCCCAGTAACAACACTAGAGAGCATTTGGTTGGGCCACACGTAAATGACTAATTTGGGGACATAACTATGCAGAATGTCATTTAGTATTTCCTTGGTGTTTCACAAACCACCGTGCCCTACCCGCATAATTCGAACTCCCGGTCGGAGTTCTTCAGCACAGGAGCACATCCCTCCCTGGGGAGCGAGGCTGGTTGGAATGGCGGGGGCAGATCCCACCACCAGGTGGCACTACTCATGACATGTCTTCTTAAAGCAGGTGTGCCATTGAGGATCTGAGGTGCCAAGTCAAGAGGACAAGAAGGGGGCCTTGTCTGGTCTACCACATGGTTAATTACTTAAAAGTTAAATCAATCTAATACCCAAGGTCGATAGGATGCGTTTTCTAGAAAAACATGTCTTCCTAGTGGAAGGGAGGGAGCGGCAGGTGCAAGTTTAGCATGTTTGGACTCTTGTGTGGAGAACAGAGGGTCTCCCCCTCAGTCCTTCTCGTGCTATGAAGGCCTCCTATTCAAGCTTCCCTACTCTACCCTATTCCTGTACTGTTGACCTTGGGGCACTCTTCAGATGTCAAAAGGCCCCCGGGATTTCTGCACACCTGGGTTGTTGAGGCAGGGACTTGGGGAGCTCTGGAGACACCGTATGTGGTCTGACCTTGCTGTAAATGGTCAGATGGTGGCCGCTGTGCGTCCGGCACAGTGTCTGGGCTCAGCTAGTCAGGTTTGCCATTGCAGCACAAATGCGGCTCATGACTACGGCACAGTGCAGTCCTCTGCAGGAAACAGTTTAGCTTTGGTCTTCAGCTAATGTCTCATCTTGAAAAGGGACTTGGAGCGGCCAAATAAAATCCGGAGCGTCAGGCCAAACCTGAATTCCAAGTAACCTAAAATATTTTAATAGAAATCTCTCCCAAATATGGAATGGGGCATATTTAAGAAATGAGTGGTCGTTTATCTGTCTTTCAAATTGAACTATTCATTAAGTGTTTTTGTTTGCTAAATCTGACTGCTCAGGCAAGGGTGGAAGCTGTGGCCCCTGGGGACTCTTCACCCTGCTAGAAGGGCTCTGGCCGGAAAGAGGTTGGAGCTAGGCCTCCGAGGATCAGTGGAGAAAGCAAGGCCATGCCTTCGAGGGTCTAAGGGCAGTCTGGCTATTAAAGGACAGTTTTTAGTACTCACAAAGCATAAACACAATGTGTGTTTTTGCATTTAATTTAAATGATAATTACACATTGGAAGGGCTCTGAAGATATGAACAGTATCAGGGAAGACACCAAGGGAAGACACCCGTGATGAAGCTTGGCCTGAGGTAGGAGCCACTGCGGCAGGTGCTAGCTGAAGCCTGAGAGGAAGGGATTCCAGGGAGAGGGGCTTCCCCAGGGCAGACCTAAAGATCAAACCAATGAGAGGTCAAGGGTGAGGAGGAGCGAGGCAGGGGTGAGAAAGGACAAGCCAGTGTGATGTCAGGCCTGCTGCTCAGGTTCCTGTGAGCAGACTGCCAAAAAAAGCGAAAGGACTGAAGTTTCCTAATACATGGAAATGGTCAGTGTTTGAGGAGCTGGAGATGCTAATCACTGCACATTGTCTACATGTATCAAATTAACGTACTGTAGTCTACAAGCCAATACTATGTGTCAATTAAAAGGTTTATAAACGCTGCAGGAAGCCCCCACAGGTTTTGAGTGGGGAGAGAATATAATCCGATTCTCATTTTAAAGCTCAGGCTTGCCGATTCCTCCTGCGGAGCAGATGGAATAAAAGGAAGAGCGGGTGAGAAGAGACTTGGTAAGGAGCCGCTGCAGGGAGTTCCGGCAGGAAATAATGTTGGAGTGATGTTCCCTGCGGAAGAGCTGGTTGCAGGCACTGGGCAGGAAGGACAGAGGACACAGAGAGAAAGGGCCATGGTGCCTCCTGGACGCCTGCCTTTGCAGAGATGAGTAAAGGTACAGGAGACAGGCTTGGTTTGACAGTGGCCATCCCTAGTTTTGACTTCTAAAGCTGGAAACACTTTTGACTCCATTACTCTACGACCTTTGGCATTCCCCGAAGACTCATGTCAAAAGCTTTGTTCCTCAGTTCGTAGGGCTAGAACCTCTAAAAGGTGAGACCTAACGGGCAGAATTTAGGTGATGGGAGATGCTCCCAAAAGACATTTAGAGAGCCTCGGGCCACCTCTTCCTCTTTGCTTTCTAGCCACCATGGTGTGGGAAGGCTTTTCTGTAGCCTGGCCATGCTGAGCTGCCTTGCCAGTTTCCAAAGCAATGGAAAAAGCTGAAAATTCAGGACCATGTCCTGAATTTTTCTGGACCCGGGGAGATGGCTCAGTGAGCTAAGTACTTGTTACGCATCAGGACCTAAATTCAGAGATCTGTACCAGGGTGGCACATACCTGGAACCCTAACGCTGGGGGAGGATGTTCAGGGACAGGAAGACCCCTGGAGCCTGTTGTCAGAAGGTCTAGCCCACAGTGAGCTCTGGGGTCAGTGAGAGATCCTGTCTCAAAAGTAAAGTGGAGATCAATTAAGAAAATAAGACATTTGGCATCTACCTCTGGCCTCTGCACACCTATGAACACACATACCACTGTAACTACACACACGGGTGTGTGTGCACATATGAACATGTAATACATATACCACACATAAATAAACATTTCTGCTTGTTTTGGTGTGTGTGTGTACGTGCGTGTGTGTGTGTGTGTAGCCTTGGCTGTCCTAGAACTTTGTAGACCAGGCTGGCCTCAAACTCCTTGATCTGCCTGCCCCTGCTGCTGGAGTGCTAGGACTGAAGGTGTGTGCTACCAATGCCGGGCACCGGGCACGTTTGAAACTGAGCATTTCAGACATTTCATGTCAGTAATGGAATGCTAGCCAATGCAAGTGCCAAGTGACCAGATCAGCTACATGAGTGGATACACTTTTCTACAGCTCTGAAGAGAAGTCAGGGCTGGAATGGAGGCAGGGTGAGCAGGTGACCCATAGGAGGCGTTTATGGAGAGGAGAATGGCTGAGATCTTTTTAGCGAAGTGAGAAGGGGTCTGGGACTGGTCCTGAAGGCACTTAAGTGTTTAAGAGGAACAAAAGAAAAAAAAATCACTAAAGGGCAGTGCCCTAGGAGCCAAAATAAGGGCATGTTCTGCAGAGTGGCATTTCTAATGACAGGGGACTACATCCTGTCTTCCTGGGAACTCCTGAGACCCCCTCCTCATCACTGCCTTTCCTTGCTCCATCCGGGTTACATCTATGATGTCAGACAGTGAATAAGGAAAGAAAAGGCGGCTCTCAACAGCTCCTTCCAGTCACTATCGCTATCTTCACACTGGTCCCCCGGAGGAGTAAAAACATCAAAGGGAGGGACAGGCTACAAAAGAGCGAGTGACTTTTGAACAAGTAAATTCTCCTCACACTGGGAAATAGACTTGAAATCATTCAGAATTTTCTTTGACTAACAGCAGCCAGTGGCGCCGTCGCCTCACCAACTCTAGCACACCTTGGCATGTCCCAGCCCAGGGTGACGGACCTCCTACAGGAGGGGCAGCAAAAAGTTTAAGGGGGTTGGTCCTGGGCTAAGCTCCCCAGGAGGAGGGGCACAGCACATTGCTCTAACTACTGAGAGGGAAATCACAAGGCTCCCGATTCACATTAGTGACATTTCCTAGTTCCTCGTAAATAACCTTGTGTTTTGACCTGTAACAAAACGAAATGCTAACAAAGCTGGGAGGAAATTAAAATCTCTTGATATGGTTCGGAAGCTGTCTAAGAGGATCCCGTCCAGGTGACAAAGGTCTGCTGGACCTCGGAAGGAACAAAGGAAGTGAAAGGTTACAGGAGGGAACAGCTGCACAGTGAAATGCCAGAGCGCAAGAGTTTATTTAGACCAAAGAGAATTCTTTTAAAATTCTTTTGCATAAAGAATTTTAAAGCCACGGGTCACTAAGACCCAGTAATAGAGGTTTGGTGGAATCTGATGATTTAGGAAGACGCAGCTGCCAATCACTATGCTGTAACTAAATCTCACAGTGAACAGTAGATGAGCATCCATAGCCCCTAAATCTGAAATCCAGGATAGCCCCAAATTTCAAATGGGGTGAGCACTGACATGACCCTATGGGCAGGACATCCTATACCTGACTTCATGTTGTAGACCTCATATGGGCACTGGAACCCGAGAGACGATGGTCAAAATGCAAAGAAAATTCTCACCCTTTAATAATCAGATCACAGCCACTTGGAGCCCAGCCCAACTTGCTTTTTTTGTTTTGTTTTGTTTTGTTTTCCATTGATCAAACACCTGACAAAAGCAGCTTAATGAGGGTTTCATTTTAGCTTATGGTTTAAAAAGGACTCAGTCTCTGACGGTGGGGGAAGGTATCGTGGCAGGAGCACGAGACAGCTCTATAGTCATATTTCACCCACAGTCCAGAAGCAGAGAGAGATGAATGCCTGAGCTCAACCCCTTTCTCCTTTTAAACAGAAGCTATCAGTTAAGGTGGCAGCTACCGGATCCCAGAGCAGGTGTGGTGTGGGAAGCGCACGTTCCCTGACACAAACGGAGCCCTGGCTGTTACTGCAGGGCATGAAGGGAGGTAACATCAATATCAATTTGTTGCTGCTTGTGTGACAGGAGGGGGGACACGACAGCCGGGCTGTGCTGCAGGAAGTGCGGAGCTGGTCAGAGGCAATTAGACTTCTTCAGAAGGCTTGGTCCTCTCTCTCTCTCCCTCTCCCAGGCTCTTTTCTGGAAAGCTATAGAGGAATTAAGACTGGAATTCCACCAAATTCTGCCCCACCAAGTCAGGCTGTGGTACAGCATGAGAATATAAAAAAAGATATCAAGACTAGCTGAGAATTCTGTGCAGCAGGGGGTGGGGGTGGAAGGTGGGGTATGGGAGTGGGAGAATGTTAAGGATAAGATCCCAGCTCTTCAGGAACAGGTCAAGCTTGGGGCACGGTGAGTTCTGGGGTGCACTCCTTGAGGAATCCCAATGTGGCAAGCAGAGCCATGCAAATAATATTAAGTGCAGGCCAAGCAGATGCCCTTCAACAGACAAATAAGCCTTAGGAATCAATAAGAAAACCACAGAAAGACAAGCAAAAATATCTGAACAGGCACTTCCCTTGACAGAATAACTGAACAGTACATAAGCCAAGGAATAGGTCCTTAATGTTGGTAGAATCAGGGAAATGATAATTAAATGATGAAATGCAAAATGACCTAGCCCTATCTGAACACAGACTGTTGATACACTGGCTGTGGAGTTATCAAAGGATAGAGTATATTGGCCAGCTATTTCCCAGCACATACAGTGGTGTGGGGGGTGGGAGGGGAGGTCTGTGTGTTTCCATGATCCTATAATACTACTCCTTGATCTGTCCCCATGTGAATCCGAAGAACAAACTACACTGTTGAGAAAAGCCATTATTCATAAGAGCCGGACTAGAAGTTGTCCAAATGTCCATCAATGGTAGACCAGGTCAATAATGATACAATCAGGCAATCAAATATCGCACAATGATGAAACTGAATAAACCACACTTGCTCTTATCAATAGGATGTTGAACAAAAGAAGCCAGACACAAAGGAGTTCATGCTATGGATTACACTCCCACAAAGCTCAAACATGGCCAATAAGGAAAAGTTTTGGTTAATGAGAGCTCTATATTTGTTTCAGCTCTATATTTATGTGTGCTACGCTTCCATCCTATATGGAATTCATATATATATATATATTTATAGTTGTATTTTTCTTTTAAAATTCTTCAGCAGGAATTTCTAATTCTGAATAGGGCTTCTGCTGTAGTCCCATAAAAGATGCAACTTGGGAAGACCTTTTCTCAGAAGAAGGTTTCTTCTTTCTTTTCTCGCCTCCTATTACATGTCCTGTTTGGGTAGATTTTTTCCTCTTTCCTCTTCTCCTTTGTTTACTTCTAAATTTAGCCCTTTGCTCTTAGAAGATCTGATCAGAGGAAAGCTTCAAGCCTGGCACCACGCTGGAAGCCCGGGTCTGTGCGGGAAGGCTGGCTCACATGGCATTTTAAAAATTAGATGACAAAAGCAAGAAGCTGTGCGGAGAGCCAGATGTGGTAGGATGCACCTTTAATCCCAGCACAGGCGAGGTGGGAGACAGAATGATTTTGAGTTCCAGGCCGGCCTGGGCTACATAGTGAGACGTTGTCTATGGAAACAAAAGCAAAATACACAGAGTGGTGTTAAATCGCAGGGGTCTCCAGTGGGACGTTAGTTCCTACTGTTTGCTACCAGCACTGGCAGGGACACATCCGCATCTTAGATATGGGAACACAGGCTGTAAGGAACTGAAGTCAAAGACAAAGGAAAATTGGAGTCAGGGTTTGGCTTAGGGGCCTGTTTTAACGTTGGGGGGAAGGGCATATCTAAACATTAAGACTTAATTGTTCCTCTGTAGGCTGATCAGTGGTCCCAGGGACAGGTGAAGATGGAGGCAGATGATCAGGGGTAGCAGGGAGCTGGTGGGGAGAGGGAGGAACGAGGCAGCCAGTAGTTAATGACAGCCAGGGGAATCTGGTGTTTACTTAGCGGCACCTCTCAAGATTGTCCTGGGTTTAGTTTCCTCTGTGATTCCTAAAGCCAGCTTTGATAATTAAAATAAATAAATAAATAAATAAATAAATAAATAAATAAATGAAAATCACATTTTGTTTTTTTCAGAGGAGTTTATTTTTAACTCCTTAAGCAAACATTGATTTATTTCCTCCTTTCTGGAGGAAATTCCCAGAGCTGCGCTGCTCAGGCTAAAACAATTTTTTTTAGGCTTGAGGAAGAGGTTTGGAGGCTCTTGCAGAGGCAGACAGGAGAGAGAAGGTGAAGAGAGAAGAGTATACACCCCTCCCTCCCCCCAGTTTATAACCATTACAAGCCGGAGAGCAAATTTGTATAAACAGAGGCAGAGCCAGGAGCGTCACGCACAGAAAAAAAAGCACTGGGTGCTCTGACCTTTGACATCGACAGTAAACCTTGTCAAGGTCAAAAGCCAGGACCTTGATGGCATGGAAGAATTGCACTGATGATAGCAGGCCTCTTCCAGTGTGGAGGACCAGGAGTTTCTGTACCTGGAGATCCCAGACGTGGGAAACTCCGGAGAGAAAAGACACCAGGGAGCCAGACAAGGGGCATAGCTTCTCTGGGGGGGGGGGGATCCTGAAGCATTGCAGCCCACTGCCTGGTTTTCTTCCGCAAGTCTGTCACAGCCCTGAAGAGAACGCGAGTGAGCAGCTTGGAGACCCAGCAGACCTGGGTGCGCAGGAAACGGAACTGGCCCCTCCTAGTTTCCTACTCTCTGAAGCCTCCCCTCAACTCTATACTTCTCTTTGAGTAGTTTAAAGGTGTCCTTTATTCCGGCTCATGTATCTACTTGTCGGCAAAGGGATGTGTAAGGACTGGAGGAAAGGAGAGTAGACCTGACTCCAGCCACCCTGGCGGCTCATCACCTCGCTGTCAGGGATCCTGCTGCACGTGACATTCAGAGACCTTCAGTGTGGACAGAGTGCTGTCCTGGGCTCCAAAGCAAAATGATGATGAACATCGTGCATTTTCTCCGAGCCGGAAGGACAAACATGCTTCAAAATCAAGTTCCAGCACCTAGGAAGATTAAAAGACAGGGGTGTTTGCTGCCTAAGCCTGAGAGCAGGAGTTCAAATCCCCAGCACCCATGTACAAAGCCGGGAGTGGCTGAACTCCTACATCTATAACCCCAGTGCTATATGGAACAGAGACAGGAGGATCAGTGGGGCTTACCAGCTGCCACACCTAATTCAGGGTTCAGGGAGAGGCCACGTCTCAAGGGAGTAAGAGCGGGACCCCTGGCACCCTCCTCTGAACACCACACACACACACACACACACACACACACACACACACACATACACACACACACATACACACACACACATACACACACACATACATACACACACATATACATATACACACACACACATACATACACACACACATACACACACACACACACACACACACACACACACACACACGTACACACCAAAAACAAAACAAAAAAAACCCAAAATCAAATTCCAGTACAATGAGGTAAGAACTGGGAGCTCTTGAGAAGAAGCCGTGTCTGCACGGACTGGCTGACTGGTTAGAATTTCAGCACCATGGAGAGACTGAAGGCGGCAGGTCCAGAAGCCTATCACCTTGTTTACAGCTAGTTCTAGCCCACCGGAACAGCCATTCTTCACCAGTTTTTGTGTCAGGACTAGCATCTTGTGATTAACAGATAAAAAAATCTTTTGGAGACCATTTTCTTCCACCAACCCAAAAGCTAAGGACGTCATCATCCAGGAGCATCTTGGGCCTACAGAAAAGCTTTGCAGCAATTGCCTCTCTGATGTGTTTTAAACTTGCCCTGATTTGTGACTTTCTTTCTTCGGTAAAACTGTTAGAGTTCACGAAACTCCTTCCATGTTGGGACACGGGATTTGGGGGCAATCTAAATCTAAATGACTGCAGAATAAACTACCCCTTTTTTTAACTTTAAGGTAAGAGTGTGGTTTTTACAATGACAGCATTTTGATGGAATTCCATCACAAAGTAGCTGTGTGGCTTTAGGCAAATCATCCCACAGACCCAAGTCCAAGTCCGTGGGCCTCTCAGGAAGCTAAGTAGACAACAAGAAATGTTTCGTTGTTGGCTCCTCTCCCACGCACATAATTGTTCAATACACGTCTTTTCAAGAGAGAAGCAGAGAGATGCTGTGTCATCGCTTGGCTGTCTGATCTGCATAAGTGCTACTCAAAGGAAGAGCTGAGTTAGCCTCTGTGGAGGGAGCGAGGCTGGGTAGGCTAGCAGGAAGGGGCTCCCGTGGGCTTTCTGCTGAACTAAGAAGCTGGGTAATTTTCAACCGGGAGAAAAATCTGGGTCTTGGAGTGTAAGGAGCTTGCTAACTCAGGAGGAGAAGAGCATCCGAGTAGGAAGAAGCAAGCAAAAAGTCAAACTGAAGGTTTATGGGGGGCTACCCGTTAGATATCTACAGCTCGGGAGTCTGCTGCCGTCAGGGTCACAACCCGCACGGGGCCTGAGAAGAGGGTAGTCTGCCATCCGGGGATGCTGCTTTGATTGAAGTTTTGGGTGATTTTTAAATGAGAATAAGCGTTACGTTATGCAATAAAAGGCGAAGCTGAGGTGAATATTTAAGGTAAGGAATTATTGTACAGGGTCTAGATCCCAGCCCCTGGGGGTTTACTCTGTTTCACCTGTCCCTGGGGAACTCTGGATGAAGGAAGAGCAGAGGCCGCCAGAGCTGCCCAGGATGTGTGAGTACCTTTGAGCTGAGCTCTGTATGCAGCACAGAGCCTAACAGCCTCCGAGGATGATCCAGCTCTGCTGCCGACCTCCACGGTGGGCTCACTGTAGGGCACTGTTGCCTGGCTAGCAGAACTAAGCCAGGGCCACCCAGTTACTCTCCTCATCAAGACCCTCAGTGGCCCCTCACAGCTGCTGAGCAAAGTCCAAACTGCAAACTTAGGCTGCAGATGCTGTTTTGAGAATGAAGTGCGAGCCAGCAAGGCCGGAGGTGAGGAGAAGGGTAAGCCACCAGGGAGCTAAGAAACGAGGCCGAGCTGAAGAAACCCAGCAGGATGGAGGGAAGTAGGTAGCATTGGTCTGAGGTCCTCCTTGTTCTCTGACTTGCCACTGCAACCTCCAGTTTCCCCTACATTTCAATCAGGCCACACCATTCTCCACTCAGGCCTTTGTGAGTATGTTCTCTGCTCATCCCACCTGGATAATCCTCCTCTGACCCCATCTCCTGATGTTAGAAGAGCCTTTAAGAGAGTGTTTTATATTATCTTAATTACATGAGCTGGAGCCCTTCAACTGAGCATTCACTGTGTGCTGGGCACTGTATTAGATGTCCTGCACAATCCACCATTTCTCTTTTCCACAAGGAGAGGAACAGCATCTTCATTTTGCAAAAGAAGGTTCTGAACAAGGATAGAAGGATAGAAGGATAGAAGGATAGAAGACACAAAGCTTGCCAAATGTGTAGGTGTCAGCTCCTCTCCCTTGTACCGTAGTGAGCGGTTCAATAGACATCATTAATAGCTACAGAGCGAAACGCGCTGCCATTTCGTGATTGTCCAGTTTGCATAAAGCTTTCACAAACTGTGTTTGGATTCAGCCTTTCCCCATACAACACCACACCATACACACACTCACACACGGAAGCAGAGATAGAGAGGGGGAGGGAGGGAGGAAGAGAGAGAATGAGGCATGGGCCTTGGTAAACAGACTGAAACAATGAGCTGAGCTAAATCCTCCCTCTTTTATTTATTTGTTTACTTTTTTATTAATTGTGGGGAGGACGGGAGAGTTGAACACATGAGTGTACACCCGTGCTTATTGATGTAGAGATCAGAGGAGGATGCTGGGTGTCTTCTTTTATCTCCGTCCACCTTACTGCCTTGCGACAGGGTCTCCCACTGAATCAGAAATTTTGGCTATGTTGTCAGGGCGTTAGGCGCTTGCAATCTGCCTGTCTGTGCCCCACAGTGCTGGAGTTACAGACACGGCCACCCATGCCCAGCTATTTACACGAGTGGTAGGGATACAAACCTCAGGTCCCCATGATTGCCTAGCAAGTGTCCTTGCTCCCAGCCCCACTCCAGGAAATCCAAACTCTTCAAGCTGTTTCCAAGGTATGATGGACAGTTTCACCACCTTAACTGAATTAAGAAATTCCTGCAGTATTAGTGTGGCCTGGGTCTAGGTATAACTGTGATAGCATTTCTAAAGAGAATGGAAGAGGAGAAACACACCCGAAGGAAACATTCCCAGCATCCCCTGTTTCTGCTTCTAATCCACCCAGATGTGAGCAGTCAGGCACACACTCCTGCTATTATAGCCAGAGTGTCTACTCTCACTGTCGAACTGTCCTTGTTGTGATGGACCAACCACGAGCCAAAATAAGCCCCTTCTCCCTTCACTTGCTCCCTGGCCATTGTTCTGCCACAGCAATAAACTTACCAAGGTGCACACAAGGCCCTCAAGCATCTTTAGGCAGCCCTTCTTGTTTTCCAGATCATTTATGCCTCTGATTCCCCTGATCTCAGTATTCTTCCCCGTCCACACTGGGCCCCTTAACTCAGGGACACAGTCTGAGCTTTCTCATCCCTATCCCTTTGTAAGGGATGAGCTATGATATGACTCTCATAATACCTTACGCTTTCCAGGCTCTCCTAGGAGGCAGAGACCATGTTTTACATTTCCTTTATGTAGCTCTGATTCCAAGGACATAGCACAGTGCTAAAGGCCTCTCTACAGTTTGTTGATCAAACTGAATAACTGACAGAGCCAGCCCAGGGTGTGTGGCTGAGACATACCCTGGTAGAACCCCTAAGGCAGCCCCTCGTGGACCACCTGAAGTTTCAGAAGAACCAAAGAAGGGAAGCAAAGAGACGGAGAAGCCAAGGACACTGCTGCTTGCTGGCCTACCTCGCTCCTTTTCTCTTCCTTCTTGGTCCAGGCACAGTGGGAAAGGCTGTTCAGTATGAGTCTGACCGTGGTCCCTGCCTCAGTATGCTATCACACAGAAAGGGATTTTTTTTTTTTCATACTAGGCCATCATGTCGCCCTTGGGAACTATTCTTATTGCAAGCTTTTTACACACTTTTCACAGAAATTTGTGCCAAAAGAAAGCCTGGGAAAGATTGGGGGAGGGTGTTTTCGCCCTGTCTTCAGATGGAAGATAATGAGAGCGGCATGGAGGATGAGGCATCCCTGATTCATGTCTGGGAAACCAGTGTCCTTCAGTTTTTCATCCTGGTAAGCATTTTTTCAGGTCTGTTGGGTTTTGGCACCTATCAGCAAGGCTATTTTAAAGCACTAAAATCTGAAAATAAATGGAAGAGGGCTGTGGCAGAGGAAGGCTGGTTTGGCAAGCACTGCCTCTGAAGGTGGGGGTGGGAAACTATAGGCAGGAGAGACTGGAGACAAAAGACCCACGGATGTGTGTGTGTGTGTGTGTGTGTGTGACCCTCAAGACTCCCAACAGGCTGGAAGAGATGTTCCAGACAGGCAAAGCCGGAGAGGCAAAGTCTAGAGGCCATCTTACTGGCCTGGAGATGCCCCCTAAAGTCCTTCTGTTATTTCTAGAGCCTGGAGGAAGATGACTGCATGTGGAGAGGCATCTGATACTCACTCTCCCAGGCTCTCCAGTACTTCTCCTTGCCAGGGCCCCAGCTGTGCCTGCAATGCCAGGTGGCATCTCCCTGCTTCTGGTGTCTTCTCCTTGTCGCAAGTGGCCGATGTCTTTCTTCTCAGCTGCATGCTTCCCCACCTTTCTGACTCCAGCTTTCCCTCCTGGTTCCTGTTCATCCTGGAAGCTGACCGCGGGCAACATGCTGAGTGCCTGGCTCCGCTCAGATCCAGCAGAGTCCACCATGCACAAGGCTTCTCATCCAGAGCTGGACTTCATTCCTCTTGTTGAAGATTATCTCACTTGTATCCTAGATCGAATGTTTCAAGGTGCTGGAATTCATCCAAGGCATCCTGAAAGCTAGACCCCCTGGGTACAGGACCCACTTCTGCAGTTCACTTGCTGTGAGCTGGAATCTTCCTGAGCCTTCGTGCTTCTTTTGTAAAATGGGGATTGTAACAACAGATAAGAAGAATTTGCAGCACTGATTTAGAGAGTATGTGCTTTGTCAAGTGCTTAACCCAGAGGCACTCCAGCAACAACAAGGAGAGTGAGGGCTCAGTCAATAACGTGTTTACTTTGCAAATTTGAAGACCTAAGCAGGATCCCCAGAAATGATATTTTTAAAATGCTGGTTATGGTAGCATACATATGTAATACCAGAGTGGGAGAAGTAGCGACATACAGATTCTCAAGGCATGCTGGTTAACCAGCCTTGCCTATTTGATAAGTTACATTGAGAGACCTCCCAAGAAGAAAGAAAGAAAGGAAGAAAGAAAGAAAGAAAGAAGGAAGGAAGGAAGGAAGGAAGGAAGGAAGGAAGAGGGAGGGAGGGAGGGAGGGAGGGAGGGAGGGAGGGAGGGAGGGAGGGAGGGAGGGAGGGAGGGAAGAAGAAAGGAAGGAAGATGTAAGCAATGCCTGTAGAATGACACCTGGCGTTCCCTCTGATCCCATGCACACACGTGTGTCCCTGTCTGTGCATGTACATGCAAATAAAATACTGCAAGATCACAATTCTTCAAGGCCCTACTGCTCTTGAAGAGTGAGAAACGGCTACTTGGTAGCCATTCTCCCAAAATCCAACTAGAAACAGTTACAATTATATATGTTTTTCTGTTCTGGACAAGTGGGATCAGGAACAAACCAGGGAGGACCTACGGACCTGGGACATACAGCGTGGCTGAGGGATGGGTGAGGCCTACCATGTAGGGGCCCAAGGGGTGAGATGTGTTGATTGGGCAGAGGTTGTGAGCAGAGATCTAGAGGTCAGCAGAAAACCCAGAGCAATGAAGATAACAAGTTGACCTACCCAGTAACTCAGGACTGCAAGGCTCTAGGATGTCCAGGACCACTATGTACCTAACAAAGTCCTGAGCAGCAGGTCCTGACAATCTCTGGGGAGGCAGAAGGAACACTTTCAGCGGCACCCGCCAGGGCAAGGGAGGCCGTGGGTGCTGTTCTTTTCCCCTTTAGTTGAACTCAGGTTCAAGTTGGTTCTGTGGTGGCAAGTGCATGATCTGTAAGTCTGTGACCTCTGCCCCTTTGTGGGACTCCCGCCTTTCCCTTGACCTCCAAACTCAGCAATCACGGTAATGCTGGGACCTTCCATAAGTCTCCGGGGAAGACCGGCCTGCTCACCTCGGGGAGGCACAATCGTCAATCTCATTAAACTGCCAACTGCTGCTGACTCAGGCCGAGCTTGGAAAGGGCGCCTGCCTCCCGGCTGCTGCGTGACTTCCCCAGAGGCTGCATGAGGTGGGATGAAAATGCGGAGGTGGACCGGAAAAGAAGATATCGCTCCCGCCACGCACTGGGCTACAGCAACAGTGGCACCGGATGAGACTGTCGCTGGGGTTTGCCTGAGACGGTGGAGACACTGAGAACGGGGGCTTAAGCAAGACAAGTTACTTCACTCAAACCCCGGAGTCTGAACTTGCATGGAATTCCACTGTTGGAGACTCACCTCCCTCCCGTTGCTCCACTATTTTCGGGCGCTTCCGCTCACCTTGTGGTCAGGGAGAGAGTCCCATCACATCCGTACTCCAGTCGGCTGGAGGAAGAATGGAAAGGACAGAGTTCCTGAAAGCTGCCTTTCACGCGTGGGTACTGTACCAGAGCAGGATGCCTCTAGGGCAGCCATGTCATCCGGTAAAATTCAGGTTATCTTTTAAAGCAGAAAATAGATGTAGAGACAAGTAGATGGTCCCTATAACCAAGATGGAGACAGAGCCCTGCTACAGGAATTCAGCATGGAGGCAAATAGCCCACCAAGCATAATATATTACATATTATGATATAATATAAAATCACCATTCATCAGGGAATATTTTTGTTTGTTTTTTGAGACGTGGTTTCCAAGTGTAGCCTTGGCTATCCTGGACTTGCTTTTGTAGACCTGGCTGGCCTCGAACTCATAGAGATCTGCCTGCCTCTGCCTCCCAGACTGCTGGTATAACAGGTGTGTGCCAGTGCGCAGACCTCATCAAGGAATTTATATTAAGGACCATAGTGTTAAAGAAATAGAGGTGAAAGTACAGCCTTTCCTTTGCCACTGAGTTCATGCCAGAGACAGTTCTTGTTCCCCTTACTAGGGAACCCACTTGATGAGACCTGATAGGCTATGGTCAGATAGAAAGGGAGGAAGATTGCCCCTATCTGTGGGACTAGGGAAGGGGCTTAGGAGAAGAAGAGGGAGGGAGGGAGAGACTGGGAGGAGACAAGGGAGGGGGCCACAGCTGGGATATAAAGTGAATAAATTGTAATAAATAATTAACAAAAAATTTAAAAAATTGTTTATTTGTTATACTCCTGCTACATGCCTGCCAGTACACCTATTTTAGGGACATGGTAGAAGACATGGTTCTTGAGCTGCTGGCCTTTTTCAAAGGGAGGCAGACACCTGCTCAGCCCACCACTAGGCTGGTAGTTAAAACTGTACATATAATAGTACCAGGGACCCCTCTGAGCCTGTAGCTCTCAACATTTGGTGTCAAACCTAATGCTTTGACAGCAAATGAGGCTCTAGAACCCCAGTGCTTCCCTGAAGCAGGAGCAGTTCCTATTGGCTGAGAGTTGGATTGAAAAGTGTTTCTTTAAAGAATACAAAAACAGGGTATGTCTTGCCCGCTGGCCTATGTGCTAAGCCTCCCCCTGATATCTCTCTCTCTAGAAACGCATGGGCCCCGGAGGCAGAATGCCCTGGAGGAGGAGGTGGGATTACAAACTGCACCCTGGGTATCCTAGAACTCAGAATTACTCCTGCCTGCTGGGAACTTATGCTGTTGGTGGTGATGTCAAAGCCGTGGCTGCTGCAGGACCTTAGCCCATACACTTCCGAGGACAAGTCACAGAGATGCCCTCCCCCTCTTATTTCTATTCTCTCACCCATCCCTCTCTTCCCTACTCTCCCTACTCCTAATCCCCACCCCTGATCGCTTCCCCATCCCCATTCTTACCCAGGTCCCTCCCTCCAAACACCTCCATTGCCTATTTTATTTCCCCTTCTCCATTAGATTTGAGCATCCTCCCTTGGGCCTCCTTGTTACTAAGCTTCTTTGAGACTAGGGATTGTAGCATGGTTATCCTGTACTTTATGTCTAAAATCCATTTAAAAGTGAGTACATACCATAGGTGTGTTTCTGGGTCTGGGTTATCTCACTCAGGATGGTATTTTCTAGTCCCATCCATTTGCAGGATGTCTTTGTTTTTTGATTGCTAAATAGTATTCCATTTTGTAAATGTACCACAATTTCTCTATCCACTCTTCTGTTGAGGGACATCTAAGTTGTTCCCAGTTTCTGGCTGTTACAAATAAAGCTGCTATGAATACAGTTAAGTAAATGTCCCTATGATATAAGGAGCATCTTTTGGGTATATGCCCAGAAGTTGTACCGTTGGGTCTCGAAGTAGACCTGTTCCCAAATTTCTACAGTGGTTGTACAAGTTTGCACTCCCAACAGCAATGGAAGAGGGTTCCCCTTGTTCTGAGTCGCATATTTTTTGTTAATCTCCATGGTCAACAACCAAAGTCACTCTTGCTTGACTTAAGTCCCATTTTCTTTTATTTGGACTTTGAGGGGCTAGGATATTATTATTGCCCTACACTGTGTCTTTCAAGCCATGAAGAGTCATGGAAATTATCAAGTACTGTTCCTTTCCTCACAGCTACGCTCACATAGTAGGTGTGGTAGGAACTAACTTGTACTAAATAGCTCAGTCCGTGGCAGGAATTGTACTGAGAATCTTACATCTACAAGCTCCTCCCTGCTGGCCTCCCACAACCCTGCTAGCTAAGCATTATTCTGTTCATTTTCTACCTGCAAAACTCAAGTCCAGAGAAGTCAAGTAACTTGCCTATGGTCATTTTAGCTAGTTTGCAACAGAGCAATGACTGGAACTCAAGTCCGGATGACTCTTCCCAACTTCCCACAAGACTAGACAGCTACCGTTAGGTGGTACACACACTTTTCTTCTCTAGTCTCAGCAACTCCTGTTCTGCTTAATTCTGTTCCTTGTTTCTGTGGTGGGGATTTCTCTTATAAACACCTTATAATTTAAAAAAAAATTGAGCTATATTCTTTGTGTGCTAAAATACATTCAGTGATTTTAGGAGTTTATCCTAAGTGAGTATATAAATCTCAAAATCTTGCTAGCATTGGAGACTTCGTGAGTCACTTAAAATAAGACTCATACCTGTCAACGTTAATTTCAAAGTCTTTTGATTAAAGAAAAATTTTGACTTATATCTCCTGAAATGTTTAAAGTGATTGTAACACAGAGTTAAGTGAAGGTGGCAGAGATGATGGCAAGTGACATAAAACTCGTCCCTGTGTCTATATCACCTGCTCAGCAGTTAGATTTTTCTGCTGAAGACCAACTGTGTGAATGGGTGAGCTCTTGTGTGCTCGTGGTGGCGTGTTTGGGGAAGAAAGAATTATTGCAAAGTTGTGTTATACGTGGCTAATCTCACCTCTTTGGCTTAACTGTGCCAATTTCATGTTGTGCTTCTTCTTTGTCTAATCATAAGAAAAGCGCCAGGAAAATCCCAGGAGCATTCAACATACCTGACCAATATTCTTCCAAGCAAGGGAAGTCTAGACTCCAGCACAGCCATAAGGAGTCCCATGAGACCTTATGACTAGATGTGGTGTCCTGGTCAGATACTGGAGTAGAAAAAGGCTGTGAGTCCAAACTTAAGGGGACCTACATGAACCAAGAATTTCAGGAAACACAACCGCTGTCTCTAATCACTCACCACTTTCAGCTGGTTAATTATGTCAGCTTTTGTCAATGCTGGAGAACTGAAGCCAGGAGATCACAGTGGGATCAAGAAGGTGCCCAATCCCCAGGAGACCCAGGAGATCTCAGCCCTTGCGCCAATAACTCTACAAGCCTGGCTCGTGCCCTCTGACCCATGTATCCTGGGTTCTTGATCACATTGGGGGCTCCTACAGCAGCAAATCCATCTCAAACCACTTGTTTTAAGCCATCTTCACCAATCCTTTTATCTCTCATTCACCACCTTTCAGATGGCCATCTATTTTATTTGACACATTTTAACACAATCCCCATTACCTCATCGAACTGTTTAAACAGGAGAGGGAGAAGTGCAAGGAAGCTCTCTGCAGCACATTTCAGGAAAATTTCCGTGGGCCCATAAGTACCTCAAGCCAGGACTGTTCTTCAGGAATTACAGTGGTTTGTGCTGACAGCCATCTGGGTGTGACAATCTGTGATTGTTTCCCATGCTTGTGGGGGGGCTTTTCCCATCCCAGGATGGGGGCTGCCACAGACTAGAAATATCATCTTTGGGGAAAACAAGGAATGGAACTGCCTTTCTCCAAATGCCCTCAGTCCTGCTTGCTTCTCCAGGGCCAGGCTGTAGCCACAGTTACGCCAGGCTTTTCTTACATGCCTGCATTTGCCACCTGATGCAGAGCCGAGCAGCACTTTCAGTGGGAGAAGTCCACTCTATTAGATAATTGTGTAATGCCAGGCTTTAGAGCCGTGTAATGGTTGTGTGCCAAGGAGCGGTAAACAATCAAATCTTGTTAGCTTAGATTTCACTGCATCCGGAATTACTGATCACTTGGATGGGGTGTGGATTATTGCAGTTCATCTTCTCTCAAGCGGAGCCTCTCCTTAAGGGATGGTGTCATTCAATATTGTTAACAAAACCGCAGGGACTCGGGCTGAAGATATTTCTGAGGATTAGCCTTTCCAATGTCATCTGTCATCCCTGCCCTTTAGATGCCCCATTTACACACAAAGAGCCAGTGTGTTTCCTCCAAATCCTTTTCCAGTCTGAGAGCTGAGGGACCCAGCCTAACCCCTTGCTCGGTGCTTCTCCCAGCTGTGTGCTCCGCTTGCTTTCTTAGCCAGTTTTCTGTGTGGGTTTGTGTTTCTGTAATGTAGGAACGTGGTCTTGCAGAAGTGCTGTGGGCATCAATGAAGGCAAAGATAGCATACTGACTTCCAAACACGGAAGCTGAAATGCCTAGTCACTGCTTCATGGGTTAAAGAGAATGGTGGAAAGGGGACGCAGCTCAGTGGTCGAGAGCTTCCTGGTGCAAAGGGGACGCAGCTCAGTGGTCGAGAGCTTCCAGGTACAGGCAAAGCCCTGAGAGCCATCCCTAGCCCTGTCAGCAAACAAAAGCAAACCCCAAAAGCCAGGGCGGGGGGGGGGGGGAGCGTAATGAGCATCTTCTGAAGACTGTCTCTTGCTTTTATTAAGTTTTACCCACTTAGATTTCCTGCCTAGGCTACTGAATGTTAACCAAACTAATTCTTTTAAGACTCATTAGCACAGAGAGGCTGGCTACATTCCCATTCAATAACAGTCATCTCTGTAGGACTGCCTTCTTTTACATGAGAAGAAGCAAGATGCCGCTGGTTCTGTGAACTTTAGCCCTTGAAGTACCATTTGAAATTTCATTCATCCGGGTATAGAGGCTTTCCAGAAACATCCAAGGCATGATGTCAGGAATGAGAACCCATGAATCCATGTGCTGAGAAGCATCCGAAAACAGATGCGTGCCTCTAAAGATGATGCAATTCATTTCCAAGGGCCCAGCCATTTTTTTTTCCCCCTGCAGGAGAAAATGGCCTAGTTGGCTGGGTAGGGCACTGGAGCTACATGGCCATTGCTCTCTTTTATGAAATCCTTTGGGAAGTGCCTGGCATTCACCCGGTCATCAACATACTCATCTGTTTTTTAATCAGTGCCTACATGCATAAGGTCCTGTAGCAAGCAAGCTTCCCAGGAGCTTAACCTGACTGTCCGGATGAGTGACGTCACTGAGTGTAGATTCGGCCACACTGCTGCAGAACGCACACATCACCACCCTCAAGGAAGCGCTGGGCTGGGTACCCCCACCATATCAAGCGCCTCCACCTCATCTTTTGGTTTCCCCAAGAACTGAGCCGTTTTAGCTGGTGTTCAATAACAATTCGCATTACACCAAATGCGTTCTGGTGTCTGTATCCGAAGACCCATCCCGGGGCAGACAGTTCATGATCGCGGTTATTCTGTTTTCAGCCTCTGTCTGCCACTGACTATTCATCACATTTTAAACAATTCAATGAGAACAAGATTGTGTATATTCTTCTGCGCCACTCTTTCCTTATGGTCCAGGAAAAATGAAAGCGAGACTGTCAAAAACCCCTGGAAACACAGAATGGGCTGGAAATAACTGTCTCTTTAAATGAACGAGAACATGAAAATGAATGATTCCAATCTAAGTGTGAACCATGCTTCATCCTGGAAGACTTATTAGAAAGAGAGGGACATATATTTCTGTTGACACTGTATATTAAATGGACTTTGGAAACCCTATTTGTCTGTATTAAATAAATATGTTCCGTTTCCAGCTATAACTTCTATTTCTTCTGCTTTTAAATCAAAGGGATTAAGACTCCTAATTAAGACACTGGAGGAAGGCCTGATCAGTTTTTACCAGTGCAAATTAGTTCAGAGGCCCAGAGCTGCTCTGCTCTGTTTGCTGGCATGGGAGGCCCTGTTTGACTTAACATGATTGAGGAAATGAAATATCCGTAAGACAAAGAACCAACATCGCGCTACCGGAGAGTGGCTGCAGGGAAATTGGAAACGAATGCACATTAGCGGTGATCCAAAATTCAAGCAGAGGAGAAATGTTATTTAGAAAGAAAGAGACGCGACTGGGCTCATCCTCTGAAATAGACCGCAGCCTCTTCCTCCTTTGTTCATTTGTTTAAGAAGGATAAAATAGTATCTGGGTTTCCTACAAGGACCTAGAAGCCTGGAATGTTGCCTCTTCTTCCATCGGTGCATGTGAAGACTGCGCGCTCCTTAGCCTGTTAATATTCCTAACATTTCTATTTAGTGATTACCCCTACCATCCCTATTGCAGAGTTTAGGGTTCCAAGACTCAGAGCATAGACCGACATTAGGCCCCATGTTCTGCAAACTCTCGGTCATTGTCTCTTGTTGATCAGCATTCATTTGGGAGGCACGTGGACCCGGAACTCTGAGCAGGGACAGCGTAGACCTAGCTGCTTCAGGGTGGTGTATGGTTTGGTTTGATCCCTGCTCGCTAGACCTGGTCAGGCCTGGCTGATTCTCCGTACTGGCAAGAAGATGGAGAATCTTATCTCACTCCAGCTTCTGCCTGGGAAGGCAGCTTCTCCCCACAGCACATGGGTCTGTCTGCAGAACGCACAGCCGTCTCTTCCCTCTCTCCTGAGGGCGTACGGTCTTCAGCTAATCAAACCCTTTGACAAATTTCCGTGGTCAGCAAATTCAGTTTGTTTGTTTATCACTGGTGTTACAAACATTCACCGAGAACGACAAATCTTGAGGCTGGGGAATGACTCAGTGGGCAGGAATGCTTACTGAGCAACCATGAGGTTCTGAGTTCAAATCCCCAGTGCCCACGGCAAATGCTGGGTATGACTACACATGCCTGTACCTGCAGCAAAGTAAGGGAGAGACGAGAGAATGGAGCTTGGTGGCTTCCAGCTCAGCTCTGCGATCCGTGAGTGACCCTATCTCAAAAAGATGAGGCAGAGAGTGATGCAGAAAGATGCCTGGTGTCTTCCTCTGGCCTTTGCACTCATGTATGGACATGGACGTCTACATATACATAAAACACACTTATACTCCGTGCACTCATATGTTATATGTATATCACATATGTGTAAACCACACACACATACACACCACATTTTTTGAAAAATTAAAACAATTAAGAAAAAAAAACAGTTCTTAAGTTTGAGCCAAATAGAGTTGGCATGCCCCTGGTGAGCTGTGTGCTATGTGTTTGAATGATCAGCACTGGGATTGGGGTGGGGGTGACTCTCAGTGCTCCACAGAGGATCCTGTTTTATGTTTGAGGGATCTTATGAGAGTTGAAGATGGAAGGGGATGAGCCCTGATCATTGTGATTCTGTCAGGGTCCATGTTGTTATTCAGTACAAAATCAAACATCTGGTTCTTACTTCCTGAGATGTCTTTGACCAAAGAGGCAAAAATGAAACAAAGCACATAAGTATGTGTGTTTCTAAGCAGATGAAACTGGCTTTCAGAACCCGGGTTTTCCATGGAAACCCATCATGGAGTAGAAATGTGTGATAGCTGTGTTTCCTAACTGTGGTGGGTGTGGGGAGAGTCAGGTGGTTTCAGCAGCTGCCTTCTGTTCCTGCTGATTTCTTTGTTGTCATGGGACTTCTAACAGCGGATCCAGCCAGGGGCTGAAGAGCTCTCACAAGCACCTTGTTTTAAGAGCACACATGACGTGTTTTCATTAGGTTTGGCACAGAATGGCTCTGGTCAAGGAATAAAGCAGTTTTACTCAGAGGTCCCAGGAGGTGTGGGAGGCAGAGCCTACAGTGCAGGAAGACAAGGAAACGTGATGGAAATGTGGAAAAGAGCGGGTTCTGAGGGGTGGAATGTACAGGGCCAAGTAAGTAGGTTTAGGATGACCTAATTTGAATAATTTTGGCAGGTCAGGCTTTGCGATAATCACGTCCATAGTGTCTAGTTATTTGGTCTCTTTTCCATAGGATTAAATAATAATAATAATAATAATAATAATAATAAATTTAAAAAAGGAAGGTTGGGATGTGCTCTTTCTTTTGGTTGGTTTGCATATGGAGATAGACTCTTAGATACTTGTTATTGTCTCTAGGGATTGGCCAGCTCTGAATGCAGTCCTGGTACCTCCCAGGCCATTTCACGTATCAGTATGTCACTCCTTTAATAGGTGAACAATAATCCTTTGTGTAGGTACACAATATTTTGTCTGTCTCTCACCAGTTGATGGACGGTTGTGTTATGTTTGTATGTTGCAGGATATTTGATCCCATTGTGAACCCCATGGTTGTGAACTGTGAAAACCTGCCTTCTGTTAGGTGTGGTTCAGCCCTAACACATACCTTTAATCCAAGAGCTTTCTGTACACAGGATTTAATAAAGTTAACCTTAGGTCAAGAGGTAGAGGAATTACATAGAAAAGAGGGGCTTTGAGTTCTGCAAGGGGCATTGACCCACATACACAGTGTGTTCAAGGTTGGACGTGGGCAGCAATTGTGACCTGGTTATTGTTTTTCATTCGGAAATTAGGCATGACATAAGGAGATAGGATTGTGTGTCAAGTTGACAAAGGTGGGCTTGTGATGGCTGTTCTTGGTCGCCAACTTGACTACACCAGGAATTAACTAAAACCCAGTCTGCTGGGTACAGCTATGAGGGATTTCTCTTAATTGAATTATTTGAAGTAGAAAGGCGCACCCCCACCTTTTATTGAAAATAGATTCTTTTCTCATACAATATAGCCTGATTACAGTTTCCCCTCCCTCTACTCCTCCCAGTTCCCCCCCACTTCCCCTCCCATCCTGGTCCACTCCCTTTCTGTCTGTCATTAGAAAAGAACAGGCTTCTAAGAGATAACAATAAACAACAACACAAAGTGTAATAAAAAAGGCAAAACAAAACATTGCATCCACGTTGCTCAAAACAAGCCAACATTTGGAAAAGACCCACAAGCAAAGGCACAAGAATCAGAGACCCACTTGTTCACACTCAAGAGCCACAAACTGTTGCTCAAAGGCTTTGTGGCTGGGTTGGTGTTTATGTTTCTCTTTTGGTAGGCTGCAGGGTACAGGAAAACCCACTTTAATATAGATCTTTTGAGGGAAGAATGTCCACCTTCTACCGGCAGACTACATAAAGACGTGGAAGAAAGATGCTGTGCTATTTGGCTATTTGTTCTTGCTCTCAATAGCAAGTCCGTTCCTTCACTGGCTTTTGATCCTACTTCTTCAGGATTCTGGCATATACTGAAGGCCAGCTGAGACATTCAGCATTTTTGAACTGAACTAATGAGTTCTGGAACTTTCTATCAGGAGACAGCCATTATTGGACTAGATAGACCATAACTTGTAAGCCATTCTAATAAACCACACACACACACACACACACACACACACATATAGTTTAATATATACATATATGGCGTGTATGTATTTGTGTTTCCTTTTATTGATTTCTTTATCATGCAGTGTATTATCAATTGAGATAATATTAGTGGTTATATTAAAGTTTTGAGATACTAAAAGAATGTTCCCCAAGGGACAGTGTCACATATTCTAAAATACGTAGTGTGTTTGTGCATTTGAGGTAGTTATATCATGTTAGACATAATTATGACCTGGTTTTATGTATGTCCTGTCAGTTCTGTTTCTTTAGGGAATCCTGACTAATACGATGACAATATCTGCACATTTCTTTCAGGTCTCACCCAAGCATCACTTCCCCTGACCGGAATCTTCTGGACACCTTGACCACTGCTCTGCAAGGCAAGTTGCAAAGCACAGTTGGTCCTTATTACTGGCCACCAGAATTTCTGGCATGGCACCGGAAAATTACATATATTGAATACTATTGAGCATAAGAAACCCAAAGAAGGCCTTGGTAGTGGTGCCAAGGAACACTAAGATGCTTTAAGCTGCCAACAGGGACAACACAGTAGCTAAATACGTTAGCTTCCTGCCCTCCTAGGACAGAAATGTGCAGGGCTCATGCAAGTGAGAAATTTATAATTCACACACATACCATTTTACGCTGCCCATAATAATTTGTGCAGAGAACGGCTTGCCACTCCCATTTTAAGTGAGAAAACGAAGAGCCCAGGAAACTGTATTATTTAACCACAACCTCACATCCAGAACACAGGGGAGCAGGCATCCAACATCAGAGAGGACTGCTGGCAAGGCACCTCCTTCTACCTCAGGGTCACACCTCATTTGTTTCAGAAAGCTGAGAAGCGAATGTGAGCAGAACTATGAGGCCATTTATGTGGCTGTGAATGTGACTGGTGTTGTCCTGAGACGACTGTGTCTCATATTGCTGTGGTGACACCAGACTAGAGATGTCCTCATTAGTCCAGAAAGGTCTTGCCCCTGGAGGCCAGTTTTCCTGTCACAGGGACGCTGTGGGAAAGCACAGTCAAGGTGGCAGTCAGAAAGTGAGGGGATTCTGGGAATGTCGTCGCAGTCTTGGGCCCTGGAGGCACATTTAAACAAGGAGGAGATTAACTGCTCAGCAAAGAGATGCTTTGAGCTTCCCCAGCAAAACACTGACTTTCTCCACTGCCAACATTCGTTCTGCCAGCATGGCCCGATGGTCTCAGGTCTACAAAAACTTTTTTTGTTGTTGGCAAAATAAGATAACTGGAATAACTTCTCTGTTTTCCTGTCTCTTTCTTTCTTTGAGACAGGGTCTTGACAGTAGCCGAGGCTTTTCCAGGACTTGCTGTGCAGTTCAGTGTCACGAGCAAAAAGATAGAGACTCATAGTTAGTATAATAGAAGTTATATTTCATTACGCTGAGGGTCGTCGCACAGGTTCACACTCTAAATTCCTAACTACGGTCCTAAGGTTGCTCATCTGTGCAACATATCTTAGCTGAAGACCAGATCCAGTCTCTAACAGAAGTCTCTGATATGAGGGTTAGGATCCTAGGGGAGACTGTTCAGCCCCAGGGCAGATCAAGATGGCATCTCTCCAGATGTGCAGAGTAGAGCATTGGTCTTGGTCTCTGCTTACATACTGTCCAGAGGGCGTCATGGTGTTGTAGGATTGTGCCTGGTTATCTTGAGTGAGTGATGTCACTGGGTTCTAGTTATCAGGTGCAGCCTTGGGTGTAGTGGGGTTCCTGACTAAGCTATTTTTCCATGTCTAAAAGGCTTCCCCCCCCCCCATGCTCATTACACACTTAGAATACCCTCCAGTTCAAGATCCAGCTGCTTTGGCCTCCTGAACACTGGGACTACAAATGTGTACCATCATGCCTGGCTGAAACTTCTTCATGATCAGATCTTGAAGGAGTCACAAAGCAGGCTGGAGACGGGAATTAATGAGACCCACTTCCCCAGATGTGCCCCCAGGCTCTTCAAAGTCAGTTCTAAGACTAGAATTTGATACGGATGAGACTGGGTGGAAAAGTTGCAAAGAGCTGCCTGGTCCCTGCCCCTAATATTTTTAGAATTTAATGTTTTGGTAGCTTCAGATATATGAAGCATGGGATCCCTTACTCAGGAGTTGAAAGGAAAAAAAAAAGGTGGGGGGAAGAGTCAAATTGAGAAGCGTAGAAAAGCATAGATTTTAATGGATTGATTTTCTGTTCCCTCTCATCTGTTCGATAGAAGACGTTTCTACCAACCATTACTCACAAACACTCATAGATAACAATTATAGTAACGGCAACATAAATCTCCCTGATGGAGGTAGAGAGGAGCTCCCCAGACTTTTCTGAAGAGATTAGAAATGGATGGTAAACTCTTTAGGGCACTCGCAATTAAAAAGAAAAAAAAAAAGGATTATGCTTATCTGTCTTTGGGATTTAGAACTGTTCCAACAACTGACCTCCTGTCTCAGTGGCCTCCAAGTTCCCTGACTACTTACACTTTCCGAACAATTCTGTAAGCACAGATTCTCCAATAAGTTACATGTTCTTATATTTTATACATGTCTTTCCATAGCCACTCATTATGTGCATTTTAAAGCATATGTGAGAAATCAAAATTAAAAGAATCAGACGAAAGTCAATAGGTATGAATAGTGCCATATTCTCCTTCTCAAGGGAGTACCTAGACTCATTCCACTTTAGAGACTATTGTTCTAACTCTGAAAATGAGTCTAGAGTAGTTTGATTGAACTTCTAAAATAATCTGCCACAAGCTGAGAGGTGTAGGACCACAAAAATTTGTTTTTTCATAGTTGCTGAGGCTGGGAGTCCAAGGACTTTGTTTCCTCTGAGTCCTCTCTGCTTGGCTTGCAAATGGCTGGCTGCCTCTTCCTAAGGTTGCCCCTCTGTGCATTTGTGGCATGAGGTCTCCTCTGTTTCCAAATTGCCTTTTCCTATAAGGTTGCTCATTAAAACAGGCTGTGTCTCCAAGCACAGCCATACTCCAAGGCCCTGGAGCTTCAACATAAAACTCTGGGAAGACACGATTCATCTCATAACAGGGTCTCCTGTAGACAAAAACCCAACAGCAATCCTCACCGGGCTGGTGAGATAGAGAAACCGGTGGCTGGTGCCTGGGCCTAAGGGAAGTAGTTTGGAGTTCTGACCTCAAGGCCTTCATGAGCTGCTTGCGTATGGAAATACTGCTGCCCCGCGTGCTAGCAGATGAGTCCGTTTTTCCCAGAGGCCAGGGTTGATCCTTTCAAGAGCAGGGCACCCTGCAAAGAAGACGTTCCCTAACCTTACTATGGGGAAATACAAAGGGAGCCCCAGTGGCCTGGGTCAGCATTACACTTCCCTGCAGTGATGGCACAAGCCAGCGAGCCTAGCATCAGAACATCCAGGGATGAGTCTCCCCGCCACCCTGCCCAAACTCCTTCCAGCAGTGATGTGGCTGGTCCTTGGCAACTCCTCCCACGAGTGTCCACAGACACTTTCTTCCCCGCCCGAAACTTCTGGACCCTTCAGTCTTTCAGGACTATTATTATTGATAGCCTCGACATTCCTGGCTTTCCTAGCCCCCTGGGTGATTCCTATTTTGAAAAGGCCAGACTTTCAAAGGAATTAATCTCTAATTCTGGAGCTTCAGACACTAGAACTAGAACAGATGAAGATTTGGGGGTTGGGGGTGGGGGTAGTAGGAGAACCAGCCTTGTCCTTCCAAAGTGCCATTTGTTGAAAATAGTTGTTTTTATTTCTATTATTGAAGCTTATCTTTTTCCCTGGACCTGTTCTTGCTTAATGTTTTCAGAAGGAACTTCATGGGAAGCCACTGATGCCAAGGAAGAAGGAAGCTGGAGCAGTGACTTCCCTGGTGGGGCAGGGGAACAGAGTCAGTGGATTCAGAGGTTTGCGGGGTTGGGGTGTAAAGAAGGGGACTCTGAAATCTGGACCAATACCACACTGCTGCTTTCGTCTTCCTTTCTGAGCTCTGTGCCCAGCCTCCTTATTTTAAACTCAGGGCAACAAAAATGAAAGACATGGAAGATGCCTGCGGGCGATACACATTCACAGATTTCTCATCTGTTCGTTCACACACTTAACAGGAATGCGCTAAGTAGTACCCTCTTGCAGGCATGGTGGTAGCCAGCAACAATAGTAACAGTTACCATTGTAACGGTTTACCATGGTAACTAGTGACCATTGCTGTCTTCCAGGCACTGTGGTGTGCTTCCTGTGTTTTCGCATTCCTCCTTACAATAACCCACCCCTCATAACACAGGCAAGCAAGGCAGAAGCCATCCAGATAGCATACAACTTGGGAGGCAATACCTCTTCCAGGATATAAGTAAGACACAAGAGTTACCTCAACCCCAGGAGGCTAAAAAATAAAAGGACTCTAGAAGACGACTGGCTGGACTCCTCATCACCCCAGCAGAGACAGGAGGAAACGGAGGCCTGAGCCAGAGCTTATGGCCCATTGAATTAGGTTCTGATTTTCAAGGGTGAAACCTTCCTGGCCAATTTTCACTCTTATTATCACCACAATATCCTGACGTTAATGCCCTTGGATGAGGTTCATCTCATCCTGGCACAGCATTCTTAGAAAGAATTCAAATAAGCATTTGTCTGTTGGGCCTGTCCGCTCAGAAAACCTGCGCTATTCTTCAGATCATATTTCACGGTGTCCAGCCTACGAGTTAATATTTAACTGGAGGAAACAGGTCATTATCTGAGACATCCCTGTCACGTTACGAGGCCAAAGCTTACCAGACATTTGTCTGACTTCAGGCCTCCTGCCCTGACAACCCCTCTCTAATGACAGATGACTGCTAACTTTGGTTGGGTGCTTATCATAACTCAACGCTCGCGTTATCTTCTTTAACCTCTTAGCGGCACTGTGTCTATACCAGTGTTGCCCCAAGTTTAAAATAAGGAGGCCTTAAACCCAGTTTTTAATAGGGGGCTAGTTACCCCCAGAACATTTGTGCTACCATTGAAGCAACGGGGACATTGTTTTTGCAGCCTGCAGCGTCTGCAGCTGTTGCTGAAACTGCTCTGCCCAGTACCTTCCTAATACCTTCGCCATGAAAACTAGCGGGAAGGAAGCCTCCGGCTTGACTTCCCTTGTCCTCTGATGAAAGTATGCAGTGTCTCATCAGGTCCTGGTGGGTGAACATGGAAAATGGCTAGAACCTCTGTTGTTTTGACAATTTTTTTCATCATTGTTTTATTAATTTAATCACTTTTCAGCCTGATTGCAGCCCCCTCCCTCTTTTCCTCCCAGCCCCATCCTCACACCCCGTTCTCTCCTCCCCTTCTCCTCAGAGAAGGTGAGGCCCTCTGTGGGTACCAACTCACTGCAAATATGAGACTCTCACAGAATGAAAAATAAGCTAAAAAGGGCAAGTTTAAAATAAACATAGTCTTCAAAATATCCTAGGAATGAGGATTCTGGACTTGCAACACCTAAAACTGAAGCCTAGAAAGACTAGTCCATACTTATACCTAAAGCCAAAGAATGTGAGAGAGTGAGCAAGTCTGGGATCTTGATGCACCTCCTCCCCTTCTTTGGAGAGTAGAGCGGGACAGGGAGTATCTTCCAGAACCCTTTCCCTGACCAGAGGAGTACACACCGGCTGCCTGAGCTCCAGAGTCCTCCCCGTCACTTCCTGAGACTGCTGTGCAGGGCCGGGGAGGGGACAGTGGTCGAGCATATTCAGTGGGATTGAGATTTCATTAACTTGTGTTCATTTGTGTCACTTAATTATTGCGGTCCCGGGCCTTCGCTAATGTGTTTTCCTAACCCACAGCCTCTGGGCTATCATTCTAACCATATCTATTATGACTGAACGGCTTCTTGGGAACAGGGCGACCTTCTTTGGATTGGGAGCTGGGCAGGCATACTAACAAGCTTCAGGAAGAGGAGCTAGGCAGCAAGGCTCCTGAGCTCTGAGCCCTGCTGGTCTCACCTGCCCAGAAAAAGGAACTAAGGGCTCTTTGGAAAGGGAGTGGGGACAGGAGAAGCTTATCCATCTTGAGCTGATGGCTTCTCCAGGGCAACAGGAAGGTGCTGAGCTAACAGCAAGCAAAAGCAGCCCCCACCCTGCAGGCAGTTTAGATGCTGGTTCTTTCTCATATCAAAGAGAACTCGGGACCATACAAGATTTTATTTTTTTCTGCTCACTGCATCAGGTAAACAATTTTTTTTCTCTTGCCCTTTGAAATAGATGGGCTGGGGCAGCAGAATCTGGGGTTTGTTTGTTTGTTTTAAGCAAGAGCTAGAGAGATAGTTCAGTGATTAAGAACATGAGCTGTTTTGTTTTTTTAGAGGTCCCTGGGTTCATTTCCCAGTGCTCACACGTGATGGTTTACAACCTTCTATAACTATGGCCCCATGGGATACCATGCCCTTTTCTGATATGTAGCTATGCATGCACACACAGCACCCCTATACATTAGATAGATAGATAGATAGATAGATAGATAGATAGATAGATAGATAGATAGATCTTTAAAGGCAGGTATGGTGGCACACACCTTTCATCTCAGCCCTCAGAAGGCAGAGGCAAGTACATCTCTGAGTTCCAGGCCAGCCTGTTCTACAGAGTATTCCAGGACAGCCAGAACTACATAAAGAAACCCTGTCTCAAACAACAACCACAAGAAACCCAAAAAGCAACAAGCCATTGTATTTAATTGCAAGCTACACAAACAAATGAACAGCAGTGCCTGTATTGACAAATGCTCGTCTTTTGTCTTTACCAGCACTTGGGAATAAAAAATGCATGATCAACAGAGACCTGTATGTTTTGGGGGCAACAGATCTGCCTTCTTAGCTCTTGGCTTAAAATTGGTCTGCCTTGCCTGAACGGACATGGCTTTGCATAGCTGTTAAGAGGTCTGGCAGGAGATAGTGGGGAGGAAAGGCTAGGAGTGGTCAGTCCTGCTGAAGGATGTCCTTATGGATTGGCCTGGAAGATCTGAGAGCCACCCAAAGTTCCCATTCCCACAGTCTTGTCCATAGTATTCTCCAACGACAAAGAAGAATATGGTCTGTTTTCAGGGGCCATATTGTGGTTTATAGAAAAAAGGTATCTCCCCCGATTCACACATTCTAATGGACTTGTTGCTCAACAGTGAAATAAAAAATGGAAACTTGGTGTATGAGCTGTGAGTGGCTAAGAGCAAGATTCCCTTGGCACCTCTGTACTGAGGGTCCCCTTGTGATGAGCGGAGTAATGGCAGCTGGGCACCAGGAGGGATCTCATCCACTTTATAACCATCACTTAGCTGGAGCACTCGTTTTTAAAACTCTATGTGGGCTCTTTAGTCCTCAACCTCCCTTCTAACCTCCCAACCCTACATAGGAGAGAGAAAGTTAGTGGGGAGAGGGCCTCTTTACTTCTCCTGGCTGTTTAGGGTAAATGGGCTCTTCTAGGGCTCTACCAATCCCCGTCAACAGCAGACGCAGCCAGCGGTCTACTCCAAGCTGCTACGCCCCGAAAACTCAAATGGCCACACCATTCATCTCTCTGGTCTCTCCAAACTGCTACATGCCACAGGCCAACACCACATACCACACCTTCTCTTTCTGGCCTCTCAATTTATATCCTCAGAATCCTAGACCACACCCCTTTCCTTGCCACTGGCGAAAGGCAACGTTACCAGCTGGCAAAGATCACACCCTGCACAAGACAATTAAGAGCTGTGAACAAACTATAGCCCAACTGAAATCCCACACTTGGGATTAAAACAAAAACATATTTACATAGCATAACTGAGCTTACAAAGAAACCATAATTTCCATTGCACTTAGCCACTCTATAATTATGTTCCCAATGGGATCCCATGCCCTTTTCTGGCGTGCAGATATGCAAGCACACACAACACCCATATACATTAAATAGACGATAGATAGATAGATAGATAGATAGATAGATAGATAGATGGATATGGATAGATAGATAGGTGGATGGGTGGATGGATAGATAGATAGTAATTGGATGGATAGATGGATGGATGGATGGATGGATGGATGGATGGATGGATAGATAGATGGTAAGTAGATAGATAGATGCATGGATGTATGGCTAAGCCTTAGAGCTCTCGTCTAAATTAGCTGCTGACACGGGGTTTTGGCAGCTTTGTGAAGCCTCCTATCCTTAGTGCTAGCAAAAGAGAAATGCTAGGATATAAGCCAGACTTTGTCATCCCTACTCCAAAAGTTCCTGTGGGAAACCAGGCTGTAGAAAGGTGTTTGGCAAAGAAGAAGAGCTGTGTCCTCCCTCCAGCCTTTTGTTCCTGCCTCCTACTTTCTCATCCATGCCTCTGGCTGACTTTAGACTCAGCAGGCAGAGAAAGTAGAGAAGGTGCCTTTGTATCTGCAAAACATCATAGAAAGCCCTCGATGATGAAGCACAAAGTAGTGATGAGTGATATGAGGTGGTGGTGGGGGGTTTGAAAAGCCGCTTGCAGCTGTCTCTTTCCATCTGAGATATGAATTTCAATATGTTACCAATTGATAACATGACTGGTGGTGCTATATTATCCTGCTACATGGGGAATTAGTGTGTTTGTGTGTGTGTGTGTGTGTGTGTGTGTGTGTGTGTACAGGCAGATTTGAAGTGCTGTAATGGAAGATCTCCACACAGAAATCATTTGAAAGAGCCTTTCAGTCTCTTGGTTGGAAAGAGGGAATTCATAGGCCTCATCTCTAAGATGCTCTGGTACACAGTCTCATCTCCTCATTCCTGCACAGACCGTTCCTGTGGCTCTTCAAGAGGTCTAGAGACTATGCAGGACACCAGAGAGCTCATGCTCTGTGGAAATAGACCTTTCATGATGTGATGGTTAACCTTGGTTTTCAACTTGATTAGATCTAGAATCAGCTAACAAGCCAGCTGTTGAAAACATCTGTGAGGGATTTTCTTGATCTCTTTAATTGAAGTGGGAGGTTCCTAATGTGGGCCGAATCTTCAGGGGCCGCCCAGATAAAAAGGAAGTCTAGGGAGGAAAAGCTTTTGTTTTCTGCCTGCCACCTTTGCACTGAGCTGGCAAGTTCATCTACTCTGCGGCATCATGCCGCTGCTGTTGCCATTCCTCACTGACATTCGAACCCAGCTCCTTTGACTTCCCAACGTGGACTACAGACCACTGGCTCTCCAGACATGCGCCAGGCCTTCAGGGCCAGACTGGGACTGCTGAGGCATCCAGCCTCGCAGGACTGAGCAACTTCCGGGTTTTCACCTTCTCCGATGTAGAGGCAGCCACTGTTGAACTACGTAAAACATATCCTGTGAGCCAATCTAACAACCATCGCCGTTTTCAGTACATATTCATCCCATTGGCTCTGTTGCTCCTGAGATCCCTGAAGAATATACACGCCGGTGCCTGGAACTCGCTAAGATTTAGCTGGGCTGGGACTGGAGAGTAAGGGGGTGGGATTTTTCACATAAACTGGCAGGTGTTTCCAACCTGCAGCTTGTGTACTCTCCGTATCCCTGTGACACTAAAATCGTAAGCTTATTCAAGATATTAATGAGAAGTTTTTGAGAGTCCTTTTGTAAGTCGGCTGCGAGTTTCCGGAGTTTAAGCTTTGAGGAGGACAAAGCTGTGTGGCGATGTCAAAAGTTGGGCACACCAGAGACCAGCACCACAGCCCTGCCCAGTAGGTAACATTTATGTGTGATGGTCTAGTAGTCCAAAATTCTGTGGTAGCGCAGGTACATCTGGGTACTGCTGAACGATGGAAACAGGACTAGGACAACTAAGGGATATCCTTTTTCTTTCTCCCTGATTTTGTTTATTTTAATTGATTTAAAAATTAAAGTGGCCGCACATAAAATTGGCCAGCACAGCCAAGAGGATGAGTTGCGGTGAGTTTATCGAGGGCACTGTGGAAGCCAATGCTCTCTACAGTTCAGCAGTTGAGAGGCGAGGACCAGCAAGGTCCTGCAAATGGCGTTCAGAATGGTCAGCTAAGACAAACGGTTGGAAAATAACGCCCGGGGCCTGCAACCGTGGAGGCTAGCCTGGAGATGCCCCTTTGCAAGCCTGCTTCTCTCTCATTTGTTCTGTACCAAGCGGTTGTACAATGTGGGGCTGGGGAAGTGGCTCAAAGGGTGAAATGCTTGCTCTGTAAGCACAAAGACCTGAGTTCAGACCCTCAGGAGCTACATTAGTGAAGTGTCAGTGACCACGATGTTCTAGGTCAAGATGGGAGGCAGAGATACCAGAGTTTCCAGGAGCTCCTGGGCCAGACACAGTGGTGAACATGACATCCCATATCAAACAAGGTGAAGGGTGAGGACTGGCCCCTGTGGTTGTCCTCTGACCCCAACACGTGTGCTAGGGGCACTTGCTTGCACACTCACAGGTACTTGTGCAAACACACACATAAGTCACACACACACAACTTTTCAAAGAGATACTGTGTTTGGAAAGGTATCTAAATATGGTTCCAAACACGCTAAAACTCCACATGCTAGTCCAGGAATAACTATGATTTAATCTTAATCAAAAGCCCCTGTGCTTGTCAGCTAGATAGTAATAACTAGTTTCCCTGCCACCCAGAGAAGCAAGTTGAAATTTACTGAATTTTACAGATTTATTATTTGTTTATTTATTTACTCAGCTCATAGTAAAAAAAAAAAAAAACAGGGACTTTTTTTTTTAACCCAATCTACTTGCTTCCTTCATATTCTTAAGCAAGTACAAGAGTGTTTCCATAATTCCAGAAACACATGCTTTTCTCCTCCATCTCTTTCACACAAAGCAATTGGCCTTTAGACAGTTTTCTTTCAGGTCCCCTCTCCTCATGGTCTTGACCCTAGAAATAATGAACAGAAGAAATGCCTGGAACTTCTGTCACTTCTGAGGATGTGCGTAGAGCTTTATGGTCTACAAAGCACTGTGGCGTTATTTATTTATTTATTTGTTTATTTATTTATTTATTTATTTATTTATTTATTTGATGTCCTCATCAACCATATGGGTACCTAGCCTCTGGTCTTGTAGCCATACACGGAATCTCAGAAAAGTGAGGTGACACGGAATCTCAGAAAAGTGAGGTGAAGCTTTGACAGACAGATAGGCAGGGTGACCCTTCCTATGCTCTGGAGTCAGGCCATCCCTTACAGAAGAAGGGTTTTAAATACACACCCAGGATCTCAAAGGAAACCAATTATACTGAAGCAGAAAAATATTTTAATAAAACGTTATGATATAATGTTATATGTGTGTCCCTTTATTAACTCAGCCAGCTCCAGCAGCTGGTCTAATAAGTTTTGCAATTTCAAAGCAGCAATCAGAATGAATGAGATCTTAAAGAATGAGCAACAATCGCAATTTCATACGAAACTATCTTCCATTTCTGGTATTGAGAAAGACACCAGTTCTGCTAAAACTATTGTGGTTTGGCTCACGTGATAGTTGAAGAAAATAACTTAATTTCAGTGAGAGGTTGGCAAAAATAAGGTGTTTAGTTCTCCATCTTACAGAACCATTTCATTCTTTCTGTGGAATCGCCAGGACCAAGGACTTAGGCCTTTCAGAGTTAGAGCTTCAAAATCATCATCAGAGCCAGATCTAATGTGTCCTTCCTCCTTCATGACCAATGGGGAATTCTGAGGTTTCTGGAAGATGAGAAATGTTTAACTTGGGAGCCCAAAATCTGTCTTCACTACTGTGTCCCTGGGTCACTGTGTCTGTTCTAGTCCTATGGTGATACCAGTCATCCAATTCGCATCCTCATACCACTTTCCTTCCCAGAGCTGAGGATAGGCAAAGATGTGGTCCCCCTTCTTTTCAGACTAAACCTTCACTTTGATAACAGATTAAACAAACAGCTCACTTAAATAGAGGCAAGTCTGGTATGAGTATTCCAGTGTTGCAGATGGGTTTCTTTTTTTTTTTTTTAAATGCAGTGCAGACCAACTGAGGGAATTATCCTATGGTCACAGAGCATTACTGCAGATCTGAGCGCTGGAGAAACAAATTATAAAATCCAATTCACTGTTGAGAATCTGGGCTGGGGGAAGGGCAGAGGAGGTGGGAGCACAGAGGCCAGGTAAATCAAGCCGGCTGGTGTGCCCCGAGCAAATGCGTGCTGAGTCCCCCGGAGTTAACACTTGACTTCTGTTTTCACACTGAGGAAGAGAGGAAGGTGACCCTGGAGATCTGTCATCTCAAATATCAAGGATGGAGTTACAGATGGCAGAGTGCCCAGACTGCGCAGTAGCTCTTGGCTAGAAGGAGATGTCGGATCTCCCGGCCCTGCAGATAGATTTATAGTAATTTCTTGATGCACCCAGGCAGAGTGACTAGCTGCTCCAAATCATCCCAGAACTCATGTAGGAGAACAAATAGGAGAAATGGCATTTATACTGGCTCACCCTTGAATAAACCACTTTATTATTTTTCTCAAGTGTTTTTCTCAAGTATCATATGACTGAAAGCCTGTTTTTATTTTCTTTTGGTCATTAGTCTTAGCCTATTAACTGTATAATAAACAAGGATTTAATTAAAAGCCACTGGCATATTTAAAACTCATGACAGAGACCAGAAATAAGCTTATGCCATCGAAAGGATCACAGAAGAGAGTGATCAGGGGAATTGTAAGGAAGTTATTAAACTGAAAATTCATTTGCTCCAGGAGAGAAACCCCAGGTACTTGATTTTAACCTGTCAAGGATCCTTAATTTGTTTTTCATCTAGTAAGGGATTTGGAGCTTCTTGAGTGTCTGAGGCAATCTTTCCCTCCCAGTCCTTTTGTTTCTCTCTCTCTGGGCATTTAGCAAAGGAAGTCTAGAGCTAAAAGTAGGAACAGATCATTTGTGTGTGACAGAAATAAAACCCAAAACATCTTATCCAAGTCTGCTACAAATGTCACTGTGTCGCCACTAAAATGTCCTCAGGCTTATACCGTGACAGAAATATGCTCATCTCCATGCTTTGGTTATGACACAGGTAATCCCACAATCCCGGAAGAGCAGAGAGGAAGACGAGAGAGCACCATGAGCCTGCCTGGTGGCCTTGGAGGTACTTACGCTTAACATGGTGCAAGGAAAGTCCAGGGAAATCCTTCCTCATGGGCTTGAAAATAGAAACAGATGTATGTTCTTTTCCTGGGTCAGAGGCCTAAGAAAAGAAACAGGCAGGAAACCAGAGTTGGTCACAACAGGCACTCAGCCATCCAGTTTGCATACATATCCCTGTCAGGCTCATCCACCCTCATCTCCAGCAGACATCGCTGACAGGTCTTGTCCGGCTCCAGGCTGGAGCATTTCAGGCAGCAGTCGGTCTTGTAGATCATTGATAGCAAAGGCTGTGGAACTTCCCCACCTTTGCCCGCAGCAGGCATCACTAATAGATTGCGGCATTCTTGTTCATTAAACCCAACCTCGGCCCAGAAAAGCATCTTCATACTCGGCCAACTTACCCTGTGGCCAGCGAGGCTAAGTCTCAATGATTGAAGGGTATATTCCAAAGATCTGAGCGGGGAAAATTCAGGGGACTCCAGGCTTCGGAGCTCAAGCGTAGTGCAAACAAAGTACTTCTCATTTTTTATTATTAAAGCAAGTAAAACACGAGGTGACGTTTACAGTAAGCTTAAGCAAACACAAGTACACCTGGTATTATGTCTTATCTTACCATCTTTGGTCATGCGAAAAAGCCAAGAATATTCCTCCTAGGCCTTTTCATTTCCCACAGAGATAATGCAGACAGGCCACGGTATTTCCTTCATGTCCTTGCTTTCAAGCGCATAGTTTGTGCAATTATTTCTAGAAGGCCACCTGGTGGGAAGAACATTCTGCTCTGTGCCCCGTCCATAATTCACAGGAAGGTCACAGCTTCCTTACCTAGGCCCCACACCACACAGCCTCTACGGAGCATCAGACTCGGTGTGAGAAAAACCCCATGATTATTTCTAGGCTTTTGCTCATCTGCTTGCAGCCTTTGTTTGTGCTGTTTTCCTCCTTCGTGGTATCTCATGTGGTAAATTGTAAATTAATGCCTTGTATCAACAGAATTCACTATGTAAGGGGTGATATTCACATAATTAGTCCAGTAGTCATAACTCAACAATTCCCTTTCCTATGCAGGAAAACATATCCAAATACAGAATACAAATATTTTAGAGATAACAGGCATTGATCAGATTTTGTTACTATAAAAAAAAATCTGATAAGCGAGTTAAAAGGTTTATTTTGTCTCACTGTTTCTGAGGATTCAGTCCTTGGTCACTTGGCCCCCATCACTTTGGTCCTGTGGCAAAGGACAACAGCAAGGCCAGGCGAGCTTGATAGCACAGAGCTGCTTACTTCATGATAGTGGGAAGCAGAGAAAGAAAAGGGAAAGGGTAAGGATCCCATTACCCCGTTTGAGGACATTCCCCTGGGGAACTGTCTTTCTATCGCCAGGCCTCACTCCTAAAGTTTCCATCAGCTCCTGACAGAGACACAGACTGGCAATGAAGCCTTCTGTCTGTGTGCCCTTCGGGGTGGTATTTAAGATCCAAGCTGTGACATTATGAGTTTTTAAAGGCAGTCAGCAAATCCCATTATAAAAGTGATAAGGAGGCTTGCTGCACATCTCCTAGCGGTAGATCTTGGTCTGTGCGGCACTGTCTTAGACTTTGGAAAACATCATCAGGCTTCCATAAAAGCCTCCAGCTCCCATCCTGCAGAGCTGAGAATGCTGGCAGGAGTCAGCTTGGCACCGAGACCACATCTAGGCAGGACAAGTCTACCTGCTACCCAAAAGCAAGGTTAACACCCGCCTCAGAGGAAAACTGAGGGACCAAAGCTCCCTTTGTCACCCCCTGGCTCCTTGTAAAGTACCTTAAGTAGCCTTCATGTCATGTCACAAGAGAAGCCAGAGCCTTGGAACTTCTCTGACCCTACATGTCCTCCCTGTCTCTGTCTCCATCATCCTTCCACCACACGTCCCCACACGCTATTGGCTAAGACAGGGCAGGTAGAAAGTCTGGTGAAAGCTGAAATCTCAACAAAGAGAAGTTTAAAGCTGGGAATGCCTTAGCTGCGCACTGTTTAACCTAAGCTCCTCCCTAGAAAAGATTTGCTGTAAGGCCTGAGCGATCTCAGGTTTATGAGTTCACTCAAGACAGGTCCAGGAAAGGTGGGAATGGTGACTGAGGGATGCCATCTCAGCATCCAAGAAGGAAGAACAGGATTGCCAGGAGCCAAGGCTGACCTAGAAGACATAGTCAGCTCTAGGCCACACTCAATAAGAAAATTCTGTGTGTGTGTGTGTGTGTGCGCGCGCGTGCGCGTGTGTATTTGGTTTAAACTGTGAGTGTCCAGTGAATGGCTCAATGGTAGAGTAGGAGTTTAATTACAGACACGCCCTGAGTCCCTGGAAGCAGGATCAGGCTTGAGTAACCCCCCCCCCCCCAGCCCCGGTTGTCTGTGCTTTGCAAGGGCTCTCCGTAGCCTCCCAGTGCCTTCTGCAGGTGAGCAGAGGCAATGTTGTGAATAATTCAACACCTAGCATTATTCAGCTCATTACAGAGCTGCACCAAAGTCAGGCCTGGGATCACAACATTCCCAGGCAGCGCTCACACAGCGAGGCCAGCTGTGCTCTACCCAAAGCCCACGGAGCTTCCCGGAGGAGGCCCTGGAAGGTGAGAAGGAATATCCATTAGAAATTCAGAAGGAAGATTTGCACTTTCCCTTTGGGCCACACTGGGCTGCAGTAATTGAAAAACCCCCGTATGTCAACAACTCCCTGGGAAGTGGCGGGGCCTCAGATGCCCAGGGATTTCTAGAGGCTTTCTGCCATCTGGCAGCAAGAGGAATGACTGTTTGCTAGGTCTAGTTTCGGGCACTCTCAGGCATATCACTGGTGATTTATCTCTGGGCTAAGGTGCTGCAAAGTAGAATCAGAGATGCTTATGGTGAAACATTCAGAAGAATGAATCTGAGGTTCAGGCCTGCTCTGTGGATAGCTCAAGTATCCCTGAGTTCACTGGGCTATCCAGGGGCAAGCCGTTTTGAGCTCTAGAGATGAGGGTAGAGTGAGGAGGACAGTAAGTAAGGAACTGAGAAAAAGGACAGGGAAAAAGCACACTATCCCGTGGGCTTAGACTGTGAACTTGGAGCACATGAACACGGCCATCCCACAGGCGCTGGAAGTTATGTTATATTTTTTACAGGGGAGAAAAAGAAACAGGATAGCAGAAACAAGGACAGACCCTAAAGTACAGTGGGTGAGCTGGAAGGCCCAAGGTTTGAGCTGGCAAACTCACAGAAGCCCAACCTTCTCTCACTTCTGGACAAGGGACTCATTTATTCATTGTCACTTCAAAAGATCCTTTTATTTATTTATGCATTCATTCATTCATTCATTCATTCATTCATTCATGTGTGTTTGGTGAACCTGTATCTTGGGAGTAGGGAGGTAACATACCCGTGGGAAAGTGAGACATTAGATGTCCTTTATCACTCTCCACTTTGTTCTCTTGAACTTCAAGCTGGGCTGCAACCCACAAGCTGCAGGGACCCACCTGTCCTCACACACACAGTCTTGGGGTGTCCCTGTAGCCATGCCCAGCTTTTATTCACAGGACCTGGAATGTGAACTCAGGTCCTCAGACTTTATGTAACAATTGTTCTTACCCACCGAGCCATCTCTCCAACTCTCTCAAGACACATCTTTTTAAATGTATTTTTATGATGCTATAAAGCATATTGGGCCACTAACTTTGTTTCTAGGACTAAGCTTATATATATATATATATATATATATATATATATATATATATATATATAATGATTGTGTGAACATTTATTAAAATGAAATGCCAGGGAGCTAATGACCTCGGGTTTCTGCGCAGTGTTTTTTTTGTTTTGTTTTGTTTTTGTTTTTTTTTTTCTGGGGAGCCTAGCGAGACAGTGCTCAGATGAGAATAGCAGCTTCTCACTCTCCATCACTGCAGTGGGTTCCGGGCTGTCTGCACTAAGCAAAACGGGCTTCCAGTCCTGAGCTATGTTTACCATCACATCAGCAGATGCTGGTGCCAAGAGCCCATCCCAGCACAGTCTCCGACAGACATTACTTCATTCGTCCTATTATCATTCCAAGAGTTTCTATGACTGACTTTAGAAAAGACGGACTAGAACATTAAAATGATAGTGAACTTCATCTTCCTCCTAGCGTAATCTGCTCGCAGTGGATATAAAGATTTTTTTCCCCAGATCACCATGGACTTTCCCATTTTCTGACTGTTGTTACTAACCCCTTGCTCTTCCTAATGCCACAAAATATTCTAATGAGGTCACCCCTGGGCAGAGTGAACGTCAGGGATGGACGTGTTAGTTTTAGAATTCCAAAGCCAAGGCGCGTGGTTTCCCGTGTCTAAAATGATGAAGCAGCGGGGCTACTGTGGGCAGAATCTAAAAAGCTCCGGCCAGAAGGACCACATTATTCACTTGATAAATCTGATATCCAAGTGAAAGGCTCTTGACCCTGGGAGATTCTAGGAACCACAAATGATAGCCATGTCTAATGGATGCCCCCATCATAGGACCCCCTTACTCTGTCCCCTTGATTAGAGGAAAGCATTAGGAGGAAAATACAAGAATAAATCATTTTGGAATACTAATGGGTACTTGTCCTTGCTCAAGTACAGACAGCAGAATTTAGCATAACGCTGAACTCTGGAGTTTTAGCCAGAAAAAAAAAAAAGAAGTTGAGTAGGCTAACGGGGCAAGGTGATGAGCCAAGATGGGTTTTTCAAAATGGCTGAACAGTGGACAGGACTTTCCAGGGGTGTCTGTAGTGTGAGATCTGCAGGACAGCAGACAGTACTGTGGTTGAAACTCATGGTGGAGAAGGGTTGGAAGGCAAAAACATAGCTGGAGCCCAGAGAGCTGAAAAGGGAGGCACATTAGAACTGGGTAAGAGGAGGAACAGTCTAGAGTACATATGTACATATGTGAATATATACACCGTATACATACATGGAGGAGGGGTTCAAAGGCTGTGCCGAATTAGCCCATAATTCTCAAACTTGAGCATGGACCTCATGAAGTAAGGGAGTGGAATCACAGGGTTCTTTTGACAAACAAGTGAGGTGCAGAAACAGATTTGTAGCCATCTGGGGACAGGACTTGCACGAATCCGTTCTGAAGCATTCTCAATATACGTTTCTATCAATGTATGTTTCAAACATCCTTCGAAGGTTTCTGTGCTTTCCAGCGATGGGCTGAGATGGCCTGCTCTTCCTCTTGTGAGACCGACTGCGCTTCACACTTGCCTGCTAGTCTTACCACAAGGATCCAAAGCACAGCTCCTCCAGAGTCTGCCTTGGCCAACAGGCTCACCCCAGCTCCAACTTCTCACCTGTTCAGCTCCAATCTCCCACTACTGGTGTCTGTTGTATGGCGTTTCACAATCCGATTCCCACCGGGATACAGCCTGGTTCTCTACCCTCTGCGCTGTAAACTGGCTTTCCTTGGCTAGCAGGCGGCATCATTTTTTTTCCAGTTTATTGATGTCGATGCTGTCATCTTCGCTGAGAACCACATCATAAAACTTCATTTTCCTCCCTCCTGCCTCACTCACAATCATTGTGTTTCAGTTTCATTCCAGTTGCTGTGATAAAATATTCTGACAGTAAGCAACTTAAGAAGAATTTATTTGCCTTAAAAATTTCAGGCCATAGACTGTCGTTTTGGGAAAGGCAAGGTAAGGACTCAGTCACATCACATCCACATTCAAGAGCCAAGAGAGAACATACGGATCTTTGGTTACATATAGCTTTCTCTAATCTTAGGCAGTCCAGGGCCCGGCCCTTGAATTGGTGTCACCCAGTTTCAGGGTGGGACTTCCAACCTCACTTCACAAGGAAGGCAGTCCCACATGGACATGCCCACAGGCCCACCTGATCTTGATAATTCCTCCTTAAGACCCTCTTCTTGTGTCCTCTTGTTACGTCAAACTAACCAGCACACATACCTGTCTCCAAATTGACTTTAAACCTGGAAGAAAAATTTAACCAAGCAAGGTCTAGGGTTTTCTCAGCGTTGACAGTGTGATAGTGGTTCTCAACCTGTGGATCACGACCCCTTTTGGGGCCAAGTGACCCTTTCTACAGGGGTCACCTAAAACCATCAGAAAACACGGATACTTACATTAAGATACATAACTGTAGCAGAATTGCAGCTATGAGGTAGCAGTAAAAATAATTTTATGCTGGGATCACCACAACATGAGGAACTGTATTAAAAAGGGTTGCAGCATTAGGAAGGCTGAGACCATTGGCTTTGTGGGTACAAATCCAATGCTCAGCACTCGCTGTCCTGTCTGTCACACAGTCCTCACAGTTTAAGGGGTAGAAACAAATTGTGCCCATTTCATAGAAGGCAAAGCCAGGGCTTAGGTAAGCAACATTTCCTTAGACAGATAGCTAGTGAGGAACGGAGCCATGTGCACTCGCAATCTGATCCCACAGCGGGAGGTGGGACATTTCATTCTATGATTGAAGAGTGGAAAACGGAACACCCACAAAGGACCATGCTGAGCCTACCACTCTACCTGTACTTCCTGCCGTGGGCATCGCTGTAGTGGACTAGATTGCTCAACATTCATGTGTTAGAAAGTTAATCCTCCGTGCACCAGGACTGGCCTAACGGGAAGTATGTAGGTCATAGGGTTCTGCTCTAATGAATGAGCTGGTAGTACAGCCAGAGGCTCATGGCAGTAGGCTGTCTCTCCTGCTCTTCTGCCATGTTAGGATATAACATGATCCAGAGAGGCAGCCATAAGGAACAGGAGTCAGAGACCTTCGGCACCTCATTCTTGGCCTTCCCATCCTATCCAACAACAAATAATAAGTTCTGCTCTTTATAAGCCAGGGTGTGCTACAGGAAGATTACTGGCCAGAGCTCCAGGCATGCGAGGATTCTGGTTTTGCATCATCACGTCTTCACCGTCTAGCTCTGTGTTGGGCACACAGTAATAGCATTATTATCCAGCACTGACTAGGATACCACAAGTTACCAAAACACCCTACAGAAAGGGAGGAAGATTTCCTGCATCTTTCCCAGTCACTTGTCTGATCATTGATAGAACAGAACTTGGATCTTTTGCAGAAGCAGCATGCGCTCTAAACCACTGAGCCACCCCTCCAGCCGCCAGAATTGTTAACCGCTTTTAAAGTTATTTTGTCATGTGAAGGGGTGAGAATCTTGTGGTATCACAGGGGTTTCCGTTCATTGCCCACATACAACCCCACCCCGCCCCAACTCCCCAGGTACCTCCCTGGCTGGGATAACTCAGGAAAAAGAAACCAGCAGGAGCACATCATCAGGAGCAAGTCCCTTCTGTCCCCTGGGCTTCAGGGTCTCCATGTAGCACCCCCTACGTGAAAGCCTAATAGGGAACCATCTGGAAAAGCCAAATGTGCTTCACAGAGCCCCACCTGCGGTTTCAGGATTGCTGGGTAGAGGGCTGGGTTCTCATGAGAGACAGTAGCAGCTGAATAAGCGGGGCAGTTAGTTGTGGTGGGTTATGGGGGAGCAGGGCTTCTGCTTCCGCTAAGACAAGAAATAAATTGGGGTGGTCCCCTTAGCCTGCGATTGACTGTTTTGCCTGTTCTTTTTTTCCTTCAGCATTCCTTCCCCGTGGTGACCCAGAAGCAACCATTCTGTGATGACGTTCACCACGCAAACCATACAGAGACCGACCGGCTTATTCCATCCAGATGATTCAAGAGGCTTCCCAACAGTTCGAGGAGCTGCCAAAGGGAAGCCCCGCAACTCTGAGTGACAAATAAGCTCTTGTCAGAAGCGGCTGGGAGATTCAGGCACTCGCCACAAAGCTGGTATGGTTTGGCTCTAAACGTCATAACTCTTTACTTAAAAAAAAAAAAAACCATATTGGATATTTAACTCCTGGTCTCACTGATGAAGAGTACTCCCTGACTGGACTGCAGATGATTCTTAGAACAGAGCTGGCTATGAACAGGTGCTTCCCAATTGTGTTGCTGCTCATCCAGAAAGAGGCACCAGTGTGTGGTGTCTGAACCTGAATCCTCAAGTCCAGCGCTGGGTGCAGCCCCGCAATAGCTTTCTGAGCGTTTGTTTGCCTTGTTTGTCTGCTTGTTTGTTTTGCACCTGGGTGTGGCTGTAAGCACCTACCCATAACCCTTGCACTCAGGAGGCAGAGGCAAAAAGTTTAGGAATCCAAGGCTATCCTTGGCTAAACTGAATTCTAGGAAAGATGGAAAGAAATAAAGAAAGACAGAAAGAAAAAAAAGATAGGAAGAAAGAGAAAAAAGAAAGGAAACAAACAAACAAACATTTATGGGTTTCTCCAATAAGATAAAACTAGACAATGGGGAAAAAAAAAGACAAAATTAGCAACGTGTCTGATGTCAGAGCCAGCATTCTTTTAAAGGTAGGCTGTGTCTCAAGCTTGAGAAACACAGCCCTCCTGCTGCTGCCCCTCGTCTTTAGTTCCGTTCTGCTTGTTCTTTTTATTGCCTGCCTCCTGTAGTAAAGTCATCCAGTGCTGCCCTTTTCCCTTGTCACTTCATACTGACTGGCTGGCGTGTTCCTACGAGCCCCTCCCCCTCCACGAGGTGCTATAGTTGGGCTCTGAACAGCGTCCTCCGCTCTATAAAGCCAGTCTTAAAAGAGACTGTACCTCATGCAGCTCAGCACAGATGAAAGGGAAGCTCTAGACTGGCCATCGGTATGCTGCTAGCATACAACATTGTCTAAGATATTAGGAGTTGTGGGAGCTTTTTTGTCTTCTTTCTTTCTTTCTTTCTTTCTTTCTTTCTCTCTTTCTTTCTTTTCTTTCTCTCTCTCTCTCTCCCTCCCCCCTCTCTCTTTCTTTCTTTCCAAAACACAAAGACAATTTAAGCAATAAAATTTTCAGCACAATAACAAAGCCAGTGAGCAGCACCCCTCTATGGCCTCTGTATCAGCTCCTGCCTCCAGGTTCCTACCCTGTTTGACTTCCTACGATGATGAACAGTGATGTGGAAGCATAAGCCAATAAGGTCTTTCCTCCCCTACTTGCTTTTCGTCATGGTCTTTTATCACAGCAATAGTCACCAACAGTTGGCCAACTACCTCTGGCCATGGGGCCTACCCTGGATTCGTTGACAGAGCCAGTGACACTCCCCTGGAGAAAGCTGGTTTTCCGTTTCCCAGCAGGTTTCAGTTGCAAATAGCTTCTTGGTCAGGGGTAGGATTTTTGTGTTCAGTTCCCCTTCTCAGTGCTGGGATGTTGTCTGGTTTGAATCTGTGCAGGTCTTGTGCATGCCATCACAGTTTCTGTGACTCCCATTGTGTGTCAGTCCGGATGGATCTGGAAGACACTTGGCGTCATCTACCACTTCTGGCTCTTATAATCTTTACAATTCCTCTCTCACACAGATGCCGGAGCCTTGAGGGGAGGGTTTAATAAAGACATCCCACGTAGGACTGAGTGCTCCAAAGCCTCCCCCTCTCTCTGCATGGTTCAGAAATGGGTCCCTGTCCTAATTCCCATCTACTGCAAGAAGAGGGTTGGACGATGCTTTGATCTATGGCAAACAAGAACAATCCTTACAGTATGATTTCCATTCCTTGTGATTCTGATAACAAAGTCCATTCACTGACTTGTGATCTTTTCCAATGTCTCAGTTTTTCTTATTATCTGAGACTGAAGGATTAGGAATAGATGACGTTCCCAGTGCTGGCAGCTGAGAGAGCCCGATAGAACTCAGCTGTAAATTGGGCTGCCCGAGAAGAGTGTTTGAAAACCATAGGAAAGGCCTAATTTAATTTTTATTTAATGTTGGAGACTGAAGGATGTAATTACGTGTAATAATAGGTATTCCTTTTGAAGAAAACAAGTAAAATAACATAAAAAGCCACCGTGTTTTCCCAAGTCTTTTGGAATAATTTGGCTGTTTGAGGTTTTTACCAGCTTCGTTTTTGCTTTCTGCCCAAACTAGGCTGATGGAGTAAATTGTAAAGAGAAACTGTTTGCTAGAAACTGCTAAAATGTGCAAATGACTAAGGTACATGATATTTTATATCTCTGAGGTTCTTTCAGATTCAAGCCCTCATGCGCTCATCAGACAATCCCAGGTCAGGACAGGTAGTAATCTCAAGTTATGGAAATCAATTACAAGATGAGGGAGACATTTGTTCAGAGAACCCAATATTTGCTCTGAAATCTTTAGTCAGTTGTTGTCCGAGGCTTCTGTGCAGTCCCTGGACAGGTCAGAATTTAGTGTGGTATTCTGGTGCTACTCTCAACAATGATAATCTGCTTGAGACTAGCATCCCAAGAATTACAGCTTTCCTCTGCCCCATACTGCTGTCATGCCCATTGCCAAAGAAGGCAAATCTTGATAGATCTGTAGATCCCAATAAGGAGTTCAACTCCAACTTTTTGAACCTGTCACATTCTACCTTGCCCTGGACAGGACTGGATTCCATTTGGCTTAGATCCACACCCCTGATACACACATACTCACTCTGTCTGTATGTGTGTGTGTGTGTGTATGTGTGTCCATCTCTTTGTGTCTTTCAGTTTCTGCCTCTGTCTCTCTCTCTCTCACAGGAGACAGAGACCACCACCACTGTCTCCATTAACACAGTAGGTTGTTTGGAAACTAGCCTCTATAGCCTCTATAGGTCATCTCTAGGTCATAAATCTATTTAGCTGTGAAAATCATAACAGAAGTAGGATGCCCTAGATCCCTCCAATCTTCCTTCTTTCTTCCTCTTTTTTTTTTTTTTATCAGCTGTTACCCTGTGGTCCTTGACTTCAGATGTCAAGGGCTAAGTCAGTTAAACACCTCACCTCACCTCATGGCACCATAATCATCTGTCCATAAAAGCCTTTGCACTGTCTTTATTGATTGGTTGATCCGTTCTCATTTCTCAAAGCCACTTCTTCCATCCTCCACAAGGCAAATCCATTGTGATTAATGCATAGCCACCGTTTGGTATCCATGAGGGACTGATTCCATGAAACTCTTTGGATACAAAATCAGCAGATGTTCGAGCCTTTTCTATCAATTGGCAGGTGTTTGCCATATAGGGTATGCATATCTTCCCGTGCAGTTACATCATCTCTAGAGTGCTCATAGCACTAACAGAGTACTAACATGCTATGTAAGTAGCTGCTGTGCTGCTGGAGAATAACAGAAGTGACTGGACATGTTCAAACACACCCCGCCGTAAGATCATAGGTTAAATCCCTGTCTGCAAAACCCAGATGCGAAGGACCGTCTATCTTCTTGCTTCTGTGATAAAACACAACTATTTGACAAGCATTTCTTTTTAATTCACGTAAACGGTTCACCATCATAGGCCTTATTCTGTTTCCGTCTTTTTCATCCGACATTTTGTTACATAACCCACTCACATAGGTAGGTATCCACCATACGGAGCGTGTCTAACTGGTGCATCCGTGGGCATAGACTCATGATGTTTGCTCGTCCTTTCCATACCAACCTTATCCCAGTAAGCCGGGGGAGTCAGATGTGGACAGAACCAGCTCTGCTTTTGCTCTTGCCACTCGGCGTCCTCCCTGTGTGCTCAGCTGGAAAGGTGAGCACATCAAAGCCTCCCAAGGCTCAGCCTCCAAATGACCCACTATTCGCATGAGCCCAGCGTCTCCTGCCTAATCATCCCTACTCTCAAAGGTGTACTTCTGGCTCTTTCCGCGCAGCTGGGATCCTTTGTCCTTGGACGCGAGTTCGTATCATGAGTTGGTGAAAATGTTTTTCACACAGAGCCAAAAATTAAATATTTTAGGGTTTGAGAGCCGTGCAGTTGCTGTTCAACTGTCCATCTCCGCCATGTTAGGGCGTGAAAACGAACGCAGATCACACACAAACAAATGGGTGCAGCTGCATTTTAATGCAACCTTATTTATTAAATAAAAAGACAGTGAACCGAGATTGGCCTTGAGCTGGATTTGTTTGTGAGTCAAGCTTTGGCCACAGGCTGTGGTTTGCCAACCCTGTTCTATAGCAACCGGTGTTGGAAGAGAAATGGAAGTGACAATTCTGGGAAGCCTACTCGTCTTGCTGCCGTATCACCCGTGTCTATTTATTAGATTGCCTGCAGCTGAGGAGCTGAGGTTATAAAACTCTCTTCCGGTTGATGTGCTTTCTGTCCCTTTCCTCCCCGAGCACTGATAGATCAAAGCCCTCGGTGCCTGGCTTATAGAACATGCTCAGTCAAAGCTTGCGGATGGGGGGGAAAACGATTAAGGAATGCAAACGTTTAAGTGTGGTCTTAAAGATCACCAGCAATCAACCGGCAAACCCGGAGTTCAAGCTCCCACAAGGAGGAAGCTGTTTCCCGCTGCTCAGTGGCAGACAGTGATTCCCACACACAGCCTCTGGGAATACTCAGCTGGAAAAGCGCTGTCGAGGTTGCGCAAAACGTTCCCTAGTGTGTGGGCGTAACACACTCGGTGTCCCCTGTCTTCCCATTGCCCAAGCGTAAGTCTATGACTGCGGACTTCCACAGTCGCTAGCTAACCCTGCTAGGCCTCATCCTCAGGTAGTAGATGCTTCGCCATGTTGCTGCCAGTAACCAGGAGAAATGCAGTCGGTAGCTGAAGCAGGGCGTTGGCTTACCTGTACGAATTCTTAAAGTGGCATTGGATACCTGGGACTCTAGAGTCAGGTGCGGTGAGTTATAGACAGAACTGTCTGGATATCCGGGTGGGCTCTAGATGGCTATGGGTAGCCTTGATCACGTGTTTTACCACAGCAGCAGAAAAGTAACTAATATACCTTGTGACCTAACCACCCACCAAAGACCCCACCTCCTCACGATCAGTTTGGAGGTCAGGATTTCGACATGGGAGTTCATGGGAAAGACACAAACATTGACCACAAAGCTTACATTTGCACAGTGGTTCTCAACCTATGGGTCTTGACTCCTTGGGGGTCAAAGCACCCTTTCACAGGGGTTGCCTAAGACCATCAGAAATATCAGATATTTCTAGTACAATTCATAACAAGAGCAAAATTACATTTATGAAATCGCAATGAAAAAAATTTATGGTTTGGGGGTCACCACAACATAAGGAACTATATTAAAGGGTCACAGCATCAGGAAGGTTGAGAGCCACTGTGGTAGCATATATTGGTTTGGGTATTATTTATATTCTTTTTTGTATATAAATTTGATTATGCTAAAGCAAAATTTTTCACCCAAACAATATTTAAGTATGTGATTTGGCAGTACTAACGATATCATCACAAATTAAAAAAACAAAACAAAACACAAACCCTTCAAGCAATGACTTCCCTGTCCTTCAGCTCCTGAAAACCTCAAATCTACTGTTTGTCTTTATAAATTTTCCTATTCTAAACATTTCGTGTAGTTCATTTATATAGTACTTTTCCTTTTTGCTTGGTATATTGTTCACAACATGTTTTCCAGGTTCATTCATGTCGAAAGACACATCAGAGGTGCTTTCCTTTGTGTAGTTGAATAACAATCCACGGTGGTCATCTTCCAGAGTTTGATGGTCTTTGGAACTGGGTTCATGGACAACTGGAGTGTTGTCATCTTTGGTTGCTGTGAAAACAAAATGGCTTATCAAGTGCCCGTTTGACTTTCTGATCTTAATTCTCCTACATGTATACATAGGAATAGAACTGTAATTCTGTTTAACATACCTAATGACTTATTGTTATTTCCAGTTTTAAGTTCTCATTTTAGTTTGTAAACGGATTTAGGGTCCACCGTCATTTTTGATGGCATAAAGTTCTGTAAGATCGATCAGAAGTTTTGACAGCCCTGCCATTTGGCAATTAGTAAATCACAGTTTTTGCAGCACCAAATGAATGAATCTCAAAGACATAATGGTTGAATGAAATGGAATCCCATAAGTAAGTAGCTGTGGCTGCAAAGTGGGGGGGGGGGAGTGGAGGCGACCTCAGTGGAATTTTGAATTTCGGAATTTTGTATCAAACAGTGGTCACCTCTGGGAGCAAGGAAGAGGCTGCTCTCAGGTAGCATTTACCTTTGGAGACCATGAGCACGCGTGTATTATCACATGGGTGATAATTATATGTACTCATTAAAAGCTGTTCCTTACTTTTTGTCTCATATGCTTTTTCATTACGTGGGTACTTTTGTAACTGAAAATAAGTTAATTTAAAAAAATTACTGGAGGATGACAATATCAGATGTAGGTAATAACCCAAAAGAGAGAGAGATAACAGTGCCAAAAGTAAACTAATTTCTATGGCAACTAGAGAAAGGTGTGGAGAAAGGAATTGTCATTGTAAGCTTGGACCATAGACTAAGAGAGGAGACGACCTTTCCTACACACCTTGGGCCTCTTTGAATCTGAAAAACAAAAACCTGATCTCAGTTAAGCAGGGGTGAGGCTACTGAGTCAGCAACCAATAGTGTCTCATTTAGACAAATTCCCTAGGCACCAACCATACTCTTCTATTCGACTCGATTCACTTTCTTAATGGCATATTAATAGGTTTTTTTTTTTTAATTTTGTCTATTTACTTGGCTTTGAATTCTTTACTTTTCTCAGTGAACCCTACCCTCAGCATATGCCCTAACAGAATGCTAGCCCCTGATAGACATCAGGGTGACCATTTTAGAGCACCCACTTCAGAAGTCATGTGCCTATTCTGCACCAAATCAAACCTCATAAAGCACACTGTTATCCCACTATAAAAACTCTGAAACAATTTGTTCAATATATATTTTTATCATTTTCATACTTCTGAGCTTTGTATGGGAAGGGAGCCAAAATAAAAATAGAGATTACAATATATCTTCCAGGAAAATCTATATTCTGTCTGAAGCATGCCCTTCAGGAATTCTGATCTATGAAGTCTGCACCTTTTATTGTCTTTGAGCTGTTTTACAATTCTGTAAATTGTGGATCGCTGATAGCAATGCAAATCACTATGTTCTATTAAACTGGAAACTTCAGCCCACCGGGTGGACAGATGATCGACTTCCTTTTGTCTCAGAGAAGAAGAAGAAGAAGAAGAAGAAGAAGAAGAAGGAGAAGGAGAAGGAGAAGGAGAAGGAGAAGGAGAAGGAGAAGGAGAAGGAGAAGGAGAAGGAGAAGGAGAAGGAGAAGGAGAAGGAGAAGGAGAAGGAGAAGGAGAAGGAGAAGGAGAAGGAGAATTAGAAGAATTTATATGTATTTGTAAACTCATATAAGTGACAGGGTTTAAAACGTGTCACTCCAAAACAATGCATCATGGCATGTCACTTAGGACTGAACAAAAGCATGTACAGGTGTCTCTGACCTTCCCTGGACCCTTTGCCCTGACATGGGGCATAAAGCTTGTGTGTGAGAGTCCCAAGATGATTGGAGCATCTTTATTTTTGAAGATGAAGAACACAGATGGAAACCTGGACAGACCCCCCACCAAGCCTTCACTGGTCTCCTCTCTCTGTGCCGTGTATTTCACAAACATGAGTCTTTATCCAACTTTTCAGTAAGACACCCAGGTTTGAGCTAGCTGGTGGTGGTGGTGCACACCTTTAATCCCAGCACTCAGAAGGCAGGGGCAGGTGGATCTCTGTGTTTGAGGCCAGTCTGGTCTTTAGAGTGAGTTCCAGGACAGCCAGGGCTACACAGAGAAACCCTGTCTCGAAACAAAACAAAACAAAACAAAACAAAAAGACAAAGACACTCAGATTTGTAATGGCTCCTTTATCCAAAAGGAACCAGCACATATTCCCCAACAAAATAAAATTATTTGCTTCTTTTCCTGTTAATCTGTATCAGAGACCTAGTCAATGACACTAGAATGAGTATGAGATATATCCCTTTCCCTCTGCTATACATGCCCGTCTCTGCCTTTCAATCCTCTTCTTAGCACGTACAACATCCTACCAGCTCTCTTATTAAGTTAAATAAAATTATGGGTGTGTATGCAGGAGTCATGTATCTGTGTGACAATCATGTTTCATTCTTTAGAAAAATATTCTTGAAGGGCTTAAGGAGTCTTCCACTGTTGTGACAGACCTTCCCAGACAGCTGAGCCCCAAGCTGTAAATTCCTGACCCAAAACAAAACAAAAACAAACAAACAAAAGGAAGCAGAGTATGAGATGTGAAATATAGAAATAAGTTTTTAAGAGAGATGAACTTTAGGTAGCTTCAAGGTTTACTGCTTCTCTAGTCACTTCCCTCCTACCCCCAGTTTTGTGTTCTGTTTTCTTCAGTTGTTTTGCTTATTGACTGAGCATTCAGTGTGCTATGGTAGTGGCAAGGATTGGGAGTGAGGATTACAGTCTGATGATCTGAAATCACAGGAATCTGTTTTCTGTTAAGTGAGGAAACTGCACAGGGAGAATCTGGCTGGCTCCTCTTATTTGCCAATTTGTCTATTTTGAGCTCAAAGCATTTTGTACCCACTGGGAGGAACATCCGTTCTTTGGAGTCTGGACCAAAGGGTTTTCTGTTTTGGTACCTGACGCTAAACTTGCAGTGTTGAAGCTCTAAGCTCTCCTGGGTGGTTTGTGCCTGGCCCCTACTTCTGTGAGAGTGAGGTGCTTTCCTACTCTCCAAGAGTGCAATAAATTAGGGCTTATGTCCAAGAGTCTCTGCGGTGATCAGCTTGAGTGACAAGAGCTTACATCAGCCAAGCATTCTTACATTTTTATAAAATGAAGGGTTTCTAATACTTTAAATGCACCACAAAAAAGAAAGAAAGAAAGAAAGAAAGAAAGAAAGAAAGAAAGAAAGAAAGAAAGAAAGAAAGAAAGAAAACAAAAGAAAGAACCTTCCTATGGAAATGAACTCAGAAACACATCTAAAAATCCAGATTCACATAATCAAGATAAACTTTTACCAAATAAATCTAGTTTAATATTCAGCTTATTAAAACAATTATGTCTTCTTTGATTTGTCTGTGCTAAATATAATCAAAGCATACATTTATTCTACTTGTTTTTTTTCTATAATTATCAGGTTGCTGATCAAATAAAATGGCATTAATCTTGCATGATGTAAATGCATGTTCAGTGAAACTTAATCATGATTTTCATAACTTTATTTCAATTTTTTTCAGTGTTGAAGATGGAACCCTGAGCTTTGTTCACGCTAGACAAGAATTCTACCTCTGAGATACACCCTTAACACAGGAGCAATTACATTTTTATAGCATGCCAACCTGAAGATATTTTCCAAGACCCTTCAATAGGAGCTGAGGCTGTGGCCCAATGGTAGAGTTCGTGCCTAGCATGCAGAAGATAAGACTCAGGGTCTGGCCTTTAAGTAGCTTAAAAGTGTGAACTTCTCTTAAGTTAAAAGACAGTCATTGACAGCCTAGATAAATTCTCAGACAGAGTGCCATAAATAATTAATTACACGCTTGAGCGGTTCTGTATCTAGGGGTGAAGGTAATGAATGTGTTCGTTCTTGCCGGTCTAGAACACGGAAAAGAGAGGTACCTAACTGTAGGGATGGGATTTGTGGGCTTTTTCTAATACGCTATCAATCTAGTAGATAGCAGAAAGTTCTCAATTTGTCCGCTCCCCCCCCCCCGCCCCATCCACTTTTCTGTATGACTGTCAGGTTAGTTATTTTGGTTAAAAGTTATAATTAATATGTGCAGTGACAGCTATGCTTCAGAGCAATGATGCTAAAGAAATCTAAGTGCACAGGAGTCTTGAATTTTCAAGGGAAAATAGTAGTTTTATCTGAAAGCAGTAGTTGTCAGATGTTTTGGGCTTAATATGGTTTCCTACCTTTGGGACTTGTTGAAGCCCCCAGAGGAAGTTTAAGGAGAGACAGCTGTCAATATCATTAGAAATTATAAGACATCTGTCAATATCATTGACTTTAAACACAGGAGTTGTTATTGTTGTTACTGTTGGTGCTTTGATTTGGTTTGGTTGAGACAGGGTCTCATTCTATACCCTGTAACTCACTATGTAGATCAGGCTGATCTCGAACTCATGGTATTCGTCCTACCTCAGACTCCTTAGTACTAGAATTACAGCTGAGCTACCAAGAAGTTTTTAAAATATCAATTTGTTGTTTAATTTGAGAAGTGCAGTGATAAACAAATTATATGCTCATTTAAAAAATATCTTGGAATTATAAGAATTTACTTTTACCTTGTGGATCTCTTGGGATCCATCTTAATAAAAGTGTCAAAGGTTTGCTCTACAGTATGATAATGCATAATGAAAAAAAAAACTTGGGATGTGAACATTGTAGCTAATACAGCAGTCTTAAAAGAAGTTATGAAATGTGTTAAAAATTTTAGCCAAAGCCATTCTATGTTGGTGGATGTTTATCATTGCTTTTCTGATGGATGTCCTTATTGGGTTAATGGCTATTAGTTACTTTCTGTATAGAATACTTTCTTTGTAGAATTAATGAATTCTTTCTGGCTAGAGAGAAAACATTCTGTCTTTGAATCAGTGTTTGTGTTGGCTTCATTGTGTCTTTGATTACTTAAGAAGAAAAAGAACAAAATTTCCTTTTGTACAAAAGTAATAAGGTTATACGTTTTGCAATTGCATCTCCACCTGTGTGTGTTCATGTTCTGTTGTTCCTCTGAATAAATAAGTGATCAAATACTGCTTCTCAAGTCTGCAAGAACCAATCTTAAATGTGTCCAGAAGACACTTTTCTTCTCTGGTCCTCCCTAGCGTCTGGCTCTTACAATCTTTTCATCCTTCTTCTGATGTGACATGGCTCCTGAGCCCTAGGGGTGGGTGGTTTAAGGGTGGAGTTTTGAGACTTTTAGCGGGGTAGGTGGACTGATTTGTTTTTAATCTTACCTTTTCCAAATAGAATTCTAAATACAAAGAAAAAGAGGAAAGGGAAGAAGGAAGAAAAAAAAGGAAGGAAGAAAGGAAGGGAGGGAGGGAGAGAGGGAGGGAGGGAGGGAGGGAGGGAGGGAGGGAGGGAGGGAGGGAGGCAGGGAAGGAGGGAAGGAGGGAGGGAGGAAGAAAAAAGAAAAGAAAAGATTAGAAAAGTCCAACATTTTTTGAGATGTTGCATTTTCCAAAAAAGCGTCTGGGGAAATCACAAAGAAGTTTTTTCTTTTATGCTATGAAAACAGGAGTATTAGAAATAATTCTGTCTGTTTGATCTGGGACTAATGTGGGAAGCGCTGTTGGAGAGGCAGCCTGCCCTGAGTGAAATTTGTATAAGTGAGATAAACACTTCAGAAATTGTATGCTTTGTGAGAAATCCCTAGGGACTGTCAGTGCTCCTACCTTATAGGATTTGTTCTCACCTTGGGGACAGCACTGATCAGAACTCACAAGCCACCAAGCCATCGTTTCTTTCAAGTGCTCCTGTACTCATTGTTGTCTTGGAAATGCTTTGCCTAAAGCTATTAGCAACATCAGTGTGAGGTTATCAGTTACCAACTCAAGCATTATTTGAAATGCTTACTTAAAGCAGATCTTACTCCCCTTATTTAAAGCTAGACGCTTCGATGACACCGGTTCTCAGCGTCTTACCCAATGTCTCAATGCCTTAAGTCATTAGACTTACCCATGGAATTTTTTTTTAAATGTGAAGTAAGATAGGGATTTACTGTTAACCCAATGTTCTTGGCATAGTGTGCGTACTAGAACTCAAGATTTTTATGTTGTGCCTCAAGATGTTTTTACCTTATGAAATACATTTAGATGTTTTTAGAATTCAAATGTACCATTTGTTGACATCTTTGGGGTTGTGTGACAGGTAGGAAGAGGAGGAGGGGAATATTTGGGGTCAGGGAGATAATTAGGGAAGATAGAGGGGGAGGGAGGAAGAAAGGGAGTATTGAACTCGGGGCTTGAGTATGCTGACATTCTATCACTGACCTGAACTTATAACTCATGACTAAACTTGGCCCATTAACATTGTTTTACATGTTATCAGACTTTTCACAACTCAAAATCTCCAGCAACAAAGTAACTACAGCTTGATTATCTATGACTGCTTTTGAGTTCCTGGGGCAATGCTAAGTAGGTGCCACCCAGAATTTAGGCCTTAAAGAAAGAAACAGTTACTGCCTTAGAGAAAGAGGGAGTCAGATACCAACAGACTCTTCAAACCCTGATTCTAAGCTCCTTCAAAATCCAAAACTCTTGAAGTACTGAAATAATGTCACAGGTAGAATATTCCACATCTGGCCTAGTCTCTCAAGCCACAGCAGAAACAAGGGAACACTAAACATATTACATAATGCATCTTCGCAACATGTACATAAAGCACCCATGAAACAGAAGCGATTTCCTGTTTAGACTTGTGTCTCATTCTTGTGCACTCTTATTACCCACAAGCAAATCTCTTAAAATCTGATAAAAATAATGTAAAATCTGAAACACTTCCTGGTTTTGGATCAGGAATACACAACACAGGCCGCAAATTACTGCCCCTGTGTAAAACCAATGAGGAAAGTTTACCAGGCTTTTCCAGAATGTTGTTAGTTTCAGTGTTTTATTTTCTGGACCTATGTAAAGAACCAACAGCAACTTAGTAAACTCTGTTTTGTAATTCAAATGAAACATTTAAAATATCTATGCTTGATAAATACTCAAATATTAGGATTTTTTGAAAGGATTTCCATACCTTCCATTGCAATATGGTTATTTCTACAGTTTTGGTAAAAATGACTTCCTCTTTTCACTAAAATATTAGACAAATTGATTGGACGATCAAGGTCTTATCTAAAAGTTCCTATGTCAGAATTAGATAAGGCTTTGCCTTGAGAAATAGACATCAGGTGTGCTCATGAGTCATTTCAAAGTAGAGTGGGGATTTTAGGGCCTTTAAGTGAAGAAGAATTCACCTAAATTCATAGATCCTGCAGGTAGAGTTTGATGGAAAGAGTTTCTTACAAGCCCTGGTCTCTTAGTTACTTTTCTATTCCTGTGATAAGACAGTGCAACGAAGGCAACTTACAGAAAAAAGAAAAAAAAAAGTTTACTGAGAGGCTTACAGAGTTTTTTGGTGGGGAATATGGCAGCAGGCAGGCATGGAGCTGGAGCAGTAAACCAGCTTTAAGATATGAAAAGCTCCTATCTTGAGATAACTACCAGGCAGCAGAGAGAGCTAACTGTGAATGGCATGAAACCCCCCAGTGAAACCCCCAAGCCCACACCCAGTGACGCATTTCCTCCAACAAGGCCACACCTCCCAATCCTTCACACACAGTCCTACCAACTGTGGCTCAAACACTCAAATATATGAGGGACCATTCTCATTCAAATCACCAAGTTGTCTTCAGATAGTCCACAGGAGAGGAGCTAGAAACCATCTGAGCTTCCTTGTAAGAACTCCTAGATAAAAATCAAAGCGGTGTGGTTGGTTGTTCAACATATATGGCTCACAATTTGCTAAGTTCTAAATGTGTTGATGAACGTCCTTGCCTCATCTCTATAAGCATCCAGGCCACACCTAGTTGGAATCATTTATTTTGGTGATCAAGCAAGCATTATTTCTCTTTGAGAAGAAATGTGAATGACCTTAAAATGTGCCTAAATGATCACTATGTCTTTTTACTTGAAAATAGGCTGTTGTCTGCACGAATCCCACACATACTATGGCTTACCTGAGCCTGTGTGTAGACTCTATAATTCCCTGTTTAAAAAAAGAAAGGAAGGAAGGAAGGAAAGAAAGAAAGAAAGAAAGAAAGAAAGAAAGAAAGAAAGAAAGAAAGAAAGAAAGAAAAAAAAGAAATGATAGCAATGCAGATGACTCTTGTCTCTAAGGATGCAAACTAATTCTGTCTGGTAGAATAGCTGATTTCTACCCCCATTTTGGAAAGAATTTTGCATTTATTTGCAAGTTCATTTCATGACCTACATACTTCCAGATTAGTTGTAACATCTTATGATTTTTCTGGTTGATTTATAAAATATTTGATGCATGTTCACATTATATACTTAGATGACAGTCATGGCTTTGTTTTGATTTTTTTTTTTGAAATGTTAGCCATTCATGTGTTAAATTCATTACTTTCTTCTTGAGGTGTAAAGCTCGTTTATATGTATTACTTATATGTAATTACAAAAGTGTTAAATTGTTAACAGTTGGCTGGTTGGCATGATGTTAGCTTAGTAGACACTCAATTAGACATTTATGAAATGTTGCTTTCTGTCTTGGAGTTAATAATTTAATTGTAGATCTCAAATATTGTTGTAGGCGCTTGACAAGCTCTTAAGCCCTAGGCACTGTGCCTAAGGGGGGTGGCAATCAATAAAATAACTAAGTAGGCACTCAACATATATTCACTGAATAAATGCATAAACTACAAGGAATGCCATTTTGGTGGTATCTCCCAGGCACCATATACTCATAGAAATCCCAGAAATAAGGAGTACGACAGGGGAAATAAATTCTCAAGGGAGTTTGGTTGTAATCGTCATTGTTACTATTTCTCCCCTTTGGTAGAAACCCCAAGATCAGTGGGTTTTATGCCTCTCCTCCAGAAAGTACTCATTACAGGAGTCAATCTTCTCCTTCTTGTACATCTAACCTTAAGCTCCCCTATCCTTGCTACCCTCAGGCAACACCAGAAACACGGTGACCCCAACCACGTCATTCAAATCTTGACACTGAGGATAAGTTCTGCCCTGCCAGAAGCAAGAGTTTTTGAGTACATTACTTTACCAATTAAAATAAAAATATTCTAACAACTGCCCCTGAGTGTTGGGAAAGAAACTAAGATAAAATAAAATATGATAATCTTACTGTAGATGGAACCACACAAGGCTTGTTTTCAGATTCCTGTTTCTCCATGGCCCCTCCAAAGCCTCAGGATAGCTGAGAGAGACAACGGAATCACATTAGGAAGTGTAAGTGGTCCCAGGAAGCCATGGTTTACTCAACCTGGCACAGTGACACAGGCTGTAATCCCTGACCTTGTGAGATAGAGGCAAGAGGAACAGGAGTTCTAGATAATTCTCTCTGATACACTGAGTTCAGGGCCAGCCTGGGTTACATGAGACCTCGCCTCCAACATGAAGAAACCTCTTTTAGTTATATAGTGGAGCCTGTACAACCTAATGACAATCTAACTAAATTGAAGCCAGAATGTTAAAAGGGAAATTGCAAAAGGGAACAGAAGTAAAGCCTTTACGGGTCCAAATCTCATTGGCCCTGAGCCAAGCAGGCTCTAAATCTGCCCGAGTCTTGACACACAGAGCCCAAGTCCTCCCCCAAGGCGTGGCAATGACAGGGCAGATGGAGGAGAAGAGATCATGGGGGTGAGCCAAAAACTTAAGCCTGGGTCTGGAACTCTGCCCTTGGAAAAAAATAATTTGTCAGCAAATGCAATAAAACCTGTTAAGGGCTTTGTGGGTGGAAAAACATCTGTGTCCAATGTATATAAAATCCTGAAATTCAGATAAGCAAGAACAGCTGAAGGAAGACACTAGTCACGGGCCCTGCTAACTCCATGTTGTCCCTTCTGCTCCAATGTTTTCCTCTAGAGCAGTGGTTCTCAACTTTGCTAATGTTTCAACCCCTTAATACAGTTCCTCACGGTGTGGTGACTTCCAACCATAAAATTATTTTCGTTGCTACTTCATAACTGTACCTTTGCTACTGTTATGAATCATGAGGTAAATATATTTGGAGATAGAATTTTTGCCAAAGGGGCTGTGACCCAGAGGTTGACAACCTCTGCCCTAGGGACTTTTGTCTTAGATTCTAGGAGTAAAGACACGGATTGATAAATATCCTCAAAAGAAACTATGGCGGTTTGAATAAGACATGACTGCCATTGGCTCATATGTTTGAATGCTTGGTCCCTAGTTGGTAGAACTATTTTGAAAAGAGATCAAGAGGTGTGGCCTGTTTGGAGGAGGTGTGTCACTAGGGGCGGGTTTTGAACTTTCAAAGCCCATGTTGGTCCAGTCTCTCTCTCTCTCTCTCTCTCTCTCTCTCTCTCTCTCTTCTCTCTCTCTCTCTCTCTCTCTCTCCCTCTCCCTCTTGCTGTGAGTAAAAAGTTCCCTCTCAGCTACTGTTCCAGCAACATGCCTGCCTGTCTGCTGCCATTCTCCCCACCATGATAGTCACAGACTCGCCCTCTGAAATTGCAAGCAACCCTCCAATTAAATGCTCTCTTCTATAAGTTGCCTTGGTCATGGTGTCTCTTCACAGCAATAGAAAAGTAACTAAGACCAATACTACCCTCAAGCAACAGCCAGCCTTGTGGGATAGAGTCCTAGGCCAATCATCCACATTGTAGAATAAACTAAGATAATGATCCGCCATAGAAACCTTGGCCAACATGGCAATTACTCATACCTCTTGTTCTCTACTCCAATCCTTCCTGTGTTTAAATCTAAAGCTCATGTCAGTGCCTGAAGAAGGACTTGGGGGTCATTGAACCCTATCGTCATCTTCTCTTTCCAACACCACCACATTACTTAAATCCCCTTTCTCTACCTTGTGCCATTTAACTGTTACCATACAGGTGGCCATACCAATCTGTTGTGATTCCTGGAGCCAGAGCTCTTGACCTTAAACTCTGGTAACACAGCCATTGTGTCTTCAGTTCCTTTCATGGGTCCCTGTGGTAAATGCTGACTTCCCAAGGGAGACAACCGTGGCTAGAATGGAACAGCACAGACAGCATCCCAGGTCATAGTGCACTTCTGAGCGACCTGGTTCAGAGCTGCATCATCACGGTTGCACTGGCCTTGTCCTACCCAATAGGCCTTTAATAAGAGTTTGTGATAGATACGCCGTGGCATATAACTATAATCCTGGCATTCTGGAGGTTGAGGCAAGAGGACTGGGTGTTCAAGCCCAGCCCACACTACAGAGTGAGACCCTATCCCAAAAAGAAATAAACAGAGTTTGTGACTCTGTTAGTTTCTTTTATCATTGTTGTGACAAAACTCCCAACAGAAATCAACATATAAGAAGAACCTTTTTTTGGCTCACAGGTTCAGAGGGTACCAACTATCACAGCAGGAAAGGCTCCTCAGAGAGAAGATGGGCCAGGAAACATAGCAAGGAGGCAGTAACAAAACCCAAAGAGGGTGTACTCCCAAGAGCCACCCCCAGTGACTACTTCCTTCTAAAAGCTGGGAAGTGGACCCCACCTCCTAAAAATTCTATCGTCTCCCCAAATGACACCACTAGCCAAACAGTGAGGCTGAAAACCAACGAATCTGTAGGGGACACCTCAGGTTCAAAGTGTGGCAGTGACTGTCCAGGGTAACTTGGAAGAGAGTAGGGGTGTGGTGGGAGCATCTGGTTTAGGCGTGCACAGAGTCTAATTTTAATCACAACATCTGAAAAGGCCTTCTCGACACCCCACACCTTTAAGGCACGGTCGTGGAAAGGTGCCCCTGACAGCTGCCCCGTGGGAACGAGAGCTGGCTGTGGTATCCAGCCTTTGTACGTCATTAATGAGGCCCGGGCCTCAAACCCGGTGCTGTCACTGACCTGCAGAGTTGATCTCATGCAACTTTTCTCTAAGCCTCGGTTACTTCCTCTACACATTAAAGCTAATGCTGTAGCTCCCATAAGGTTGTCATAAGGAGTAAATAGGATAGGCGTTAATAAATAGAGATTCAAATCACCCACGTAATGGAATGAGAGTGTAAAAACCCTTGGCCTGGCCCTTGAATAGCTTCCGGGTTGGTACAATAGAGAGCAGTAAGTCACCCCAACATTTTCTTCCATGATCTGAGATACATAGATAGAGGAAACACTTAGAAGCCACCCACCTGCAAACAATGAACATTGTAACGTTTCTCCTGGAGCCCACATGGAGAAGATGTGCCACTCCGAGGCTGTTTTCATCTAGACAGCAGAGCTAGCGTCTCCTTTCAGATGCCTGGAGACGAGGGAGTTCAGTCCAGCCTAATAACGATTCATAGAAACACCCCCCAAACAGGTGACATATCAGCAGAAATATCCCACAGCCACATGCGTACGAAGCTGGCCTTGTACGCCAAGTCCAGTGCCTTCAGTCTATGGTCCTAAAGTGTTTACATCACTCACCTGTGTGCGCATGTCTTAGAAAGTCTCTGCAGAACAGAGAAGGGCAGATTCCTGAGTGAGCGATTTTCTCTTCTCACATGCAAGCCATGCCTGCAGACTTTCTATTTTCATCTGTAGTCCTATAAATGTCACGGTAGCATTTGAAACACATCTTCAGGTTTTTCTCTCCTCATCTGCTGCTCCTCAGGACATGTGGTGAGTAGGGGGACACTTGGGGAGTCCCGGCCTCCTCTGCTCACCAGATTAGAACTGGCTCCTTCTGGTCTGTCAGTTCGAACTTTTCTGTTCACTGCTGAATTACCGAAGTTTCTCGTGAGCTTGTGTGTGCCCCTCACATGCCAGCACACATGCTGTGCCTGCACATACATGCTCGCACAAGCTCACACACACACTCACATACCCACAGTCTGAGCAGGTAATTCCTGGGTGCTCTCCCCTACTAAATACAAAGGACCCAACATCTGGAGGGTGCTTCTGCAGCACATGTTCAAAAGCGCCAGGGCCACCCGCATCTGTCTCTGCATCCTCTCTTCTTTCCCTCTGTTGTGGTACATACATTCAAGGCGGAGTAAGTGAAGGAACCTCTTTCACCTGTTCCCATGAGCTGTCCACCCTCCTCAGGACTCTTTGCTGCCAATGAGCCTTCTGTCCACACAGCTTCTACCTCCCCACTGATTTTTCCCAGGGAGTGCTCCCTTACGAAACACAAAACAAAGCAAACTGCTCTAGCTAAGTCCACTTTCTTCCTCCACGTAGCATCCTCCTGTCTCCTCCCTTTGGCACCCTCTTCTCAGCATCCCCCTGTGGCTGCATTCCTCACCTCAGACCTGAGTCTCAGCCCACTCTAGCCTGGCTCTTTGTCGTGTGGAAACAATTCCATAACGAGTGATCTCCGAGGTGCTTCATCCACTGCAAAGCCTCCAGCCGTCTTCCCGGTGAGTTGTTGGTAGCATATCACTCTTTAAAGAACCCCAGAGTTCCTCCCCCTGTGACTGACTTCTCAACCTTGTCCCTAAAGTAGCCCTGGCCTGATACTCACAGCTCAGGAGTGGCATTGTCATCCAGCAAGTGACAACAATAAGAACTTATCTGATGCCGTCCACAATCTTTCTTTCGGACCCTCTCTGTCTCTAATCCACCAAGCAGCACTGAATGTGTATTTTGTTTATAAATATTTCTATATGATACCCAACACTTGTTTAAACAGCAACAAAAAAAAGCATCTATCACCCCAGCTCTGAAGAGACAGAGGCAGGAGGGCCCCTGGAGCTAGTACCCATTTAGTGTAATTAGCAAGCTCCTGGTTCAATGAGAGAACCCTGTCTCAAAATAAGGTAGACACTTGCATCTATATTCACATATATTTACATACATATATAAGTTTATATATATGAACGGAAGAGGGAAAGAGGAGGAAGAGGGAGAGAGGGAAGGAGAAAATATCAAGGTCTGTGTCCTTAACATGGTCCACCAGATCCAGCAGAGTCTGACCCCTGAACAGCCACCATAATGCCCAATTCCTGGGGCCATCTTACTCTGGGTAGAGGCTGTGCAAGATTATTGGTCAGGGTCCAAGCCAGAAGTAGCCAGAAGATTCCAAGAGGACGAATGAAGGAAGCTGAATGAAGGAGGGGAGGAGTGAGGGAAGGCGACAAGGACTGTGAAGCGCCCTGGCTGCAAGCTGCTGCCACCCTTTGGTCGTCAGAGGCAAGAGGGGGAGGAAGCTGTGACTGAGGAAGGTCTCTTGACAGCAGCTGTGGCCTCCAGGACAGGAGCACACACTGCTATAACACAGTCTTTACTCACAGATCTCCCACTGGTCAATTTCACCCAAAAGTGAGAGGCCAGAGGAACCCGGGGCTGCTCTGTAAGGGTTAGGGCCAGCGGAAGAGGCTGGGACAGCTGACAGGCAGGCAGAAAGGAGAATACTGCCCCCTGCCTTCTCCCTTCCCCCACTCATCTGGTGTCTTTGATACATGCTGCTTGACATAGCCTTCCTTTCCTTTCAAGTTCTCCTCCCAAGGGGAATTATGCTTCCTTCTGATAGCATTTGCTTAGTATCAAATCACTATCAAGTAACATTAATCATCTGGCTACAGACTTCTTAATTTCAAATGATGGGCCTAACTCAGGTCAGAGGTAGGGTACCATTGGATTCCCAGTGCCTGGCATGAAGGAACTCCACAATGTTATCCAATGAGTAGCAGTCTCCGCACACCACCAGTGACACTACCATGCCTCAGCCCAGATGTGTGAAGAATGAGGGAGAACAGGACCATCAAAGGCCAGAGTGATGCCAAGCCCAAAGAGAATTCTCATGAGAGAATCTCAGAGACACCCAGGGCCTCCATTCCATCCATTGTCTGCACAAAGTGTAGCTTTTCTTCTGCCTCAGAAATACCAATGGTAAGAGATTCTGGTTGGATAGAGGGCCAGAGCAAGGAATGGGAACACAGAACACAAGAAATATATCAGAATCACAAAGCCGAACCATCCATGCCCTGCCCAGCTCTGACATTTTGCTTTGAATCGTTGGCAATTCTCTGGGCCCAAAAGGGATCACAACTAGCTTCCATACCACGGTTTCTGGAAAACCGTTTGATGGCATGTGTTCTATGACAGGTATTTATAACTCTACAAGCCTGTCAGTTCCTGGCTTTCACTGAGCATTAACCTTTTAGCCAATAAAACTATTTGCCAATCTTTGCTAGAGAATGCACCCACTGTGAAAATACAATATACACCACTCGTAACGTACTCCTGAACCACGTGAGACCCCATCCACCAAGGTACTTTCATGGTGACTTCTCAGCAGCAAGATAAAGTCACAGTTCTAAATCTCTTGCTATTTCTCACCATGCTCCCTTTCTGAGCCCAAGAGATGCCCCCACAAAAGGCCAGAAACAACTGCCCATGTTTCTATAAACTCATAGGCAGAAAACTGCCTCAGTTCCCCCCCCCCTAAGCCGCACACTGTTGACGAATACAGTTATGGAAATCTCTGCCTCTCCCAGTGATGCTCTTTGAACTTGGAGCTACACTGTCACCCCAGGCTTGCTCTCTTCTCACTGACTGGCATCCTCCATCCCCTCAATCCTCACCTAGAAGGCATACAGCTCAAGTTCTCTGTTTCCTTTGAATCTTTCTTTTCTTCCTTGGAGTGCATCTTTGCTGTGGATTTCTAATACCTTCCTCAATTGCCATTGCTTTCTTCATCTCTCCAAACAGATGGTTTGGGGCAATTCACTCTGTTGCTTCATCTTTGAAGAAACAAACAAACAAACAAAAGTCTAGTCATTGTATTCCTGTCTTTTCATTCCCTACGTGTTTTAAAACAAAAACATGTCAGAACAAGAATTGCTTCTAGTGGCAGATCTGTTGCTGGTGCTGGGATGCTTTTCCTTGGACTTGACCTAAACTAAATACTAAATTAGAAGATGAGACCACTGAAGATTTCAGTCTTTATCTGTGACACCATGGTTGTTTAGGGCAGTGTGTACAATAATGATATAATAATCACACACACACACACACAGAGAGAGAGAGAGAGAGAGATTGACATTTATGTCTTAAATAAGACATGGACGGAACCAAATGCCATGTAACAAAGACAAATGTTTACCAGGCCTAAACATCCCTGAATGTCAGTCCAGGGAGCTTGAAGATTCCGATCCAAAGCCAATCACTGTTCAGTAGAGATGTCAGCTCCAGAGCTGGGGATTAAGGACATTCTTTAATCTAAAACACAGACAAGATTTGTCCCATTGCCTTGCATCCAGCTGGGTAATTTACTTTTATTTCCTGGATTCTCTGCAGACTCCTATTCACGAGGGCAAGCACTGTGAGACCTTTCCGTTCTGTCACAGGCCAGTCAGCCAGATGGTAAGAGCAGAGTTTCTATGAAGATCTGCTAGTCCTTATCCAGAAAGAAAACCGGGTCTCAGCCAGAGCCGCCCGTCACCCACCACTGATCACAGGCCAAGCGATGGGAGAGCGGGCTGGAGACTGGTTAGAAAAGGCCCTCCAGGGGGCTGGGGAGATGTCTCAGTGGGTAAATCAATTGTTAGGCACCTGAGTTCCCTAGTGTTAGGTTTATGCTGAAAACATCTGTCCAAACTCTATACACCCAGTCTTCTGGGTAGAGGAAAGGTTGGTAATGCTTTTAACCCAAACTCATTTTGGGCTCCCCAAGCTTTTACTGTGACATAAAAGCATGAGTCTACTGTTCTTTCTTCAATGTGGATTTCAATTGAGATTGCAAACGGTGGTAATACACAACGTAGCTGAGGTTTTTGCTTCTTTTTATAAACTAAGAGAGAAAAAAAAACTTTTTATAAGCTTCGGGGAATAGACTTGGATCCACCTCTCACAGGTCAAAGACTCCAGATAGGTACTCCTGTCAACCTACAGCCTCGGTTTCCCCACCAATGGCCTAGTCTTGAGGGTAGGATCTCTCCCTTTCCCTGGTCTTGGGACTCCTCTCTTCCATCTTCTAGGATGGTGGGCCTAAAAGTTTCAAATGTACACCATGGTTAAAAATCTTCCTCTAAACTCCTTATCTCTACCTTCCCTCCCTAGTCTATCTGTCCCGATAGATTTCAAATCAACTACACACTGCTCCAACACCAGCTCCTGGTGTTTCCTGGACAGATTCAAAGCAGCTAGCCCCAGGTGGTCCAGCCTCAAAAACTGCTCCAAAGTGACCCTTAACCCCAGATGGCCCCACAGAGCCTGGACAGCAAGTAAAACAGCCCTTCTATATGGATTTGGCTAGCATTCCAGTTTTTCTGCACCCCTTCCCCGCAACCATGATGCTCTAGGAAGTAGTCATAGAGAAGATTACACTTGTGCCTTATCTATGTATTATCAACAAAAGGCTGGGATGCTAGGTTTCAAACCTGGGACAAATGGCTTGAGGTGCCAATTTAACTAACAGAGCAGGCAATGGCTGCCAGGTTCTTCCTGCATCCTTCAGCCCCTACCTGTTACAGGGCCCTCCTGGCTGGAATACTTCACCCCCTACCCAAAACTCCCCAGTCCAGGGGGGCTGCTCTTCCCTCTATAATCTAACCATTTTGGTTGCTTGCTCTTTTCAGCTTTGGGCATCCTGGCTGCTGCATCTTGTTCCCCCTCTCCTCTCCCTTCCCCTCCTCCATTTCCCCAGATGGTCCAGCTCATCCTGGTCATGTCCACTTCGGACTCTCCGAGGTGTCCTGCCTCTAACTGCGCTCTTCCTTTATCTACAATAAACCATCTCCTCCACCATACCTGGGAGCAGTCCTGCTTTCCTTTTCTCCTTTATTTATTTTTTTTCATTCCCCTAGCATCCATGTAAAAGCCTTTGTGTAATCTCAGCACAGAGCCAGTCAGCAAGTACTCAATAAGTAAGATAGAGAATGACAAATGAAGATTGTTGGTCTAACAGCGGACTCAGCTGGCCTGCCTTCAGGGGCCTTCAGGGGCCTTCAGGGGCCTGGCAATGTCTAACGTCTAACATCTAATACCAGTGGCCATGGCCAGGTGCGCAGCCAGCAAAAAGGCCCTGCCCACCACTGTGAGCCCTCTTAGCCTCAGTCTCGCTCTGTCCCTCTGTCTCTCTCAGTCTGTCTCTTGTTCTCTCTCTCTGTCTGTCTCTTTCTCTCTCTACCCTCACAGCTCACTCGGGCTCTGACTCCTCTCCCCTTGTACCAGACATGTTTTGTGGCATGTAATTTCTCACAAATATTATAACAACAAAGACACCTACTTCTGTTCTCTACATGCCCATTTGATGGCAAACACAGCCATATACACATGTGCACACAGCGATACACCTCCCGCATATGTGTATATCACACACACACATACACACACACACACCACCCAGGACACTTTCTCGGCAGATTCTTCTGCAAACCATACAGGAAGCGTGTGGAGCGTCACCACTAGCAAGCTTGGCAGCTGCACTGTAGCTGGTTGAGAAAGCATGCTTACTTTGGCAGCGTTCTATTTTTTTAGCTTAAGTTTCTGATTAACAGGCTCCCGGGGTGATGGTGCTCCACTGACACTGGCCAGAGAGGTATTTGACAGGCTTGATGCTCTACCGTTTACATGAGATATTTGAGGTGCTGCTGTGGGCCGCCTTCGAGAACAGTTCTTGATCTGTCTGCCGCCTACGTTCCCAGGCAGCCTTCTTTTTCCTGGGGAGCAGCGTGCATTCCAGTGACCCTCCCCACTCCTAGGGCTTTCTGGTTTGATTATCTTGAGTGAGCTATTTAACCTCTCCTGCCTCTGTTTCCTCGACTACCTCAGATCTTAGGGAGGAATCCAATGAGAAAAAAAAAAATGTATCTAAAGCCTTTATATGGTGTGTGATTCTTGTGACAGGCACTCATTAAGTGTTAGCTCTCATTACTGTCAGTTTGACAGATCCCAGGCTTGTGGGAGCCGGGCTGAGCTACAGTGCTTTCCCTTGCTCAGCACACCGAAGCTGGGAAGGTAGACAGGATAATGGCGCCCTGCCTCATCGTGGCCACATTCCAGAACCTGGGGAGTGTTATTTTCCGTAGCAAAAGGACCTTGCCAGGTTTGAATACCAGCTCAAGGTAGGTAGAATAGTTGCCTGGCATGAGCAGTGCCCCTGGTTTAATCCCTAGCACTCCGGGGTGTGGGAGAGGACTTTATCCAATATAATCACAGGGGTCTTCACAAAAAGCAGCCAAGAGCATCAAAATTGTCAGATGAGGCAGCAAAGCTGAGGTCATGGAGAAGAGGCTGTGCTGCTGGCTGGCTTGGGTACTGGGAGGTGAGGGAGGAGCTGAAGAATATAGCCAGCAGAAAAAGATGGAAGTAGAGCCTTTCCTACAGTGTCTAGACCCAGAGTTCAGAGGAGCGAGGCCTCTGAGTTCCTGAGCTGTAGGATGTAGGTGGTCATTTATTCCAGAGCCCGAGAAAATAAACACACTGGGGAATGGGGCCAGCCTGTGAGGCCAGACAGGAGCACAAGAGAAACTGCAGCTGAGACAGGCACCTCACCCCTTCCTGTCCCACCAGAGGGCTCCTGGGCAATCCCTCAGCCTGCAGAGAAGAGCAGCTGCCGGACATCCCTGTGAAATCTTGGGCTCCCAAAGGCTCTACACAACTCCTGGAGGAGGTGGGGGTCATGCCGGAGAAACATCCCCAAGTAGAGGACAGGACGATGAAAAGAAAGTCATTCGGGGCTTTCTCTTTCCAAAATGCCCCCAAAGGAAGGGTATTAAGGGAAGTTGGGGCAGTAATCCTGGATGTGGCTTCAATGGACTGCTGGTGAGCTCCTGCCAAAAGGATGCCCCCTCCGTATAGTCTCTACCTGTTTTTATTTCCCCCAGAAGTCAGCACTCAATAATACTTATTGAATGAATAAATCAACGAACACATGAATAAGCAAATGGACAAGTAAAGGGATTCCAACTATTATCACAAAATAGCCCCATTTTATTTTTAGTTTTTAGTTTTTTGACTAGCAGTAGGGGGCAGGGTGTTAGATACAGGCTGGCAAAAGTTCCTTTTAATCTTGCTAGGAAGGGCCTGGCTGAGCAATCCCCTGCCTGCAGTCAGACAGGCTGGCAGGTGTCCTTGGGCCCAGAATAGAAAGGTGGTTCAGAGCCCCGGTTGCTGTTGCTGTCATTGGTATGCAGACAAATGCTCTCAGCATATTTGGAATCTGAGAGGGTGGATGCTAATAACCCATAATCAATGTTGCATTTGCCAACGGCCAGAAGAAAAATGAACCTTTAATTGAGCAAGATTTGGCATCAATCAATGATGTGACTTTCGTCAGGCAAAAACGACAGGGTACTCAGCTGGACACCCAACTGTGAGAATTGTTCTCCGCTGGGGTGGAGAATGCAAAATGTGATCTGTGTGTATCTCACAGGGCCTGGGATCGTAACTCACGGTGAAAAACACACCTTCTGTATCTGTTCCTTGAATCTCCTGTTTTCTTTTTAAAGCTACATTCCAACAGAGTTCATTTTGTAACTCCAAGCCCTTTTACAAAAGGACATCTGTGACGTCTGTTTTATTAGCCGGTTATGATCGTTTCTAAGAGATAACTAGATTCTGTAAAAGTGTGGAGACTCCTGGGACTAGCCACAGAGCTAGGAAAATAACCCGAGCTGAACAACAGCCGGGCCAACATTGGTTTTCAAGCTTCCTACATCCACACCTAAACTGGAGGGAGCTACAAAGCAGAAAAAAAAAAAAAGCCAGGCACAAACATTTGAGGCAAAACCAGTAGATGAAGTATTTCCACAACCCAGGAAGGGCACCTCGGAACCCTGGATGCTGTTGGCAGCCATGAGAGGAGTGGGGGCCTCTCAGGGGCTGCTGTAGGCCTAGAGAGGCAGAACTCATGAGAGTTAACAGATGGCAAGCACTGCAGGCCTGCTGGGAGCCATCTCTGACAACGACTGAGCCAGGCCTGCCCCGACAGTAGGGTTAGGCAAAGGTACAGTAGTGAGTTCCAAACTACGAATATAAAAACCAACTAGTCAGTACTTCCCTCCAGAAAGTCTCTCCAGTGAAAAACAGCTGTTGGGTGAGCCAAAACCAAGCAGGAAGCCAGATGTGGTGGCACACCTCTGCAATCCCGGCACTTATGAGACTGAGGGAGGAGGATCAGGATGACGTGTTCGAGGCCAGCCTGTTCCAGGCAATATTCGTAAGCTACATGGCAACTTCCAGGCTGGCCTGGAACAGTCAAAACAGAAAGCAAAACACAGAAACAAAATAAAATCTCAATAAACCTAAACCAGACAAACAAAACACTTAAGCAGGGACTGAATGAAGGCAGATTCAGCCTCCCGTGTTGATGGCCCTTCTGCTCTGCTGTCTGAACAACATGGTGGCCTTCACCCTTCCAGGCTCCCCGGCAGCGTTCAGGTCCTCACTTCATTCACCCGCCTGCAGACAAGATTCAGAAGCTCCGGTACACCTTGCCCTCACACATCGGTTTGGCATCCACCCTCTTGGCTTTACACGTGACTTTGACCAATTAGAACCAATTCTCACACAACCAATTCCTCTCCTTGTGACAAGGTTTCAAATATGTGACAGCAGCTATGAGGGACTCTCTGGAACATCTCTTTTTAGGTCTGGCTGCTCCAGTTTCTCCGAGGCTCTCTCCAGGATGTGGTTTCTAGAACCTTTATCTTTGAGCACCTGCCCCTGGGCTTCTAGCATGTAGTGAAAGTATGGTGTATTACAAATAGCACCAGGCCCAGAGCCAAGGAGCTTGTGTTTACGTTCATTCTGGGACTTCTGCCTTGAAGCCAGCCTAGCAGCCTGCCTAAGCCCCAGTTTTCTTATCTGCTACATCCGGATTGCTAAACCAAAGGTTTATTGTAAAACTCACGAGACACTAAATAAATCTCCTTTGAGAGCTGGGGCAGGTCAGGGTATGCATGCAAGCCCAGTCATTATTTCTCAAAGCTGGAACACCAGCCCACCCCTGGCATTCCATCTCTGGATCAGATCATTGCAGAAGCGGTCTGTTCAAGGAGGGATGCAGGGAGACCATCTTTGGTCTCTAGTCTAGGCTTCGGGCACCTCCCAAAGCAGTTGTAGTTACACAAGCTTGTCGGGTCTTTATTGACCTGGCGGTGAGTTGGGCCAGAGCCATTCCATTTATTCTCAGTTCTTAACTGTCTCTGACAAGGTCATCCATAATATCACACGTCACCTTAACAAGGAGGGCTGCTGTCAGGCCACACACACTGTGCTCTTAGGCTGAATCACAAGGGCCCATCATCTTCTCCCAACTTAGTCCCAAGGAGTGTTTCACCCAGGTGCAAGGCGCAGAGACTGCCCTTTCTCATTTAAAAGCATTACAGTTGTATGGACACTCTCCTCATTTTCCTCACTGTCTCCTTGATGGTCAGCCCAAGAATGAATCTAAAACTCTTGTTATTTTCATCTCTCACCTGTTCTAACTCTTCTAGTTAAAAGTTCCAATCCAGTGTAGGAAACAGCACATCTTTCCACCTGGCGATGACCTACACCTTTCAGATTTCACACGGTACCTTTATAATGTACCAAGATTTGTCAAGGTCTACATGTTCTGAATTGTTCCTGTAATTATTGGCTCTCGAAGTCAGCCATTTTAAAAGCCTGCAGTAATGTTTTAGGAAAGGCATGCATGTGGCTGTTTTAGTGAAAGGGAGCTTTGAGAAAACAGAAGAAGCAGCAAGTGTCACTCCCTTTGGTTAAATGAAATGAACCTTGAGTCCCCCAGGTCAGAAACAACGGGCTGATGCCTGCATGGTGTCCTTGAATCCTAGCCAAGAGCACAGGATGGCATAGGCAACTTTATGAGAACTAGTGGTGGAAATTAAAAAGTTTGCCTTTTAGTGTAGCCGGTCACCTGTGCCTACTGAAAGCACACGGGAATTCACCGTATATGCAGTCTTTTCTACACCCGTATAGTTTCTGCTGTGCATGTGTGTCTGTATGCATTTCCTTTCTGCCCAGCGCAGACACTGACTTCATATGTGTTAGCAGTGAAAGGGTGACAAGGACTGGTTTCTCCATGGACCCAGGAGTGAAGTCTTACCTCACAGGACTGCAAAGATATAGGAAGTTGGTTATTCACAGACTTGGAGCACTGAATTCAGTCCCAAAAGTGAAAGCGTCAGAGTGATGTCAAACATCCTTGACATTCGAGAAACCAAGCCAATCCGAGACCCTTATGACACTTTCACACATGTGGCCAGATCCAGAGCTGAATTAGATGTGTCTTAGCCCAAAAACCATTTACTTAATGTTCCAGATGAGATGAATAGATTTTTTTTTCAATGTCTCAGTCCCTTTCCTCTGTAGTCCCCCTGGTACCGCTGGGGCTTTGTGGTGTGTGCTTTCAGAGAACTACCTTTAAATTGTTCGACCCGCAGGATACCTTCCAACGAGATTGTAAGTTCTGTAAATACAAGCGCTGTGACTACAGATCTCCTTCGCTCTCCTTCCTCACTTAGCCTTTAATCCCAGACCCTTCATAAAACAAACACCTAACAGACATCGCCTGAAAAGGCTTGAAGATTTTGACATGGCGTCAGTCTTGTGTAGCACAGCACTCTGTGAAAAGACTTGTGAAGAGGGAGGGGCCGGGCTTGGAAACTTCCGGGTAAAACCACTGCAGTCCTCACAGCGAACCCCGTAATTGTCCTTTGACATGTTTTTGCTCTGACAATATTATGTATTATATAACACGTCTGTGTCTATTAACATACAGCTTATGGTGTTTATGTGCTACGTACCTTAATCATGCAAGTGGGGTTTAGTTACTCATCTAGGTGGTGAGGCCAAGAGCTATCCCTTTCAAAATTGCCAAAAGACACGTCTTTTCAAGAAAGGTCCAGTAAAGTTGCCTACCAAGGACTCAGAGCTAGGCAAGCCACTTGCCCCCAGGAATGGTCTACCATGTGAAGGGCAGAGAAGCTCTTGAACTGCGGCACCCCATAACATGTCTATAGGTTAAGACTATCTTATTATTTCTTCACATTCTCTCTCTTTTTTTAACAATGTATTTCTTTTTATTTCATGTGCATTAGCAAGCAGTTTTACCTGCATGTATGTCTGGGTCAGGGTGTCAGATCCCCTGGATCTGGAGTTATGGACAGCTGTGAGCTGCCATGTGGGGTCTAGGGGATTGAATCCAGGTCTTCTGGAAGACCAGCCAGTGCTCTTAACCACTGAGCCATATCTCCGGACCCTGCTCCCATTTTTCCAAATGGGTACAGTGCATTTTACAGTCACTCGCTTGTAAGCACTTAGGGAATTCAGAGGAAACGCCAGGCCAGCATGCAGGTAAAGAAGATAAGAGGTGATAGACCATGGGAAGAGCACCGATTCTGGCTGAAGAGTCGGCTAACCCTTGTCGTGGGGTACCAGCCTTAGCACGAGGCAGCTGTCCCTGGGCTAAAACTACATACAACTAGAAGCAATCCTTTTGCAGTTTTCTCGGTCTGTCCCATATGGTCAGACCTCACTGTCCTGCTTTATATAAACCACAAAATCACACATTCCTAGCCAACGAGGATGATCTCACCAGCCAAGCACACCCCTCACACTGCCTTTATTGTCAGACAGGAGTAAGCAAATGTATATAAACAGGCGCAAACATACCAAAGGAACATGCTAGAAGGAGCAAGGCTCATCAACTAGCCACTGGCCAAATGTAATATGACAACAGAGACAGTGCTCTGTCTCCTCCTCCTGAGTCCCCCTTACAGCTGGCTGGCCAGTCTCCAGTGGCCCAGACCAGGACTGTCCCCAAAGAATTAACAGTCTTTGTTTTGAGCTGGTCAGGATTTGGGCACTAAGATGGGGAGTCTAGACAGGACGTAGATGATGGTTAATAGCATTGCCTCTACTTTCCCTCACAATGATTTGGAAAGGCACCTTTTTTCAAAGGCAGAACTAACCACCCACTTTAAAAAACTGTGACAAGGGGGTCCCAGAACATCTTGATACATCAGTTTGTTAAAAGTTATAGAAATAAGCAAAAGTAATCAAACCAAGTAAAAACCAGGTCTGACTGGGTGATCTTTTTCCCTGCCCCTGCTTCCAGGGCCTTGTCTTTAGCTGAGCCCAAGCACAGCTGCAGTCCTTGCTGGGGAACTGTTACTTCCCAAGCCAGCTGTCATGAGAGACACTGCTTTTCTATACTGCAAATCACCTTTCTATACAAGCAACAGAAGTGACCAGTAGAGTGGCTACCCAACACAATTGGCATATGGAACTAACTACCATTGATTCATCAAGTCGAGACAGGGAGGGAAGCTCCTTCAGCGAGGTCCTTTAGCAACCGAGGAAAGAGCATTAGTGTGGTATCATGGGGACGTGGTCAATGAGAGCTGTGCTGGTTGTAGGCCACGGGCAAAGACACTCAGATATGGCCCCACTCCATTACTGATTGACCTTCTCCATGGTTTTGATTCAAGAATGCCTCGCTTGGAATTAGGGTAGACATTTGACAGTCAGATCTGGAGGGTAGTTTTGTCAAGACAGCAGTATGGTTTCTATGATTTTTTTCCTTTAGAAAATAGAGCAGAGTAAGAAGAGACACCGCACAGGAATCACCTTCAGCAGACAGAAACCGTTCAAACAAATTTCAATAAAGTGAATTTATCCTAACGGTCTGGATGAAATGGGAGAAAACAGCAAAGTAGGGGCCACTGACCAATGCCTAGACCTTCTGTCTTAGACTTTCTATTGCTGTGACCAAAAATCAACTTAGGGTGGAAAGGGCTTATTTCATCTTATAGCTAGAGTCATCATCCATCATGGAGGAAAGTCAAGGCAGGAATCTGGAGGCAGGAATTGAGGCAGGAACCATGGAGGAATGTTGCATACCGGCTTGCTGCCCATGGCTTGCTCAGCCTGCTGTCTTATACAACTCAGGACAACCTTCCAATGGTGGTAACACCCACAGGGAGCTGTCCCCCCCTAACATCAAATATTAACCAAGAAAAGGTCCCATAGACATAAGAAGACATCTTTTCAATTAAGATTCCCTCTTCCTAGATATGCCTAGGTTTGTATGAAGTTGACAAAAAAACAACCAGCACATTTTTCCTCTACTGTCGGCCAGTTACAATGGTCTGCTTTGTGACTCCTCCATTTTTGTTTTCCAAGAGAGGAAATTTGATTGTCTTCTGACCAGTTAAAAATTGGCTCTTTCTTGGTCAATGGCAAATGGAGTAAGAAGATTGTGTGATAGAAGAATCACCCTTAGCTAGTTGGGGTAACACAGGTCTTCCAAGAAGGAAGAAGGTCAGAATAATATGGGACAGGCAATCCCATGGCCAGCAGGTGCTGACTCTGTTGTTTTCAGAAATGGAGCAAGGCTCTTACTGGCATCAAGTCAGTGTGAGTGGGAAGGATAGAGCTGCAGCAAGGAGACATTCCCACCTGGTCATCAAGGCAGACTGAAAAGAAAGCAAGGGCCTTTTGCTCAGCATATGGATACCTTAAAGAATCTCAAAATGAAGGTTAGAGGGAAGGGCAAGAGGAGATGCACATTGCAGATTAATCAAATGTCTCCAAAGAGCACATCCTCCTGCCTGCCTTCTGACCCATCTCTGCAGTGGTCCCACCCAGAGGAATGGTTGATTGGTGGGAGGTCAGTGAATTTATCTAGACCCATTACAATCTGTCTGAGAGGCTAGAAGGGCAAGGCAGAGTGGCTGTTGACACGCTATTATGCCATCATCTGGAAATCTAATTTGTGGAACCAGTAGCCATCTGTTCTGTGGGTAATGTGCCAGGCTACCTGGCAACAACAGAACAGGGTTTTTGTTGTTTGGTAACTAACTGCATTTGTGGGACCAATGCAGAATGAGACTCAACTAGTGGAACATGAGACCACAGCAGAAAAATAGAGACTGGGGTGCATTGAGACCCTAAAACATGATGGACATCAGGTAAGTAGCAAGCAAACCTCTGGGCTGGAGATTGGGTTCTGCTCTTAATTTCTTTCCTCTGGGAGAAGCAACAAAGTTTGGAGAGGAAGTCAGGGCTTAGAAGAGCTTTCACGCCGATACCAGTGGCTCCTTTCACACTTTTCTTAATGACCTTATTCAGAAGCTCAGGTGGAATATACTGGAAGCATACTCTGTATTTTCAACCCTAACACTGTAGATGACATGGTGACCAACAGCCATCTGAGTTAAAAGTTAAACCGTAAGCTCCTCTATGGTAATAAACTCATGTTCTTCAGTTTCATCCACAACAAGCAACAACCAGAAGGAAGCAAGCCAGAAGTACGCAATGGTCTACACACGCTGCTGCCTTATCTACCCATGAGCATAGGAACCCTCAGGGGCCTGGGCATACTTGATCCTGGATTTCTGTTCTATCTACTGATCATAGGAAAATCATAGGATGGATGGATGGATGGATGGATGGATGGATGGATGGATGGATGAATTGACATCTATTCTACCTAAAAAGGGATTTAACCTCCAAACCCAAGTGATGATACATTTTTCACTGCTGACTTTTTGTTTTATTCTTTAAGAGTTCATCAGCGCCAGGCATAGTGGCACACGCCTTTAATCCCAGGACTCGGGGGACACAGAGGCAGGGGGATCTCTTTGAGTTTGAGGCCAGCCTGGTCTACAAAGCAAGTCCAGGACAGTCAAGGTTACACAGAGGAACCCTGTCTCAAAAATAAAATAAAATAATATAAAATAAAAGTTCATCAGCATCATGTGAATTGTTCCAAAACTATGCGGTGCTACGCATAGCTTTGTATCAGTTGCTTCTGGCTTTGCAGAGACCAGAGACCACATACCTGCCTGCTGGGCTCATCCCAACTGCTCACTAAATCTCGGTTGTGCTGGATTGGCCCCAAACTTTAGGGAAAGAAAGCTGCTTTTTGCCTTCCAGACAGCAGTCCTAGCGTGCAGCCCTGTATGACAAATACTTACAGATTATCTTAGTGCAACCAAGAGGAAAAAAAACAAGGGATTTTACCAGCACGAGGGAGTATGCTTCCCACTCAAGGAGCTAATCGGCTAACAGGCAACGCGAACCGAAGGCATTTTGGCTCTGGTCCTCCGGGGCTGTGCGAAGGGTGCTGCATCAAAGCTGCTGGAGAAGGGAGCTTCCCCAACAAGCTGAAGAGCCACTGGGCTGGGAAAGACGAGTACAGAATCTTCAAGAAGACTGTACTGGCTTTACGGAGAGGTCTGTGTTTTTCATGGAGATAGATGCTGCAAAACGAAACAGTGTTCCTAAAAGCTATTTACAGAAGGGATTTGCTTCGGGGTTTAAAAAGTGGTTATAGAGCACCTTTTTGAACTGTGTTTTACTTAGACCGGGGGATCACACGAGCTGGGTGGCAAATGGCAGTGGAAAAAAAAAAAGTCAGGTGAGGATTTAGAGCGCAATGTGCTGTCAGTCAGAGATGACATCTACCCCAGGAGTTTGCCAGTAAATGCCCAACAACCAGCTGTCCAATAAAAACCTTGATTTGTGGTGTTTGCCCCTTTTAATAACGTCCATCACCCTGTCCCTGAGCATGCAAAAAGAAGAGCAGCACTCACACAGAATGTCCAGACAGATTCAGTAGGCCCAGGAATCCCACAGGTACCAGTAACACACAGTGAAATGGGCAGAAAGGGGTGAGTCTAGAGTATTTCTTACACTGGATATAATTGACTTAAATGAGAGTCTATGGCCTATAACTTTGAAAAAAAAAAAAACAAACTTTTCCTACCATGCCTCTTCAGGCTAGAGTGAGCCAGCCCCACCCCAATCCAACAGCATTCACAAGTACAGAAGCTGAATTCAGGTGACCAAAACTAGGAAGCCCACTAAGCTTTGGTGGATTTTTCTAAGTCAAATATACGTATACTGTAAGTCAAAAAATACATGTATATACATATATACAGTTGTATATATGTATATATATATATATATATACATATATACAACTATACTGTTGGATATCTACCACTGTGATTATATTCAAGGAATGTAATTACCTTTAATGAAAGTTGCTATATCAAAAAATGAGGACACTCTAAAGGGTTCCTAGTTTAGTACACCAGTGGAAGCAAAGCGGTTGTCAGTAAATTCTCAAAGCGGCCTAACATTGGTATCTAATGCCTTTCAATGACATTTGATATGGAGTAGAAACTATAGCCTAGAAAATTGCCCAAAAGTCATGTGTCACCAGCAGATCTCTGATTCTAACTTCAATTTTAACTAAACTTAAGATGTTGAGAGACTTCAAGAATAATATATAATCTTTTCAGCATTTCCCAACTTGTATTTTATTCTCAGTTTTACTGGCTAAGCTTAATTTTTTTTAAAACACCTTTTCTTGTAGATGTCCCTGGGAGTATCTGAGGATAAACCTGCTTTTGTACAAAAGATAAAAGGTAAAGAGGCAATTTCCTCTCCCGGAGAAGTCTGACACAGGTTGTCAACAAGGCAGAATTGTCCCCCTCTTCACAGTGTCTGCATTTAATCTGCAAAAGTTCTCTTCCAGCTCCAGGAGCCTCAGAGGCACTCGGAAGCGGAAACACGTCCTTTTTATGGCTGAAGGAGTGTGTCTGGAAACCCTTTCCTTCACTGATGACTGTTTCCTATGTCAGAGCCAAGAGTTGCAGTGATAGTTATGTCAAAGTTCAAAAGTCAAAGTTCAAAAGGATATAAGCAAGCTTCTCCCGGGCCTTCATCCTGTCTTCCCTCTTCCAGCCAGCCAGTTACCACGAGACGGTCAGAAATGAGGAGACAAATGGAGATGGACTGATGTTGTCATGCCTGCTTATCTACTGGACGCCTGATGCAGTCTTTGGAGCCCACTTCCTGTAACAAGCCAGTGATAGGCAAATGCCCAGGGATGCTACCTGAACGTGGCATCCTTGAAGAGACTCTAGCCAGCCCAAGCATGGCAAACGAGACTCCGGCAGGCCTTGCCCTTCTCCCCATCCCCTCTGCCTTGCTAAAAACCATTAGATTACATTCCTAAAGGTAGCCAACAAGGTCTACTTGGCCATTTCCTTCTCCTGAGGCTGACTACCAAGGTCCAGCTAACTAAGTATTGATGTCCAGTGATCCAAAGTCCCCTTTGGCTCACCTGATTAACATGCCCAATTGAAATTAAACGCCTTGTCCTGACACGGGCTTTCCCCTTGTACCTTTATAAACCACCATTTGCTTATGGGATGTGTCTGTCTCCTCTCTATCCAGAGGCAGTCCTTTGTCCGCCTTCCCTGTCCCACTACCCAGGGACAAATATCCACCCAACCTTGTTCCTCTCCCCTTCCTCCCTCATCCTCTATATCCTATCTTTGTCTCTTATTCCCTGCCCTTTGTCTCTCTGGGGTAAATAAATCTCCTTTGTGCTGAGAACTTAGTCTTAGGGTGTCCTGTGCTGATACAGGTCTCTTTAATCTTGGGTTGGGTGTGGCTAAGGATTTGCTGGATTCTATAATCCCAGCATGCATTTCCAAGTCCCTCCCATTTTCCCTGTCTTTTACCTCTTCACTCATCACAGCTCAAGCCCAATTCCTGAGGAAATACAGGTGTCTAAGTTCCTAAATCTAGTGCTATTTCCAATTCTACATGTCACATGTGTCAGGTCTGGTAAAGAAAACCTCTTTAGCCCTTTGTTCAGTAGTCACATACCTCAAATACAGCTTTACGAGGTAAAGTGCAACCTTAAGCAGGCATTTATTTGACTCATATTTCTAACAGAGTTAGGTCTGGTTCAAAACAGCCGAGTTAGCTGATTCTCATCTAGTGATGGTTGCTAGGAAACCATTCTGCAGCAAATTAGAATCTGAGTTGCATAAGCCACGACCTCTCCATCTTGTGAACTCCTATAGAATTAATGTAGGCATAAATTCACTTAGTAACAAATCTATACTATCCAGGGATGCCTTTACTCTCACACGACTAAATTGTTACTTAAGTAATCAACTTTTATTTAGAGTTTACATGTGAGCTTACCAGTTAGTTTTTAAGCAACCAACGCACAAGCCTTTGAATCTCCAACTTCCAATGCCTGGTCACCCAGGTTTCACCCCTATCCACAAATTAGTGAGCGGTGCAGCTCTGAGGGGAAAGGCTTCCCATATGGAACTCTGCTCCTGGCCATTGGAGCTCCTCAGGAATGGGGCCCAGCCACTCTGCACTTCAAGGGGTCAGGCCCCACTGCCAGAATAGTCCAGGGGTGGAGCCTGGCAGCCAGGGGCAGGGCTTACAAAAGGAGTATCTGCCCTGGGCAGGGAAAGCTAGCCCTGCTAAATGAGTTCATGATGCTGTTTCTCTCTTTGGCTTGCTTTCTGTTTCTTGTTCTAGAATTGGAGGCATGGCACTGCTTACAGGAACATCCAAGGAGAGGATTGTAGAAATCAGCACAAGTTCTTTAGAGAACAATTTGACAGCAGTTGTTGAAGCCAGAGTTGTGTTTACACTGCGGTCTTGGTGCAGTGTGAATCAGGGTATAGCAAGTCCTCACACTTCTAGAGAATTCCACAAGGTTGCATTCCACAGACTCGAGCTGCAGCTCATCTGTAGAACTTTGCTCACATACGCAAGACCCTGGGCTTTATTCCCAGCCCAGAGGAAAAACAGTTCTCTAAAGGCTTCATCTCAGCCTTGTTCACAGTAGTTTGCAAAATGAAGGTAATTCTGTTTTTATCTTTAAAAGCACGCATTTGAAAACGATGCTTCCTTCAGACAGCGCACTATATGATCACTCTATACCCCCCCAGGCCACACTCTGCCACAGTATATAACAGTTAAAATGAGCTTGAGTTACACAGGTCAACACAGCACAGCACTGAGCAAAACCCACCTATCTGCAAAGAGAGAAACGCCAACTGTATAATGCCATTCCTATAAGGCTAAAACCATGTCTAAGCAAAGTGTGTATCCATGCACTGTACGATAAATATAAATATGTGTGGGAATAAAATGAGTGAATTCAGCCCAGTGGTCTCTTTGGGGAAGGAGAGAAGAGGAATGGGCTGGAGATGTCTACATAAATTTTCCTCTAATGCTTTATTTATGAAGAAATATATTTGAGAAATGTGCAGCGAAATGTTAAGACCGGACAAAGCTTCGAAGCAAAATCTTAGCAACTGTTATATTATCCTCCGTGCTCGTTTATGTTTGATATATTTGTTGACTTTGTTTTTTGTGAAATTTGTTTTGGGATGAGAAAAGACTTAAAGCTCTTGCCCCTGGGCGGGTCAGCATTACACAAAGCTGCCATGCAAGAGGTATGGAGTCGTTTGACTTAGTTCCTGCCAAGTTTGATGGATTCATGGGACTTCTGGCTATACATTAGAAAGTTCACACAAATTGGGTTTTTTTTTTAAGATGCTGGCACTGAAACAAAGAAAGGTCGGACAATGGAGTTTGTTTTTCTTTTAAATATTATAAATAATGAATCCTTCTTTGTGTCGCCTTGTTTGAGCAGAGTTAATTGTAAAAGACGGAACATCGCTTTGGCAGCTAAGGATGCCTAGAGCAATGGATCTGAAGCTTCAATAAGCGTAAAACTCCCCTGGGATGCTTGTTAAAACACAGATTCCCCAGCTGCACACACACACAGACACCCCGTGCTAATTTAGCACACAGGGACAGTTCCCTGTTGTTTCCTTCCTGAGTGTCACCCCAGTTACTCTGGTCAGTGAATAGGATAACTGAAGAGTAAGTAGACTTTTAATCAGATCATCCTGCTCCTGAGCCAAAGAGAATTGGTGAGTGTGGCTGGGAGAACGCACTGCAGGCACTGCTGTAGACCAACAAATAAATAGCTCCTTGAAAATCTAAATCTATGAACGCATCACACAGGGAACACCATTCAGCGTCCATCCATTCGTCAGACGTTTCCCAATGTCCATGATACACACCAGACTCCTTGTCTTTAACTGTGCTTGATATTAATTTCTTTGTAGTATACATTCATAGAATTTTGCTTAAAAGACCATAAATCACTGGATGATTCCTCATCTTTCCTCCCTATCCCATCCTCCCTCCTTCACTCTGTAACTCCCTCTTTCCTTCCCTTCCTTCCTTCTCCCAAACTGTCACACACCATGAACATTTCTCTTTAGGTCTGTAACTTTATTTAACATTCAGCAGTGAGTTTTCATCCACATTGTCTAGATTTTTCTTTTAACATGTTAACAAGGACAAAATATAAAACTCCTATGGCGAATCCGCATCCTCCTTGTGGTTTCACGACATGTGTGCTTGGATGTCCTATGAAACTTTCCTTATTCCTTTGATCCAAATGCTCTGCTGAGTTTGGCATCAAGGTGCACATCTGGGGTCTCCATTTGTCCCGCTGAAAGTTTCTGGATTTCTCTGAGTCTCTGGGGGGTGAACTTCTTGAAGCCTACTCTGTGGGTGCTCTGCAGCTTTGGGGTGGTGCCTTCTCAGAACAGCCTTTCTACCACTCATCTCTCTTCTTTGCCAGAACCACGTCTGCCGGAGAGGAAGGCACGTGAGCTTGTGGGAGAAAGGGCAAGTGGCAGATCAGGAAGAGCCCTACGCGTCCTTTTAGCTTCACTACACCTCCCACTCTCCCCTTTCTGCCCGCACAGGCGGCACCACCCCCCACTTAGATAATACATCTAACTAATATATACCCACAAACTTACCTCCTTATGCTCCTAACCTTCTACAGAGACATGCCTTAGCGTTCCTTGCCATGTGTGCCTCTAAACACATGGGCACGGATGACTCGGCCAGAAGTATGTCTTCTGAGGGAGACAATACAGAAGTATCGAGACGAAGGGGGGGGGCTTGCACAAAGGGCACAGTACTATATCTATACAGCGAACTGTATCTTGTGTGTAGGCTCACGAGAAGCAGAAAACTGCAGGGACCACTGGATCAGAGTCAGCTTAAAACCTGGGTTTGTTTGTGAGGTTCTGAAGGGAACATCTTACCCTCAGAGGGCAGAGAAGAGGAGAGGGACACTCCCTGAGCTGAACTCCTTGACCCAAGGAGTACCCAGGTACTGGCCAAGGGGGAAGCCAGAGAAGCAGAGGCAGTGTTTAACTTCGCAAAGGCCTTGACGATATCTGCAGGCACGAGCATGCAAATGTTGTTCGCTGTGAGAAATGTGCTTCCAGAGCAGATGTCTCCACCGTCTATCTACTTGACTGGTTCACAATGAAGCAATTCCTTCCTTGGCATCCCAGGGGTGCTGGGCACCAGGGACTGAGACTCAGCATCCAAGCTAAAGGAGCGACGAACATCCTCCTGTCAGCTGGTGAAACAGCTTTATGTCCTGAGGGTGACAGGATGTGAACTTACAAGTTATACAGAACACCAGCCAACTCCCTCCTTGCGGGTTGAATGAAAAAAGAAAGAAAGAAAAGAAAAAGAAAAAAAAATAAAAGGAGAACCTGATTCTTCATAGGTATGGTGGAAGAGAAGGTTTATTGTAGATCTGAGGGAGAGCGTATCCGTAGGCAGAGACGTCCGAGGGAGTCCAGAGTGAACATGGCCAGGCTGAGCTGGGCCATGTGAGGGCAGGGCAAAATGGCTGGGTTATGTAGGGAAGAACAGCTGGGGGAAGGGTAGCCCAGCCCCTAGTTCAGGGTAGGGATGGGGGATGCCAGCCAGGAGGACCCAACCGGTAGGGACTGAGGGACACAGGGAGAACCTGGTGGCCAGCATCAGCTTTGATATGTTAATAGGCACCTCAGTAAGCTGGGTTTGAGACCTAACCCAGGGCACCAAGAAGGTGCCAAGCAGGTGTCAGTGGGCCTGTGGGTAGAAGCTGTCACCTTGATGAACCCAGAACTCAAGCTTATGGTGAATGGTAGGATAGAGACTAGAGAGAGCGCGCAGGAACCACAAACCTTGACAAGCAGATGGAGTTCGGGAGGCAAAAGGAGGCTGCTTTCTTTTAGCTGCTTCTCATTTCTCTGTGTCTGCAGACCACTCTCTCCAGGATGACATCTATATTTGTCTGCCCTCGTAGCAGAAGGAGAACCTAAAGTCAAGAAGGCTCCCCAGTCCTGAGCATCATTTGGAAGAAAAAAAGTGTAAGCAAGAAACCTCAGCCAGACTTTCACTGCTGTCTGCATGAGCTCCTCACTGATTCGGAACTCACCAGAGGCCCATGAGAAACGTCCCTATTGTGGTTTATTGATGCAAAGCAACGTCATTTAAAAAAAAAAAAAAGCCACCACATCTGGACTATCTAGACAGCAGCATATAGAACAGTGGAGAGAAAACAAGACACTAGCACTGCTATTCCAATTACAACAGCTGCCCACTGGTATCAGCCACAAGCCTCTCGGCCTCACCAAGAGCCCCACAGGGTGTCTTCATTTGTAGAATGAAGGTATCAACATCTTCTCATTTAACTCACCTGATCAATGACGTTCCCACACAGTGAAGACCACATAAAGCATTTTTTGGAAATAGGACATTACATAAAAATGAGATATCCCTGCATTAAGTGCCTGATCACCCATCACTCAGAGGATCAAGCTGTCCACAGGAGAGGAGAGGTGAGGGTGTGTCAGTCCTGAAAAGCATCGAACAGTAGACAAGAACCCAGGTGAACACAGCGCGCAGAACAGTCTCGTGAGTGAGCAGAGAAAAGCCATTACTGCCTTCACCTCAGAGGGTGTCTGGGAAGGGAGTTTGGGTCTCCCCTTTTACTGAGTGGCCTTCAGGTGTTCTCTGCTGGCTCCCCCACTCCCACCTGCCCTTGAGATGAAAGACAATTATCTACAAGAGGCTCCTGGCTTCCTCTCCTTATACATCTTACTTTGGGTTTTACCTCTAGACACTCACTCAGTGTTGTGAAAGGTTTTCTACAATTAAAAAAAAAAAAAGAAGTAAGCAGTTAGTTCAATCACTTCCAATGTACTATACAACAGGACAGGGTTTAAATGATAGACAAATAAGAGTATGCTCTCACCCTTTCTCTACATAATTCAAATGTAGACAACTGCCCCCTGAGGTGCTCCCTGGGTGCTTTCTCACCCAGAAAGGAGCCGGCAGATCACAGAGTTCAGGGCCAGCCTGAGCTACTTAGTGAGAACTACTCAAAAGCAAAAGGAGTCTAGATGGACGCCTATCTGTTTTTCAGTCAGCCAAAAACGGTAACATCATTCTTACTCCCAAAAGCAAAGAAAGTTAACGTTTGGGGTAGCACATTTGCTATTAGTACAATTTCTTAGTGTTCTGAAACACTAAGACAGTTCAAGGACTCGCATTAGACCTGGAGTTCCAGCTCTCGAGGTGGCCAACACTTTCCCAGAGGGGAATTTACAGAATCCTCTCCATGTCTCTGGGGAGTATGGAACCGTGCCTTGAACAATATAGAGCATCGGGCTTCCAAGTGTCAAAAGGCTCCTGGAGAGACCAGCACGCTCACCTGGGTCTCCATCTCTGTTCCCATTGTTTCAGGACTCTGCTAGGGTTGGCTGAGGGAGGCTTGGTGCTGAGCCTCAGCTGCCTGGTAGGAAGCACTGGAAACAGTTCTAGTCCCCATCTCCAATTTCCATTGCCCCAGGCAGAAGTATATTCTGTGTAGTCACCAAGAAGGTGGGACAGGAAATAGAATGGGAAGACATTGCACTCAGTCCCTGGCACTCCCTGCGGCCAAGTTGAGCTGGCAGTCGGTTTTCCTGTCTCCAAATCCACCACACTTTCAATTTCTCCTTTGGAGGGCAGAAGTTTGAATGCATTACTATGAGGTAAAATTAATCTCAGAAATCTTCCCATAGTTTTCATAGCAGACCCGTGATGCCTACAGTATGGGGGTCTAAGGAAGAACATAGAGAAAATAAAATTTGGGGGACAAGAACATCCTTGTACCTCCTCCAGTAAAGATTTTAAGTTTTCTGAAGTCTAAATCAATCAAGGAGAAAGATCTGGATAGAAAACGAGAGAAGGGGGAAGTAAGGAAGAGAGGAGAGGGGAGGGGAGGGAGAGCTCAGTTATTTATTGATGGAAATGCCCCTTGAATCATCTCCCTGTGTGCTGGGTCACCTCCTGAAAAGACTACCTGCCAAGAGAAATCACCCTACTTGCAGAGGGCCGGGGTGCCACGCATGCTAACATCCGCACGCTGGTGTCCTGAATGCTCTTGTGGGAGCAACAGGAAGTCCCACCCTGGCTCTGTATCTCCTAGACAGACTGATGGCAGAGCTTCTGAGACTACTAAGCTATTAAGACACTGGCCTGGGATTGAAGGTGTCAGCGGTACAGACCCACATGGAGGGCGAGCCAAAGCAGCCTGTAAACGGTGTCCTTAGGTCTTGCACCTGGTCTTGCACTGTGAGGGTCCTTAGCAAGAAGATATATGAAGAGGCAAATGCAGAATGCAGCAGGTAAGAATGTGAGATTTGTTTGGTGTTGGGAGCCAAGCACTGGCAGTGTATCTCAGGCAAGTAGCTCAACCATCTTAGGGTCAGTCTTAGGGTCCCTAAGCTACAAAGAGTTGCAGTGATAATAACACCTCCTTCCAAGGGTCATAGCGAGGATTAAACTGTGCTCAGCATGGCAGCTGGTACGCTGTAAATGCTCCATAAATGTTAGCTGTTGCTATTAATACTCAGCAGGCTTCTGCGGCACTGCTCTGGCAAGGCTGCTGTGTTGTGCTTTGCAGAAAAGTCAAAGACAGCCTCCTTTTAACTCTGTCCTTCAGCACCCTGGCCAGAGCCCACCAGAGTCCCTGTCAGGTTGTTTGACCACACATGATAGAACGGGATCAGAGGACATCCTGCCTGCACTGCGGTGTTTGGCCCCTATGACCAACCCGTGGGTCTGTTTGTCTCTCTAGGGTACCGGGAGCTCAGAACTTCAATTGCCTATAAATGGCAACACATCAAGAATCAAAACCAACATACTTTCTGCCACTGGATATTCCAGGAAAAGAGAAATCGTTTGATGGCCAAGGGGAGCCCTGGATTCTAACCTCTGTTCTAGCCAAGTCCCACGGTGGGTTGAGACTCATCTGCTGAATGGAGCAGAGATAAGATATAAGGCAAGAAGTGTGATGAAGGATGTCATGACCCAAGTCTCTTCCCTCTCTTCTCCCAGAGGGAACCTGGGGTAGAAAACATTGATTTAGCATCAAAATGCTGGTTTAATGAAGGCTCGTGGAGACAGCTGGAGAAGCTGCGACTCCACAGGCCTCTGATAGAAAGAGGAGCCAGCAAAATGCCTCCTGGGTACTTTTTCAAGTTGCTTTCTTGATGCTTCCAGAGTAGTCAAGCAATTACTGCTTTGCAAAGCCCAGGAAAAGCTGGAGAGGAGGAAATGCGAGAAAACAAGACTCTGTAGAAAAACAGTGACAAGATGAGCAGAGAAGCAGGAAGGCTACAGGGGGAATGAAATGGGAGGGACATGGTATCCAGGCGAGGAAGCAGGCCTCATAGAAACCAGGTGTCTTCCAAGGTCACAGCCAAGTAGAGACAGACACTTGAAGCGACAGAGCTCCTAACAGTCTGGTGCTCAGGATTTATGTGCACTGGGAGCCTGTACCTCAGTTTCCCCATCTGTGAAAGAAGATTAAGAAGATAGTAACTGTGCCAGCTTTGACTTTATAGTTACTATAAGAATTGTATATAAAATTATATATAAAAATCCCTGTGAGGATTTTATTGTGATCTGTGGTCTAGTTCTTCCTTCCTTCCTTCCTTCCTTCCTTCCTTCCTTCCTTCCTTCCTTCTTTTCTTTCTTCCTTCCTTTCTTTTTTAAAATTATCAATTTTTATTTTGTGTATGAGCACTTTTCCTGCAAGGACACATGTGTACCATGAGTGCCTGTCGTCTGTGGAGGACAGAAGAGGGTGCTGGATCCCCTTGAACAGTAGTTATAAAGAGTGGTTCTGAGCTGGTATGGACGCTGGGAACGAAATCCAGGTCCTCTGTGAGAGCAACAGGTACATTTAACTGCTGAGCCTTCTTTGCAGCCCCAATGGCTACTCCTACGACCACACTGGATCCACAGATGAAATACTGCCTAGTCTCCTGGTTCACCTACCCAGTCTTGTTCCTTCTTCCATAGGCTGATGTCAGAGAGGAATGGTGGAGATGCTGTCTCTCAGAATGGTGAAGCCTGTGGATGAGTCAAAGGTAAAGACTTTGTTTCCTGAGAAGTGGGGTTAATGCCTCCTATGGTCAGAAAACAGCCCTGACTACCACCATAAGACAGGTGTGTCCCTTGCCAAAGAGAAGGGGAGACCAGCCATGCAGTACACACACCAAGGATGCTCTATAAAGGAGACAGCAGTCAAGGTGAAGAACAGGCTGGAGGCTGAGGCAGACCCTGGGTAGCCAAAAGGAGTCATAGAATGACATTTCCACAGAGGACCAGCAGTGAGGAGGAAGCTGCAGATAGAGACCAGAGAAACAAGAATTACTACCAGGAAGGAGCCAAAGAAAAGTCCAGATAATGATGGGCTCAACACAGGATTCCAGGAAGATGATCTCAAAGACATTTAGGCAGCTGATATGGGACCATGGCATTTTAGAGTTACTTCATTGAAACACTTATCGCTACAAGTTTTCTAGATATCTTCTGAGAAGCCTGCTTTGGGATCCATCAAATAGCTTAACTTAAATACTGAATGGGGATGGAGGGTGACAGAGGGCATTCATGCAGGACCTAAGACACTTGTGGCTCTGGGAACATTCAGGTTTGAGGGTCAGGCCTTCATGGATGATTCATTTTCAATCTTCAACCCAAGGAACTGCTCTATCAAGGGGTCAAAGAAACCCTCTTCTGCTTTAGTGACATTGCCTGGTCATCTGGCAGGAACTAGGCTGGTCCCTGTCATCTATAATGCAGGGCCAGCTTTGGGACATGGGAGGAGTTTCCTTCCTGAATTTACAGGATCACGTCTCTGTGCCTGTGTCTGCATACCAAAAAAATCCCCAGTGTCCTCAAGGATCAGCAACTGATTTTTGCTGACTGGTGAGTGAGTTTCAGGTCTTGTCCTGAACCTGATTAATTACGGGTGGATAGTTGGGTCAGAATATACCATAATCATCGGAGACTTTTAGTGTATGAAAATAGATATCTTCAAATGAGCCGGAAACAATTAGGCCCAGGAAGATAAATGCATGCAGTTTGTCCTATAAAAGACTCAACACAAAGCTTCTCTGGGCTTCTGCCTCCTACCCTTCATTCCCCCTGTTTTCTTTATACTTTCTAGGTGTTTGCCTCCATCACCCATCATCAGGAGGGACACAGATTCCCAAGGGCACATTTCAAGTTCTTTTTTTTTTCCCTGATCTTGGCTATATACTTCCAAACTTCACACAAAACACATGCAAGGGGCCAGCAACACGCGCACACCTCCCACCATGGGGCATATCTAGCCCTATCTTCCAAAGCTGTGTTGACCACATGCCCCTTGGGAGGCTGCTATTCTTCTGAGCCTCCTCCTTCCTTTGCAAACCCTAAAGCACAAACTTCCTGCCAACTGACTCCTCCTACTTCCCAGGCCCCGGTATTCCATGAGCTTCCACACCTTGACAATTCTACCCTCAGAAAGTGGTTTGCCTCTGTCCTCTCCGTGCCGGTCACCACTGCCCTAGTTATGGACTTGCTCCATCCTAGCTGAATCATTGCAAAAGTCTCCTAGTTCACTTGCCAGATTAATTCACTCCCCTTCCTTGCCTGGCCCTTCCCAGTTTCTGTTTGCAGATTAATCATCCAAAGGTTCATGTTTGATTATACACAGCTTCAAGTGGGAACAAAAGACCTTCTCTCCCCCTTTCTCCCCCCACCCCCGCCAGCCATTGTCTCTAAAATGTTAATTCCTTTGCTCACCAAAGGGGAGGGAGGGGGCGTAGAAGAGTCTTTCCTCATCAGCCAACTCCAAGTGATTAGTGGGTGTGTAGGGAACAGGCTGGGAAGGGACCTTAGGGCCAGGAGCCATTGTTGGCATCTTTCCTGAGCACCGGAAGAGGGTGGTAGGATGCCTAGGTCTCCAGGGGCCTCAGGCGTCTAGGGCTGCCATCAACATCTCTTTAACCTCAGAGCTCTCCAGTCTCATAAGCCTTCCCAAACCTGCCTTATAATTGCCTATCCTGCTCATGGTTTGTGCTATCTACCCTCCCCAGAGCCACTTTCTCACGGCCCTAATGAAACTCCATGAGCTCCCTAAACAGCTCCTTACTTTTTTGAAAGCTAGTATCCCCCTTCAGCTCCATCTTAGCGTTCTTCTTGGTCTCCCATCTCCTTCCTCATAAACAGCAAAGTCACAGAAGCCGACTGAGCCGTCTAGTGTTCCGTGCAAGGTAGACAAACATTTGCCAAGTGAATGGATATTCAATTGTGATATGTGTCACTAATGAGGACACTCTCCATCAGTTATTTTTCAATTAGGTCAATAATGCAGGTATCACAACAGAAACATTGGATAATGATTAGCAATCACAGCCACAATGGAATTGCAAGCTGAGTTCCCATTTACCTGCCCTTCCCTTTATTCTGAAACCCTGGGAACCTCATTACTGAGCATTCCAGCTCCTTCTCTTGCTGGGCTCCCTAAAAGCACATGTGTGCAGGATAATTGAAGCTCTCCAGGGCCTGCACTCCACTGAGGCAGGCAGGAAGGCCTTGGAGAGTTGTCTTGGCAGCACAATGCCGTTTGGGGGATTTATACTGATTTCACTGCAGATGGTATGCTGTTTCAGCCGGCCTCCTACAAGTTCATGATTATTGCTCTTCTCTGCTTTCCCAAGACTCAAAAATTAGTTGACTCACAGCGCCCCCAAATTAGAAGGAAAAAAATAAGCACTTAGCCCAAGTAAATATACTAGCAAGCTGGTGAGAGATTCTGATCCTTGAATATTGATTTAAAAAGGTGTCACCTTTGGGTGTCACCTATATATGATTTGGAGCAGGGATAGCCCAGTCATTCCCATAGCTAATTGAGCATCAAAGACCACTGGAGACTTTTGTTTGGGCTTTTGGGTTTGTTATTGTGTTTGTTTCTCTTTTAGAATTATATGTTTATTCCTAGGTCCTAGCCTATGAGAATTTGATTTAGTTAGTTTCAGATGGAGCCTTGAAACACATTTTTTTAAAAAGCCCATTCTGGCAATTCTAGTTTGGTGGCATTTGGGGGAGCCACTGGGAGAGAAGGAATGTAGAATGGAAAACCAGGCCCTGTCAAGGACTAAGGGAGCCCTGTACCTGATGCCTGGCCTTGGAGTCTGTGTGGACATGAGGGCCCTGAAGGTCTAGGACAGGATCCTTCAAAAGGAAGCTTTCCAATGCCTGGAACACCATCAGGAGAGATTGCTAAATGGGCAGATTCTTAGCCCGCTAACCCTTAAATAGGAGGCTTAGGGGACCAAAGACTCTACTTGTCTAACAGTCCCTACTTTTGAAACTGACAGAGGGGCCCCTGATGACCACTTAGGGGAAACCCTGCCTTTATAGACTATAACCCAAGTTCAATTTAGAGGCAGCCTATATCAGAGGTATGAGCCTATACTGATGGTCCCAAGAGTCCCCTAATATTACTTCAGTACACAGGACAGACAGACAGCCATGACCAATAGACATGGTCATGTGATATCCTGGCTCCTTGACACCGAGGAGCACAGAGCAGGCTTGATGTAAACATGTAAGAGCTCCCCTGCCAACAGGGCAGAGAACTCAGCAGCAACAGTTTCTCTCACCCTCCTGTCAGCAATTACAGGAGGTAACAACAATCCAGTGGGGGATAAAGAGTCACAGGTCCTCCCTCCCCAGATCCCACAGTGGTGCTCCCACTGTGACGTGGCCTCCCCTCTTCACTGGCTCCCAAAGTAGTCCCTTCTTCCTCTGACTCCCCGAGAATGACGTGTCTTCTTAGCATCTTCTCAATGCCTTTAACGGTGTGCTCAGCCAGCTAGTCAGCCGAGGCTCTACTTTAGGCAAAAGTAAAAATGCCTCCTCATCCCCTAGGCTTGCTCTGCCAGCAGCACTGAATCTTCAGTATCCATAATCAGGAAGTGAATATGATGAAGGTTCTCTTGTCATAGCCACACTTCTCCTCCCCAGTTGGTGTCCTGTGTGTGTGTGTGTGTGTGTGTGTGTGTGTGTGTGTGTGTGTTTAACACTATTATAAACCATCCCCAAGAATGTCCAACCAATAATTAGCCCAACCTGAAACCCACCTCACGGACACTATTAACGATGCTCTGCTGTACTTGCAGACAAGAGCCTAACTTCACTGATGTCTGGGAGTCTCTAGCCAGCATCAGATTGAGACAGACACTGGGACTTGCAGCCAAGCGTGGGGCGGAACTCTGGGGGTCCTGTGGAAATGTTGGGAGAAAGATGGAAGGACCTGGAGGGGACAAGAACCTCACAAGAAGACCAACAGAAACAGTAACCCAGTCCCATGGTGGCTTTCAGAGACTGAGACATCAACTAAGGAGCAGGCATGGTCTGGACCTAGGACCCCTGCACACATGTGGCCGATGGGTGGCTTGGTCTTCATATGGGGTGCCTGGAGAGTGGAGAGGGATGCTGTTTCTAACATGGACTCTATCGCCTGCTTTGGATCACTTCCTCCTGGCAGAGATGCCTTACCTGGACTCAGGGTATGAGAATATGCTCAGTCCTGATGTGACTTGATGTGCTGGGTAGGGTTAAATGGGGGTGAAGGGGGGCTCCACTTTTCTGGGGTAAAGGGAAAGGAGAAGGGGGAAGGAGGGGAAGAGAGGACAGGGAAGAGAGGAGGGAGCAGGCACCCTTGGGTTGTAAAGTAAATAAACTGAAAGAATAAAAAAATAAAATAAAAAACAAACCATCCCCAAACAGTGACTTACAAGAGTACAATTGTTGGGTACATGTCTGTCTTAGAGTTTCTTTTGCTGTGAGTAGATACAGTGACCATGGAAACTCCTACAAACATTTAATTCGAGGTTGGCTCACAGTTCTAAAGGCTTAGTCCGTTATCATCATGCTGGGGACATGGGTGCTGGAGAAGGAACTGAAAGAGCTACACCTTTACACTCAGACAGCAGTTAAAAGACTGTTCAACACTGGATGTCGCTTGAGCATAGGAGACCTCAAAGCCCAACCCCACAGTGACACATTTTCTCCAACAAGGCCACACCTGCTCCAACTGGGCCACACCTCCTAAGAGTGCCACTCCCCATGGGCCAAGCATGAGTCTACGGGAGCCATTCCTATTCAAACCACCACAATGTCCATGGGTCCCCTGGGCCAACTGTTCTCACCTGGGCTCCCTGCTGTCTCTTCAGTCAGCAGAGGCTGCGTAGTGGGCTGAGCTTATGACTGCAGACCAGGGAAGGTTGGATCCTTCTTAGGGGGCCTTCGTTCTTCCAACGGAGCGAGGCATCCTGCTGGGTCCTGAACTGCTTCATTTTTGTAGGCCTAGACTCCAAACTGCATGTCATCATTCCTGCCATTGTTATTGATCAAAAGACCACCTGACATTCAAGGTCGGAACTGCATCGAAGAAGGAGGAAACTGCAAAGACGATATAAAAATAAAAGTCAATCCAGGGAGGAGAATCGATGCCACTTTAGCCAACAGTGGACCACAATGTGAAAAGATCTAGAAATGTGAAATACTTTTCCCTAAAAGTCATGGGCTCCTCTTATAGCCTATTGCTCTTCTTTAATGTCTGGTGGGGTAGTGAATAAATGAATGACTGTTAGCCCCTCAGACCTAACCCCTGCATAGCTCAGGACTGACTTTCACTGAAGCTGCCCAGTTTCCCATCACAGATTCCCACTGCCGTTTCAGATGCCTTAACGCAGGGCATCCCCGAGACCAGGGAACTGAGGTCAGCTGAAATGTGGTCCAGGAATTGTAATCCAGCACCAAGAAGATGTGAACGGAACCACACACAGCTCAACGGCGTAACAGAACTGCTCCGGAAGTTGCTGAGCCCGGAGAAAAAACACACAGCGATGTCCTTTCTTAAAAATAACTGATGCCAGCAAGTCCAACAAGGGAATCAGGATGTAAATATGAACTGTACTTGGAAATACGATGCTCAAAGCAGCAAGAGAGAAACTGGGTGATACTGGCCTTGCCAGTACGTCTGGAGACAGCCCCGCCCCCTCCTCCTTCCCCTGCACAGGACTCCTCATGCTCTCAAATCTGCCCTCTCCTGTGTCTGATGTCTGATGTCTGATGTCCTCTAGCTCAGTTTAGAGCTTGGAATGTTCTGGGTTTGCAGTGGAGACGGAGGAGGTACAAGACGCCTCCATCTGAAAGAAACGATGGCAGGCCTCCGGGACCTTGCAGCCAGCCACCAGAACCTGTACCTGAAAGCTCCCTCTTCTCCCTGCTGACTTGCTCCCCTAGGCGTCCTCCGCTCTCACCCTATCGTCCTGAAAACTGACAGCAGGTCCTGGTCTCTTCTCTGTCGAGTGCTTCAGGAGCGCTGCAGAGCTTTGCTGGCTTGTGCCCAGCTCTGAGCCTGGCAGCTTATTATTATTTTTCCCATCTGAAAGGCCAGCAGAGGGAGCAGCAGAGCCCCCGGCCTTGTTTAGATTCTTCTCATCAGTCTCCAGGCATACATTGACACACCATCCCCTCATCCCCCCCACATGACTGTGATCAATTTATTCATTTCAGATACAAGACTGGAGCTCGGGAGAAAAAAAAAAAAGCCCAAATACTAAATAATTAACTCGAGGACATCTTCCAAGAAAAATACAAGAATTCAAAAGAATAATCTTCCACTTGAACGATTTGGGCCTCTATTAATTATAACTTCTTATTCGCTGTGATTAATGATTGCTAGGATGACATTTAGAAAAGAAAGTTGGAGAAGGATAATAAAGGGAAGCCTGTCCTCGTGATGAGACCCAGCTATCTTCCCCAGGGAGTGACGGAACCTCATGGCAGGGCCCTTAGAAATCCAGTCCTAGCAGAGATGGGGCGGACTCACATGGTTCTCCAGGGAGAAGGGGGGTCAGGACCTAAATCGTCCTGTCCCTCCCTGCTTTCAGATATGATTGGCAGTTCTGATAGTGGTGTCGACAGCAAGAGTAACAAATACAGGATTTGGAGGGAAGATTTAGTCATTTTCTAAATGAATTATTGCTATTAGCTTAGCAGCTTACTGTGAAGCTCAACAGTTTTATACTGGGAGTATCCATCACCCCCTCATACACCGGGAGAGAGAGAGATAGAGATAGAGAAAGAGAGAGAGAGAGAGAGAGAGAGAGAGAGAGAGAGAGAGCACCCAGGGGCCAGTGACTATCAAGATGCCACCTGCAGAGAGTTAAGGACAGACAACAAACCTGGCAAACCTGGGGACCTCATATGGAACAGAAGCAGTGGGGCACATATTTCTTCCACAGTAACCCTAAGGACAGTGTGACTGGGTCCTGGTCCCAGGAAATCATGCTTTTCTCATATTTGCCAAAGTTCCCAAGACAGAGGGAGCAGGGACCGAGCTCTGGATCCATCATGATGTATTGTCACGGGAAGCGGGGAGTTCAAAGTCGTTGTTAGAGCAGTAACAAGTGCTGCAGTTATCTCTGGGTGTGCTATTTAGTGGGTCCCAGATCTGAATGTAACATATGCATCCTCATTCGTGGCAACACAGACCATGCCCGGGGTTCACATTATTCAGCATCCTGCCCTACACATCGAGTGAAAACCTACTACTCTCGCCCTCTGCCAGCTTCCCTCCTGCCCCTCCCCCTCCCCGCCTGCCTACTTGGGTGGGCCTCAGCCAGATCTGGGCAGAGGTGGCCGAAGAGTAACTGACCCAACAGATTTATGGGACACATTTCAGTTCTCCGGCTTCTCTCTCCAGTCCTTCCTCAGTGCCCCTCCCAGCAGGCTGTCAGCGAATACTGAGTGATTTATTGGCCTGTTTTTCTCTTTCCATCCTGAAAATGTAAGTCAAGCCCTTCCCCCACCCTGCCGAAGACTAGCCTGGGAGCAGCATCTTCTGAGCTGCATCTGTTAGTCTCAGCCCCAAGGCCTGAGCTGGGTGCTCCTATCCCAGGGAGGAACGTTCTGCCAGCCTTGCTGGTTTAACTGTGCGTCCCCAGGGCACACCAGTGAGCCTTCCACGAGGTCATACCTGCAGTAGATGCCAGCTCATCATCTCTAAGTCCCTGGGCCGCATTCTGTACCCTAGACCCTTTACTGCCGGTTGTTCTCAACCTGTGGGTCGTGACCCCTGTTGGTGTTCGAACAACCCCTTTCACGGGTGTTGGCTGAGACCGTCAGAAAACAAAAATATAACAATAGCAAAATTATAGTTATGAAGCAGCAATGAAAATAATCTCATGGTTGGCGGTCACCACAACAGGAGGGACTGTATTAAAGGGTCAGAGAGTTAGGTAGGTTGAGCCACTGCTTTTCAGGAAGATGGATTCTGAAGGCAGCATCATACCACCAAGACCTGCCCTCCCCCACCCCCTCTGTCCTTTCCTGCTTAAAGCCAAGGCTAAGCTTCCTCCTCATCCAAGTTTGAGAGGACCGTGGGAAATCAAAAGTGTCTTAAATCAGTATTTTGAGAACAGGACCAAATTCAGGAATGGAAGCAGCCAGCCAGCTCTAGTCTATTAAGGGCCGACTTGCTTGGTTTGGCTCTATAAGTAAACAGTTTTCTCAGCTGAGATGGATTTATGGCCTTGCCAAGGACTTCCACAGCTAACTAGACCTGCCTCTGAATCCCCTTTTGTTTTAGGGTCCTGTGAGTGGCAGGCCCCTTGCAAAGGGGGTAGGAGGGGAGCGAGATTATCTCCGCCATTTCCCCAAACCACAGTCTTTTCAGAACCTTTCCCTATAACCCACTTCTCAGCCTAGAATTTCTTGCCAACCCATTTTCTGTAGTAAAGAGAGAGAGAGAGCTAGTCCAAAATGATCCCTGGCTCCCCAAAGGTGCTTCCCAAACACTCCCAATGCTGCCGTCCCAGGGCAGAAAGTGACAGAACAAAATTCCCGTAATTAGAGTTCCCAGAATAAATGAACACACTCCAGTAAGCAGCGCGCGCTTGGCTCAGCAGCATTCATTAGCAGCCCTGTTTTTCACTCCTGACCGGTCTGAGGCAGTAAATCCCAGGTGACACCTGGGAGCAGCCACACACCTGTACCCTGTAAAGAGGACCCTGGCAAAGTGTCCACGGTCATCCCTCCTTCCTTCCCTCCCTCTCATCATGGCCAAGCCAAAGCAGAGAGGAGCCCAGTCGAGTAAACAGAGAAGAGAAACAGCCTGCGGGAGGGTTTCACGTGTGTTCAGTACACATAAGGTGTTAGCTGGGGCTGTTCTGTTGTCCCCTTCTCTAGTCCAGCCCTGTATGGTCCAGCAGGCAGGCTGCCTACGTCCATTCCTTCTAGGACATCACAACCTATGCAGTTGTTGAGTTGGGCATTGCCTTGGTGTTTGCACAGGAGCGAGACAGACACCTGAATCCAGCATTGCCAGATGGGACCGTAAGACTTCCTGCTGGAGAGGGTTCCTGAAATCCCCTCCTGTCACATCTGCTTCCTCATCTGCATTTCCCATTCCTGTGCCCCACACTCCATCTATTACAGCCATAGCACTCCATCTTCTGTGTCATCCTTTTTTTTTTTTTTCCACCAAATATAGAAAGGGATGGATCTTCCAGATCCCCGGTTACAATCCTCTGCATGCAGTTTGAATGTAGCTCAGTGTGCAGGTCACCAAGAGTAGTGTCTGAACCTAAATCAGTTATCTTGGAGGTGACATGAATGTGTGTGTGTGTGTGTGTTGCTAGTGATGACGATGGGTGGGGGTGTCTTTCTGCATTTTGAAAATTAGGACGCAAGCCTGAAACCCACCTCGGGAGGTGGGGCAGGCAGTGGCAGGAGATATCTATCACATGAACAGAATGCCACCTGAGAACCAAATTAATTCTGCAAGGCAAGGCAGCGGGTCAGAGGAAAACAGGATTCTGAGGATGCTGTCTGAGTCCAGGGGAGTCTGAGGGAAAGCATCTTCCAAACATGCTGTTCTGGGAGCTGACACATGGCTTTGGTGCTAAGGCTAATTAAATATAAAATTTCTGCACTTGTAACCATTGCCTCGATAAGGCATCTTCTCACCTAAACCCTGGGGTCATTTCTGTTATTTGAGGTTCTCAGAGTCACAAGTTACGGCACTGGTTAATTTATACCAGCAACGAAAGAAAATCCTAAACTGCTGGAAAGGATGTGAGTACAAGTGGCCCCCAGGAGCATCAGGACATCCTTAGTCCTACATCCCTGCATCTGTCTCTGGTGAGCTGCTCTCAGCCTTCCATCCTGCCAGGATGCTTCCTTGACTGCTAGAGTCCTTTCCCCTCACAGCCCACAAAGGGCACTTCAGAAAAAGGCTGTTTGCCAATCTGTGTCTATTTATCTCTGAACTACTATCGGGACTGGATTTAAGAGGCTGTGATCCAGTGGCTGTGGTCATCTCTTCTAGGCCACAGGTCCATCGCTTAGGCAGGGAAGAGGTCTAGCACTAGAAGGTGAGGGCAAAGAGAAGGCAATGAAGCAGTGACCACCCAGCTCTCCTGCGGAAGAGCAGGAGTGAAGCCCATCCTTTGAGGTCATGAGCCTAGTCATTTCATTCACCTGGCAGGAAAGCACGCCATGTCTGAGTGCTAAAATAGTGTTTGCTTTCCTTAAAACTGTAAATGTTTTTATATGAAGCTGAATTTCCACTCCTCTGTTATTTGACAGTTTCCTTTGAAAAAGCTGTGCGAAAAGAACAGAGCCTACAGGAAACTCTGTCCTGCTGAGCCACACAATGGTGCAGCAAATGCAGCCAGCCCCTTCTCCAAGACCTGGGTCTCGCTGGTCAACCTCCAGGATGGCTGTGTGGTGGTCTGCATGTGTGCACACATCCGTGCGAGTTGAGTAGATGCGCCTAGACAGTGAGAGGTGTGGAGGAAAAGTGAAGGCTCAAGTGGGGAGGAGAAAGCCAACTTATCACTGACTGGAAAGAGCTGAGAGCAGGAGGAAGGCTCCCACCAGCCAACATGTGAATGAACAAGAAATAGGATCTAGACTTCACCAACTCACCACAGCCTGTTTGCTATACTCAACTAAGTACTCCAGGGCACTTAGCCAAGGTTACCCAAGAGTCTCCAGACTGGAAGGCATGGGTGTGCTCACCAGTAATTTACATATTATCATAAGAACAGATAGACCCAGAAAAGTGAAAGTCTGTCATCTTCTATCAAGAAAACAGATATTACAATAGATAAGGACTGAGGTACACATACTCACAGAGACAGCAACACAGACCTACTCTCAAATTATTCATAATTAATACTTGATTTAGTAAATTAGTCTATTAACAGTGCAAAAATAAAATTTTAATTCCTCAAGTAATTTGCAATAATATTTAATAAGCGACAGTATTTTAAGTAGCAATTTACTCTTTTGATGAATCGTTTGTTAATTAAATGAATAGCCCTTCTACCTCTAAGAGACTATATCTTTTTGTAATTAAAACATTTCAATTAGTTTTAAGCAATTTTATGTGCTTCAAATCTACTAAAACTAATTTAACAACCAAACTTTGAACATTACCATTCAAATCACAAACTATATTAAAGGCTTTTCTTAACAACAAGAAGCCTTTGTATTAGGCAGTTATTCCTGTTGGTGTGGAAAACACTTTAACTGACCTTGATAATAGGTGCTGACATCAAGAATTAGACCAGTTCATTCAGACAAAGGACATAGTATGGCAATCTGTATACACCAGGGATGTAGCAATAATTAACAGAAGACAAGAGAGGAAGGTGGACAGGAGGCAGGGAGGGGAGGAGAGCCATTCTCTGGTTATGGAGGACATTGGCTCTGGGTCTCTCTCTGGATACCCAAATCTGTGGATGCCAAGTCTGTGATATAAAATGTCGAGGTATTTGCTCCACACAGCTTCCTGTGTATTTTCAGTCATCACTAGATTACTTATAATACTTACCATAAGGTAAACCTTTATTGCATTGTTTAAGTAATAATGACAGAGGGAACCTATTCATATTCAACACAGGCGAAATTTCTTTTTTTTTTTTTATATTTTCAGTTCATGGTTGGTTGTATCCATGGATGCAAACAAAGCCTTCAAATATGGAGGGTCCACTGTTCACTGATGTACTTGAATGAAGAATGTATTTTGGTTTGGCACTTCTGATGCTCATTTTCTGTAGGCCATATGAAGAAACTAATTAGAAATAGGGTTCATGATTCATGAAACACGAATATTCTTTATTCAGAAAGAGACCTGAACAGGTCACTCTCGCCTCCGAAGAAAGCTAGCTCATTATCATTCTCTCTCTCTCCCTCTCTCTCCATACCCAATACCTGTGTAATGCATTCTAGTTTTCAAAGTGATTTCATATACATTATCTTATTTGGAAGTCAATGTGGTGTAGCAGAAAGAAAATTAGACCTGAGTTGAGGAAGCTGAATTGTAGCCCGCCCTCTTCCAGTAGATGCCTGTGACCTTGGCTGAGGTACTTACCCTGTGAGGCAGAGGCTTTTTCATATGTAGCACGCCAATGTTAGACGAGATAATCTCCAGGGCCCCTTGAAATCTAAAACTCTGTAATTTTACAATATATCTGGCATGAAAGACAGCGTGCACGCACATACCTGTGAATGTGTGTGCCTCTCCTTGAGTGTGAACACTTTCAAATAAGAAAAAAAAGTTACTATGGCTTCACTGAAAACATTTTTCCTTTCTGCCTTGGAGGAAAAATACAAATACCAGGGAACTTCCAGGCAATGAAACAGCCCCTCCGGGACTCAGCAAGTCCCTAGATTGGGTTGCAAAACCTAATGTGGATATGAAATGCTTCCATCCACTTACAAAATAAAAGTCCAATAAGAAGCAGTAGCTTTTTATTATTATTTAGATTTAAATCATCCCCTGCAGTGGTGAAAACCCAAAGGCGACCTCCGGAGTTGAATAGAATCTCAGAACCAGATGGAAGCCGAACACAGCCCAGGAAAGAGAGGCATCAGACTCCATGCTCTGCCCGGAGCCCATTCTTGCTCTTTGCTTTCCATGCTCCTTTGAGCCCAGCAAACAGAGTAAGTGCTGAAAGCTTGTTAGAATTTTAAAGAATCCCTAACCTACTGATAGAGTCTAACTTTTAGAAATTGTGGGTTATTATTTTTTTTTCTCTTGCCACTGGCTCCTCGTCATTTTCATTAAACGAACAGAAAACAATTTTCATTTCTAGCTTTGAAGAAAATGTGCACCTCCCTGCACACACCTAATTTTGTTTAGGCATCCTGGAGGGCGCTCACTCCCTGCTTCATCCATGTCCCCTCCTACTCTGGCCTCAAATTTAGGGCTCAGGAAAATGAGATCAGAGACAGACATTAGAGAAATGAGGCCTGCCTAGTGGAGGTCCAATGGAGGATGGAAGCATGTTGTTTCCTGGACCAACCTGGTCGGAGCTTAGGCAAAAGACCTGAAATATCCCAAGAGCTCAGGCTACCCCAGGGGTTTCCCCAGAGCTGCTGAAACAGTCTGGTGAATCAGAGCACTGCCTGTTGGACTATGTAAGGAGTCCACAAGGAATGGATTCCTAACGAGACATGAGAAGCCTTAGAAAGCGTTTCCCAGTTAGAGTTCAGGCGACCCCTTCAACTATTTCACTCACCTGCTCAACGGTGGCGCCACCCACTCTGAGCTGGAGCCTTCCATATCAATCATTAGCCAAGAAAAAAACAAAACAAAACAACCAAAACTGCTCTACAGAGGGGTTTCTCAACCTGTGGGTCGAGACCCCCGCCGTGGGCCCTCCTCCCAGATGTCCAGCATATCAGATATTTACGTTCCAACTCATAACACTAACCATGAAATAATTTCATACTTGGGGGCGAGGGGTCACCACAACGTGAGGAACTATATTAAAGGGTCACAGCGTTAGGAAGGTTGAGAACCACTGACCTACGGGCACTCTGGAGAGAGTCTTTTGTTTTTGAGTGAAATGCTTGCTCAGCTCTTACTAGCACTGTTCTAAGCAGCAAGAATACGCCAGTGAACACATCAAAAATCGCCGCTGCTGCCACGGAGCTTAGGTCCTTGGAGAAGAAAACTATTGCATTCTGTTTTGTGAGGTGCGGTGGCAGCTGCTGCCATCAAAAGGGACCCGAGAAGAATAAGTGGCGCTGGGATCAGCGAAGAGTTTTTTCCAGCAGCAAGAGAGGGCATGTTCTAGAGAGAGGAGCAGGAACGCGAGGCTTTGAGAGTCAAGACTGTGACAGGAGCAGAATGGCCGAGGAGGACAGAAAAGGAACAGGAGGTAAGAAAAGTGCAGGATGCGCCACGCCATGGTGGGGACATTGGCTTTTACTCTGAACAGAAATGAGAAACCGCCAGAGAGCTCTGAGCTGAGAGCTGAAGCGTCAGCGACGTGCTCCGAATCACCTTTTGAGAGGGTCCCTCCGGCGGCTGCGATTAGCTTGCAGAGAACAAAGGCAGCACTAAGAGAACCACCGCAAAAGAAGTCAATGCTGTGGTCCTTTGAAGGCTGGCAGCGGTGCGGACCAGGGTGGTAGCCCAGGGAGTGGGGCTAAGACTGATGATCCCAAGGTGAAGGAGCACCGGATGCGCTGATGTGTCAATCATGGTGTATGTTGGTCGGCGTTCTAGTGCCGTGATAGACGCCACCATGATCGAGCGCAACTGTAGGACAGGGTTTCTTTCAGCTTGCAAGTCTTAGGTCACACTCTGACGATGAGAACAGCCAGGGTAGGAACTCAAGGCAGAAACTGAGGCCGAAGCCACGGAAGGGTGCTGCTTACTGGCTTGCTCCCCTTGGCTTGCTCAGCTGCTTTCCTATGTAACTCAGGGCCACCATATCAATCGTTAATCAAGAAAACGCCCTAGAGCAGAACTTCTCAACCCGTGGGTCGCAATCCCTATGAGAATCAATGGCCCTTTTCACTTCTAATAGATTTAGTGTGTCTGGTTTTATGTTGAGGTCTTTGATCCGCTTGGAATTGAGTTTTGTGCAGGGTGATAAATATGGATCTATTTCCATTTTCTACATGTAGACATCCAGTTAGACCAGCATCATTTGTTGAAGATGCTTCCCCCCCCCCATTGTATGGTTTTAGCTACTTTGTCAAAAATCAAGCGTCCGTAGGCGTGTGGGTTTATTTCTGGGTCTTTGAATTGATTCCATTGATCAACCAGTCTATTTCTGTGCCAGCACTCTTGCTCTGTAGCACAGCTTGAAGTCATAGTTAGAGATACCTGCAGAAGTTCTTTTATTTTATAGTATTGTTTTAGCTATTCTGGTTTGTTTTTGTTTTTCCATCTGAAGTTTAGAATTGTTCTTTCAAGGTCTGTAAAGAATTGTGCTGATACTTTGATGGGAATGGTATTGAATATGTAGATTGCTTTTGGTAAGATGTCCACCTGAAGGTGACAGGTACCCCACAAGAAGACCAACTGAGCCAACTAACCAGGGTCCACACAGGCTTTTGGAGTCTGAAGCAGCAACCAAGGACCATGCATGGACTGGACCTAGACCCCCTACACAGATGCAGCCGATGGACAGCTCAGGCTTCATGTGGGTTCCCTAATAAGGGGAGTGGGTGCTGTTTCTGACATGGACTCTGTTGCTTGCTTTTTGATCACTTCCCCATTGCAGGGCTGCCTTGCCAGGTCACAGGGGAAGAGGATGCACTCAGTCCTGATGAGACTTGATGAGTTGGGGTGGGTTAGTAGAGAGGCTCCCCTTTTCTGAGAAATAGGGTGTGGGGGATGGGGAACACGAGGAAGGGTGGACTGGGAGGAGAGGAGAGAGGGAGCTACAATCGAGATATAAAGTGAATTAATTAATTAATTAATTAAAATAAAAAATATTTTCACAGGAGTCACATATCAGATAATCTGCATATAAGATATTTACATTACATTCATAACAGCAGCAAATTTATAGTTATAAAGCAGCAATGAAATAATGTTGTAGTTGGGAATTACCACAATGTGAGAAATTATATTAAAGGGTTGAAGTTGAGAACCACTGACCTACAGGTTTGTCTGCAGGATATCTTGATGGTGGCCTTTTTTTTTTTTAATTTTTGAGACAGAATCTCACTATGAAGCCTTTGCTGTCCTAGAACTCACCTTGTAGACCAGGCTGACCTCAACCTCACAGAGATCCACGTGCCTCTGCCTCCCAATCACTGGGCTTAAAGTCATACACCATCATGCCTTACTCTGGAGGCATTTCCTTAATTGAGGTTCCTCTCCTGGATAGCTTGTGTCAAGCTGACCCCCCCAAAAAAGCTAACCACTACAAGAGATGTAAGGGAGAGAGCCCAAAGGTAATTGCCACCAAGATCAAAGAGTGGCCATTAACTGAAATCCAAGTAATGTTGCTTTTGGGTCACTGGAGCTGGGCTCTTGCAAGGAACTGTGAGCCTGACGTCCCTGCTGGCTCTTCTTGGCCATGAGGAGAGTAGTTTTACTCTTACATGTGTGTCCCATTGTGTGATGCCTCCCACAGGCCCAAAGCACAGAGCTCTCACGTCATGCACTGAGACCTCCAGAACTGTGACCCAAGAAGACCCCTTCCATTTATAAACTGATCTCAGGTATTCTGTTATAGAAATATAGAACTAATACAGACAGTGAGACTACAACTAAATCTTTCCCCTCCCTCTCTCCCTCTCTTCCTTTCTCCCTCCCTCCCTCCCTCCCTCTCTTTCTCTCTCCCTCCCTCCTTTTCTTCTTCCCTCCCCCCTCATACTCTCTCTCTCTCTCTCCACTACCACCAATGACAGCTTGTCTGGTAACCCAGAGCTGCAGGCTGTGGGAAACTGTGAAACCTGCTGAGTTTAGCACTGAATGGAGGAGCCTCCTAAAACCTTGTGTCAATGTTCCATCCATATCTATGGTGTTCTTGTCCCTCCAAAGGGCATCCTGTACCATGAAAGAGCCACAGAATTGAAAAGACGACCCTGCCATAAAATAAAAGGGGTCTCCTCAGTCCATCTCATATAGGTCAAGCCCAGAGCAGATCAATGTCAGAAAGCAGACACTGGCTGCCGGATGTCAAGGTCATTGCTTTAACCTACTCAGTAGAGGCTCCCAGAATGGGGCTTTTTCATGGAGTTTCTCAGGTCCCATCTCCTGCTGTACAGCACCCTCCTTCTGGTCCCCAGTGCATCCCTCCTTATCCTCCTTTTTGTCTCCATCCTCTTGACAATGAAAATCTCTGCCTTCTCCTTCAAAACCATTCCACACCCATCAGACTCTGGCATGCCACAAGAAGCAAGCTGGAGTAGCCATCCTAATATCTAATAAAATAGACTTTCAACCAAAATTAATGAAAAGAGATGGGGAAGGACATTTTATTCTCATTAAAGAAAAATCCATCAGGAGGACATCACAATCCTCAACATCTATGCCCCAAATACAAGGGCAACTGCATTCATAAAAGAAACATTATTAAAGCTTAAATCACACATTTATTCACACACACTGAAACGGGAGATTCAACACTCCACTCTCCCCAATAGACAGATCATCGAGACAGAGCTAAATAGAGAAATAATGAAGCTACCAGAGGTCATGAATCAAATGGACCTAATAGATGTCTACAGAATTTTTTATGCAAACACAAAAGAATATACTTTTTTTTCTCAGCACCACATGGAACCTTCTCCAAAACTGACACAAAACAAGCCTCAACCAATACATGAAAACTGAATTAACCCATTGTTCTTTATCAGATCACCATGGATTAAAACTAGACCTCAACAACAGAAACAACAAAAAGCCCACATATACTTGGAAACTCCCTGTTCAGTGATCACTGGGTGAGGAAAGAAATAAACAAATTAAAGACTTCCTAGAATTCATAAAAATGAGGTCACAAGTTATGGGACACCATGAAGCAGTGCTAAGAGGAAAGTTCATAGCATTAAGTGCCTTCATAAAGAAATTGGAGAGATCTCATATTAGCAACTTAACAGAACACCTGAAACCGTTAGGAAAAGAGACGCAAACACACCCAAGAGGAGTAGACAGCAGGAAATAATCAAACTCAGGGCTGAAATCAATAAATTAGAAACAAAGAGAGCAATACAAAGAATCAACAAAACCAAGAGTTGGTTCTTTGAGAAAATCAACAAGATAGACAAACCCCTAGCCAAACTAACTAAAAGACAGAGAGACAGTACCCAGTTTAACAAAATCAGAAATGAAAAGGGAAACATAACAACAGACATTGGAGAAATCCAAAGAATCATTAGGTCTTACTTCAAAAGCCTGTATTCCACAACATTGGAAGAGCTAAAGGAAGTTGATTATTTTCTTTTGATAGATTTCACCTACCAAAGTTAAATCAAGATCAGGTAAACAGTTTAAACAGCCCTATAACCCCTAAAGAAATAGAAGCAGCCATCAAAAGTCTCACAATCAAAAAAAAGCTCAGGGGCCAGAGGTTTTAGCTATACAATAGAACAATAGTAATAAAAACTGCACAGTACTGGCATAGAACTAGGCTGTTTTATCAATGGAATTGACTTGAAGACCCAGAAATAAACACATACACCTATGCACACCTGATTTTTTACAAAGGAGCCAAAACTCATACGATGGAAAAAAGACAGCATCTTCAAAAAGTGATGCTGGTCTAACTGGATGTCTACATGGAGAAAAATAGAAATTGATCCATATTTATTACCCTGCACAAAACTCAAGTCCAAGTGGATCAAAGACCTCAACACAAAACCAGACACACACTTAAATCTGCTAGAGGAGAAAGTGGGTAAGCACCTTGAACTTATTGACACAGGAGACAACTTCCTAAACAGAACACCAGCAGCCAGGTTCTAAGGTCTACAATTAAGAAATGGGATCTCTTGAAACTGAAAAGCTTCTGTAAAGCAAAGGACACTATCAATAGAACAAAATGGCAGCCTACAGATTGGAAAAAGGTCTTCATCGATCCTATATCCAACAAAGGTCTAATATCCAAAATATATAAAGAACTCAAGAAATTAAACACCAACAAATCAAAACATCCAATTAAAAATGGGATATAGAGCTAAACAGAATTCTCAGCAGAAGAATCTCAAATGGTGGAGAAGCACTTAAAGAAATGCTCAACTTTCTTAGTCATCAGGGAAATGCAAATCAAATAAAGATTCCATCTTACACAGAATTGCTAAGTTCAAAAACTCAAGTGACAATACATGCTGGCGATGATGTGGAGAAATGGAAACATTCCTCCTTTGCTGATGGGAGTGCAAACTGTACAAACACTTTGGAAATCAATCTGACACTTTCTTTAGAAATTGACTTGGTGCTTTCTCAGAAAATTGGGAATAGCCATACCTCAAGACCCAGCTATACCACTCCTGGACATATACCCGAAAGCTGTTTCACCATATAACAAGGACATTTGCTCAACTATGCTCATAGCAGCTTCATTTGTAATAACCAGAAACTGGAAACAACCTAGATGTCCCTCAACCGAAGAATGGATAAGAAATTGTGGTACATTTACACAGCCACAAAGATGTGAGCACACACACACATGCTCATACACTACACAGGTAGAAGAGAAAGCCGAACAAGGAATTGGTTAACTGGGTGCAAAGGCCGCTAGGTTTGGTTTTGACTTTTTTACAAACACAACAATCACAAAACATCAACCTGAAAGAACAAAGAATGGAGACTGTATGGGAAAGAGTGTAAGGGCAGGAGATCTACGCTCAAACAACTGGACTAGAAATACAATAACTGCCAGGTGACAGACGCCTTCCAGGTGCTTCACAAAGGCCATCTGGCCTCTCGTGTCTCACCGGGAACAGCTGAGGCTAGCAGTCCCTCTGACTGACTCCAGCGACAGAGGCTAAGACTCCGTTCACACTGCAGAAGACAGGCAGTGAGCGATGGGGAGTGCCTCTCTCCTCCCGGTTTCTGTCTGTCTCTGACAAAAGGCTTGTCACGTACCTAGAGAGTGCCTGGAACTCTCTTGGTTGTGTCAGTGAGCTGCGTGCAATTGTTCACCCACAAATCTTCTCAGAGCGTCGGCTCCGCCCGGCCCCCAGGATGCCATGGGGAATGAGGAATGGCTTTGCTTTCTATGGAATGGATATGCCTCTTGTGAACAACAGGAAGTAAATAAGTAGACAAGTCCAAGATCTGAAAAGTGTGATAGACAGATAGACAGACAGATGAGAGAGAGAGAGAGAAAGAGAGAGAGAGAGAGAGAAATGGATAGATCATACATACATACAGACAGACAGACATAGGCAGGCAGATAGAGAAATATAGATCTGGCAATAGACAGGTGAGCACCCAAAGATGAAAGGCGGCAGATTCCATCTGGTAGGCTCTGCAAGGGGGAATGCTGGGGAGTCAGCACCTCTTGCCACGTCCCGGGGTGAATTACTCTTTGGTGCCTGATTTTCCTGTCTCTAAAAACGGACTGATGGTACTTGTTCTGCTCAGTACTTCAGACAGGGTTCAAGAGAGTTACATGGAGCACTGACAAGTGGAAAGTCAGAGCAATGAAGGCGTTCTTGACCACAGAACACAGGATTTACTCCAGGGAGCAGACAGAAAGTTGGGATTCCATTCCAGAGCGGTGGACTGTTTCCCATGATTCTTTGCATTCTTTGAGGCGCACAGTACCCAGTGCTGCCAAACACCTCTCCACGCTTGAAGATCTTCCCACATCACGCCTCCAATCTGCCTAGGTAGAAACCCGACATCGACTCTGCTAGTCGTCACAGCATCCAGGCAGAAGTTCTGCCAGCCAGCCTATGCACAGATGCACCTCCAGACCAGCTGCTCCAGGATCACAGCTGAGCATGGCCGAAGACAGCACCCTAGGCAGGACCACGGCTATAGACTCCTAGAGCAGGCCACCTCTCTACCTATGGGTCAGGCTAGAACCCACACAGCACCCATTCGTCAAATTCTGCGCCTGTCAAATGTGGATGTGTCTGACTGTCAGATCATAAACAGTGCCTAAGTTCTGGCTCTCTGGTTTCTGGTTTCCACCTAGTGGGGCAGGACACATAATATAAGGATTTTTTTTTTCAAGCAGAGAAAGATTGGATGTCAGTGTTGGGTGCTATGCATCTCAAACATTCAAGATACAGAATAAAAAAATCACAGGACTGGGCAACCCAACGTATGCCCAGTGCTCATCTTTCTTACTCCTAAAAAAAGAGCAAATCAGAACCAAGCAAGAGCTCCTTTGACCTTTACTTCTCTTTGCCTGAATTCATTATAAAAATGAGAAATGGTTTGGGAAGACCAATAATTACAAACCATTTTACACCAACAGTTCTGAAAAATGTAAAAGTCTAAGCCAACCAGGCACCAACGAGCATGCAGAGAGAAAGCAAACTCCTAGGGGAGATGGGTTGGCCCTGCTCTCTTGCTATGCAATTCAGAAATAACCAAAGACTTGAAAAGGCCCATGCTCCATGACCCAGAAATCCCACTCCTGGGGGAAAAGTTTCAAGCGTTTATACAGAGACACAATAACGAATGTCAGAGCACCACTGTTTGTAACGTTGGAAAATTGGAAGTGACCAGAATACACATCAACCAGAGAATGGATGAAGAAATTGGGCTTATCGAATAATAAAAGAACATCCAGCAGCCCTAAATGAAATAGAGCTACACTAGCAATGTGGCTGATACCTGAGACATTCGCAGAAAGTCAAAAACAATTCACAGAAGGAAAGAAGAAAACCACAAGCTGATGCCAATTAAATAGAAAATTTAAATGCAGAACAACGAAACTGAGCATTCACAGTTACACTTAACACGACATGAAAATGAAATCACGTGTGGGGTGATGTATGCCGCCGTCAAGATAGCACATCTTTCTTAGGAAAGAGAAGAGAAATCGAAGGAAGGGTTTGGTTATGTATGAAATATATATGGAGAGAGATAGGTTTCTTTATGTAAGTAAAATATTACATAACATTAAAAAAAAAATAAAAAAGAGTGGTCCTCGGAACATTTCAGACCTGAGTAGAAACTCTGACTCTATCAAGGATAACCATGTTATCTGTGCCTCAACTTCTTCATCTGGGAAATGGGGCTGAAGCCCAACTGTCTGGATAAAATCATCAGAATAGCAGCTGCTTCCTCATTTCACTACCACCTCACTCATACAGAGTACATGATCTGTTTCAATAAACTGTCACCATAGGAAAAGAGAAGTGTTCCGCAAGCTTTGCGAGTACCCCAGCCAAGAAGCAAGAGCAGAGCTTAATGGCTTCCTGAGAGACTGCTCACCCCAGGCAACCAGGTTCCTGAGAAGCTGGCCCAGAACCAACCATGCCCCTGGAGCATGAGGCCCCTGGATGATGAAAGAGTCCTTACTGAGACCCATTCTTAGAACATAGCCTTTCCAGGATAATTTCAGCAGAAGAGTCTGAGTTCAGGGAGAGCTGGCAAAGACAAATGAGCCTTTCTCCGGCTTGTATCAGATGGAGGCCTGGCAGAGACACATCTGTTTGACTAAAGTACAGGGCAGCACTGGCCAGGGACCAAGCTGTGAGGTCAAAGCCAATTGACCAACCTGTAAAAGGCGTCTGAATGAGCCCTTCTCTTGCCTTAAGCAAAACAGATGGGCACCTTCTCAACAGAACCAACCTCCAAAACACATATCTTCATTATAGGGGGACAAAACAAATTGCCCAGTAAATGGGCACAGAGTGATAGAACTGGGAGTGTTCAGGCACTGGCTTAGCGACAGGAGCAAGCAGGAGAGGGCTAAAGAGGATTAATGATCAAAGCCCACTGGGAGAGACGCACCAGACAATTTGTGCTGATTTTCTTCTGACTGAAAATGGGGCGGGGGGGAACCCATGGATTATTCAACCCTAATTGATGTTTTTGCAGCAAAGGAAATGAAAGGTACCTAATTCATGTGTACACTCTCCAAAGTCCATTACCAAGCTTCGGCCCCGGACGGCTTTTCATGTCATTCCCCTGGCCACATTCAAACCTAGTCTTGGTAGGAAGTCAAACACTGAGCAGCTGGCTGGCTGGGTCTTGTTTGTTTTCTGTGTGTGTGTGCGTGTTGTTCGCTTGTTTTTGTTTGGTTTGGTTTGTCTGGTTTTGTTTGTTTGTTTTTAAGAGAAGTCAACTCGAGGAAGGGCCATCAAAAACAGTCTGGACAGAGAATGAATACCTTTGGTCTCTACAATTTAACAATCTAACTCAGTTCGCTCAAGTTGAGATTTTTTTTCTGATCTTAATCCCAAGACAACATTCAAGGATTTACCGGAAATCGCCAATGCTCCAATGAAACAGCTCTAAATTCTTGGATAAGTCTTTAACCTCTCAGAGTTGCATTTTCTCCATCTGTCTGACCAGAACATTAGGAAGACGGGAACAAGACAGACCTTATAGAAGGTTTACTGAAGGGCCTGAGTCATTGGTGATGGACTGACAAACATTATTCCTTTCCCCAGCATTTATGGGAACAGGTAGTTTTCATATATATTACCCATAAAACATAACGAGTTTGAGAGAAGGACTAGGTACCAGTGGATATGCAGCATGCAATAGGTCTCATTAACGACTTAATTCTTCCTGCTCCGATGCCATGGTTGTAAGTGTACCACGCGGGAGTACTCAGAAATCTACAGCGAGCCTTGTAAAACCAGTGCAAGAACAAACTGCGAAGTTTTACATAAATGAGTTAGCGCTTCCAATCATACCTACCTAGCCAAGGGGAGAGAGTGTGTGTCCTCAGCAAAGCCTTTCAAGGCTGTGCTTTCTAGTGAGCAGAAGACATTCAATTCCAGCTGTTCCTGTTAAACACGATTAAAATGTAGAGGGGGAATGCGAGGGTCAGGATGTTTGGACAGTAAGAGAGAGCTGTCCATGCAATGTTCTGGGTCCCAGCCAGGGAAGGCCTCTCTTCAGCCAGGCTGCTGAGGGCACTTTTGCATTCAGCAGGGCTACCCACCCAGCAGCTCCCAAACTGCCCAGAAGGCGTTCATAGGGATTGAAAATCCGCCCCCCCTCCCAAAAAAAAAAAAAACCTCCAGAAAAATCAATTGCTTTCTGTATTTTGCATGTATTTCTTTTGTAATAAAAAACAAAAACAAAAAACAAAACAATTTATTGTTTCCCACCCTCACAGAAAAGGGCGGGAAAGAGGGAGCCAGACTGATTAAAAGGAAACGATGAAGGCAGAAAACTAGTGTACAATTAACTCCTAATCTCTGCAAAGAGCTGAGGATAGGGAGGCTAAAATGACACAATGCTCTGTTTACAAACTTCGAAGAAGAGAAGCAATGACGTCTCATTGACCAGCAAGAGACATGGGCCAGTTTGGGGCATTAGCAAACAACACTGTTTTAACAGTGACAGGAGAAGATAAAAAAGAGGTTAAGGCCCAAAAGGAAACCACCGTAGTACTAGTGATACCCAGAAAACTTCTCTAGAGACACAATTAGAAACCAAGTCTTCCCCAAGGTCCTCCCTCATCCCTTTACTGCTCTGAAGGTGACATCCAGCGATATCCTTCACCTCCCAAGCCTCAGAATCACAAGCCTCTGCCCTTTCACAAAGGCTCTTCAGAGCTCTACAGGGAAATGCTCATTTGTAGTCTCTTTTTGTGCCCCACGCACTGCCCCCGGCTCCACTCATGGACCACTGTCGCTCTATTGTCCTCATTGGTGGTACTGACCTGGTGCTGCTCATTCTCCCAGGCTGCCCACCTGCATGCTTTCCTTGGCAGTTGCTGCCAGCTGACTTCCGGTGGCTAGCTCTGCTATGCTCTGTTCCTTGGGCTACTGTGCCCTAGTCCCAGATCACCAATGCTCCAGTGCCACGCTCAGTCAGCCCAGCCCAGAGCCCTCATCCCCTTTGACCTCTAAACTCTTCAGGATCTGCCCTAACAAGCACTAAACCTGAGCTTTTCTCCTGAGTCACTTCATGTGTCTGTCTCCAACCAGTATAGACACACTACCTGACCTTCTCGGAGAGCGAAAGCTGCTTACTTCCAGGGGAACACAGTTCTTTCAGCTTTGTTGCGTTATCTTCTCTTTAAGAGTGTCCCTTCTTGGGAGATGAAGATGCAGAGGTAAAAGGACCATAGGCTGAAGGACCTCAGTGTTCAAAAGAAGCAGTTGTCTAGACAGCTGGCCACGTTACTAAGTCTAGAGTAAACCAAGTTGCTGCATTGGTTCTTAGAGGAAAAATAAAATCTTCCATCTCTACAGCCCCTGCTACTGGGAGCCTCTGCTAGAGTCCCTCTCATATCCCCCCAGGAGCCTACCCTGATTTATGTCTCAAGCTTGTCAATGAGATGCCCTCACCCACAGTTCATCTCTTCTCTACAGGCCTTTTGTCCTCCTGCCCCCGCTCACCCCAGGTCTGATCTCCACCCTCACATCTCTCTGTGTTTCTTCTCCTACCTTGTTGCCTCTCTTCAACCATTACCTCTGTCTACTCTGTTTCCCCTTCTGACTGAGATTTAAGCATCCTCCCTTGGACCCTCTAACTAGACAAGTCTCGTAGTAGAAGGAGGGGAACACCAACCCACCCACAAAAACTTCAAATCAAAATTCACCCTGCCTACAAGATGTGTAGGGATAAAGACAGAGCAGAGATATCAGAGACTGAGGGACGGTCCAACCAATGCCTGACCCAACCCAAGACCTACCCCATGGGAGAGAACCAACCCCTGTCACTGCTAACGATACTCTGCTATGCTTGCTGACAGAAGTCAAGGAGAGATGTCCCCTGAGAGGCTCTACCCAGCAGTTCCTCAAAAGAGATACAGAGACTCACAGACAAACACTGGGTGAGGCATAGGGAGCCTTGTGGAAAAGTAGGGGGAGGGGAAGAGAAAAGGACCTGGAGGTGACAAGAACTTCACAAGAAGACCAACAGGGACAACTAACCAGGGCCAGAAAGGGCCTACTGATCCTGAAGCACTAGCCGAGGACCTTGCATGGACTGGACCTAGCCCCCCCATACAAAGATGTAACTGATGGGCTGCTCAGGCCTCTTGTGGGTCCTGGTAAGGGAAGAGGGGGCTCTCTCTGACATGGACCCTCTTGCCAGCTTTTCAGTTACTTCCCCCTGGAGGGACTGCCTTCGCAGACCACAGGGGAAGAGCCTGTGGCTCAGCCCTGATACAGCTTGATGACCTGGGGTGGACGGAAAGGGTGGCTCCCCTTTTGTGAGGAATAGGAGAGGGGGAGGGGAGAGAGGAAAACACTGCAGAATTTAGAATGGAGCAGGGAAATAAAGAAATTTTTAAGAATGACAGCCAGGAGTGAACAGCGGAGTGGGCTCAGGAGCCAGGCCAAAGGGTGCTGACAAGGCCTGTGTCCAACCCAGATTCAGAAATGTCACCCAGGAGGTCCCCCCACCCACCCCCACCTTCCTCACTAAGTGCAGATAGAACCGTGGCCCTTCTGCTATGTTTGGACAAAAAGAAACCCACGTGGTAGGAAATTAAGGTCAAAACGTGACAGGCACCTCAGAGAGCTTGGGCAGTGTGTAAATGGCAGGGAGTCAAAAGAGCAGTGCAAAGGTGTGAGCAGATCTGATCTCCAGCAGCGTGCTCCCGTGGCTCTGTGGGTGATCGATAGGGAAGAAATACGCTAGGCAGCTTTTTTCCTCCACGCTGATGAGTCCTGGAACAAGGAAAGATGTCAACGCCGATCTTAAATTGAGCAGAGATACTGACACAAATTTGGAAATAAGGGAGGGGCTAACCTCGGCTCCCTCTAGGATGCTCTGGCAGGAGACCCATTTTGGACATCTGCGTGAACTTGCCTGAGAGGCTCTACACACAGGCAGGGTTGTGAGGCAGGATCTGAGGTGACATCAGTATGCTGTGATGTCAGGATCCAAAGCAGATGTTGAAACTGACTGTGGACCTCGGAAGTGAGGAGAGAAAGGATCGTGGGTAGAACTCAGCACAACCCATTCAGCTGAGCAATGGAGAAGTGGGACCAGGGAGGTGGAATCAGAAAAAAACAAATCTGGAAGGCTCCAAACAGGAGCCCCTGAGACACAAATTGGACTTCCGTGCTAGATAAGTCAGGGTTTCTGAGCCAGTATGTAACAGCAGCCCCTGTTCAGGTAACTCCAACAGAGATTTACTGCCTGCTCCAGAAAGTCCTCACAACACTCAATTGCCCATCCATCATGGAACCCAGGCTGGTAGGAGCACTCACTCCCCTCCTCTCCTCTGAGGCATCTGCTTGACCACAGAGAGGAGCAAGCACTGTGGCTTAGAAAGGCGGACCACTTACAAAGGCAGAGCCTCAAGGACCCTTTGCCAGCCTCAGAGCTTTCATTACCTGCTGTTCATTTGCTTTCATCAGAGTCCCAGAAAGCCAGGGAGGGATCACACCAGCTGTAGGTGCCCTGCCATTTGCTACAGGGGCGGAACTGAGCCCGGAAAGAGATGTATTCGCTTGGAAAGTGCTGGGTCGGACAGGCGACCTAGGGCTGCTTTCATTCTTAGATCCTCTCCACAGGAGACAGTCCCTGGGGTGTTGACGACAGAGACATTTGTCAGCAAGCCTTTGGAGTTTGCTTGTGATCGCACATTATAACTTAGCTGAACCACGGGACAAGGGAAAAGGTGCAAACAAGGACACCCCATGTCCTGACCCTGACACCAGAAGGAACACTCTACCCATCACTTCATTTCATGTCCAAAGCGCCTCTGCGTGATGGCTGTTGGTATAAACTACAGAAGCTTAGCTTGCAAGGAAGCGTGCAAGTGTAGAAGCAACAGTGAGCCAGGAGAAGTGGGGATAGCAGAGCAACCCAGAGCCTCACTCGGCCTAAGCTACACCCACACCCCCTCTCCAACAACGTACTTAGCAACCCGGGAACCCACCTACATCAAGCTCCATGAACATCTTCCTCCAAACAGAACTGTTGGTCACTTCGACCTGTAGTACCACGGCAACCCTTAGAACCCTCCTTTAAAGCCGAACAGCCTGAAATTAGAGGCATCTGGGGCCAGGTCAGACCAGACTGCCTTCAGATGCATGCATAGTATAGCAAATTGCATCCTCTCAGTGACTAGGGGGGCCCCTACACCCCCAAGCTTCCATCTTACGCTATGCATGATTAGGGATGCGTATGATCAAAAGAGGCACATTAGGGAAAGAACACCCACGGGGAGGAAAGGCTTATATAACCCAAGACTGTCAATCAAGGCAGGAAACCACTCACACTCTCCCCCTAGCAACCAACACTTCTTCCTCTTGGACCCCCAAAAGAAACACTCCATCACTCACACCGCACTCCTGAGCATCATGCTTGCCCAGGGTCTGTTACAGCCTGACAGGTTAACACTTTGCACTTCAGCTTGGCTTCTGAATGGATCCTATGCTACTCTGCTTCTCTCGTGTGCGTTTTTCCAATTCTTTGAACAAGACATCAAGGACCTAGAAACACGCAATCCAGGCAAAAACCACATTTTCCGTTTCCAGTGACAACTTGGGAGTTGACAAAGCTCTTCCACCTGTAATAGTCCCTGTTGAGTGATAGACACACTGACCGTGAGAACCCAGCCCATCTTAGCAGAACCTCAAAGTTTACTTGACTTATTCAAGATCCAAACTTTGAGCCACCAGGCCTCTGAGTTTAGTACACATTTAGCCTATTCCCCGAGGAGAAAGCCTGCAGGACAAACAGGCTTTGACATTCATTCCTGTCATTTCTGTCATTGACAAAGAATCTCCTAAACCAGGGGCCTCCTGGATGGGCCATGTTTCCGAGAAAGCTCTGTAAAGTAGAGAGCACAGGCGGGTATTCATGTCGGGGCACGATCACTGTGTTGAAGAAAGGCCCAGCCTTCTCCATCTGCCTCCAAGCAGATCAGCTTACATTGACTCCAGCAGGGTACTATCTTGGCTGCTCACTGGCACACACACACACACACACACACACACACACACACACACACACACCCCTTAATAAATGAAATGTGAATGTGAAATGTAATTTAAAACGCTTAAAAGAAGTCTGGAAAGTTCAAGGTTGGGCGGCCACATGTGGCAAGCCATTCTCACAGGTAAGGACTCTTCAGCACACTCTCAAGGTGATGTGAGGCACGAAATACGGCAACCCAGCTGAAGTCTTCCCTTTGCTTAAAAAGCCACCGTCCCTCTGGGGGAGGATCTCACCCTGCTGGCCTCATTTAACATCAGTCACCTCCCAAGGGTTCTATTTCAAAATGCTCCAGCTGGGTTAAATTTTGTCTCTTATCCTCTCTCAGTGGAGATGAAACTTCATAAGTTTTCAGAGAGTCAAACCATAAATGTGGTCCCCAGCACCTCTTTTCCACCTCACAGGCCGCTTTCTGCCATTGTTCTAGCACCTGACCACAGAACACCCTTAAGATCCTGTGTGCTTGCATGATGCACTCTTGTAACTCACCCCATGTTCACGTGTCCTGCTTATTCAGCGTGAATGTAAGGAACCATGCCCTACCTCGATGTGTACCATCCACAAAGGGGGTTTTGGAATTTTAATCTGACTGAAAGCCCCATTTTTTTTTTCATTGCAATAGCTGCTCCTAAGGTACAATATTCATCTTGCCGTTGGGTGAGCTTTATTCACTAGGTAAAGGGAGATGGTGGCAATGTCCTTTGGGATTTACTTTGCCGCAAAGTCTTTCTTTCCAAACAGGTGGTCATGACCACCTAGAGAAGACATTCTGACCAGTCATGGGTTTTGGGTTGCCTTGCTCCCTTTCACTAAAGCACCAGCCAGTGAAATATAGCAAGTTATTAAGCCCTTTACAAAAATATCTAAATCACCATGAAGAATACTAAGAAGCTTAATACTAACACCAAGTCCCAGGAAGGGGGTCATAATATTTCAATAGCCTTCTGATTTTAGGGCTGGGAATGGCCTAGAGATTGGGTGTGTTCTCATTTACACATGAAGCAATACAATGATACGCAGAGCACATAGTATCCCAAGCGGCCCTCTCAGGCATGGCCCAGTCCATTTCGCAGGTATGAAAAAGCAAAGGCAAAGCGTTGGCTTGACTGAGGAGAGTGATTCCTCTAGCACAGCACAGAGCTGAATCTGTACTTCCAACTTCCCAGTCCCTGGACTGGCTTGCTTTGCACTCAGTCACCATCTCTTTCCTTTGGCCAAGTAACAATGGGAAGAACATCCTAAGACAAGCCGAATAAGCTGGGCCACCATGACATTGCATCTGACCTTGGCCCATGCCAGCTTGCAGCACTGCTTCTAAAAGGGTTGTCTCTTTTCCTAGTGCTTGCTGGCTCTGCTTCACCCCCAGCCTCCTCTCCTTCCCAGGCTGCCTTGAGGCATATCTCGTGACAACCCTGAATACCTAATCATCTGTTGGAGACAGTTTTGAGCTGAAGGCTGAATAGCTCCCTGTCATTTTAATTAATGAAAAGTACATTGTCTGAAGCTCCCTACAGCAACAATTCCCATTTGTTGGAAGATGTTTTAGCTCTAAGTGATGTGAATCATTATGCAGCCCTATTTGTCAGGAACAGCCAAGGAGGATCCAGAACTTATCAAGGCTGTAGACCCCAGTAAGGCCTCCAGGGAGAGGCACCCACACACACACACAGACACACAGGAAGGACACCTACAGATGGAAAGTACTTGATGTCCAAAGTATAAAGGAGGAACTAGAGAGGGGAAAAAGTTGGCCAGACTTGACAGAACTCCTTGGCCACTTTGCAGGCTAAGTCTGTTGACAGCTGCATTTGAATGGATGGAATTTTATTGTGGCATATCAGTTCCTATGAGGAATCAATAGAACTCCATGGTCCAGGTTTCCAGCTCAAGAAACTCAGACGTGCCTGGGAACTGAAGGCACAGAGGCCTTGCTAGCATTTGTTCATACCTTCTGGTTGCATCCAGAACCTTCCTTGGGCTGGCCCTTCCTAGCCACTGGGATTGGATTGTTCCTTTATGGAGGGGCTGTGAGCATTCAGAAGACTCAAGAAATTTGCTAGACTCAGCTGACGGAACAAAAAAGGGCCACGGAGGCCCTTCTTTTATGTTGTATAATTGGTTAAGACTGGGGGAGAGGCTGGGCCCAGGTGCCGCACGCCTGTAATCCCAGTTGTCAGGGCGGCAGAGGCAGGTGGATCTCTGAGTTCTAAGGCCAGCCTGGTCTATGAAGCGAGTCCAGGATAGCCAAGGCTGCACAGGGAAACCCTGCCTCAAAAAGGTGGGGAGAGGGGAAGAGAGGACTGCTCAGTGGTATAGCCACCTGCAAGTTGGGCCGAGAATTCCAAGAATACAGCTTTTGTAAATAATCACCCACTCTGGGAGCCCCAGTCACCCATGTTCCTACAAGTAAACCCCTTGTCCCTATTCCTGTAAGGAACCCCAATTAGCCCATTGGTTCATCAAGCTGGACTTAGGCAGTGCAGCCTCTCTGATACACTGTTGGCCTCTCTGTCTGGGACAAATATCAGAAAATCCCCCCCCAAGAAAAGTCACTGGTGAGTCCCTGTGATAAAGGCTTAACAACTAAAGAGCACCCATAGGGTCCCGTGAGACCCAGTGGATGGCCATTCCTTTTTGAGTCTGCCCTCTGAGACTGAACAGTATTTGACTGGCTTCTACCATACCCCTCTCCTCCTTCTGCATTTTTCACACTGAACTGTGTTTGTGGCTCTGTCTTCCTCTCCTTGTTGGGCTTTAAGACTGGAGCATTGTTTCAACTATTTTCCTATCAGCAGTTTCCAACACAGTGCCTGGCTCAGTAGGTGTGGGATGGGCAAGTGAGTTACAGGACTCACACACAAACTGTAAATGGTCATATATGTTCCAAAATGCATAGATGTCTATGGTGGCTTTGCCGTCTTCAAGGCACCCAGCGGTTTTATGGTAGTTATTGGTGAGGACAGAAGAACTTCATCTGATAGAACTTCCTGATTATATACCAGCAAATAATGCAAGATTAATTGCTCAGCCTGGCAGACACCAGCAACAGCCCCCAAGGTCAGGCAAGAAAGCTCCTCCCCTCCGGAAATGGCCTGGTCCTCTGGATCTTGCCCTGAATCAGGGGATGGGCTGGAAGCGGGAATCTACAAAGGATGAGGGTTTGCACATCTGCCCTAAATTTTTGTGGTGTTGAGGTTAGAGAAACAGAGTGCTTGCTGTTCACCTGAAGTGACTGATGATCCGCGGGCTGCCTGAAGCTGGAGCTTCAAAACAGTGTTCGCTGCCGTCACAAACAGTCACACCATAAAACAGGCTTAGGACAATCCATTTCTCCCCTTGTAAAATGCATGAACGCAATCAATAAACATGCTCCCTCCACAGCTTCAGAGCCCCAGGACAAGCTTGCCTTAAATGCCAGAGTTTCACCATTGGAGGCGACTCGACCATTCTCTGGAGATCAACAAACTCCAGCAGAGTAGCATTTCCTCCTCCCTCTCTAGTTTAGGAAGAGCTAAATTGCATCTTGCCAATTTCCTAAGTTAGAATTCAGGGGGAAAAAATGCTAAAGTAAGAATCGTTTCCCATTGACTCACAATATTCTTCCAAATATACTTTTATGGCCCCAAGTCAAAGCCAGCACCCTCTGATGAAAAGAAAATGTTTCCATTTCATATGATTTGTCTCTGGTGAATCCATATGCCCTGCTGATTATCATGGCATTCCTGTCCTTTGGTTGTTTTCAAAATGACAGTGTATTGACCCAGCCGTCTCCGGGTCTCGAGTTTGTGGGAGAGGACACCGCCATCGTATTGTTTGTTGCTCTTGTTATTTCACTGCAGGGCAGAAGCCAGCTTTGGCAGTCACATTTTAAACACATTTGCTTTGTCTCCAGATGAGGCCCAATCACCCACAACCTTGTGATGCCCTCAGACACTAAGCTGGCTCTCAGAGTTTGTCTGGTCATCTTCCCATCCATCTTCCCTTTGGCTTTTAAGTATTCTCACGGGGGTAGCTTCTAGAATAGTGTACGGCTTAAGCAATGAGCCCACTAGATGCTGGGCAAATGAGTGACAGGCAGCACTCACACTGCCAACACTGCTGTAAGTATCACAATGCAGGTAACAATACGGAGGACAAGCAAGCATCCAACCTTATGTGTTCCAAAGATGACAGGCAGGCAAAGGCCATTCTGTGCAGGCTTTGTCCTTAAAATGAACAAGCGACAGCTTTACGGTTCCTCGGTCTGTGGAAGAACACTGTGGTGGTTTGGATAGGTATGCCCCTCCCCCCAATAGACTCATATGTTTGAATGTTTGTCCCATAGGGAGTAGCACTATTAGAAAGTGTGGCCTTGCTGGAGTAGGTGTGGCCTTGTTAGAGGAAGTGAAACTCCTGTTTTTGAGCCAAAGCAAAGCACTTTGCAAGCAGGCCTGTCTTCAGTCTTGGTCTTGATATCAATATTCCTTCGTCCTCCTTCCTTGCTTATTCTGTCGACCAAACAACCCTCTCTCTTGCCAGATTTGTGGACTGTTGTTTGAGCGTCTAAGACACTTAGAAAGTACCTTCCATGGAGGGAAGATTCATACCAGGCACGGTCCCTTGAAGAAGCCAGGCTTCAGGCATCAATCTTTCTCTCACCTCCCCTTTCAAAGCAGCAACTTAACTTCCTCTGAGAGCACTGTGTCTGGCTGGCCCAGCTTCAGGTAGTGCCCTGAGATGGCACTGCCTAGGTCATCCTGCTCGCTCGTGTACCAGGTCCTGCTAACTTTGCACCAGTGGCATATTCAGGTTCACCCAATAGCACTGTCCCCTCGTGTGGACAACCAGCCAGGCAGTGATTGGTCGCCATGCCTTCAGTTGTTAGTCACAGAGAGGTTATCGCTAGGGAGCAGTCTGACCTTGCAGGGCCTGGCTCAGATTTTTATCACTTCTCAGCCATCTCCCACTTCAAACACCAAACCACTTGGCAGCAGGTCCGAGGCCAGGCCCAGTGTGGCCACTGCTTGTCTGTTTGGTCATACACAGTCACACTGTTCTGCCCACAGTCATGCTTCTGAAACGCCTGTTCAAGGATCATGCTTACCCAGAGTGTTTGTAAGCCTAGATGCCCAGGCCGGAGAGCCAACCTCCCTTCCAAAGACTGTCAGAGTGAATACCAAAACCCCAAAGTGGAAAGCCCCCTTTAGTGGCTGACGCTCAGCTGCATCCAAGACAGCTTCATGAAGCAAACCAGAGCGTCTGGTTTACCACACAGTCCCACCTTGATACACACTGCTCTCTCTGCCTCCTGCCCTCATTCCTGCCAACTAAATTCTCCCATTCTCCAAAGCCCACTTGAAACACCAACTCCACCAGGCAATTTCTCTTAGGTTCTATGGCCAAAAGCAATGCTCTTCCCCATTTGTATGCCTTACAGTCAACTTCCCTTAGCTCTGCTATTTTCTATCCCTATTTTATATCTTCTAACATCATATCTTCATCCCTGGCCTCCAGACACAAACCTGACATGGACCCTTGCCTGACTACTCTCTATTATGCCCTCATTTTATTTGTGTTAAGTATAGAAATATTTAACAGGGGAAGTCATGAGTGTTTTTCATGTAGACCACCTTAAGTTGTGCAATAAACATAAGCTGTCATAACCACCCATAAGCATCTTCACATTCATGCATTTTTGTTCTTTATGCCCCAAAGTTATGGTGCTTCTTTCATGAATTTCTGAACAGAGGAAAGATGACATCTTATCATCTTCAGATTCAGGGGAAGTTGGAGGCCTCCACCCAAGTTGGAATTACCATGGTTTGCATTCAAGTGTAGAATGTACCATGTTTTGTATTCAAGTAGAAACAACTCAGCTTTGCAGAAAGAGGAGAAGGAAAAGGAGGAGGAGGAGAAGTAGGAGGAAGAGGAGGAGAAGAAGAAAGAGAAGGAAGGTGTAGAACGTGAAGATGCTGAAATAGAAAGATGTGACCCTCAAGGTGAAGAAGCAGATGCTGAAAGCCAGGAATCACCCGGCAGGAAAGAAAACAGGAGAATCCATGCTCAATACAGCCTGGGGGCTCAGAGTAAGGAAAACATAGACCTGAAAGTCTTTGCTTTTTCTGCCTCAGATCAGCAGCCTGGCACAGGTGCAACTGTTAAACCGGGCCACGGAGCTGAAGCCTGTTAACAGTTCTGTCTATTGTCATTTTTCAAGATTTATTCATTTTTTATTGTATGTAGATGAGCCTTTCACCTGCATGCATGTCTGTGTACCATGTGTGTCTAGTGCCCACACAGGCTAGAAGCAAAGGTTGGATACCTGGGAACTGGAGTTACAGATGGTTGTGAGCCACCATGTGGGTGCGGAGGACTGAACCCAGGTCCTCCGAGAGAGCAACCAGTGCTCTTAACTGCTGAGCTGTTTCTTCAGCACTTGTATTGTCCACTTGAGCTTTTGTGGCCAAGATGAATATTCCTAATCTCTTGGAGGAAGGTCTAAGGAAACTTCTTTGTTAATTTAACATAAATGGTCCTTCCCCCAGTCGTCAGTGATCCCCAACCCTTAGTTCTAAACAGCCAAGGACCAGACAAGGACCACCCTGTCCTCCAGGGCTAGCATGCAGATGACACAGCACAGCAGAAATGCAGCGGATCTGTGGAAAATGCAGAACATGAGTAATAAACTTATGGGGCCGAGGCTGCAGCTTATAGCTAGAGGGCCTGTCTAGAATGTGCAAAGTCCTGAGTTCTATCCCTGCTACTGCACAAACTGGGTGAAATAGCTCATGTTTGCAGTCCCAGCACTTGGGAGGCTGAGCGTCTTAGTTATAGTTTCTATAGCTGCGACGAAACACATAACCCAAAAGCAAGTTGGGGAGGAAAGGGTTTATTGGCTTACACTTCCACATTGCTGTTCATCACCGAAGGAAGGCAGGACAGGAAATCAAACAGGGCAGGAACCTGGAGGCAGAAGCTGATGCAGAGACCATGGAGGGGTGCTGCTTACTGGCTTGCTCCCATGGCTTGATCAGCCTGCTTTCTTATAGAACCCATGAGCACCAGCCCAGGATGGTACCACCCACAATGGGCTGGGCCCTCCCCCATCAATCCCTTATTAAGAAAATGACCTACAGCTGGATCTTATGGGAACATGTTCTCTATTGAGATCCCTTCCTTTCAGATAATGCCAGCTTGTATCAAGTTGACATGAGACTATCCAGCATACATAAAAGAAAACAAGAAGCTCAAGGTCATTCTCCAAGTTTGAAGGTATTCGGAGTTTCTGAGAGGGCAGTTGCCCAAGGCTATGTTGCCAGCAGATGGCAGTGTCTTCCAATGGGGGAGGCTAAAGGTTCCACTGGTACTGTCTCCCTCCCTCCCTGTCTCCCTGGATCCCTTTCTCCCTCTTCCTCCCTCCCTCCTTTCCTCCCTTGCTATCCTTGCATCTTACCCAACTATGGCACTTCACCTTAGCTGAGGACAAAACAACCTCCCAGGTCCCACTTTCGTGGCTTGTCCTTAGCTGGGGGGAGACCATTGGCCTCTCCCTCACCCTGCAGATGCACGCTGGGAATCTGCGCCCTTGCTCTCTGCTTGGCTCCTCCCCTGGCTCCCTTTCTTCATCCCTGACATCTGGCAGAACAGACTTTAGAATCAGATGGACTCACAAGGTCAAATCTACATTTCTTCTTTTCCCAGGTGTGTGGCCTTAGGCAGGTTCCTCGTCCTCATGGAGGCCGCGCAGTCTGAAATAGAGGAGTGGACTTAAAGCAGGTCCCACATAAGACATCCAGAGCGTCACTACGTGAGCGGCGGGAACATGTGGGCCACACCAGTGTCCAGGCCGCTTCTTGAAGAATCTGTTCTGCATCACTTGCCTGAGGGGCTGCTTTGTACCACTTGATCTTCCCTTGTCCTCATCAGTCCATCCAGAGGCTGTGCTGGGCCCTGTTAGCAGAACTAAAAAGGCCCACTTGGATGGGTCCGCTGTTGGTTGTCTTAGCTCAACCTTCAAATCTTCCCAGATTCCAGCCTTTGTTCCTCAGCTCCCCAGGTTCTGGCTTGACTCGTATTCATCATCTCTCATGGAGGTCACTGATCACTTTCTGACTGCTCCCGTGGATACCACCACCCTCCAGCGCTGTCCTCCTCTGCTGCCAGACACACCTGCGACACCACAGGGGCATTTCCTCTGCTCCGGTTTCACCTTCCATGAGCTGGTCACCTACCTCCACAGCTCCCTCACCATGCCCCACCAGTCACCCGATGGCTGAGGGCACATAAAACTTACTCCCCCCCAATTCTCAGGACCTTCGCAGGCTACTGCTCACTCACTTTCAGTTCTACTATGAGGCTCCTGGGCAGAGAAAGGTCTCTTGGCCAGCTGTCACCAAGACAGCCTGCCCCACTAGCTCTGTTCTGCATCTGTCACCTCAAATGTTAGCTCTTTGCTACCCATCGTCTCCCTAATAAGGACATCAGCCTTACAGGAGTGAGGACACTCTCTTCACCTCCAGTGCATAGGAATAGCCCCAATACCCAGCAGGTCTCCGACACATTTATGTTGGATGACTCTTTGGGTGGGCAGTGTTGAAGTCTTGAATTTAAAACAGCTCGTGAGGCTGTGGGAAACCAAGGAAAGCACCAGCATGCAGCAGGGAAAGGCAGGAGGGTGCCACAGACACAGAGGGGTGGAGATGAGGGGCCACGAGTCTGCGAGCCGAGAAGGAACGACCCCCATTCTTGAGTGCCGCAGTCAGGTCCCAAGTAGACCATATACTTCCTGCCTTGGTGCATAACAATACATCACACAACAGAGACAACACACACCACACCACATACCACACAAGCACACAGACCTCACACGCACACATACCTATACATACCACAGACACTATACACACACGCCAGGCATGCATGTACATCAGACACACGCATATGCATAGCACACACGACGTACCTCACACATACACCACACACACCACAACGTACACACACTCGTAGACGCACCACACATACATACACATCGCACAAAACCAGTACACAGTAGCCATAAGCGCGCTTGAGGTTTTGTGTGGCATTTCCAGTCATTCCTCTGTGCCGTGAAGTTGGCAAGCCCCGAATTGATTGTCCTGCTCAACTGCCTCCCCATCCCAACTGTTCTGATTGACAGCGGTACCTTCAATTTCCAGTTACTCTGGTTAGAAACAGAGAAGTTGGAAGCAGCATCCATCTCCACCACCCTCCATCTGTGCGCACAGCTTGTTAGTTCTTCCCAAACGCTTCCTGGAGTCAAACTTCTTCTTCTTTTTTTTTTTTTTTTTTTTCCATTTACAGGATGTACTTTCATCAAGAGTATCCTGACCCCAGAGCGAGCCAGGTCCCCACGTTTGTTCCACTGACTCCTGTATTTTCTTGTAGAGCATTGGCCACGGTTTGTAACTACACATGTGTGACAGGATTTGATTAATATCTGTCTTTCCCATTAGGCCATACACTCCACCCGGGTGGAGTCTCAATCACCTTCCCTGCACGGATGAGTAGACCTCCCTTTTCTTTTCCAGAAGGAGGCTGCTGTGTTCTGCTGCTCCCTGCACCTCCTGCCCTCGGCTCCTCACTTATGAACAAAGACTTAATGGCTTGCTAGGTCCCTGTCAGCATGACAGGTGCAGAGTTTGTTCGGGGAAAGGTGAGCGTTCACTCCCCGGTGACCAGCAGGGCAACCAGGTGACACCGGGCACAGGAGCCTGACAACCGGGAATCCTCCGGGTTTCCACAGTGGCCCACAGGCCGGTGGCAGCCTGTCCCTTTGCCTCCTGATACGGCACTAATTAGAAACAGCAGTCATCGCCACACTGCACCCCCCCTCCCAGCACCCAGTTGGATGCAGAAACACATGTAGCTGTAAGACCACCTGCCAGGAAGAGAATAGAAGAATCATTTGCTGAACATGGCAGGGGTGGTGGTAAGACGATGAGCCGCCGCATAGCAAGTAGCTGGCCCACTTCCCCAAATCCCTAAATAATTTCTCCACTTGAAAAAAAAAAAGTAGGGAAAAAAAACGCAAGATTAATTTTTCATGTTGATTTTCCCACTTGGAAGCTCAGGGAAGGGCTGTGCATACTAAGAGCCAAGCTGGAGATGTCACAGTCAGCTGGGCTCAGACAGAGCCATGGGGAAGAAGGGAAGGAGGAAGAGTCTGTGGCTCTCACCTGGGACCCTTGTTACGGGGGGGCCGATAGAGCGAAGGTGGACAGCCAGTCCTCTCTTGTCTGTGAGGTCCTCCTTCATCCTAGCTGTGGTCTCATTTGCCATAATGACACCATTAGAAAGTCGGATTTGTATTCATTTTATCTCCAAGGAAACTGAGACATGGGGAAATTTGGTTCCCTGACCAAGGTCACTCGGCTGTAAGAAGCAAAGTCAGGATTTCAAGTCCAGCTCTCAGGCGCTTGTCCACACCAGGAATAGCGCTGTTCCTGGCAGGGACAGAGGCAGGCGCTGGGTGGCCATCTGTCCGTGACACTGGGGCAGCAGGCACTCCTTCCTCAGTGTGCAGAAGGGCTTCAGCAGAGCTGTCTGTCCTGGTTGTTCCACATGCATTGGCTGTGGAGCCTCAGCCTCCTCTTGTGAAGAGCAGAGGTAGAGAGGAGCAGGACGGCAAGCTCGGCAGTGAGGAAGCTGAAGACAGCCCTTCCGGGACATCTCTCTGCCACTAACTGCCATATTATCGTGGCCAAACTGCCTAACATATCTACACCCTTAGAAAGCAGCACAAATGACAGAAGTCCCCCTCATAGTCAGGGGGAGGCATGAAACCAATGTGTTCCCAGGATGAGTCTGTCCCAGGCTTCTCCTGGGCTGCATGGCTTGCAGACTATCACACTGTGTGTTTCTGAGGAGCTACTGAATAGTCTCTGTTTCCTACAGAAGCAATGTGATTGGATGTTTAAATATTGAGTAGATAGTCTCTTTGGTTGCATGGAAGAGAAATATACTTGAGCCAACACTGGCAAAAAAAAGACAGCCAGAGCCATAGACCAAATATTGATGTTCCCTGAAAATTCACGTGTTGAACTCTCACTTCCAAAGTGATGGCATGTGGAGATGAGCCATAGGGGATAATTATTAAGTCCTGAAGTGAAGCCTTCAGGAATGGGATTAGTGGCCCTATCAAAGGGATCCCAGAAGGCTGGGGTGTGGTGGCAAACACCTCTGATTAGACTGAGGGGAAAGGATCACAAGTTCAAGACTAGCCTGGGCTACCTAGCAAGATATTATCTCAAAAACGAACAAACAACTAAATGAGTAAGGGGTTCTAGAGGAAGCTTGCTTCCCTCTCCCCTGGTGAGGGCCTGACACCGTGAGAAGCCAGCTCCCCGTGACCCAGAACACAGGCTCTCAGCAGACGCCATGGGTCTCCGCCTGAGTCTTGGACCTGTTCGCCTCTAGAACTGTGAGCAATGAAATTCTGCTTCTAATCCAGAGTTTGTAGTGTTCTGCCTCAGCATCCTGGGAACACTAAGGTAGCCAGGCCAAGAACGGAGGGTGTCTCCTGAGACAGGAGCAAGAATTCCAGAAAGGCTGGAAAAGCATAGTCACAATGGTAGGTGACCCAGGAAGGCCTGCTCTGTCCTGTCTCTGTGCATCTGCATCCCCTCTCTCTCCCTATAGTGCCTGTGTGATCTGGGGTTACTTTACCTCTCAGCACCTCCATGCCCTGCCTGTGAGTTGAGATGAGATGATGTCTGTGGGAAGGTAGCTGAGTTCACATCTATGAAGTGTTTAGGAGGACAGGGAAGAACACCGGGCCACGGAGTGTCAGCAGTTAGGCTCATTCTCCGCTTGGCTCCGGCTGTGCCGCCCATCATCCGGGAACACAGCTGTACAGTCCACAGTGTGCCCAAAGCGTCCATGCAAGTTCGGTCTGTGGATGGATCTCTTCTCGGCAGCTTGCGGTGGCCAGAGACATCTCTTTGGCAAGCCTGGGTCTAACCTTCCCATGAGGCCCTCCAGAGGAGGAAGAGGAGCTCGTGACCCATGAACTTCATCCTGTTCACACTCCTCCATATATGGGTCCTTCTCTCCCAACCACGGTCCCAGGAGGAGGCCCGTGCTCAGGCCCTCCACCTCAGCCAGATCACATACTCCACCTGTCACCGGCCCACCTCAGCTAGAATGAGCTCTGTTTCTGTCAGTCCTGGGTACAAGCATCTAACCCCAGCCACCTTCTTACACTGTTCCCAGAAGCCTCAGCCTTGGCAGCGACATCGGCCTTTCCTAAGCCTGCTTGGTACTTTACCACTATGCGCCATTCCTTCTGCCTCGGGCATCCTCAAGCTTTGCGAGCGGCCGTTGGATCTCAGCTCAAATGATACACTTCCCTGACTTCCTCATCAGCTGCCTCCCGCTACCCCCAAAATCCTGCTCCATCCAATCTCTTGTTCTCACTTCGTCGTAGCAGCTGTCATTGGCTGTCCCTTGTTCCCCCGTAACCCTCTGCAGTGACATTCCTCAGTCACAGTCTTGATCCTCACCAATAATGTTTACTGAAGATCAAAGCCAAGTTGGCTCTCCCCTCTCCCTGTCCTGCGCTGCCACAGAAATTCTCCAACCCTCCAGCGTATTGTCTGGTTTATTGTCATCCAAAGATGCAAGCTGATTCATTTGTTTACATAGGCTCCAATTATTCAACTATTCCTTCATCCTTTCCGTAATGGCCATTCTTTTTCAATTGCCTTTAACTGTATCTTATTAGACATTTTGGTTGTGTTTTGTGCCATATGGCCTTAGGATATACTGAGATACACTGATGTGTTTTTAAGCATCTTTATGCTTGAATACTATAATCCACTTAAACTCATCCAATTTGTCTACATACTAAGAAAGTGCCACAGACTGCTCTCCTGGGGAGAAAAACTAAAACCAAGTGTATCTTCCCCATAGCCTGGCACGTCACCCAGGCTTTGAAGTACCCTGGTTCTGATTATTGCTGCATGGTAAGCTCATCCCAGAACCCTTCAAGAGAAAGAAAAGAGAAATCTGATAGCCCTCCACTCGTGAATAGCTTCCAAGAAGCATGGTAGCCTGAAATTTCCAGGTTCCAAAAAAAAAGACCTCAAACAGGATTTTACTAAATCTAGTGATCCAGACACGATTTAGTCTCTGGTCCTCATGAGATGCAGAAAGAGCAAGCAACGTAAGGAATTGCAGAAAGTATGTTCTATCCCCTCCTATCATCACCCCACCCCACACACTCGACAGAGAACGGAAAGGCCAGCAGAGTGAGTTATGGTCACACTGGGTTACGGTCTTCTTAGCTGATCTTGGAGATCATGGGGCTTGTTATTGGCTGTGTTTTCAGAGCCCAGGAGTTCTGAGAGTCCAGCTGCAAAGTCAGAAACGGGCTGAGCCTGGATCACAAACTGTCCGAAGCTGCCTCTGGCTCCCTGGCGCGTCCTGGAAGCGGCGGGGTCCCCCTCGGGCTCCCAGGGTCTGCAGTCAGAAGCCATCCTTTTCCTGGGAGCGCCTCTGCAGCCCCTGCCGGTCTCTGTAGCTGAGGGCATGGCAATGAAGCTCAGAGCCCAGGCAGCGTGGCATCCCCGTGACCTCATCAGAACGGAGTCACGTCCCTGAATCGCGGCCGGAAATGGATAGGTGCCCCGTACATCCACCTCATTTCATCAGAGAAGACTGCAGCTGCTCAGGGCTGACCTGAAATTAATTCTCCTCTCTAATGAATTGCCCAAGGAGCTTTCTGTTTCCAATTTTCCTCCTGCTTTTTGGGTTTCCTTTAGTCTCCTTTTTCTCCGTCCCTCCTGGGGCTGGGGCTGCTGAAATCGTTTCTTCTCCTGCTGAACCCCCCTGTCCATGGTCATTGGTCCTGGAGGGTCCCCGTAGCTCCTGAGCTCCCGTTGGCTTCCTCCTAATAGAAAGCAGCAGGTTTACAGTGGTTGTGTTGCCTTTTTTTTCCAAACCATAAAATTTTCTTTCATGTGATTTAAGAATCTCCCAGACACTGTCCTTGTCTCCCAGCAGAGAGCTCTAGTTAAACCAGGCAATCTGCTATCAGATTCTGTGCTGGTGGCGACCCGTGACCACAGCATCGAAGCCACCACTGGCTGATGGGCAAAATTCTTGGAACTTTTTTTTCTTTTTAATATCTAGCTACCACCACATGTCTGTAAGGTAGTGTGACTGATATAACCAACTTTGACAGTGTTGATGAAGGCCACAGCCATCTGCAGATCTGCATGGCCGACCCAGGGTCCTCTTAACCCAAAGACAAACCCGTTTGCTTCATTAAAAGCACACACACACACACACAAAAGAAACGGGAGAGTCCTATTCTTCCTTTCCTTGTGCCATGTGAAGGTGGCTCCCTCCAACCCCTTCACCGCCCCATGTACTCCATAGGAACACGGAGAATGAAAGGTGTTGGGGCCACCAGCATTCCACCGTCCAACAGCCAAGAGAAAGACAGATCTGGCTGCAGTGGTATTCATTTGGGGCCTGCCCTAAGTCTAGCGACTTCAGAGTCTCCTGGAACACTGCCCTGTCTTAATATCGGGGGAGATGAATGGGAAATAACCTGGAAAAGGCAAATTACTCATAGAAGCTCAGACAACCTAAGGTCAGGCTGGCGAATGACCAAGAGGAAGAGAAACGGACTTTGACCTTCCCCAAATTTTCCTGTTGAGAGCAATGACAGTTATGTAATGAGTGGCCATTGTTGGGTATGCAGGGATGGACAGCCAGTGAGAGCCAGCCTCGGAATCTTCTAGGCTTTGCACTTGCTCTGGGCACTAAGGGCTAACACGACCTTTTCTGGGTCCAGATCTATACTGCCAGTTCCTAGACTTAGCTGCAGACCCCTTTACAGGGCTGAGCCATCCAGCTCACAGCACCACACATACTAACAGTGACGTACACCACTACAGGGAGCCCACAGGAGGACCCTTGACATCTACAGAAAGACAGAACATGGCTGTTTATGTAAATTACATCATAAAATGAAAAGGAATTCAATTACATTCTGTTACTTTGGCAGCAACACCAAATGATTTTTAATAAAATATTTAACAAGGATTTTTTTTTCATGCTGAATCCTAAGAAATTTATTTTTTTTTTGAAGTAGCTATCCATTCACAAACAGTTAAAAGGCAGCATATGTAAATACACCCTAACATTTATAATTAAAGTGGAGTACAATGTTGACTTTTTTTTAATTGTCCTTTTGGTGCATGCAAGCGGTGTGAAGCCGGATGTGGGAAACGGCTTCTGTGCTCCGTGTGTTGCAACTTGCCATTGCAGTCACGTAATGCATGATGGGAGGTAAAGGTGGCTCCGTGCAGTGGTGTGAATCCAGCCTCCAGAATCAGCCTTCTGGGATCAAATCCCAAGCCTGCCACTTATTAGTAATGGGGCCCTAGGCAGCAATAGAACTTCTCTGAACCTTGTTTTTTTTTTTCCCCCATAATTAATGCAGCAATAATTTCCCCTCTTCTCTATAAGGAGGGGGTTTAAATGCGTCCACTTATGTGAACCTCTTAGCCCCACGGGTGTTACATAATAAGCACGGGAGAAACAACACTGTTATTGTGAAGAGGAATGGGACAAATTTCAGATATGTCCACGGGGCGGAGAGTGGGCACAGGAGTAGCTGGGGGTCAAAAGTGAAAGGTCAGTAGCCATCCACGGCCACTACTGTTGGAGGAGGCACATTTTACCTGGGAGGTTGGCTAATAGAGGGGAATGGTGGATGTTAAGCATTGACGCAGCAGAAAGAGCCATTCAGCGGGGAGAGAGAGACAGGGGGGCAAACTCTTGGGCGGCACAGCTAGATCTCCGAGGAGGGTTGTAATTGTGTGAAAGTGGGAGGAGGAAAGAAAACGTGGGCGTGTGTCAGATCACCCCAGCCAACAATGGTGCCTGAGTATTTGTCTTCCAGAACGTTCCCTGCCTGCTAGAGGCTGCAGCTAGAGCCGAGGGTCTGCCAAGTCTTCATGCAGAGGATCTTCTGGGGTGCGTCCCTCCTAGTCCACGATCAAGGCGATGCACTGCAGAGAAACAGAAGTGCTCAAAGAAGGCGACCCCACTGGTGTGAACAGGTCCCGAGTGCTGTCTCTACGCGGTGGGGCCGTATACACCAAAGCTCCAGTATGGAGACAACTGGCCTTGGCCAGAATCAACCTCCCGTACTTTTCCCACCCAGGGACCAGTTAAACAGTGGGGGCAGAGCATGAGAAGATAGTTCATCACTATCTCCCCTGGGCTGCTGCTGCTGTTGACTCTCCCCACACGCGCCTCTTCTTCTCCGTGCACCAGGAACTCAGCATCCCTCGTCATCTCCCTAAGTTAATGTTTTCAGTCCCATTGTCATTGGGTGTTCTGGACCTGAGAGCTAATGGACTTTTTGTATATCTCATGATATCCCGTTTATGCGTTCATTGAAAATTAACTCCCAGTAGAAACTTAATTTCCCTTATTTTCATAGTCTGAAGAAATAGGTATTGCAGTTCCAAATTCATTCTCTCTCTCTCTCTCCAAACACACACACACCATCCCAGCTTTCTGGTGATATAGAGATAGATTTTGAGACAGGATGAGAAGGGAAGCTGCCGGAAGGACTACAGCCAGAAAGACCTACAAAGAATGAGTTAGAATGGGAAAAGAAAGCTAAAACCTTTAAGTCAGATTATAAATCTACAAAAGTGGAAAGAAAATGGATTTTCATGATAATCCACAATTTTTTTTAAAAAAATTAGTTTCTCCTACTAAAAGGAGCCAAGACTCCAATTCTTTAGTGGCGCAGGTTATGTATTCTGAATGTATTGAGAACAACAGTTCTTGGCCTGATTTGGTGGTGCACGACCTTAATCCCAGCACTTAGGAGATAGAGGCAGGCAGGCCTCTGTGAGTTCCAGGCCAGCCTGGTCTACAGAGCGAGTTCCAGGCCAGCCAGGGCCACACAGAGAGACCCTGTCAACAACAGTTCTACCCCGAGGATCAGTCTGATTTCCAGTGTTGTAGGGACTCAGAGATGGACAACTCAAAGGATGGCAGGTTCATTTTGCCTCATTGTACCGAGAGATCAGCCCATGTGCCTGGCCTCTTTGCCTCTGGGCCTGCGGTGAAGCAGAGCACCACAGCGAGGGCACAGATGGGAGAAACCACCTGGGGGTAGGTAGGCAAAGAGGAAGAGGAGGAGGAAGAAACTGGGGTCTACTATCCCCCAGGAACACACCCTCGCTGACCTCATTTCCTTCTACTAGCCCTCACCTACTAAAGCTTGCAGGCACCTCCAGCCCCCACCCCGGACAACAGCACCAGAGGCTACTGTGCAAACCTTAGAACATGGGCCCTAGGGAGACATTTAAGAATCAGATGCTAACAACAACCTTCCTTCCACCAAGTTAGTCTTCCAGGTTGAGCATTGATGGATACTTTTTATTGAAGATCATTGATAGTGGGTGATGGAGCCCCAAACTGCTTGTGCATCCTTGCTTATACTGAGTTTAAGCCCAAGTACTACAGAGTTATAAGAGTGTCCTTGACTCCTAAGATCCGGACAGATCTTACTCCATGATCTCACCATTTGGCTTCAAAAGTTCATCTTTTACTCAACAAGAGGAAATCCTGCCTGGTACTAGAAACCCAGCTAAATGCTCAGTGCTAGTGGAGTCATGGGTCTTGGAGGAGACCACTACTTTCCTAAAGCAGCACAATCCCTAACTACACTCTAAACATGTGTCCTTACACCCACAGATAAGTGTAGTCCTCACCCCTCATCAAGGAAACGTCTCTTTGCAACAGACAGAAAACCATAACCCAATCAAAATGCAGAGTTATGGAGCCCAGTCCCAATGAAAACATCCTCAAACACTCCTTCACCTAGCACTAAGAAACATTGTAGAAGATGGGGCAGAGGATCGCAAGGGCCAGAGGATCAGAACGCTCACTGTGGTGATGTCCTATCACAAGGAGCTACAGCCAAACAAGATCACCAGCATCGATGCCCAGACGTAAGCTAAACTAAGATGGCGCCCACGGGCATGCCAAACTGGAAAGGGAAAAGCCCACAAAATGTCGACCCCACACAAAGAACTAGAGGCAACTGAAGAATGCACGGAGCAGCAGGAGAAACAGTTTTCCTCAGGGAAGATCACGCTACTCAGTTATCTGATACCAAGTGGTCAGCCCAAAAACATACATGAAAGGACATTATACAGACTGAGCAGGCTATAGTTAGGAATAGGTGTACGCATACATGTGTGTATGCACACATATATGCAGGTGATAACAGTGTAAAAAGAGGTCACAGATTTAAAAAAGCAAGCGGGCGTGTATGGGAGGGGCTTGAGAGGAGGAAAGAGTGGTAAGGTACAGCATTTTTCCTCACTCCCTGTCTACGAGGCCCAGATTGGTGAAGACAGATGATCTGTTCCAGGAAATCAAGAACCAGCTAAATAAGCTGATGGTCTATTTGGCAGTCAAGCCAGACTCAGGTCATCTCAGTGATGCAAAAACCCCCTGGTTTGGAAGCGTGTGGCTTCCTAGGGCATGTGATAGCCTAAAAGACGCCAGTTACACGTTGTTCCTAGTCTTCCAGGCCACCATTAGTGTTCAGCACAGCAGCCAAGTGACAACAGAAGCCAAGAAACCAAGCTATCATGCCCAAAGCTCCACCCGTGCCTCAGTTTCCCTAACTACCCACAGAGGAACCTGGAAGCCATTCCTCATGCGACCTCCAGGACTGAGAAACCTTCTTATATGTGATATAAATCTCTCTTCTACACAAATAGCACTCAGTGTCATGGAGTATGATGGCAAAGAGGAAGGAAGGGATGTCTCTCAATGGAACGAAACCCAAACCCCTCAACAGAGGCATGTTTTAGCGTGTAATAGGACTAACAAAATGGTTGAGAGAGTAAAGGCACTTGCCACCGAGCCTGATGAGCCGAGTTTGATCCCCAGGATCTACACCGTGGAAGGAGAGAACCCTCAGAAGGTCAGAGGGAGCTGTCCTCTGACCTCCACATGCCAGCCATGATACCAACGCACCTTCACACACAGACAAGGGAACAAACGTAATAATTAAAAAAAAAATCTTTAACAAATGTAATAGAAGAAACAACATTTTCTTCAAGAGAACCTGATAAAAACGAGTTTTTGTCCCTGTATCCAGGATTTGCAAAGTTAAATTTTAATCCTTGGTTCCTGGAGTGTTGATGCATGTGCTAGGATATTTTTGCTTCTTCTTCCCCTGGTCTTGACTCTGTGGGTTATTGCTCTTCTCTTTTATGTCCTTACTTGTAAGCTGCCTGGAATTCCTGTTCAAAGAGGTGAGATATGAACAATAAAGTAAAAATAAAAACAAGACACTCCATGAAATTTTGCTGAATTTATTGAATTGCCCAATTTTTTTCACATAACCCACAGAGCTTCTAAACAACACAAAACAAAACAAAAACAAACAAACAAACAAAAAAAACCGGAGTGATCATAAGAAAGGGAGTAACAGAAGGAATCCTCCTGCTTTCCACATTTCTGTGTGGAAATTCTACCTTGGAGAACAATCCCGTTTCTCTCATTTCCTGTTGCCATGATTCAAATGCCCTTTTCTTTGTCAGAAGACCTGAAGGTCCGAGGGCAGATGCTCCAAGAGGCTGACGGTGCAGGTTGCGCACCATCTGTCCGCCTTCTGCCTCTGGGCATGCGCCACTTTTGGTGGAGTGGCAGCTTCAACAGCTAATTTCAGCCCTATCTTTTATCATCTCTCCCTTCACCCCTGCTCTGCCCCGCTTCATGGGGTGAAAGTAGAAAGAGAGAAAAGAAAACATCACACCTGCCTCCTCCAGGATCAAAACTATCTCATTTGGAGCCATTCTTGGGGTTGCTATGGTGATAGACAATCCTGACCATCAGGGTGCAGGGAGCCACTGTGCTGCAGAGTCACTGAGTTACAAAGTTGAGGACAGATGGGTGCAGAGAGAGCCCCCGAGGGCCTCCCGGCCTGAGAAAATGACTGCCCTGAATGTTCAGCAGGTACTCCGCACGCCCCGCAAAAGCCTTCTGATGGGAAGTCAGCCACTCCGAACTCCAAGGGAACACTCTGGCCCTCCTCGGCAACCCCCAGCATGCCCTGGGGGCAGTTCTTTTCCATTATACTCTAATGGGTCGCACAAGAGCGCTCTGAAGGAGTGAGCCATTCACTCGGAGAGCTCTGAGCTCTGCTGATTCTGAGTGGAGCCCAATTTCTCCTCTGATGGATTCCTGGGGGGACTGTTTTTCCTACTGTGCCCCCAAAGCCAGAAGCTTCTGAGCCTGCTTCACTCCAGGACTGGCTTTCAGCTATTTGGAGAGTGACAATCAGGCCTTTTAGGCTGATGTAGTTCAAAGTCTAAATGCACTCTATGGTGTCCCGTCTAAAGCCTGTTCTGGCCCAGCCTTCCTTGAACACCTCTGTCCCCAACACACAATTATATGCTTTTCTCGTTTTATAAGAGGCTTGCTAGGTCCATTAGAGAAAATTCACGGGATGTAAAAACTAACCAGTTGTGCTAATTCAACTAAGAGACAAAAAGAGTATGTCACCAATGGAAGACGCAAAGAATGTCCCCAATCTCGGGCTGTGGAGCCGGGTACAGAACTGAAGACCTGTGGGACCAGGACCCATTCCCAGCTCCATCCCCCTGGCAGGTCCTCTTATAAAGATGGAAAGCCTAAATTCCTGTCTACTAAATGCCCTTGTTTGTAGAAGCAGCCAGGAAATGCCATCCTAGCCAATGGTGTCTCCAGCAAACTGTCTCCAGGCCCTCCTAAAACTTTTGGGTCCCCTTAATTTAAAAGACAAGAAATCGTGTTCTTTCTGTCTACACCTATCCTTGAAATTATGTTTACTGTAAGCAAGGCATGTGGCTCATGCCTGTAATCCCAGCATTCGGGAGGCTGAGCAAGTAAACCATGAGCTCATGGCTAGCCTGGGCTGTACAGTAAGACCTGCCACTGCAACCATAGGACAGCCATGAGAAAGACGCCTAGAGCTTGCTTGAACCTCTACCCTGGCACCAACTGAACCTCTGAATGGACATTATCAATGGTCCAACTTGAGACCTCTCATTTAGGGAAAAACAATCTCACTTATTTAAATTATTGTGATTCAAAGTTTCTCTTACCGGAAACACACTGCATTTGTATTGGTAAGCTTCACATCACTGCCACAAATACTTAAGATAATTGACTTGGAGAAAGGCTTTGTTTGTTTTGTTTTGTTTGGGTTTTTTTTGTTTGTTTTTTTGTTTTGTTTTGTTTTTTTGCTCCTGGCTTGAAAGATGTAGGTCCATGGTTACTTAACCTTGCTGCTTTGGGCCTAGATGGTGACATCATATGAGGAGGAGTCATGGCAGAAGAGACTGTTCTCATGGTAGCTGAAAAGAAAAGAGAGAAATGAGAAAGAGGAGATAGGGTTCTCAATATCTCACTGAATGACACTGAACCTCCCAAAGTTCTAAAAGTGTCACAGACTGGTGGCCAGTCCTATGCAGCACATACTCCGCTCAAGCTGATGCAGCCTTCATCGCTCGTTTAGGACCTCGTGCATATTCTCTCAAGATGTGGACATCTGAACGGGAGCAGACACCCGAACTAGTGACTCTAATTACCTAGTTCAAATAATTTTTTTCAGGGTTCGGTAGTCTTTCACACATCATTTTTGTTTGCTGTATCAGTTGATCAGGGTTTTCTTTTTTTTTTTTTTTTATTTTGCTTGGGTTTGGGGTTATTGTTGCTGTTATTGTATAAGAAGGATCTCTCTCTTCCTTTCTCTCTCTCTCTCCCCCCAGGAGCAGAAGATGACCTGAAACTCATTATGTTACCTAGGCTAGGGGGGATTTAGAATCGTCTTGCCTCTGCCTCCTATCCTAGGATTACAGGATTACCACCTTGTCTAACTCAGTCATAGTTTCCTAAGAGCTTCAGAAATTCTGCTGGAAGCCCCGATGAGTAGAAACAAGATTTCCAATTCCTTTTTACTAAACCATTTTGAAAGGAAAGAGAGTGAAGAAATCGGCATCACAGAAAGGTAAAACTACTTAGCCCTATAATTTTCTGAAGACAGAGATGAAAGGCCTCTTTAATAAGCAAAATTTCTAAATGGCTCAAATGGAAGCACGATAATGAAGAGAGAAATGGCACCCTAATTTCTTCCTCCCCTTTCAAACGGCAAGCCTCCGTCCTAACAACCCAGTCTGCTGTCGTTTTGAGGCATCTCCCCCAGGGGGGAAAATTGAAGACAGCACAAGAATAAGCCCACCTCAGACACGACAATGGGAGAGAGATCCGGGACACTGAGCTTGCCAAACTATCTTCATTGAATCTGCGCTCACAGTGGTGCTGTGCCCTATACATCCAAAGTGTATAGCTGGGTACTGTAACCTGGTCACACCGACACAGAAAATCAGCCATCACTTGCTCAGTGAAGTTTTCCGTGGTTTTATCTCCCTGAACATGAGACTTTGGAGCAGTTCAGTTACGCTCATGGAGACGATAGACTAGGAAAGCCGTGCTTGTGTAACGGCAGGGAGGCTGCAGAGCCTGGGGAGGGTGGCTTCAGCTCTCGACCTTCCTGATGTTTTTAGCTCACGCATTTTATTTGCCCGTTGAATATCACGGCTTTTACATACTGAGCATTCAGATTCACAGCAACTGTGTAGAGACACTCCGTTTAACTTCATGAAGTTAACTTAGGAATTCCAGCCCGTGTTTAGCATCATTGCCCCGTCCTCTGGGTCCGCGGCAGGGCACCCCACTTCTCAAATAGCCCCTGGAGAGGCAGGAGGAAGACCCTACACCCATCCTGGGCGAACCAGGATGTAGGTTCACATGATGCTAACTGCCAGAAGTAACTATTGCTCTGGGAGTAAGCAGAGGGTTCCAGAAGTCTGAGGTCACAGTCTGTTAGAGGTGATCTTTCTGAGTCAGCGATCAGTGATCTCATGACAGGGAACGCATACATCCAAACTCAGGAAGTGCCTCGGGCTGCACTTCCAAGGGAGAGTTGCCTGCTCAGATGCTCAATTTTACTTGGGTTTAATCAAAGCTCAGGGTTTGTTTCTTCTTAAAATTTTCTACTCCTTCATGCTTTCGGTCTCTTGCTCCTTGATTATGTTTTAGTTTAGTAAGAGAAAAGGGATTTTTTTTTAAAGCTAGATTTGGGGGTGAGTCACGGAAAGGACTAGAATGGACAAAGACAATGACTGTACGGTGCTATATTTGTATCAGTCAGTCTCAGGCTACCCAGTCAGAAGAGGGGGAGGAGGGGAAGGGAAGGAGAGAGAGAAGAGAGTCCCCAGAGAGAAGTAATTCAAGCCATTATGGAAACTGAGAAGTCCCAATATCCGTGATCAGCATCAGGCACGTGACCCAGAAGACCACTGTGGAGATCCAGTCACATGCACAGGCCTGAAGACCAGGAGAGATGACAGAGGTTCATCCAAGTCTCAGTCTAAAGATGGAGACCAATGCCCCATGTCAAAGACAGTCAAGGAAGAGAGTTTTTTTTATTCCTAAAAGAGAATCATAGGCCCATTCATTAAGTGGGTTGATTTGTTTGGTAACATTGCAGAGAGGAAAAGAAAACTCTTATTTTTCATCACAGACTGGAGCTGTATTTCTTAGAGGAAGGAGGAAAAGGAAGCAAGAAGCATGTGGAAGCCAGGCAGGGTCATTGATATACAGCGCCAGGCAGTCATTGATGAGGGCACCGTGTTCTGTGAAATCTCGGCACCAGTTTCTCCAGAGTGGCCCCTAACTCTCCAGGGATGGTTGGAGACATTTTGGTGCTACCTACAGTTTTAAGATCTCAGTCCTGGATGAAATGCCCTCCATGGACTCCCGGCTCTCTGCCCCCTAAGTCGAAATTCAAAGTATTTAGAAGGTTTTCACTGCTAAAGGATCTGGGCCCTGGGCCCCCATTTGTCCCCTTCCAGATTTTCATCGAAAATCTTGCATCATCCACATTCTCAACATCTAAAAGAGCTCTTTCTGGAGACATAGCAGTGAGCTGCTGGGGCTCGAGGCTCAAACCCTCCTGACATTAATCACATCAGTGGCATGACTACAGCCTGCCAAGTGACATTCCTCCCACAGTGTGCTCCCTCACCAGGTCAATCTGGAAATCATGAACTGAGCGCCTGCGGACGGTCTCCGAGAAGAAGGACAGTACTTCAGATAGTGTGAAGAAAATGGGAACTCTAAGTGGGGTGGCTGTGCTTTATTAGCATCTTACTTCATAGTCGGTGACCATATGATTTCTTCACATTAATACGCCCTCAACTCGTTCTCCCATATCAGACTTTTGACTAGCTTGATCACAGTCAGGGTGATGGAAGCCTTCCTAATACCCAAGTCCCTGGATGCCAGCCAGTGGCCAGCCTTAAAAACAGCTCTTTCCACGGACAGCATCCCCACTTTCTGCTCACTGGGGTCTGTTCAGTGTGCCCTGAAACTTCCTGCCAGCAACTTCCGCAGGGGTTTGCAGCCCTGTGTTAGTTACTTTGTTCAACGTACAGGAGGAAGGATTTATGTTCGCTCACAATGTTCGAGGCTGTAATCTATCGTAGTAAGGAAGGCTTGAGGGTGCAAGCACCTTAGCTGTGGCATGGCTGAGAGTGCTTACTAAGATGGTTAAGTCAAAAGAGCCTCCCCTAGGTACACACAGCAGGGCCAGAGAGAGACACTGAGGTCTGGGCTCAGGCTCTGGCTCATTTGCTTGCTAATTTTAGGTCCCAAACTTTGCATCTGTGACGTGGGATCAACTCTTGTGGGGCATTACATGAGGCACGCTATGTAAAATGCCATCCTCCTCTCACCTCTTAAGGAAGGGCTTCAGAGCCCTCCTGCTCCTCCCAATGCTCAACATCAGTGCTGAAGGCAGTAGATGACAGCTAGGCAGTAATGGTGACCTCCTCAACCTCTAGCAAGGACTGTTTCTCAGCAGGAAGGTTCCCACCGAAACCCCAGAGCCCCAGAGGCTGGGCTGGAGAGGGAAATGATTGAAATAAGCTCAAGTTGATTACAATTGGCAGATGCTCAGTGGGACTCAAGTTTGGGGTGGCAGCGGTGGAGACAGATGTGGAAGCTAAGCCTGATAGGTTTTGTGTATAGGAGGCTGGATGCTAGTAGTAGAGATGTGTTTAAAAAAAAAAATCAGGGCACTAAGACAACTGAACAGAGCGGGGCTGAATGAATCGTTCGGTGGGAGACGGATTCTACTGCATGCTAAACTTACAGTAAGGAATTGGATTAAATGTTGGCTCAGCTTATCTAGCGTGTGTCCCCTTAGCTGGTGCCCGGTGACCCCACTCTCTGCTATCCTCACCCTTGCCTTTTCCATGCAGCCTAGATTTACTGACCTTTTTTTTTTTTCTTTCTAATAAACAGAATCATAGGAAGTCACAGGAGGTCACTTCCTTCATAGGATAAGGAATGAGGATGTCTTCCCTTGGGGATGTTCGATCTTGCATGTCTTCTCTTTTTCCTTCACTGCCCTGAGGGAGCCGGTTTCCGTGTTGGGTGGCACTCTGTGTTGCGGTTCCCACATTGGCGAGGCCCCTTGATCGCAGCCAGAAGGAAGGTGAACACTGATTACTACCAGCCAGAGTGAGCTCAGAAGCATGCCTGCTGATGGACCTGAGGCCACAGTCCTGCCTGGCACCTTCCCAATGTCTGACAGACCTTAGTCAAAGGTACTTGGTGACTCTGCTCCTTCATTCCTGACCCCCAGAAACCATCAGGGAATAAATGTTTATCACGCTAAGTTTGGGGGTTGTTTGCTAGGCAACCTAAGTGATGAGCAGAGCTGAGAAGGATAGGTAGGCTTAAAGGGGATGAGAGTGTGAGGCAAAAAATAGAAAGGATAAAAGAGATACTTCCTTCCTCACCCACCATAAGCTCTTGGCTGGATAAAAGATGGATTAAGAAAACTAAACACATTTATAGACACATGTTTTGTGCATGTATCACATAGGTGTAGGGAGTAGGAAGAGAAGAGGGACTCAAAGAGATGGCTTAGAACTGAACACAGCTTTCTCAAAGAACACTAAGTCTGGAGAGAAATGGATAGATACTGGAACGTGGCTTTAGCTTCCAAGGGTGATAAGCTGGGCGAGGCAAATACTCAAGACACTAACAGAAGAGCAGGGCTGGTGAGAAAAGCCAGGTATGCGGTTTCCATGGTCCCACCTCTGGGTTAATGACAGTTCTGTCTCTGGTGATAACTCCTGTCCATCCCCACAGAGAGGGAAGCTGGGACAGTTGTGTAAATTATGTTCTGTATTTTGGGCAAATTGGGGGCAGGCAAAAGCTTTGACTGTTTACTTTTCCTTAATTGCCTTGAGCACAAAATGATTCTTGTGTTAAGGAGAGCTATTTGGGATGGCATGTTTTGGTTTCCTTCAAAACCCATGTGTCAGGCCTGACAATGGACAATTACAAAGGCTTTGATCATCAGGGTCTGTGGTAGAGGAAGGGGAGGAAACACCCGCCCACACACACACACAACAAACATACACATACACAACTTGGGAGCAAGCTGTGCTCCAGCTACTTTCCTTCTAGCTCTCTCCCTTACCTTTGAGGTCCATGAAGCTTCTAGAGCCTTCATCCAGGGCTGCTCTTCAGCGAGATGTCTCATCTCATATCTGTGCTGACTACCAGGGCCCAGGGCCCCTGTGCTGTGTGTGGGAAAAGCAGAGCCAAGCAGTTGGCACTTCCTCTGGCTTTAGGCTCCTGCCTGTATCATGGCAACAGCTGACCATAAGCTCAGCGTTTCTGTTGCTGGCATCCTGCTTTCATTGGTTACTGCTGATACCTGGCAGCTCTCCCACTTCTCTGAACTTCCGAAAGCCATCAGGAAGTTGTGGAAGGAATAGCAGTGTTAATGGCTACCCTGGATTCCAGCTGGACAAAATGAACAGTCACAGTTCTGGGAACACCTCAAGGCATCACTAAGAAAGGTGAACTGCAGAGACAGAGAGCCAAACTCCTGGGTGGACCGAAGTCAGGCTGACCAAAGTCAGGCATGGGCCAGTGACACTGGTGTTGTTGCAATCCCTGTGATGGGATTCCTGTGATCCCCTCTCCACCTGCCAGCTGAAGAGGTCTGGGAATTAATTAACATGCAAATCACAATGACCATTAATGCTGAAAAGCTTCATGTTGGAAGGCTCAAAAAGGGTTTCTTCAGGGCCAACTGATACTTAAAAAGGTTAACACTCAGCCTTTGAATGTGACATTTCAATGGCTGTCATCTGCACAAGTTACCTGGAACAATTTTCCAAAGGACTCTGTCATTAATCTCTGGCCTTTGAGAGCTTGTGCTTTGAAAACAAGGCTCAGGCATGTGGAACAGAACGTTCTAGATAAAGTTCTGAACAGGAAGTTGTTGTGAGCTGCTCAGGGGTGAAGGGAGACCAGGCAAAGCTTCTGGTACCAGAATCTGCAAAGGACAGAAGCCCTTCTATCCTTTTGGGAACACAAGTGCATATGAGCAGGTCTCTCTGCTTGAGTCCACTGTCCTGTTCTGCTTGCTCCTCTTCCATAAGGCCCAACCCAACACAGACACCAAAGTCCCTAAATTTGTGTGGCCTTTCAGGGACAGCACAACTTCTGTCTCCTTCAGTTCAGTGTTTGGGACCAGGCCATACCAATGTGATGGCCAGGCTCTTAGCTGGTGTCTGAGGGTCAGTTGTCTCCTTTCAGCTCCGTGACTGGGGTCTCTGTGGAGTGAAGCAATATCATCTGTGCTTCACACAGACAGTGAGATCAAGGACATACAAAGATGGATGCCTGAAAAGTTGAGTGAAGGGGAAGAGTATGTGGCACATAGGAGCAGACAAGAAGCCTTCTTATGAAATTCTATACTGGAAATGATAGTTGTTTGGTTCGTGGTGGTGGTAGTGGTAATGATGGAGGAGAAAGTGGTGGAGGAGGAGGAGAAAGAAATGGTGCTGGTGGTGGTGTATAAGAGTCAGACTGACCTCAAGCTCACAATCCTCCTGCCTCAGCATCCTGAGTGCTGAGACTGCAGGCCTATACCACCGTACCCACCCAGATCACTTGTTGGTTCTGATGAGGGAGGCAGATCTCCAAAACAGGATGGTAATAATCATCAAACTCTCTTGGCTACAGGGAAGGACCAGATTCATGCAAGACCATGTTTTCTGGTATCCAACCAAAAAACTACCCCTGAGGCCTTCTGGGATCACCATTCTATGACTATGGGCCTTTTCCTTAAGGAGGAGTGAAGAAATGGAGAACAATCCTTCTCATCATAGAAGAGTACTGTTACTTTAACATCAGCATGGTTTTTAGAGAATAATGTGACTTAGGGAGAGATAAGATCTTGTAAGATACAATTTTTTAAAAAAAATAAGCAAAAACCACCAAAACGGAGACCTGCGTTCCCCTTTGCAGTCTGCTCTGGTGGCAGTGGAATGAAAGATGCTAATGAGCCCCCTGCTTGTGACAATGGAAATGATGGCCCTTGCTATCACCCGCCAGAAAACTTCGAGGGCAGTGTCGGTGCCAGATGCCCAAGAAGCGCTGCTAACAAAGCTGGGTTTCTGCCAGGTGATTGGGAGTTATAGGGGAAACTGAGGGCTGATGGACGGGGTTGCCACATACCCATTATCAGGAAGGTTTACGGAGTCCAGTTATTACCACAGACCTCTGAACCTCCTCTCTGACTCACGTTGCAGCCTGAAGCCACAGAGCACCCTGGCTGCTTACCTGAGAGAGGCGGGCCTCTGCCTGGAAGGGACTGCGATGCCTGACATTGATCAGAGCCCAACTGCCACTCCTGACAAGCACATTGGACTCCCTCACATGGAGTAAATTGGTTTGACCTTTAGGAGGAGAGGGAAATATGTCACCTTCCTAACACGGATGATGGGAAGATAGCCTGTGCAATGAAAGATGACCTCACTGTGCAGCTTCCCCAGGAGGTGGAGAAAGGCCCCAGGCAGGGCTGGGTCTGAAAAATTGAGGTCAGAGCAAAGGCACATGGCGTAGAGTTTAATTCCCACAGGCTAGCCAGGGTGGGGCACTTTTGCAAGGCCCGTTTCTGGGGATCTGATTTCTCTCTGTTCCCTGTAACCATTCCCAGAGTGGCTTAGAAAGACACTAAGGTGGATTTGGCAGGGAGGCTGGAGGTGTTCAGCATGGAGACATTTGGTGGGGGTAGGGGAGAGAGGATAGGACAGAAAGGGATAGATTTTATTCCTAAGGGCATGGCTGCATGGACAGTGTCCTTGCTGGGCCTTTGTGGTGATGAAAGTAAAGAGAAAGATAACTCCTTCAGGTAACATCCGGTCTCTGCCCATAACCCTCCTCATGAATGAGTCTTATTCTTCAGAGAGCCTCAGTCTGTTTTTTAAGACAATTTTAATGGGGGAGGGGAGTGGGGTGTCTGTTCCCACTGAGCTAGACAATTGCTCAACTGATAAAGACAGTTAGAAGGTAGCCTTAGAAGAAAAAGGGGACTGGGTCTCCAGGCAGGTGACATTTTAGTCACGTATGGTCTTGTGGCTATGCTGGTATGGATGTGTGGCATCTTACATGAGACAGGCTCTCTGTAGAGAAGTTCTTCTGGCTTAATGAACGGTTACCAGCTGTGAGGAGGGTTTAAGGGCCACGGAAACACGCACATTGTTTCTTCCTTCTGCCTCCCAGATTCTCCCAGGTTCACCTCTTCCTTCCTGACTGTTCCCCATTGATCTGTCCCTGATTGGGACCTCTAGTGGAACTAATGTCCCCAAAAATGCTGGCATCACTGAGCTGGCAGAAGGTGTAGAATAATCTAATGCAGCAAGCACCAGGGCAAGGAGTCATGCCCAGATGAGCAAGCCAGGGTCCAGCTAGGTGAGGTTCCTTACCTAACGCATGCCTTGCCAGTGACAGAGATCCCAGCCCCTCGATCCCTCTTGGTCATATGACACATACTGCCATGTGTTACCAGCATCTTCTTCTCCTCTTGCCTAGAGCTGAAGGGCTTCTGGAGGATGCTGTGCAATCTGAGTGAGGAAGAAAGGCAAAGCCAAGCTCAGCCTCCCTGCTGTTTCTACAGAAGATAAGGGTTTAGTGGCCTTTCACACAGAGGTCCAACAGCCTCAGGAAGGGGTGCTTGCCTTTTTGTGGCCATGTCTTAGTTTGGCTGCACTAACTCGTGGTTAGTACAGTCGTGGTGTTAGGCTCACATTCAAGGTCTGTAGTGTCAGAATCTGTGGGGTTCTCTCCCACAAGTACTGAGGAGATAAAGAAAATTTCCACCCTCGAGGTCTAGTGAACCTTCCAGGATTTATGAGTTATTTTTCCCCATTAAAGACAGGAAATCTACCTATCTTTTCTTTGTAGAATAAAATGAATTTATTAGTGATAGCCAAAAAGAGGCAATAATACTGACAGTTAACCTTCACTGAACGCCTATACTATTGAATTATTGAGTTATTATTGTACACTGAATGCCAAGTACTATTAAGGCAGAGCTAAGATTTAAACTTAGATGCTCTGGTTCGAGAGTCCTCAGTTTAAACATGATTTGGTAGTACACAACGCTCAGGAAGAGTAACACGCCCAAGAGTGTTACGGTTCTCATCACTATACCAGAATGCCTGAAAGAAGAAGCTTAAGGGAGAACAGGTTTATTTTGGCTCACAGTTTCAAGAGTTCAGTCCAGAGCCATCGAGATGATGCAGTGGATAAACACACCTGCTGCCAAGCCTGAAGACCCAAGTTCTATCCCTGGAGCCCACACGGTGGAAGGAGAGAACTGACTCCAGCAGTCCCGAAACTTCTACATGTGCGCAGTGGCACATGTCTGTAGCACATGTATGCTCACACACATGCTAAGTAAACCTAAAAATGTAATAAGAAAATCCATACTAAGTCCATCCTGACAAGACGAAGATGGGAGAGAAAGCATCTTGTCGGTGGGGAGAAGAGTTTTTCACTGTAGGGAGCAAAGAGCTCAGGCAGGGAGCAAGCTGAACAATAGATTTCAGGGTCCTCCACCGGTGAGACCCCCCAGCCATGCCTTCTTCACCGGAGGGAGGTTGCATAATTCCTAAAACACCACCAGCAGCTGGGGATCCCATATTCAAATTCGTGGGCCTGCGGGAGGGCGCATTTCCTCCCCTCCACAAAGCTGTTGTAGTGTGTTAAACCCTAGAGCCGATGAAATCTAGATTCCAAGAAGATTTGTGGTGGCAGTGGTAGCTTGTTGTTGTTGTTGTTGTTGTTGTTTGAGAAAGGCTCTCACTTGTTAGCTCAGTCTATCCTGGAACTCACTCTGTCCTCAGTGATCCTCCTGCCTCAGTCTCCTGAGTACTGGAAATTCAGTAAATTCAGGTACGAGAAGAATTGTTTTTCATTGAGATGCCAAAGCTTACCCTTCAGAGCTTGCAAATCATTTCACACACTCTTTCCCACAACTTAATGGAGCCGGGGGCGGGGGGGGAGGGGTGGTGAAACCCCCACATTCAACCGGGCCAGTAGCTACGGGGTATGACCAGTGCTGCGGGGAGTCAGTCTCCAAGACTTCTTCTTTTATGGCCTTACAGCCCAGGCATGTAGCTATGTGGGGGGAAAAAAAGACACAGCACTTGCAAAGCTTCAAATAGTGCACTGAGATGAAAGTGCGGCAATGTGCTCCGGGGTAGGATGGCAGACACCTTAGACTTTGACGCTGAGCGTCTGTGCTGCTGAGGGGGAGCGTGGGTGGGGAAGAGCTAAACCAGCTCGTGTCTATAATGCCCCACAAGAGGAGGGACCAACTTTTCCTGACTATTCAGCCCCGGAGTCACATCCAAGCACCCAGGAAACAAGTGTGCTGCTCATGAGTTTTCATCCCCTACAATGAAATGCTGAAGAACAGAGCAAACAGATGGTGCGTGCCTGTTGGTTGCGTCTCCTCGGCGCTGCTCACACCCCAGAGCCTCTGGCTTGGTTGAGTCCCACAGTAAGGTTCAACACCTGGATGGTTGCAGGTTTTCCCACAGTCCTCCTCTTCATCGTCTTCTGATGCTTCTGACTCATGCTGGAGGATTCCTGGCTAAAGCTTTCCAGGATATAACACTGGTGCCTGGAAAATGTTGAGGCCTTTCTGTGCCTTGATGTAAAAGCCTTGGTCAGGCATTTCTGTCTCTAAGCCAGCTGTGCTGGCAGAGAAGTGAAAGAGTAAAGGCCGAGCCCCAAAGACAAACTCTTCCCAGCCAGCCAGTTCTGCGGTGTGAGTTTAGGGAAGGCCACTAGAAAGTTGAAACCTTCCTACAACTGAAATTATCTACCAGCTTTGCTAGAGGAGTCAAGATTAGAACTCAGAGCTGGGGGGGTAGATAAAGGAACCTTCTCTTATGCAAAACATCTGCCCACTGAAGACCCTCCCTGATTTACAAATTAGCACTTAGAAAGATAAGGTAATTTGTCCAAGATCACAGAGCAAGAAGTGGGAATTTAAACTCTAGAGCTCTGATTTTAGATCCTTGTTCTGTTCACAGTGCAGTAATGCTACGCTCTCAGTGAACTCTCACTGCTGGAGATCACATGCTTCCTTGTATTTACTTCTTGAGAACTTTGTCACTCTAGGTCAATGGTTTGAAACCTGTGGGTTGTGACCCCAAAGGAGTCCTATATCAGATATCCGGCATATCAGATAGATACAGTCTGATTCATAACAAAAGCAAAATTATAGTTATGAAGCAGCAATGGAATAATTTTATGGTTGGGGTCACCCCAACAGGAACTGTGTTAAAGGGTCACAGCATTAGGAAGAGTGAGAACCACTGGCTTAGGTAGTCTTTCATTCCAAACCTTTACTACATGAGTCAGGGTAACTAATCATAGCTGCCTTGCCATACCACCCTCAGAATCTCAGTGACAGAACACGGTAAAGGTGTGCTTTTGGCTGGCATCACCGTTAAATCCAATTGAGCAATTCTCCTTCAGTCAGTGACTCGGGGATCCAGGACTTGTAATTTTAAGCACAGCTGGAAGAAGCTATGGGAGTTTCATAGTCAGGTGTAAACACATCCTATACGACCCCACTGGTCAGAACTGAGCGGCAGAGCCTCAACCTGTCTGTAAAGGACAATGAAACAGGTAATTGGGTTAGTCAAACCTTTCATCATGAAAACCCAAGAAAAACAGCTGAAGGAGAGGATGAGTTTATGTTGACTCACTATTTCAGAAGGTTCAACTCCTAGTTGGTGGGATCCATTGCTTTGATCTGGGTGAACAGAACACCACAGAGCCGCTGCTAACCTTATGGCAATCTAAAAGCAGAGCAACACAGGAAGGAGACACGGACAGGACAGGTATGTCAAAGGCAAGCCCCTGCTGGGCTGCCTCCTCTTGTTCTTATCCTGTATATTCCTGTCACCTTCTGGAACAGCTCCAGGAGCTGGAACCAGAACCTTCAACACATGAGCTAGAGTGTTCAACACCTCAGTCCCCACTGAGGGGTGGGGGTTTGAGGTGGTGGGGAGATGTTTGTTGTTCAAGTGATGTCTTCTTGTGTATAGGAAAGAGAAGCTGGATGGATTACATTCATCAGTCTCTTATACACTCATTGTATTAATCAGGGTTTCCAGCAGAGGCAATCCAGCTGGGGTTTTACTTTTTAACAAGGATTACATCAGAATATTTTTATTCCTCAATTAGGATATTGAGGAATCCAGGGGTCAGCAATAACAGAATCTCACACTACCTCTACTTCTGGAACAAAGAGAAGAAACCATGTTACCAGAGTCCAGGGAGAGCTGGAGATAGGACAGTACCTCTTGATAGGACCTATTGTGGCAGGAGATCCATCTGCCAGCAGAGCCCCCACACCAGAGGGGAAGAGGATTGGGGAAGAAATACCCTCATCTCCCTCTATGCATTGAATCTGCTGCCTATCCTCCCTATGACTAAAGCCAACTGGAAGCCAGAACAGAAGAGCCTGGGTGATAGATACTGTGATCAGCCTCCTGGGTACAGGAAAGCAGGCAGTGGATCCTGGAAGTAAGGGTCCAAAGGAAAGCTGCACAGGAACCAACCAACCTTTACTCCCAGGAAATACCATTCTCCCTGGGCTTTTTTGTGAGAGCTTCACACTGAGCTCTGCCTGTCTACACTCATCTATTGGTCCTAAGAAGCACACAGTGTCAGTCACACGCCTCTTAACCTCACCGGCTTCTGATGAACACTCATAATGCAATGGGATGGAGTGCAAATTTATCACAAATCCTCTCTATCGCCAACAGAGAACCCAAAAGGTTCTGCAGCAACCCAGGTGTCACTCAAAGTTGGGAATGCTTTATGAAAACAGAAGAGAGGACCACAGCTGAGGGATCCTGACACTCTTAGCCCAGAATGACTCAGCCCTTTATCACGTCAGTCCTGCCATCACTCTCTTCTGTCCTCCTCCACCTTCAGCAACCACCTCCTGGAACCAGCATCAACCCGGGCTCTGAGATGACTGTGATTAACTGAGCAGATACAGTCACAGAAACTCCTCATTCTTGCGGGGCTCAGAGAAGCAGCTGCAGTAATTACAGTGAATTTCTGGAATGGAGACTAATGGTGCAGGTTCAGATCTAAAATGCTTTTGATCCTCTTCATCATTAAAAGGCCATTAAAGGTACAACACATATATTACCAGGCATCAAATCTGCATTGATGTAAAAAGAAATTAGGCTGATAATTGTTCCTGAGGCCATTATCTCCAGTGAGTGAGGGTCCATGGCTCCCCTTGTGCTTCTGCAGAGGGCTTTCATTGACCCTGATCAGTTAGTTCAGACGACATTGATTAAACATCTCTTGTGTGTCACTCTAACCAGATTGCCTGCATCTGTGACTACCCCAGTTTAAACTGTTACTTTCAAGGACTTGCCCTCTGGCTTTATAGGCTAAGTATGGTGGGGGCAGGGAGAGGTCCTGGGGGGGGGGGGGAGGACCAAAAACCTCACAGGATTGGATAATACTACAGAAATCCGTGGTGGTAAAGATGAAAAGTTCAGCGTGACATAGTGACCTTAGCAACAGTGGCAAGACCCCAATATGAAGAGACTGTGGAACCCAGTTGACCGCTTCATGTTAGTAAATATGCACTCTACATCACTTTCATTGAAGAAGTTCACCCTCTACCCCAAGGAATCTCTCTTTCCCACATGAGATCAAGATTAAACCATTCTTATTGGCTTAGGTTTCAAGTACCTCCCTGAGCTACCAGCAAAGACTTTCCATCGCAAAGACCAGCTGTCAGGTAAGCTCTCCTCATCCAGCCCCTCACAGCCGTGTTCCCACCTACCTTCCTTGGTTCTAAGACTGTGCCCAGCAGATTTCTGTTAATATAATAAACACCATGACCAAGATTAACTTGGGCGGGGGGGGGGGGAAGGGAGTTGTCACTAACAGGTAGCAGTGCTGGAACTCAAGGCAGGAACCTGGAGGCAGGAACTGGAGCAGAGACTGTGGCAGAATGATGCTTGCTGATTGGTTGCTTCTATGACTTGCTTATCTCGCATTCTTATACAAGCCAGGACCACACGCCCAGGGATAGCACTGCCCACATGGACTAGGCCCTCCCACATCAATCAGTGACTGAGCAAACACCCCACTGACACACCCACAGGCCAATATGATGGCCGCGATCTCTCAACTGAGGTTTCCTCTTCCCAGGAGACTGTAGTCGGTGTCAAGTTGACAAAAACTAACTACCAAAAAGACCTCTGACCTGGTCCCTTGTTGCCCACTGAAACTTACTTGTCACCCAAGTGTGAGACTGAGAAACAATATTATAGTCCTCACAGTCTCAGGTCCTCCAGGATGGAAAAAGGGATGCAGAAAAATTAAGGCGAGAGAATGAACTATAGAATGTAGGAGGCATGAATTTTTTCCAGAGAAGACTTAGGATGGGAGACAGAGATAAGATACACACCAAAATGGACAGAGGACCTCAGAGGAGCAGATCGTTAAAAACATACCTTTAGAGTCTTAGGGTCTAGACAAGACTATCTCCAGAACGAAGCTGACCCTGGCACTGGGAAAACAAAAAACAAACAAACAAACAAAAAAACCCAACCAGATTAAAAAGATGTTAATCAATGTAGGTGTGATTTCTCGACCTCAGATGCTGAGACATCTGCCCAGTGCCTGTGAAGAGGGTGGTCATTTTAGGCTCAGAGGAGACCAAGATGCTCCTTGTATCTGTAGCTGACTTCCTTCTAACTCTCTACCAATAGGAGACTGGTTTAGTCAATCCTGGTAAGTTAAACACTTTCTTTTTTTATCATTATTATTATTTATTACAATTTATTCACTTTGTTTCCCAGCTGTAGCCCCCTCCCTCATCTCCTCCAGGTCCCACGGTCTTTCCCTCTTCCCCCTCTCCATGCCCCTCTCCTAGTCCACTGATAGGGGAGGACCCCCTATCCTACTATCTGACCCTAGCCTATCAGGTCTCATCAGGACTGTCTGGATCCTCTTTCTCTGTGGCCTAGTAAGGCCACCCTACCAGGGAGAGATGATCAAAGAGCAGACAAACAATTTTCTAGCATCTCTCTATATTCATGCAGCCGCTTTCTCATTACTATAGCAAACGCACAAGACGACTTATAACTTATTTTGGTTCACAGTTTCAGAAATTCTAGTTCATGGCTGCTTGGCCTTGTCTTTGTGGTGAGGCAGCACTCCATAGCGAAACACATGGCACAACAAACAGCTTACTGCAGGCTCAGGGAGTGAGAGAGGAAGAGGGAGGAGCCCCGCCCGTGATTCCAGGATGCACACTAAGGACTTAGAGGCCTCCCAGTGGGACTTACACCCGGTGTTTCCACTATGCTTCCACCAAACCCTGGACTAAGGACCCAGCCTTTACCATGTGTTCTTTTGGAGGGCACTTAGGGTCCAATCAAGAGCAAAAGTGACATGGAGTGTGAGAGAAAAACACAAAGGGGCGTGAAAGGCGGTGTCTACATAGGAAGCAGTGAATGGGCACAGCTTTGTGTGTGTGCTGGCACATGTACTCACGTTTCCCTGAAGGACCTGTAAGAAATGGTTAACTCTGGCTGCCTGTGAGAGATGGGAAGACGGATGGAAGACCGAGGTCGGAGGGAGAATTTCCCCTTTAATATTTGTAAGATAGTGAATGTAACTTCTCTATTCAAATCAGGAAGTCAAATCTCTTCAAGTGAATGTGGGAGGAAGCTATCATTTTTTTGAAATGGTATCAGGCACTTTACATGTTATTTTTACTTTTACATAATTTTTTAAAACATAATATTAAAAAGTCTGAAAAACACAAATGTGCAAAATAAAATTGTCACCTATAATCTCAACGACTTTCAAAGAAAGCGACGGTTGGAAACTTTGGTGTGCAGTCTTTCATTTAGATAGCTGTTTTTACAAAAATAGTCCTGCATTGTCCCTGCTGCTTCCTGACTTGTTTTTCTCACTTCTCGTCGTACCGTGAATGTTTTTGCATGCCCACACTGTTCATCTAAGAAACAATTTTAAGTGGTTTCGTCGTACTGTTTTATACACCACAACTTTTAAGTGAAGTTGCTATTTTAAGTATATATTTACTTTTACATACTTTTTAAACTTAAAAAAAACATAATATAAAAAGTCTGAGAAACACAAATGTGCAAAAATATAGTAACCATAATCTCTCTCTCTCTCTCTCTCTCTATATATATATATATATATATATATTTTTTTTTTTTTTTCCTGACACCAAGTTCCTCATCTAAAGTTGGGGGAATGGATGGTCAAGAGATGGAAAATGTTTTTGGTATTCTAAGGAAAAGATTTCAAAATAAAGAATTAGAGACTTGGACAAGCACTGGCTAAGCTGGTACAGTGAAGGTATACCAAGTCTGTATAAACTCTGATATCTATCTATCTATCTATCTATCTATCTATCTATCTATCTATCTATCTATCTATAATGTTTATACCTGTGTTTTTGAAGATACATATGTATGTGTGCATGTACGTATGTATATGATTACTTTATAATTTCTGTCTTTCCCCAGGAGGATTAAATCTCACATGGATAACACACAAAATAACTGTTAACTCTCAGTATGTCTGCCTCTGAAATCGGAGTCCATCTCCTCTTCCCACCCTCCTGGGGCAGCTCACTATAAAGCATGCTCTCACAGTGTGGCTGAATAGATGGCATCGGTGTTTTGAGCTGCTCAGGCATGAAGATGTCAGGCCAAACACAACAGTGTCCTAGAGGTGGAAGTAGAAAAGTGTTAGTGTCAGTAGAGCGTGCAAGTCCCCATCTCAGAGATGACCTGAAGAAGCTGTGGTCAGTTCTACAGCACTAACTCTCCACCTCCCTGAAATTCCCTCTCCAAGGAAGGAAAGAAGGTGGGATCACATGTCTGAGGCACTCGTGTGTGTGTGTGTGTGTGTGTGTGTGTGTGTGTGTGTGTGGTGCAGAGTTCTGTTATGTCAATGAAAAGCATTTGTTTAAGACTGGAAGCAGAAACCCCCCCACCTTCGGATGGTGATAATGGAATACAGGCAGATAGCAACTGAGGCGTTTTTTTTTTTGTTTTGTTTTGTTTTTTTTTTTTTTTTTTTTTTTTTTTTTACTGGTTTCTAGATGAGAGTCTGTAAATCAACTGCTTTGGCTGTGCAAACGCTAAGCCTGGAAGAAGCTCCCTTGGTGTGTGATGGTTAGTACTAACTCTCAGCTTGACAGAATCTAGAATCCCCTGGGAGCTAGGTCTTCAAGCGCTCATAGAGGAGTATCTTGATTATGCTAATTGAAGTAGAGAGACTCATCTTAATTGGGGACAGGTTCCTCCCTGGACAGGGGCTCCTGGACTGTATAAAATAAAACAAATGAGGTAAAGCTGCCTTCATGGCTGTTTTTCCTGACTGTGGATGCAATATGGCTCTGGCCACCCTGACTTCCCTGCCTGATGGGCTGTACCCGTTAGCCAGTATAAACCCCTTCTCTCTTAAGTAGATTTTGTCAGAGTATTTTATCACAGTAAGGGGAAAAGAAACCAAGACAGTTGGGATCCTAGCATGTTTGCATTTTGCAACCTCTAAGCAGTAACTTGTTAGGCCTTCACTCCACCAGCTTAGCCAATGCTTATCCTAGTCTCTAATTCTCTATTGTGAAATATTTCTCACTGGAATACCAAGAACATCTTCCATGCCCTGACCACCCCAGGACTTTAGATGAGGATCTTGTCAAGTATCAGGAAAAGTATCTATAATCTCCACTTCCCTAACAAAAAGAATTACATGCTCAGGACACCGGTTCAACATCTTCACCTGCCTCTGTTCGAGTCATTTTTAAAAAAAATTTACAATACACTCATCCAGTAGGCTCTGAAGCAGGTTCCTGGATGGTGCCAAGAATCACAGATAACGTACTGCAGTCAGAAAGTAGGAGATCTAAGCCCCAAAGCCAGGAGTGGAGGAGGGGTACAGGAGTTTGGAGGTTGAAGAGAACATGAGGAGGCAAAGGCAGATAAGACATATTTCATTTACTAACACACAGACTGCTAGGCAGGTGATGCCAGGAGGCATCCAGGCATATGACCGTTTACATAGGCCACACACAGGTGGGTACACACAGGCCAATGGAAGTAGGCACATAAGCCCACAGGCAAATTCAAGCAGGCAGGCTGGTGAAGGCTTTCACCTCTGACCTCAGAATCACACAAAAGTGGCAGTTTGCCAGGAATAGTTATATAACTGGTTAAGTCACTATTGAATTTTGGGTTCCCTGAACATTCATTGTCAGCCTTTTTTTTTTTTTTTTCCTGACTCAGAGCCCCTGTTCAGTCTTAGCTATCTTGGACCATACTGGATATCTGTATCAGTGTCATGCTATCTAAACATACACTGTCCTTTCATACTTCTGTCCTAAACATATTTCTGTCCCTTTCAGAAAAGCAGCCAGAACAAACAACACAAGTCCCCAGTGCGCTAAGAGCCAATAGAGCTAAGTCTCTTCTGTGCCTCATCTAAAGTGTTGGGCAAAGAAGATCATTCCCCCTCTGTGGACATCTCCCTAGCTCTCTGAGTTATCCATCCATGTGCTTCCATGGTAACATGTGCACTTATTACTCTACAGCCCTCAGTTATAAAAACCAATTACAGCAACTTGAGCTACCCTGCAACACTGTGATCTTCTCAAAGTAAGGTGGGACCTACTTACCAGTCTACTTATGGAGATGCTTATATATGGGTTTCACTTAATAGAAGTTTGCTAGTGAGTAAAATGAAATGAATGACTTTATACTCCCCCAAGGCTCTTGTTTGTAGTGGCTGATTTCAGGATTGTATTTTTTTTCCCCCAACTTAAAATGGGAATCCTAAGTTTGGTTTATATCCTGGAGGGTAAATTGTATTGAGCACATTAATTTCCTTAACATTTAGCCAATGAGCCCTGGCTAGGGTCATGAAGTGTCGCATACTTCTCTTTTATAGAATGTAAAATTGTACAGAAGCAATTATAATTATTTAAGGATCACACCTGCTATTGTGAATAATGCTGCAATGATCACAAGAATGCATATATTTCTATGAGATACTAATTTCATATCTTTTGGAAATATGCTCAGAATTAGAATTTCTGGAACATAGAGTAATTCTGCTTTTAATTTTTAAGGGGTGGAGGAGATTCTTCATAGTTTTCTATAATTTTGTAAGCTCACCTACAGTGCACAAAGATTCCCTTCAGCACTAGTCTTTTGAGTTTTTAATGGTAGATATCTTAAAGGGTATGGGTTAACATCTCATTATGATCCTCATGTAAATTTCTCTAACACTTAGTGGTGTTGGAAGTATGTTTACATATTTGTTGACCCTTTCTATGTCTTCTTTGTAAAATGTCATTTGCCCCTTTTTATTTCTGTTTTTCTATTGAGGTATATGAATTTTCTATGATATATTTAAACATTTCATGCCTCCATCATATACGTAGTTTGCAAATAATTTCTTTCCTTCTGTAGACTCCTTTTCAATTTGCCAACTGTTTTTTCTTGGTTTTGTTTTTGTTTTTTTGCTGTACAAAAAAAAAATCTTTGCAGAATCTTTCTAACAGCCAAGATATGGAATCCTGCCATTTTGACAGCATGGATGAACCTATGCCATCATGCCAAGTGAAATAAGCCAAAGAGAGACAGACCCTACATAATCTCACTTATAGGTAGAACTTCAAAAGGCAAAACTCATAGGAACAGAGAAGAGAATTTTTGGAAGGTGCTGAAGGGCTGAATAAAGGGGATTTTAGTGGAAGAAAAGATAAGATGAAAAGTTTAGGATCGCTAAGGTGTAGCGTGGTGACTACAGCTAATAATAACTGCAGTCTGCTAAGGGAGTAAATCTTACATGTTTCGGCACCTAGTGAGGTAAGTCTTGAGAAGATAACTGAACTATTACTAGATTGCAGTGATTATTTCACAGTGTGTCTGCATATCGAGGCGCCATGCTGTCTAAGTTAAATACACTCATACTAAGGTATGAGTGTATTTAGTTTAGTCATTAATAAAACCTAAGCAGTTGAGTATGGTTATCGTCCCTTCCACATAGAGGAGGAAACAGTGGCACAGAGAGATTATGTCATTTACCTAAGGTCATGTACTCAAATTGTATTAATTATTTATATCCCCAGTAAGACTACAAAATGTAGGCAGATTTTAACATATATATGTATATACATATATAATGCAAGTATATGCATAAAGATAAGGATTAAAGAAGACAGATAAAACAAAATGTTAATTACATAGGTATTTTTTTTATATGTTTGGTCATAAGTAACCTTATTCTTCTTACTTTTGTAAATGTTAAACTGTTTTAGCCATAATTATTGTTTTAAAAGTTGTTTGAAACTTTGGTAGTAGCATTTCTTTGTTTCCTCATCTGTGATATGAGGTTAAACTTTTCTCTCTTTTCATCCCACACGTATACTGTTGGCAAGTCTGGATTTACCTACAAAAAATTTCACCAAATAGGATCCATCATCACTCTGTGCTCACAAACCATCACCTCTTGCTCAGACAGCAGATTACATGCATGGCAATTTCAATAACCTCAAACCCAGGCCTGGCACCCGTTACATTGTGTTTATTTATTTATTTATTTATTTATTTATTTATTTATTTAGTAGATCATGATAAAAACTTAACGAGATGTGTACACAAATGAGGAAACCGAGACTCAAAGAAATCACGTCATTTGCTCACTGTCCGTACAACCAGTAAGGGGCATAATTAAGATCTATTTCCTAGTTTGAGGCTTAAACTATGACCTTAATTCTTGAGCTCTATGCCCTTGCCCAGAAGAGTGCAGTGTTCTTTAAGTGCAGTGTTCTCGTTTCTACCTCTGTCCATAGTGTAAGCTGTGTGTGTGTGTGTGATCCCCATCTAGATGGAATCTCCCACTGAACCTGGATTATCGTGTTCTGGCTAAGATGGCTAGCCAGCCAACCCCAGGATTCACCTGTCACTTGCCTCAGCTTTTACATGGGTGTTAGGGGTTCAAAATCAGGTCTTTGTGTCTGCAAGGGAAGCTCTTTACCCCCTGAATTATCTCCCCAGGAACCATCCCTACATAAGTACTTTTACTATGTGAGTCAGAGTATTCATTTAACTGCTCACAACACCTTAAACTATCCCATTCCCTTTAGGTTAGGCCTCCATGCTAGTGCTGGTGTGGAAGATCATGCACTATCCAAACCTCCACAAGCTCTTTCTTCTCTTCACTGGCTGCTCTCCTTTGCAGCCAGAATAGCATCCTTGTTCTTCAATGGCCCAGCCATGCCTTGGCCTCAGATCCTATGCTTCTGCTATTATTCTGTATGGGATGCGGTGTCTTCTCCGTGCAGACTCTTGTGGCTTTTGCTCACACATCATTTTGTAAGGGAGGACTTCGCCTTAACTCAAAATGACCTGCTGTTTGTTAAGACTAAATGCCAGGAGAGATGACTGATGGCCTTTTCATCCAGCCCTTTTCATCACAATATCTGACATACTGCTCTCCACTGCTCCATCTCACATCCTTTGCTCTAAACCCCATGTTTCTATGAAAGCAGCTGACGATGCAGATGTGACGGCCCCTTTGAGCTCAGTCAAACTCCCAACCTCAGAAGCTTCCAGCCCCGTGCTGGCAAACAAGACGGTGGGGATATATGAATGCTCAAGTGTAGTGTGATTAGTTTTAATTGTCAACTTGACACAGTCTATAATCACCTGGGAAAGGAGTCTTGTTTTAGTTAGGGTTACTATTGCTGTGATGAAAGATCATGACCAAAACAACTTGGGGAGGAAAGGGTTTATTCAACTTATGCTTCCATGCCACAGTTTATCATAAAGGAAGCCAGGACAAGAATTCAAGTAGGGCAGAAACCTGGAAGCAGGAGCCAGAAGCTGATGCAGAGGCCATGGAGGGGTGCTGCTTACTGGCTTGCTCCTCATGGCTTGCTTACTCTTTCTTATAGAATATAGAATCATCAGACCAGGGATGGCACCACCCATCATGGGCTGGGCCTTCCCCCATCAATCCTGAACTTAAAAAATGCCTTATAGTTGGGTCTTATAGACGCATTTTTTCAACTAGGGTTCCCTCTTCAATGATGACTCTAAAGTTGACATAAAACTGGCCAATACAGGTGTTATGGGTTCAGAGATAGTCGCACACTGACCACTCAAACATCAGACTCAGATTGATGGAAGTTTATTGAACGCTGGACAAAACCGGACTGATCAGGGACACAGCCTGGGTTCGGGGAACCAGACGGTCACTCTGGTCTGTTTCTAAGTCAGACTTTTTATATGAAAAACTGTAACCCAGGTAACCAGGTATAGGAAAGCAAGGTGGGGGAGGCAGCAGTACGGCATTTTGACTAGCTGAACATAGTCCATTTTGTTCCAATGTATTGTCTCTAGGTAGCTAGACAAAGAATTTTAAGTTGATTGGCTAGGATATTGGCTTGGGGACTCTCCAGTTCCCCAACATTCCAGGAGAAAGAAACATAGGATGTTATAGTCTTAACCCTAATAGAACTTACATTTATCTTTAGCTCAAGAAGAACATGTATTTATCATCTATTGTTTTACTCTAAGCAGCAAGTATTGAACGATTGAATTGTATTCTGGTCTCAGGTAGTTAAGGCCTGAGAAGCTGAACTCTATTTCACCTTATAATCAAAATGGAGACTTGGAGGCAAAATGGCTTCTGATATGCTAAAGGTGACAGCAGGTGTTAACACATCTACAGTTATGCTAAGAACTAAGCAGGTCTCAATGGAGGGGCTACAGAGTTTAAGCAGGTCAAGCAGGTTACAACACAGAGTCTTAATGAGTGATTGTCTATATCAGATTGACTTGTGGGCACTGTCTATGGATAACTATCTTGATTACATTAATTGAGATTGAAAGACCTGCCCACTGTAGGTGACATTATTCTCTAGGTAGGGGATCCTGAACTGTGTAAGAGTAAAGACAGCAAAATGAGCACACATGTATACATGTATTCATCCCTCTCTGTCCCTGACTATAGATACGATTCAGTGCACAAGCTCCCGCCACTGTGCTTTCCTTATAGCCATGGACAGTGTCCTGGAACTGTGAGCCAAGATAAACCCTTCCTCTGATAAGTTACTCTTGCTAGGGAATTTTATTACAGTAGTGGAAATGGCACCGGGTCATGTTATTATACTAATAAAGAGAAATGGCCAGGTGATAAGTAAGTCAACTCAGGAGGAAGATAGGACTAGAGAGGCTGATGGAAGAACAGATAGCAAGACAGACAAGAGAGGCAGTGTGCAAAAGGGTTGGGGGATAGGGCGTGTTTGCATCTTGGCTTCCCTCACTACCTTGAAGAGTGGAAGAGCACAAGATTAGGAGGCACTCCCAGGTTCAAATTCTGCTTCAGCCATATGAAAGGTGTTCACATCTGGTTTTCATGTGGTGAAAATGGAAATGACAAACAAGAATACACCACCATTGAACTGCTGTGAAGAGCTGCCTCTATTCCATTTTCCTTTTCATGCCCTGAGTTCCCAGAGCCTCACAGTCATGACTATCAGAGATCCTCTGAAACTAGCCTAGTCTCCCTCATCCTCAACTTAGGAAAATGAGAGGACGATGCTGATCCTGCAGGAAACACCTGATGTGGACCAGACTCATGGAAAACAAAGATGAATGAGATGTGGGACCCAAAGGATCCAGAAGGTGAGAGGGAGAGACAGCTGCAACTACCATTGCCACAGTGCAAACCAGCTTAAAGCAGGAAATCTATGCTGATTTCAAAGATTACTTTACTATTTTCTAGTAACTAACCTGATTGGGGAGTGTTATGGGAAGGATGTCATTACAGTTTTGCCAGAGGTCTGAGAAAAATACTTGGCAAAGTACAGAGAATAAAAAAGAATTGTGCTTAGAGGTATCAGGGGGAGGTGCCTGGCCAGAGTACCAATGACAAAAGGACCTAATGTAAAGTCACATTTACTGAGCACTGAATGTTGGGTTCTGAGGATTTTGCAAGTATTAACTCACCCAATCCTCAGAGGAATCCTGAGAGTAAATAGTATTGTTCTTGGTACAGGATACTCAGATTTAAGAATGAGGTCATGTGGTTTGAAGTGGCAGAGCTAGAGTCTGGGTCCAGACTCTTTGTTCTTAATTCCTAATGGCTCTCTGAATATTAAGGAATAAGTATTGTGGACAGCCTCCTCCCCTCAGACTAATAGACATTATGCCACCCAGCCAACCCACTTTCCTTCATTGACCACTTTGTGTAAGACTCTGTAAGAGTCAGAACCACAGGACCTGTACAGGGAGCAACCACCACAGCCCCTTACTCCACACAAGCCATTTTGCTAAAACTGTCTTTGGCTTTGAAGCATAGAGATTTAGTGGTGGGAGCTAGGAGAGCCAGCTGAGGTCCTTTATGATTTCTGGTCCTCATAGATAAAAATGGTGGGGGCTGGGAAGTTCGTGAAATAAAGTAGCTCCAAAGGCTCCTTTTTTCTCAGTATTAGGAGAATTCTCAACATGCCATCTTATATAGAGAAGAAAAAGTGGGCTTGGTTTCAGAGTGTAGAGGAATTTTAATCCATCAACATGGCTGCTCTGGCAAAGGATCACATCTGGGTGCTCTGGCTGGAATACAGACACAGCCTTAGTACACACCTTTAGTCCCTCTGGCTGGAAAACACACCTTTAATCCTTCTGGCTGGAATGTAGACACAATACAGTGTAATCCCTCTGGCTGGAATTTAGTGCACATTTTTAATCCCAAACAATGACATCTAATTGAGGGGCAGACAAAGCGACAAATCAGAGAAAGATCTGACAGAATGAGTCAGAGATAGGGTACACCTAACCCTCACCAGGACAGACAGGAAAGAGACACTTCTTATGGCACAAGAGAGCTGGTGGAGACAGCACAGAGGAGTTGTTGGCGACAGTACAGTAGAGTTCAGGATACAGTACAGTTGAGTGCAGTTCAGTTCGTGCAGTGCAATTCAGTTCAGTTTGTGGAGCTCAGAAGCAGTTTTTCCAGGCAAAATAATTTAGTCAGAAGCCAAGAGAAACCAGTTTGAATCAATCATCTTAGAGAGAAGTTTAGGCCAGAACAGCTAAATTGAACCAGCCAGTGAGAGCTCAGAAAGAACTAGAAAGGATGAGTTTATTCAGCAGTAAGTCTTGGAGGTTGAAAGTCTAGGCCTAAGTTAGCAGATAGAGGCTGGAAGCTGAAGCCTTTAAGGTCTGGGCTTGCAGAAGATTGTACTACAGTTAAAAGCTTCCAGGTGTAGGTGTAGGGATAGTAGATAGAAATGTACTGGGCTCAGCCCAAGCCATGTCTTTGTTGCTTGGGAATGGCTCTCATCTCATCCCCACATCTGAGGAAATAAAAACATTTACATCATAGAAGTGGTGTTAGGAGTTTAAAGCCCCGCACAACCAATGTTCTCTATATTCCTCACCCATCTATCTTCTCAGATAGCTCTTACAACATCTCTATTAATACAGTTGAAAGCCATGACCTAGGTAGAGAAAAAAATCTCCCCTCAGTGCCCCTGTCTGTTAAGAGCAGGCTGTATCTACAGCAGGCAAATAGGGTCAGAAAGCTAGAAAACATCTGAAGAATGAGTACTCATTTATGTGACTCCTTGACCTCATATGTTCTGGCTTTGAGGTGGTTTCATGGAGAGGGACTAGAAAGAATAAGCCGACTAGAGGTGTAGGGATGGGAGGTGCAGGAGGAGCATATGACAAATACTTCCTACTGTGCCAAGTGCAGGACAGACCAAGGTTGAGTAGCAAGAAAATATGGACAAAAAAAAATCATTCAGCCGATGAAGCCCTGATGATCAAGGGCACCACCATTAACTCTGCTCTCCGGAGAATGCTTTATGTGGGCAGCGGCCACACAGACTTTGGAGCTTTTCCTGTCCAGTGCACTCCTCCACAGAGTGGGGGTCCAGCACTCCTGCTGGTGATACATCCTGAGCCTTGCAGTGCTCAGCCAGTAATTGGCGGCCGGAGAAGAGACAGCTTAGGAGACAGGAGGCTTGGATCTGGATTTGGGCTCTGTTGCTTGTAACTGTTTAGGCAAGTCACTCCTTTTCTCGGTTTCCTCTTTTCCAACACTGGAACAAGAGGAGTTTCTCCCTCACCAATCTGTGCGATTAGAAAACACTAATGCAGGCAAAGCACTTAGAACAGCACCGCACATATAATGGCCACTCAAGAGACGCTGCTTCTATTACCATCCTCAGAGGTGGTTAATTAAAGCTTTGCAGTCCCTAAGAAGTCAAACCACCACCCAGGGTCTCCTGGTTCTGAAGCACATATGCTTACAATCTGGTTTTCAGATCACGGACAATCAAACACTGTATTTTCTATCAGCAATAACATTAAAATCTGCTCAGCTATGCCATTGTCTGCCACATGTCCGTCAGGGAGGAGGTGGTTCTGCGCCTTGAAGGAGTTCTGAGGTCCCAGCTCTTTCACTTAGGCCTCGGCGGATTAAGAGCTTGGAGTTCTTCACTACATTTTGTCCGGCCAGCCTGGAGGCAGTGAGGAGGGAAAGCGGAGAGGATCGTCTACGTTCAGGCATGCTGCAGGCGTCTATGACTCCCAGTAGTTAAAGTTAAGTCACATGGTCTGGCCACAAAACACAACAGCAGCTCTGTGCTCAGGGAAAGGATGCTGCTTCGCTGGATTTGGGCCACTCTTTCAGTATTTTGCCTTGCTCAAGACACCAATATAAATACTTTGTTTTGAAATAGTGAACACATACAAACCTAGAGAAAAATAATTGACAAACTTCCACACCAGCTCGCTTAGCTGTTTTCAGCTCATGGCCAGTCTTTGTTTCATCTACACTTCCATCCAGTTCTGTCCTCCTTCCATATTGCGTTAAAGCAAATCCAAGACACGGAATCATTAAAATTTTAGTTATTTCAGCATGATGCATTTCTAGTTGTGCCAATCTCTATACAGGAACACGATTTTTGTCTTTAAGTTGCAGCCAAGTGAGTGGCTGACAAAGCAAGGTTTACTGAGACCAAATCATGGTGAGAATAGAAAGCAGTATTCTTTTCTTATTTGGTTGGATGATAAAGCATCCTTAGAGCAAAGAGATCCCTCAGTGGGGTAAAGGTGCTGAGTTTAATCTCTGTTATCCATGTGGTGGGGAGAACCAGCCCATGAAGGTTGCCACTTACCTCTACTTAATGTGGCACGTTCATCCTCCCCAAATAAACAAAATTTAATAAAAAAATGTCACCCCCCCAAAAAAAAAGCTGGTGATAATAACTGATAGTCTCATCTTTCATGACCTCCCTATCTTATAAGACATTTGAGCTTCTTTACTCTTCTTCGCACAGCTGTTTGAGAGGCCCGTGCTAGCTCGAGAGCTCTGTGCATCATCTGTCAGCAGAGAAATGTGCTAATGGAATGGATGCTGAGAGAGGCCAAGAGGCCCTCCCTGGATCAGATAGCCCTAAGGGTGTCCTCTAAGCAATGACCTCAGGCTTAACTCTGTCTTTTCCTGGAGGTGTGAATGATAAGTGGTCTCTAAGGGTTAAGAGGCAGAATCTTAATAAAAAAAGAAAGAAAAAAGTGTTGACAGCTCTGCTGGCTCAAAGTTTTCTCTAAATGGAGCTCTGGACAATTTAATGGGTCACTGAACTTGCCCCAAGATGCAATGTTATATATCACTGCCATCACAGCTAGCCAGACAAAGCCAGGATAAATCACTGTCTTCATCTTCTAGCCCTTCAGTCTCTTCACCCTACAGTTTAGAGTGTTAGGCTTAGGCATGAGACAAGGCCACAAACTCACGGCTAGGTGAAACTGAAACCTCATGTGGGAACAGCTTGACCCATGTACATATTGTTCCTGCACCAAGCTCAGTTACAGAACAGTTCCACTCTCTGAAGCACATATAGGGAAACCATTTCTGCTCCTGTGTCTATCTTGTTAAGGAGAATGGGATCACCATTCACCATTCAGGTTCCTTTCTGCATTTATGAACTGGGTTAGAAACAGCTGCTGTAGCCCTGATAATCAAGCACCTCTATGTGGAGGACAGGCTGAGCTGGGAGTGGACGCTGAGACACAGCTTCCAGTGGATGTAGGCGGTGATACAGGCAGGCAGAGACCAGAGACAAATGAGGGGTGAGGCCAGGCACAAGTCTCCTGAGCCTATCAACTCTGAATCTTCGGCTTTTTTCCCCACCTTTCTGGTTTCTGTTAGGACAATAGTTAAACTGAATTGAAAGAAGCATAAAATGCTGTTCCAATTTTTGAGAGAATGAGTAGGAGGTGAAATGATTTAAAAACATGGTTAAAAAAGATGTTCACCCATAAAGTGAGCCTGGGCGATCAAACTTCAAATGATCAAATACCTCAAAGAAATGAAATCTGGCCACAACAGTTTAGCTATTTTCCTGGATGAGGAAGACAGGCTGTTTCAAAGCTGCAAGAACACAGACTTGAGACTCAGGCAGGTTTGGTGCAAGCCTTGATTTCACTTGGCCACTTATTAAGCATTAGCTTTGCATATAATTTAGCCCAGAGCTTTCTAGTCATGAATAGATTGAGGGTATGCCATAAAATGCTATTGGATGTAAATTTTATGATATTTAAAGCAATGTTATAATAATTCAGTATTCCATTAGACTGAAATACATTTGAACAGCATATGACTCCCATGGAGATTTCTTGAATATAGTGTTTGCTATTTTTTTTTTTTTGCATAATACTTATTTATACCTAGAATCCATTGTGGGGACAGTCTTGAGGTGACCTATTACATTTTCTTTTCCTGATCACTCTAATCATATTGATAGTATTAATTAACCCAATCAAACTAACATAAAATATCAGTGCTCCACATATGTTCTCCAAGTCCTCCCATGTGTCCCACAATGATATTAGAATATTTTGTCATGTGAAAAATACTTAATTTCTGTGAGTAAATGTCACCTGAAAATGTACTTATAGAAAATGTACTTATAGAATGAAAGTACTCATATGGTATTATGTAGCAAATATGTAAATCATTGGAACATAGCGGATAAATAATAAAGACCAGTTCCTTTTTTCTTATACACGGGATGGGGATAGTAACTCCTACTGCTAGAGCTGACTGAAGACGAGGCAAGTGAGGGCATGCACGCTAAGCATGCCTGGCACGCAGCAGGAGGTCAAGGGGAGTCATCAGCGCTCCAGGGCATCACAATATGCATAGCTTGTGCAGTTGATCTTACCTTTCCAGGGTAGTTCATATGTGCACATCTTCGCAGTAAGAATCCTTCTGAAAGCTGCTTACATTGTTTTCTTCTCTTCAAGGCTACTGTAGTTCCAGAGCTACAGAAATTGTCCAAAAGCTGAGTGGGAACTCATTTTGCAGAGCTGTTACCCTTTACAAAGCAATTTTATGTATAATTTCTCAAAACAACTTGCACTTTGGGGTGCAGCTCAATCGGTGGAGTGCTTGGTTAGTGTGCATGAAGCCCTTGGGTCGGTCCCCAGCCCCTACCAGGTATGGTGGTGCACACCTGTAATCCCAGCTTTAGGAAGATGGAAGCAGGAGGATCAAGTAAAGGTCAGTTTCAGCTACACAGCAAGTTCAAGGCCAGCCTAGGACATCCAAGATAGTCTCAAAACAAAAACTACAGTAAACAAACAAACAAAACCCACAAATAACCCTCTGAGTTCCCTTCATTATAAAAGCAAGAAAACTAAGACCCAGACAGAGTGTGAGGCTTGCCAAGGTATCAGTTGTACAGATTTCAAGTCCAGCCTCGTTTCACCAGACATACTACCCTGGAGCTCTTGTGTATGTGGGAGTGCGATAGACGATGCAGACATGGTAGCTCTGTGCTTAGTAAGCAATGTTCTAATAGATGGTAGCAAGGCTTTTTGTCTATTACAGCATTTGTGCTGAGAGGCACCTTTACCAAAGGCATCCCATTGCACAGCAGAGGCCTCCATAAACTACTACTGATTTTTTTTTCCTTGATGACTCAGTATTTTGGGATTATGAACCTCTTTGAATTATGGATTCTAATCTAAATAATAAGATGAGTTACAGCAGGGGTCAGTGAGCTCTTCCTTTAAAAAGCTCGACAGTAAATAGTTTAGGTTTCGTGGCCTGCACAGTGAGTCTTTATCACAACTACTCAACTGTGCTGTTGCAGCTGGAAAGGAGACTGCATGAAAGGAGACAGCATGCGGACACTGCCTGACTGAATGTGCGTGCTGTGTCCCAGCACAACTTTACTTATAAAAACAAGAGGTGGGCACAACATGCCAATTACTGACTTAGAGTTCTGATTATCTGACACAAGAATCTCTTAAAAGAGAATAGCCTCAAATTAGACCTGCTGATGGAATGGATACGAAACCAAGCCTAAAACCAGAGTGATATTTTGAACCACTTGTTCATTACCCTTAACAAAAGACACACACTCTCATTATTGGCCTTGTAATCTGCTACCATCACTTTATGAAGCAGATTTGTGAATAATTTCCAATGTTTGTGGCTATAACTGAGGAAACAGTGAAAAGGGACTCAGCTAGAAAAGAACTTTCTCAGTCTAGTCCAGAGGTTATTAACTGTCCAGTCACATTTTACTCAGTCATTTCACTATTTTATGTATTTCATGGTTTTAAATATTTATCTGTTGCAATTTAAAAACCTGAAGATTGTACACAGTAAGCAAGCAGATCTTGTTTGCCTAGGAAGACAAAGATGTGGTCACATTATAACCTTTGGAACAACAATCAACTGATGCCAAACCATTACTGCTTCATTTAGACATGTGGAATCCAACTGGACAATTTGCAAACCCTGAATAATTTATTCTATAAATGAAGAAAATAAAATTCTAAAGAACTTTTGTACACTCACCATTTAAAACCAGAAGCCCCATTTAAGTGAGAACTGTAGGCTTTCTCTTAGAGATCTTAGAGACTCTTAGAGATTCAAGGATATGGTCTGTACTCACAGGTGCTCTAGATGGGAAACACACACACTGATCCTTTGCCTTTGCCCCACTTCCTTAACTTTGCCAGAAATTCTTAGTGGCTGTCATCCTCTAGGGAAATACCAGGGACACAAAGCCTGCTCACCATTTTTCAAGTTGCTGACCACACCCACAGCCTAAAATATTTGTGCTTTGGGTACAGAGTGATACACATTCCCGCCTCCATAGATGCTCTCATATCCAGCTGGGTTATGAATCAACATGCTTTTGTAAATGGCCTTTCTCTACCCACACAGGCAGTTAGGAAACAATAGCCTCTAAAGGACAGTGATTAGGGAGGAGAGGTTGCTGAGAACAGTTACTGATGACAAAGTTCTTCATGGTAGGAGGTCAACAGGAGGTCTGAACTCTTCCTAAAACATCAAGTAGCCCATGGCCAGAGTCGTCAAATGATTGCTTTTTAAAGGCTACAAGGTCTGTCTAGACTGCCATAGTTTTACATGATCATCAAGTGTAGTGATACTGATTTGTAAAACTCTTGGGAAAGTTGAGTTTAAATGGACATGAATACAGAGTGTCCAGCTTTACTATGTCTAAGATCCACAAATTACCTTATCTATAACTCTCCTAGAGTTATTGCATCATTGTTTAGAGAATACAATCTCTGTATAGAGTCAGTGCATAGGAAAAATAGAGGACCCTCTTCTCTGTTGAGAGCAGAACTCTCTTACTCAAGGAAAAATACATCTGTTCCCTTTGGCCATAGTCCACTACCTGATACATCCTTTCTGCTGCCAGGAGAGTATACAATAGATTCAGTAGATTTTTACAGAAGAGATGTGAGGCTTAGAGATTGGTGAATTTGCAAACCTGGCTATTGCACCTTAATTTATGCTGGATACAAGCTCTAGGGGATTTTTAAAGGAAAATTTATACTTATTAGTTCCTGGCAGCATTTTCTCTTAAAGCAACATGCAGGAGCTCTTCCAAGGCAGAAAGGAAATAGACTTTAAAACTTCTCTTGTCTTCAGCTGTCACCAGTGCTACCCCACGCTTGAGGACCTATTCTTTGACTACATTCACTTGTTGTTTTTTTGTACAAATCACAATCCTGATCTATTCCTAGTACCACTTCCAATCCAGTTCAGTTGTCTGCTGTGAAAGTTTAGAGAGACTCATCTGCAGTGATCCCTAGAAAGAAATTTAGAAGGGGTAATTCTAGGTTTATTTTGGATCTCATCCTGGTCCCCTCCACTTTGTTCACAAGGTTCTATGTAGTATGAGATATATACTTCAGAAACACCATCAGCTTCTAACCCCTCAGATTCCTTGTGTCCTCGAAAGTAGGACATGGCAGGAAGGGCATGTACCTGGATGAAACAATACAAGTGACAAAAAGTGACAGATGCCATAGCAAGAGAGATTATCAAACAAACCTGCCATGGTTAGTTTTACAGATGTAAGCATTAGTTCTCCTGGAAGCAAGAGAATGACTGTTTCATTTGATCAAAGCAAATCAACAATACACAAAATAAGAGAATGAAGACCCCCAAAGCATGTGCTTAGCAACTTCATAATATGCACCAACTAAAGCCAGTTACTAGTATTAGAGGGGACCAATGCTTCCTTTAGTTAAAATGTGATTACTCTATCAGAAATAGAAAAAAGTAGGACAAAAGTACAAAAAAATCTTAGAAGCTATAAACTCATTTTTACCATATTACTACTATAAGGCCTATAACTGTATCATCCAGAGATCAAAATTCCAGAAACTTTACAAAATTCCTTTTTGAAACTTATTTATTTTTGTTATCAAAGAGAATGTCCAGAAACATTGAGTACTAAAGAATTTGTTCATGGCATTGTTTTACAAAATTTTCTAATGGAGAGTGAATATTTCATTTTACTTTATTGATGTATCCTTCATTTATTAATGGTGAGGTGGATAAACTGAACTGATGAAATTACGTAAAAAAAAAATCCAGACAACCATATAAAGGAAAAACATCCATTCTCATTCTGAGCCTGTTGACTGGAGTGAATTCAGTGGCCACACCACCACCACTGGCTAAGAACCAATTTCCCGGCAGAGCGGGGCTCTTCACATCTTCTCAGTAAGTCATGAAGCTTTCTCAGATATAGGCACCATGTTTGAAGTCTCACACAAAATGTCTGTGTCACTTAAATTACACAACGCGGCAGTGTTTGTTTTATGGGGACATAATATTTAGAGGGGCAAAGTAGAAAATGATCCATTTGCATGTTATGTGTGAGTGTTTTATTGTACTGTGCATGGGCATGAGGGCACCGCAGCCCTTCATAAAGACTTCCGCCAGTGCAGCATCTGAGGGTTCCCACTCGTTCTTAGTGTGGAGCGTGTCTGTTATTGAACCACGTGTTAGTCTGGGTCTTCTGCTTGGCCGAGATGGTCTGAACTGAGTTCTGTTGTTAATCTCTTACACTTGATCTCTAGTTGTCAGCTTCAGGATATGTGGGGTACCTGACTGTTTCTATCTTCTCTCGGACTTTGTAGGAGGGGTACAGGCCTGTTTTCCCAAGTTTTCTGTTGATTCCTTTAGAATAACCATCCCAGTGGTTTCCAGCCACACCAATGATATCTCCAGGTTCCATTGGGATTTCCTCTTCAGTTCGAGGTTGGTGGGGATAAATGGCAATCTGGTTGTGAGCATTTTGGCCTCCAAAATAGTAGATGTCATCTAAAGAGTGGAAGTTTGCAGAGGCATCAGGATGCAGGGTCTGCATGATTTCATAAGCAACCCGACAGACCTTGGAAAAGAGGAAAAAAATGGGTACGTTAGTCCACAATGTAAAAACACTACTACAAAGCAATCCTGAGCCAAAGAAGGGCTCCAGGGCTGAAAAGAGAGTTATTCTTCATACTTTCAGAAACAGACAGACAGACACAGCAGGGCCTATAAATATACTATGCAATGTTGTTTAAGAATATAAATCAATTAATTTTTTTTCTCCTTGCTCAATTTTTAATCTATGACTTTTTAAATCAATTGTTGCTACATACACAAATAATATATATACACACATATTCTTTTTTTCTTACACTGTGAAATCAGTTTAGTTTTTTTTTTTAATTTTATTTTTTTTCTTATCTGTTACATTTTATTAACTCTGTTTCCCAGCTGTATCCCATTCCCTCATTTCCTCCCAATCCCACCCTCCCTCCCTCATTTCCACCCTGCCCCCCTATCAGTGGACTTGGAAAGGGGCATATATATTCTTAAAAAAACATACATGAAATATGTCCAGTCTGTATGTTAATAGTGGAGAAAATGCTGTGTTTAAGAATGCAAAGGTTAGGGGTAAACATCAGTTTTGCTCCTTCTCAATTTTTTTTTTTTCTGGGAACCTAAAAGTGCCTCTTTAAAAATTATCTCAAAAAAATGAGGAAGAAAGAATGGTTGGCAGTGATTCTGTTTTTAAGCGTGAGCCATGGAGATACCAGCAGAGCAGCTGAAATGCAAGGCAGGAGGAGTTCAGTGCTGAGCGTCTAGTACTTAGAGTTGGCTCGTTGTCTGATGTTTGGGTTAACATCCATGATGCTAGCATCTCGCATAGTTAAGTGGGGGAAAAAAATGAGATACACATTCGGTGGTGCACTGAACTACTCTTAATGCAGGAAGTAGAACATGACTGATGTTAAGTGGAAGAAAAATCTCTTCCTTTTTTTTAGACAAGATACTGAAATTGTGTTCATGGAAACAGGAGGTGCAGATGTGCCAGCTGCATATTCAGCGCATCTTCAGCAATGCAGCGAAACTGCGATCATCTTGAAAATTCAATTCTGTGAAATTTGGGGGGAGGAAATTACAAAGAAAATGCTTTGGGTGGGACTAAAAATATTCTAAGAAGTGTTAGGTATAGTTTTCTCATTTAGCTAGATGTCAAGTAGAAACTCTGAAACAGTGTGCAATAATCATGGCAGCCACGTTCAGGGGTTCCTCTTTGGAGTTAATCTGATTATCTCTCTTCGCAGAACCCACGAAAATATTGCAATTCATCAGAGGGATTATTCATAGAATACAAAAACCAAGAAATATATGTGTGTATCATAGATTATGATAGACAAAGAAAAAGATAGATGATAGATGATAGATAGATAGATAGATAGATAGATAGATAGATAGATAGATAGATGTGGGCTGGCTTTCCCCAGGGTCAGATGATTGTTCAAGGTTCCTGAATAAACTGCATTGAAAAAAAAAAAAAAAAAAAGAAAATGGGAAATGAGCTGACAAGAAAAATATCCTAAATTAAAAAAATGTTATCAGAGGCTTGTGACACACACAGGTGTTTGACCCATGAATTCGACTATAGACTATATATTATAGGATGATTTTGATAACAGCATAAGTGTATGTGGACTTAATCTGTTATATTTTGTGCAATGATGCATACTCAAGGTGTTATATTTTATGCTATGAGACATAGATGTAAGGATGATTTTATAAGTTATAAGATGCATTATTGAAACATAGGTGGCCCCCTGTATTACTTAACATTTTCATTTTCTGAGTTTTATGTTACCAGAAGTTATACCTTCTCATGGCATCCCCTATAAATCTGATGCTGGATTAATATAGAAAAAGATAGGTATGTCTGTAGTAAATCCTGCAGCTACCCTCACAAATGGAGCTTATGTTTGAGTTCTCTTAGCTCCTTTTTGTGCTGTCTAGCACTAGCATCTAAATCAATTAATTTTTAATAAAAATTATGAAGAGCTATGAGGTCTTCCAAGTTGGGAACTAGTGATACACAAATGAGCAAGATAGTTTCTATCTGGAGAATTTAAGGTTTGGGATTAGCACCTCAAATAACAAAAATGCTGCTGCTCTCATCCTTTTATCCTCTCCTTTTTAAAAGTTAAACTGTTAAGACTTTATTTTCGTTTCTACTTATATATGTGTGCATATTTTTCGCTGTGTGCATGTGTATGCATGTGCAAATGCTTATGGAGCCCAGAAGGCTATCAGATCCCTTGAGCTGGAATTATAGGAGGCTGTGAACTGCCCCACATGGCATTGAACTCTGGTTCAATGAACTCTAGAAGCACAGGGAACATTCTTAACAGCTAAGCCATCTCTCCAGCTCCCTGTATCCACTTTTAACCATAATGTTTTCTCAGAACTCTTCTCAATAGAGATTTATGTATTTACTGATGATCAATAAGCAAGTATGTTTAAACATATCAGCTATTCCTAAAGAGCTCTAAAATGTGCTGTGTACACACAACAAGCTTACACTGATATGAGCTGGGCTGGTCTTTAAAGAAGATGTATCTACCCAATTAGTGTTGTTTTAAAGTGACTTATTTTTTTTTTTTTTCTGTTAAAGAATACCCTCTCTAGCAGGTAAAATCCTATACCCTGAATTTCATTTCCTGATTTAATATGCTTGGTGATAAAGCTAAGCCACCTTCACAGAAGGGTAACACTCTGGCAATTAACAGAGTCACTAGAAAGTAAAATGGGTTTCAGAACTCTTCCCAAGCTAGGTGATGACAGCAGAGAATTATCATTTTGCCTAGAACACTTTTTGTTTTTACATTCTGGCTGAGAACTCAATTCAGGTCAAATTTCTCCACAGCCCTAGTTTGGTTATCTCAGATAATGAATTTTCATTGTCCTTATGCCAACATTTTGCAACTACTTAAAAATGAAACTACTATTCATAGCTGTTAATCTGCTAATGGCACTTTAGAATGGTTCAGCAGATGTTTCCAAACCAAGGCATTCGTGGAGATCAAGAACTGAATGATGATGTTCTCTTTATCTCAGTGATGCTGGGCATTGAACCCAGGGCCTTGTGCAAAGGCAAGCACTCTAACCTGAGCTATATCTTATTCTGAGATGCTCACCTTCTAACATTTATGACCAAATGAGATGACTAGCTTAACCCTCACCTCAACTTCCTAGAGAATCTTAATTTTTAGGAACTTGAGCAGTTCTCAAATGCTAGATGCAACTGGCAAATGAAACTAAAGCTAGACACCCCTGCCCCCAACCCAGGAATTAAAGTACAAAGTGATTAAATGAAACTGACCTAAGTTTCGGTGCTGTAATCTCAACTATTGACAAAAAGAATCAAGACAACACCTTTTGTTTCTTTTTGAGATAAGGGCTACCTCAGACTCTTTATGTAGCTAAGGGTGACCTTAGACTTTGAGTCTTCCTATCTTTCTTTCTTCTTTGTTTGTTTGGTTTAGTTCGGTTTTTCAAGACAGGGCTTCTCTATTTAGATCTGGCTGTCCTAGAATTTGGTTGGTTAGACCAGGCTGGCTTTGAACTCCCAGAGAGCTTCCTGCTTCTGCCTCCCAAGAGCTGGGATTAAAAGTGTGCTCCACTGCTGCTGCCGCCACCACTGCCACCACACCACCAGGCCCCATTTCTTATTTCTCATGCCAGGATTCAGGCATCTCGGCTTCAAATTATCATTTCAAGATTCAAATTAACATTGTCAAGAAACTAAGTGAATCTTGGGACCACCACGATTCACTTAGGATCAATGGTAGAAAGAAAAACTATAATAAATGAGAATAAAACCAATCTGGAACTTTTAAACTTCAGATGCAGCCAAAGTTCTATGAGGAGAAATCAAAACTAAGTTGGAACTCTGTAAAGAAACCAGTATCGTCAATGACAGACTAAATACAGAATGGTGGTCTCATAAGATTACATCCTCAAAACTCTGTAGCCATCTTAGTTCATTGTCTGTCATATTTTGACAATGACAAAAATGCCTAATGACACATTTCTCAGAATATACTCTCACTGTTGAGACACATAACTGTAATTAAAATAACAAAGCTCCACCAATAGCAAAATAACATGGAAGAAGCTAATGTTTGTTAAGCGTTTGTTGCCAAATACTGATGTGAGGCAGTATTTGATATAATCCTCTCACTATCCCCATAAGATTCTAGTGTTCATCTTACAGAGGGCAAAGGCAACTAAAAGCATATGCCCCTGGTACACTGTTCAAGTTTGAACCCAGACAGCCTGCATATACTGGTAACTGTCATACATATATTTTTTTAACATAGCATGTCTTATAAATCTTACACTTTATATTCATTCTGTTGCATCAGAAAGACACAACCTAAGAGCTAAGACAGTTCTGGGGAAACCTGAGTCTTCTTTTCAGGGTCCTTCCTCCCACTCTTTCTTAGCCAGAAATGCAAGACTTGTGTTATTTTCAAGACAACTCCAATCTCTACCTTAGCAGTTACCCACATACGATTCTCCCTCTTCAATTTTTAATGCATTGCTCTCATAAGAATAACACTTCTCTGTTTTCTACTGTTTTGCTTTCTTTTTTTTTTGAAATTTTTAATAATTAGTTTATGTTTTGGTACAAATAGTTATTATTTGTTAGCCTTTGTGAGTACATCTGAATTTTCCTAAACCAAAGGAATAAATTTCAGATACCAAGTTGGGCCAATATTGAGAGATTTCTGGACAAATGTGAATTTGGGTAACTTCAATCACCATGATGCTGTAGGTGTGGTCCTTTATCTTATAATAATGGCCAGAATGGTAGCAGCTGAGCTTACTGAGCACTAACTGTGGTCCAGCACAGTCTCATAGTGACCTCCACATACAAACTCCTTTCTCTGTCACATCAAACCTCTAAGTACTGTTTTCACTCATATATCAGATGAAGAAACTAAGCCACAGAAAGCGTTTCTGACTTTATTTAAAAAATACAAAAGCAGATAGTAAATACCACAGCAACAATTAGAATTCTTTATGGTTCTAGAGTATGTGCTCTCAAGCACATATGAAACTGCTTTTGCATAAGAAATTGGAACTATAGATGGCACATAGTAGGTGTTCAGTAATTATTTGTTGAATAAGTGGTGCTCCAGTAATGGATGTTCAAGCCCACGAGTGATATTTAAAGATTAAGGTCCATATACAACATTCTGAATAAATAATGTTTTTTTTTTGTTTGTTTTGTTTTGGTTTTTTTTTTTTAAATCTCAATCCTGGGCAATTTACTGCTAAGGGCTAGGAGGATCATTAATGTTGATGTTTGCATTCAATTACATTAGGATTCCTCTGGACTTTAAAAATTCAAATCATGTGGTAGGTAATGAAAGCTTGCAGCTGATGGCAATATTGAACTCAGAGTTGGTACTGACTGAGAGGGGCGATGGTTTGCAAACAACACAGCTGTATACAGCCTATTTTACTTCCTTCTGTGCCATCACTTCATCACTTTCTAGCACATTATTAAGCATTAAGCACACAGTGATGATTAACAGCAAAAATTCCTGTTAAAGGATATAACACAGTTATGGCACTTTAAAAAAATATTTAAAAGGTAAGTATCCATTAGTCTGAATACAACCCTTAGAGTAGATGGGCTTCCAAGCTTCCTCACGGCAGATGGGACCTTGTCTTTGTTGAATTACACAGACAGAGGCTTTCCTAGTAGGAGAATTTGAAAGTTGTTTTTAGTTTAGTGGGGGATACTGGGAAATCTGTGCACCTTTCCTTTAGATTACTGAGTTTCGCTATACCATGAGAGAATAAAACCAGTTTTTGCTGCACTGTATGAATGTCCAAATACAAGCTGCACAGACAGCACCCAGCACCAAAGGTGAGCAGTAGCTAGGCTCACTCAAGCAGATTTCATGTCCTCTATGCTGGGAAGCAGGCACAGGGGTCACATCTTTTATCCCATGTTTTCCCCCTTTGCTACTCCAGGAAGGTATTCACTGCTGCTTCACAAACTACACCTCAATGGAAATCCCTACCCCAAAAGTGAATGCTATTCTCAAACTTGTCCTCTGGGCTTTTCATGTTTTGTGTAGATTTGGAATTAAAGAATGCCATGAGACTGTTTTTAGTAAGTTATAAAGGGAGGTATCATGGGAAAAACTACTCAAATTACTGAGCGAAATGCTGCTCATTAAACAAAGTAAACTTCAACAGCATTAAGGTCCTTTTATTTTTAAGATTCACTAAGTTTATTTTCAAAGTCATAACGAATTTCTTACAAAAGAGCATTACATTTTATGGGTTTGGGTGTTTGCCTGCATGTATATTTGTGCACTGTATGCTTGGTGCCATGGAGGCCAGAAGAAGTCATTGGATCCCTTGGAATTGGAGGTACAGATGTTTGTGAGCCACTATGTGGGTGCTGGGAATTAAACTTGGGTCCTCTGGAAGGGCAGCAAGTGCTCTTATCTGCTGAGCCATTTAAGGTCTTCCAGCCCCAATTAAGGTCTTCATGCACCTACAATTGCTTTGGTAAATCAGAGTCTAGAATAGTAAAAACTGGTTCTACAACTTGACGGGATATGAGTTTTAAAAAATCTTTTTGATATTTCATTTGTCTACCAACGAGCTGCCAGCTACCCTCATTTCTTCAATTATAATTTACTTGCCTCAGCAAATATAAATGCAAGCGATGAAGTAGACGGTTTGTGCATGGTGTTTTCCACTAACAAACAATAGGATGACTGTTCAGTAGACCTGTCTACTATGTGATTGGTAGTTTTGCTAACTCAGCTGGTAATCTTGGAAAATGCTAATACTGACTCTTTCCTAATAACTAACTATTGAGTACTGTTCTTTTCTATTGGAAAGTTTTAGGACAAACTTGGCTATGCTCAACAGTGCTGAAGAAAGCGTATGAAAAGGTAAGTGCACATGGTGAGGAAAGCAGGGAGTCAATCTGTATTTCTGGCTTCTAAATCTTTTTATTTAAAAAAGGGATAATCCCCCAGATCTTTTAAAAGAATTAATATAAACCCTAGAAACAGAGGGGTATTTCTAAAACCTTAGGAAGAATATGGGTTAAGGTGTCATGTCACAGGCTGGTAGGACAGCTTAGAGGTACAGGCTTGCTTTCCATGCATGAGGTCCTGGGTTCAAGCCCTAGCACTTCAAACCAGAACAAAAATGACACAAAAGATGCCACAGCACTCATGAGTCAGTATGTCTAGAATTTACTTGCACTAACCACAGTAATACTACTTATCACTCATTCTTCAATAACGAGGAACTTGGGTCTGAAACGTCACCATCCTGGCTGGTTCTGTCAACCTGACATACACCTAGACATAACCGAGATTAACTGTCCCTTAAGATTGGCCTGTAGGCAGGTCTGCAGGGCATTTCCAGTCTGCCAGGGGCATTGCTCCCCCTAGCCGGGTGGTCCTAAATGGCATGCGAAAGCAGGTAGAGCAAACCAAGGGGAGCATGGAAGCGAACAGCACTTTCCCATGGCCTCTCCTTCGGTTTCTGCTTCCAGGTTCCTAACCCGAGTTCCCGCCATGAAATATCTCAGGGATGGTGTGTGACTTAGAAATGTAAGAAATCTTTTCTTCCAAGTTTTTTGTTTGTTTGTTTGTTTTGCCATGGTGTTCTTTTTAAAAGTTCCATAGAATTTTAAATTTTATTAAAAGTTAACTGTAAAATTCAGTAGTTACAAATGTCAGTCTTAACTTAATTTTAATCTTATAGAAAAATTAATTTACTTAATTGTGTATTAATTTCTGATCAATTTATAGAATGAAAAGAAATTCTGATGTTAAAGCTAGGCAAAATAGATGGGCTCTATAAGTGATAAGCAATCTCTATAATTTTAACCATTGTAAGGATCAGAAAAACTACAACTGTGGTCAAAATCCAGTTAGCTACCTGTTTTAGTTAATAGTGTCATGGTGGAATGTACCAGATTTGTTGCTTTATTTATTCAATGGCTGCTCTTGTATTAAAATATGACTTGTGAATTTCAAGAAGACATATAACCTATAAAAAAGGAAATAGTTGCTATCTGACCTTTTGTGAACAATTTTATTAACTTCTTTTTTTTGGATTTTTTTAATTTTAATTTTTATTAATTATACTTTATTCACTTTGTATCCCCCTGTGGCTCCCTCCCTCCTCCCCTCCCAACCCCACCCTCCCTCCCCTTTCTCCACACATACCCCTCCCCAAGTCCACTTATAGGGGAGGTCTTTCTTTCCTTCCTTCTGATCCTAGTCTATCAGGTCTCATCAGGACTGGCTGCATTGTCTTCCTCTGTGGCCTGGTAAGGCTGCTCCCCCTCAGGGGGAGGTGATCAAAGAGTAGGCCAATCAGTTCATGTCAGAGACAGTTCCTATTCCCATTTCTATGGAACCCACTTGGACACTGAACTACCATGGGCAACATCTGTTCAGGGGTTCTAGGTTATCTCCATCAATGGTCTTTGGTTGGAGTATCAGTCTTAGAAAAGACCCCTGTGTCCAGATTTTTTTGATTCTGTTGGTCTCCTTGTGGAGCTCCTAGTCTCCACGTCTTACTATCTCCCACTTCTCTCATGAAATTTCCTACACTCTGCCCAATAGTTGGCCATAAGTCTTAGCATCTGCTTTGATACCCTGTAGGATAGAGCCTTTTAGAGGCCCTTTGTGGCATGCTCCTGTACTGTTCCCTTCTTCTGATGTCCATTCTCTTTGCCTTTCTGTATGGGGTTTGAGCATTTAGCCAGAGTCCTCCTTGCTGATTAGTTTCTTTAGGTGTGCAGACTTTAGTAGGTGTATCCTATATTACATGTTTAATATCCACTTATGAGCGAGTATATAACCTATGTGTCTTTTTGCTTCTGGGATAACTCACTCAGGCTGGTCTTTTCCAGTTCCCACCATTTAACTGCAAAGTTCATGATTTCCTTGTTTTTTACTGCTGAGTAATATTCCATTGTGTAGATATACCACAAATGATCACAGCAACAGAAACTCTAAGACAATCACATCATATGGCAATGTTCTCTTTCAATAAGCTAAATAAAATAGAACCCATGTGGTACAGGGAAATTAATACATTGAATGTTACCAATTATGTTTCATTGTGAAGAACTGTTGTGCCTGTCCCCACAGTGACTGTGCGGGCCCTAAGCATTTCTCATGACTACAAGCAGAGGCAATGGAGTTCTTGAATCACTTGTTTCATGTTCCTTTTAAAATCTGAGGTCATACAGTTTGAAATGTAGTCGTGTGAAAAACAGCTGCCAAAACTAATACTAAAAATTGTATATTGAAAACTGTCTACAATAAGCAATGACATTCATATAACTCTTCACATGCTTATTCTATATTTTAACTAATGTGTTTAACACACTGCTGAGCACTATTGTTGCTCCTCATGAAGCAAGTCTTTAGTTCTCACAAAAACTATGCACTAGGCAACATCATCATCATTACTATTTTTAAATGTAAAAGGAAACACAGAACAAATAGCTGAGTACGTGATCTGTTCAAGCCAAACAGCCAAATGGTCAGAGCTGGTCTAGATAGTCCGTCTGCAGAGCTCATGTTTCTTCATTGTTGTTCTCTGTGAAGTTAATGGCTTGGCATTCTGAACTCGTGAGCAGCCTTTTCATTTGCTCTTTTTGTGATGGTACAACATTTCTGGAGTACTTTTCAGGCAATTCCAGTTTTGGCTTTTGACAAGGAAACCTTAACAATCCCAGTAGCCAACTTCATTAAGCTATAATTAGAAAACATTTTCTAAGATTTATTAGAAAATATTTGTCAAAAAAGTCCTAAGGTATAAGTGGGAGTGCATATTTATAACCAAATGTATAATTAATTCTTGAATACTATAGCTGTTAACTGTCAAATAAGACATGAGTTAATGGAAGTGATCACATTTGACAAGCTGCTACTCTATATACATTATCATAATGCATTTTCATTGTTAAAACGTCTATTCTGAACCCTAACAAAATATTTGAGTTATTCAAGTCTACTTTGGGTTATAAAATATTGTTTTAGATTTATTTGGTATAAATTACTTTGTGTGAGCCCAGTGGTGGTGGAACAGGCCTTTAATCCCAGCATTCAGAGGCAGGTAGACCTCTGCGTACAAGGTCAGTCTGGTCTACAGAGTAAATTCTGCACGGCTAGGGCTACACAGAGAAACCCTGACTTGAAAACAAGTAAACAAAACAATTTACTATGGGTGAGTTTTTGTCAATAGTGTTTAGAAATATTTGGAGAAAAATAAACAAATAAATAAACAAACAAATAAATAAATAATTTTTAAAAATCCATTTACAACCAATCTTTCTGCTTCTTTGGATCCAGGGTCTGAATTCACTTCAGTGATTAATATTACACATAAAACAACATCAAGGCACTGTGTCATTCTCCTCTGTCCTAGGCAAAATTCTGTTATCACGAAGTGGTAGTGGCATTGATTTCTAGGTCAAAATTAGAGTTATAAGACCAAAATTTCTTTTTATTTTTAAGAGTATAAATTTCTCATTAGAAAATGCAGTAAACTTTAAATTAGTAATATTTATTATTTTACTCGATGTTTATGATTGCTTTGTTTGCACCATGTATATGCCTGGTGCCTGCCAGAAGAGGGTGTTGGATCCCTGGAGCTGTAATTACAGAAGGTTGTGAACCACCGTGTCAGTGCTGGAAACAAACTTGGGTCCTCTGCAACAGCAGTAAATGTTCTTAACTGCTGAGCTATCTCTACAGCCTTATTTTTGTTTACTTCAAAAGCTGAGTATTTGCCCAACACTTGCACAAATAAATTAGCATTACTAACACAAGCTGAGGAAGGCAATCACAGCCTATGCTATAGCTGGCAGCCCTCCATCTCAACACAGTAGATATTCAAGCAATGACTGGCTACTCCATGTCTGTCATGTCACCCAGAGCCTAGAATTTAGGACACATTTAAAAGGAAAAAGAAAAGGATTACTTTCATCCCAGAATGGCATAAAAAGATTCTTAAGAAGAGCTAGAAGAAAGCAAGCACACTGAGTACATCCATGTAAATGAGACATACATGTTTTTATTTAATTTTAGAACTTATAATTGGAACAGTGGTTTTCAACCAAGGAAGCTTTGCTAGGGGCATTTGGCAAAATTCAGGAACATTTTTGATTTTCACAACTTGTGTTGAGGGAACTACTGGCCAAGTATGCTGCTAAACATCCTAAATACATAGTATAGTTCCTCATAACAAAATATTATCTGCTCCAAATGCCAGCAGTGCCTAGGTTTAGAAACAGCGGACTAGAGGAATAGACTTTGGATAGGTCTAAAATTTAGGCCTACAGGGAAGGCAGTGGCTCAGGAAAAATGACTCCTTTAAAAAAATAAATTTTATATTTCATTTATGAATGAATTCATGCATGCATGCCCTGAGATTGAATTTTGAAGTTAAGTTACCAAAGTTGGCAGCAAGTATATTTACCTAGTGAGCCATCTCACTGGTCTAAAATGATGCTTCTTAACTCTTTCCTTTTATTTTTGAGATTATAATTACATCCTTTCTCCCTTCCCTTTCCTCCTCCTAGTTCTCCCACATACTCTTCCTCCTTGCTCTCTTTCAAATTCATGGCCTCCTTTTTGGTTAGTTTTTATCACATGCATGTATGAATATGTACATACATATATATTCCCAAGAGTCTGTATTATCTGGTAGCTAGATTCTCAGAAATAGAAATGGAGTCAAGTAGACATAAACCTGACCTCCTTCTACAATAAAGGAAAACATGCTTCTTGAAGGTAAGACCCTCATCCCGTTAAATATCATTGTTAGATCCCTTCACGGTGATTTGAAGGCTAAGGAGATTTTGTGTTGAGATTAGGATTCCTGCTGTGCGATTCCTGTTTGTATAGCTGTTTTAATATAACGAGTTATATTCTTATTTTATGATGAAGAAACTATAGCCTTTGCATGGATAAGCATCTTCTGAAAATCTTATCAACAACCTACTGTTGTTGATTGTCATAGTGTAAAAACTATGGTCCATTTCTTTATTCTTTCTGAAATGTACTCCTATAGAAACTGTGATTTCTCTTACGTATTTTCTTTACCATGATGTTCTCCGTATTTAAGCATACTTATTTTACACCTATTTGTAATTTTTGATAATTGTCCTCTAGTTATATTTTGATTCTGAATGAGGGAAAATCCCATATTTTAAACTCTTTTTAAGTCCTCTTATACACTGTGTTACTCTCAGCATAGTCACCCAATAGCTATATAAATAAGCTAACCAGTAATAAGAGGACAAATGGGGGAAGAATAAAATTCACACTAGATATTATATACCTAAAAAACGTAAATACACACCAAACTCATATGCTACATGCAAAAATCAAAGTCAAGGAGTTATTGCGATATTGAAGTATTTAAATTTTTTAATTGAATTATTTAAATTTAATATATGCCTTCCTGCTTCACAGGAATGTAAAAGGACTTAGAAAAGACTTGCATTTACTTCTTTACTATAAAGCAAGCGAGGTAAAAGGCGGGATCTTAAGTTTCACACAGTATCACTGATGAACTGAAATGGATGGATTCTTGTTACATATTAGCTGTTTGCAGAATCAGAAAAAGTATGAAGCAAATTTAATAACTTGCTGTTTCTGTTAGATGCTATGAACAACCAAGTACTTTAAAGGACTTCACTAACTAGCTTCAGTGGAGATGTATTCAACCATTGCTGCAAACAAAATTCAATGTACTCAAACAGCTTTTCTATGAGCTCTCTTCACTGTTTTAGAAAAGACATCACTTCTAAGTATAAAAAAATTATACCAGAATCATGCTAACACTAAAAGCACACAAATAATTGTCCTGCTCAGCAGGACAGCGAGTACTGGCCATTAAAACATGCTACCACATACCTGGGATGAGAAAGTACACACTAGGAAGTCAGCCTGGGAGAGAAAGTGTATGTCCAGGATCACACCCCGAAGTGAATTTTCTGTGTATCGATTGTGTAGTCCAGCTGACCAAGAAATAGAGTTATCACTAATAAATTCATAATTGGAGTACCTGTAAAAGGAAAGAGATTTGAGGACTACATTTACAGTATTTTACAGGAGAGATCACTTCTTTAATCAAAAGCTCCCTTTTTAACAGTGAGAACTTGATAGTATTTAATACAGTAGCTGAAGCATCTATCACGTGAACAATGGTAAAGAAGCTAGTTCAGAATATCTGCCATATTAAATGTTATTGAAGCCAGGTGTGTGTGTTTTCGTAACACAAATATTCAGCTGGCTGAGACAGGAGGTCTGTGAGTTCAAGGCTGGCCTGGGCTACACAGCAGAATCATATATATATATATATATATATATATATATATATATATATATAATGGGTATATTATCTTAAATACACACATACATCATCCTGACCTTTAGTAAATCATGACAGAGCATAAAACTTAAAGCTTCTTATTCTCTTTGTAATGAGCACCCTTCTAAGAGTTTATCCAAGTTTTTTCCATCTTTGACTGGAGCTGTTTTAAAAATACACCACTACAGACTTTCATTTAAAGATTTAGTTTATAATTGTGACAGATCAGATTGGAGCAAAAGTATAAATGTCTTAATTTTACAAATAATATAAATAAATTTAAAAATTAATAGTTAACCTTTGTGACAACTAAATCTTCAATTCTCATCCTTTTTGAGGACCCATCTATCCACTCTTGGCCATACAGAAATAGAAAAGACACTCTACTGGACTCAGGAAAGCAAGCTCCTTGTGGATGTATGTCTGCCAACTAATAGTTTTACCTAAGATATGTGCTTTAAATTATCAAAACTTGTTGTCTTGGAAAAGTCTACCACTTGTCCAAATGATTTTGCTCTGAATTAAAAATCACTGTAATGGTGTGTGAATAGGTTTTTAGACTGAGATTGAAAAACATCTTGGGCACCTTACTGAGAAGGGAGTAACATACATACTTCTTTTATATAATTTCATTAGAATTAACATATAGCCAGAATGTTTACAAACATACCTCACATGTAGCAAATGTTCAACAAACAGCTGTAATAAGCATCTGTCTAATTTTAATCTTTATAGTCCTCTAAATTGCCACTCAGAATCACCTTTTCAGTGAGGATTTTAAATTCCTACTCTTTCTACCTGCATTGTTTTTGGTCATGGTTCATCTTGTTATGTGATACATATTTACTCTCTTGTTTAATGCTTTATCCCTATTCTGTTTCCATCATCCCTAACTAAAATCTAAGCTCTATTAAATCCAAGTGATCATCTGCGGTGTTCACTTTGGCACTCTCAATACCTACAAGGGAATCAGGAACACAATACAAGGATAAATGAGTATTAGCCTGAGATAATAATGCTTCTTACTTATAAATTCTGAAAACATTAGGAATCAATTTATATTCTGTACTCCTCAAGGCAGGCTCATGTCTTAGTTTTCCTCACATGACAGGACCTAGCACCCACACAGTGCTGTGACTAAAGACATGCCCAAGTGAGTGCTACCTTTGTCTACAACTTCCTAATCCCTGACCAGATGCTTCAGATGTCGTATCATTCCATGGCCACTAAGAAGCTTCCTTCATTGTCTCTGATAAAATGGCAGTGAAGGCAAGTACCTGCACCCTTCACACTGGCATGCAGTGTTTGCAACCTAGTAGGCCTTGTGATTGATTGACTGATTAATTATTGATTCATTGCTTTTAACATTTGCCTTTTTCAGATCGACATCAGCAAGATGAAGAAAATATCTCACTGTTCTAAAAAGAAAACCTGAAATATTTTTAGTATGCTGTCCATGAAGCTACATATCCAGGAATGAGGCAAACACAGTAACAAATGTATCTGCAAATGTGTAAGTGTGGCAGAGAATAGGAACCAGCACAACTGTTTGGCTTTACCCTCGAATAAAGCTAATCTTGTTAGCATACTCTGGGAATTCAGTGAAACTAATAAAGGAGTGATCTGTTTACTAAGAACTGACACCAGCACTCAAAGCTCTCCTAGCAAAAAGGCCCTGGTACAGAACTAGACAAGAATGATGATCCTCACGCCTTTCTCCATATGTGAAAGACAGTTTCATGAAGGAGACTGTGAGGAAGGAAAAACAAAAACTGAAGCAAACAATGGGACAAGAATGGAAGCGTCTTGTGTTTTGCCCTGAGCTGTGTAAGCAGAGGGCTTCTTTTACATTGAAGTTTCAGAGACTGATAATATTTTTCTTTTACTATCTTATAAAAACTTATCTTTATACAACCCACAAAAGACTAACTGGATTGCAGTTGTAAACTAATACTGAACTTCAGTTTGCAGAAGGAAGGAGATACTTGTCTTTGTGAGTTCACTGTGTATGGTACACAACTCCTTCAGGACACTTCTTTATGCTGTAGTTATTTATCCTATGTATACACTGTCTACCAGTTGAATATTCTCTGAGATAAGGAGCCACCTATTCTCTTTTATTTGCCTTTGAATTCTAAGTGCTCTGTGCCATAACTTGTATCTTACAGGAGTTGGAAAAAAAAAAATCACTCGTTGCTGATTCTTCATCCCACAGAACAGCTATGCTATGTCCAAACATTTTTTCCCTCTATTAATTTCAAGGAACCTCATGTTAATGCCACTTAGTATGTTTGATAAGAATAAACTAAATATGTAATAAAGAATTGTCTCATCAGGTTTGCTTTGAACTATGTAGTTTACCCTTTGTTTCAGTGCTCTAATATCCCATTTGGGAGCTTTATCTTCCAATTTCACCCTTACCCTGAATCTTCTCTACCTTAGAAAACAATATTTTGACTGACAAATATGGCAGTTCTTAGCTCTGACTGCCAGTGATTCTGTGGTTTTAAATTCTCACTGTAAATTTCTTAAGAGAGATACTGATGGTACCTCAGCAATGGCTGCTGCAGTTACTGGAGAGCCAGCGCTTGGATGAGCTCCAACCGGCCAAAAGAAACCCTAAGTGTAAAGACAAGTGACAATGGATCAACTGCATGCTTGCACATAGAACTAGATGGATGTTTATCTTGATGCCCTTTTCAGATAAACTACTTAGAAAATGTCTTTTCTTCCGCTGTGTGAAGCCTATGAATCATTTAAATTTAATTTTTCATCTAGCCCTTCTTACATTACATTCTTGCGACATTAACTTGGACATGATAATACCTATTGCAGGATAAATGAATGCTTCTGGTTGCTTATAAAGAACAGCAGAGGTTTTATAATTTGCTTAGGTAGCCAAATCTATCACAAAAGGTCTAAAGAGGGTTAATCTAGAGTGGAAAATGTTTAAATAAAAGAATGAAGAGAGATGACAGATAAAATTCCTGATTGATATATTAGAAATGACTTGGGGAATAAAAATGAACAGATTTCCAAAGAGGAAAAATATGCATAAAGTGTTACCAGTAAATTTATAGTAGAAAATTGTTTCCTAGACCACTACAGGAAGGACTATAGGGGAAATTCAGGTTTTACTATTTCCGCAGTAAAGGAGATATTGCCAACTGTACTATAATGGTTGCTCAGCATAAAATGTCATGTGTGAGACAGGATCAATGCTGTGAAATGTTTATATCCTTTTATCTAAATAGTTCAAAGTCTGGAAACCTAGCTTGAGAAAATAATGTAGGTAATTTAGACATCCTTCATGTTGTTATTTATAAGAGTAGAGCATTGAAAATATCCTAACTATTCAGTATTAAGAAAATACTTGCTCAGGTCATCACAGAAGGTTCACACAGTGGGTATACAATCATAGCCATGCTTATACATCACCATCAAAAGACTGAAATAAAGACATGGGGAAAGATGTTCTAAGCAAAAGGAGACCTAAACAAAGCAAAGGCACCTATACTTCTAGCAGCTTAGACTGCAAGAGAAATAGTTAAACATAAAATGATGTTAATTCTCAAGAGGTTATAAGAACTGTAAAGCTGCCATGTACCTATAACGTGAATTCAAGACTAGTATGGGCTACATAGTAAATTATTGTCTCAACAAAACCAAACCAAATAATTATCAATTATAAATATTAGATCAAAGAAATAAACAAAGCATCAAAGATTAGAGGGAGAGATAGCCACAATACAATAATAACAGGAGATGTCATGACCCTCATTCAACCTTGGCAAGTTCCAGACAAATCAAGTTAGAAAAGAAGAAATAGGAGGGCTAGAGAGATTACTCCGCTGTTAAAAGCACTTGCTGCTCTTCCTTAGGACCGTATAGTTCCTACACCCACAATGGCTTGACTCAAAACTGCCTGTAACTCCAGAATCTAACACATTCTTTGAGACTCTGTGGGAACATACACATTTTATACACACACACACACACACACACACACACACACACACACACGAAAAATCTTAACATAAAACATAACAAAACAACAAAACTTGGACTTGGACTATATTTCAGTCCAAATTGACCTAATATGTTTAATGTCATATGTTCAAAAGCAACAG